>NC_138379.1:85684569-85711401 GCF_054177405.1 Leptonychotes weddellii | reverse complement strand
GGAGATTTGGTGGCGGAGGGTTGGTGGCGGAGATTTGGTGGCAGAGGGTGGTGGAGATTTGGTGGCGGAGATTTGGTGGCGGATCGTCGGTGGCGGAGATTTGGTGGCGGAGCATCGGTGGCAGAGGGTCGGTGGTGGAGGGTTGGTGGCAGAGATTTGGTGGCGGAGATTTGGTGGCGGAGATTTGGTGGCGGAGCGTCGGTGGCAGAGGGTTGGTGGTGGAGTGTTGGTGGCTGAGATTTGGTGGCAGAGCGTCGGTGGTGGAGCATTGGTGTTGGGACATTGATGGCAGAACCCTAGCGATGGAGCATCGACGGTGTCGTGTTGGTAAAGGAGTGCTGGTGGCAGACCGTGCGCTTGAAATGTAGAATTAGAAAGTGCCTCAGAAAATCTCTTGACCGTGTACTCAGGCCGTTTCTGTGTCCTGTCCTGGCAGCTGGAAGCAGCCAGAGCCTATAAAAAGATTGGAAAGACACCGTCATGGAAGTTTTCCTCTTCAGTCAGCACTGATTTCCCTGCTGCCTGGTTTCTCTGTGGGACTAATCTATACAAAAAGTGGGGGACCAAGGGCGCCTGGGTGGCTCAGTTGGTTAAGCCACTGCCTTCGGCTCAGGTCATGATCCTGGAGTCCCTGGATCGAGTCCCGCATCGGGCTCCCTGCTCGGCAGGGAGCCTGCTTCTCCCTCTGGCCCTCCCCCCTCTCATGTGCTCTCTGTCTCTCATTCTCTCTGTCTCAGATAAATAAATAAAATCTTTAAAAAAAAAAAAGTGGGGGACCTCATTTCTACCACTTAACTCATGTCCATTTTCTAGATTGTTTATCGAAAAGGCATCACACTAGCTCTGTGGGACAACACATCATATGCAAGGATTGGTTCTGGATGGTTCTTGTGTTGTCAAGAGGCACTTTTTCTTTCTGTATTTGCTTGGAATAGTGATGACATCATTGGTTCGGACTTTGAGCCCTTCTTTGGTTAAAGTTTTTTATATAGTACCTTCATAGTACTTTTTTTTGGACTTTTCACTAAAAGAAAACCAAACCTATTGGTCCACTAACGGTTTGAGATGTTGGTTCATTCCCACGTTGGGATATTGAAACAAGCCACTTGGAAAAGTTTATTCCCCTTGTTAGTGAGGGCATGGCCAGCCCCATGGATTGTGGGGGTCTGGCTGCTGGGTACCCAGCCTTGGGGGTCAGTGGGAAACGTGGGCAGAGAGACAATAGGGAGGAGGTGGTGGCCTCCAGAGAGAGCCATTGCTGCTCAGGAAGTTTCTGTGTGGGCTCAAGCGTGGCTGCTAGGAGTCCACGGGGTGCTTTTGTGTGGATTAGAAAAGGTGCCCCTTCTTGTGGGAAGATGCAGCTCCTACAAGGACCCATGACTTGATGAACTAGATGGGGCTGGATTTCAAACCTGCTTGCCCCTCAGTCAGGTGCCCAAGGGGGCTTCAGTGGTTGGAGTGATCCTAAAATGCAAGCTGTTTGGGTGAAGTGCTTTGAGCCATTACCTCACTGAGCATCTTTGGGTGAGAGCAAGGGTTGCCAAAGGCCAAGGCCTCCCGGGATCTGTTTCACTGATCCCTCGACCAGCCTGTGTGCCTCATGAGCCCAGAACACCCCCCGCCCCTGGGCATTGCACCCACAACACCAGCTCAACTCCATAGAAGCGGGTGGGGGCACCTCTCTGCATGTCCCAGCCTCCCTAAAGCTGCCAGAAGTTTCAGGTAGAGTTTATGGCATCCTTCTAGCATGACTGTCTCTTGGGATCAAGGCCAAGGGAAATGGCACGAAAGGGGAGGTGGGGCAGAGAAACTGGGCGCACCTGCACACGGTGCTCGGCGTCACTGAGGTTGCAAGGGTGAGCTTGGGAAAGCTCATCTTCTCACGCAGCCAGTTTCTTCCACACGGAGCGGGAGAAAGAGACCAGTTAACAAGGCAGCATTCAGCCCTCTGCAAGAGGATCTGATTCTTTCACCCCTTTCCTCGGAGCTCTGCTCCCGGAGGCTGGGTTGTTGAAAAGCACCCGCTAGACGTAGGCTGGTGGGAGAGAGTACACTTGAGGTCACGTTAGCCTGAGCACACGTGGGCACTGTGTT
Organism: Leptonychotes weddellii; assembly: GCF_054177405.1. Taxonomy (NCBI): domain Eukaryota; kingdom Metazoa; phylum Chordata; class Mammalia; order Carnivora; family Phocidae; genus Leptonychotes; species Leptonychotes weddellii. The sequence continues at coordinate 85,709,307 of NC_138379.1, read as the reverse complement.
GACAAGACTTTGAAGTGCCCACGGTAAGTAGACCAGGGTTGAGAATAATTTCCATTTAACTAATTATTATTCTTACTGCAATAGATTTGAAATCTATTTAACTTTTCAGGGTCCCATAGCCTTTTAAATGTTTCGAGTGTATTCTCTCTGATAGGTTACCTTTTCTCTCCCTGTAGGCTATAATTAGTGTCCTTTACACCAAATTGGCTTAGAATTGGATGTAGAGGAGATAAGAATCAGATTACCAGTATTTATCTTGTAAATTCCAAAAGATCTACTGAAGACACTGTATTAAAGAAAAAAAAAGGAGTTTAAAAGAAGAGTTTATTCTATGAAAAAGTAAATTTCTCATGGTCTGAGCATTCCAGGGACATTTTAATATTAAAGCTGCAGTCTTCCCTTGGAGGAACCTAAAATTGCCTTTTCCTTGTCTCCGTTTTTATCTCCAGTTGAGCTTCTTAAATATGTTGCCAGGCTTTGGAAGGTGGAGGGCTGATGTGGTCTTGAGTTTTCATTAAAATTTGGAGGGTTTGGATTATCTATTATTTCTGATTTGTGGTAGGATATAAACCTCTAAATATGCCTATCTGAAAGACATACGTGTAATTTTTATCTTGGCATTTGAAGTTACTAAGCTTTTGGGGAGGTGGGAGAACAGATCTCTGTGGTTCCTGCACGTTCTCGTGTCCCCAAAATGTCAGCGGACTGGTTTGCATGGGCTGCCTGGTACGGAGAGCACCTGGCAGGTTTAACTAAGGTCAGGTCAAAAAATATGCCTGTGTTTTTAACACTGCTGGCTCATAAAGGTGTGAGGCGTAATAGCATGTTCAGATCGCTCATGAAGCTGTTCACCCGCGTTCCCTGTACCTGACAAGCCCTTTCTTTTTGAAGGCATACTTCTGGTCCAGAGTCTCATCTGCATCAGGTGAGGAAGTGAGGGGTTTCGGCTGCAGCCCTGGCCTACGGGGGTGGGGGGGTGGGGTGGGGGGGCAGCTAGCTCTTCATGGGTGCTTTTGTGTCCAAGTACACACTCTCCGTGGGCTTTCTGGTTCAGCAACGGTTTTGACTTGTGTTTCAGGCTCGTCTCTTTTTTCTGTTTTGGTCCTGATGAAGGAATTGGATACCAAAGCACAAATGATGGATTCCTTTTAAGAACAAAAATGTATCGGGGCGCTTGGGTGGCTCAGTCGGTTAAGCGTCTGACTCTTGATTTTCAGCTTGGGTCATGATCTCAGCGTTGTGGGATCGGGCACCACGTTGAGCTCTGTGCTCAGTGGGAGTCTGCTTGGATAGTCTCTCCCTCTGCCCCTCGACCCACTCATGCTCTTTTTCTCTCTCTTTCAAATAAATAAATAAATCTTAAAAAAAAAAAATTGTATTTTGTGGGCCCCTGGCTGGCTCAGTTGGAAGAGCATGCAACTCCAGATCTCAGGGTCGTGAGTTCGAGCCCCATGTTGGGAGTAGAGATTATTTAAAAAATAATAAATAAACTTTAAAAAAATGTATTTTGTGAGCAGTTCCACTTCTGAGTATGTACCCAAGAGAACTGAAAGCAGGGGCTTAACCAGATAACTTGTACATCTGTGTTCATAGCATTATTCAGAATAACAAAGGTGGAAAACAATCCACATGCTCACCGATAGGTGAATGGATCAATAAAAATGTGGTGTAGACACACAGTGGAATATTATTCAGCCTTAAAAAGGGGCGAAGTTCTGGGGCACCTGGGTGGCTCAGTCATTACTCTCTCTGTGTCAAAGAAATAAATACATAAATAAAATCTTTAAAAAAAGGGTGGGGGCAGAGTTCTGACTTGTGCTACAACATGGATGAACCTTGAGGGCATTATGCTAAGTGAAATAAGGCAGACACAGAAGGATAAGTATCGTACGGGTCGACACAGAAGGATAAGTATCGTACGGTCCTGCTTACGTGAAACCGGTTCATAGAGACACAGTAACAGAGGGAACCAGGAGCTGAGGAGGGGGTGGGGGTGGAGGAGTCCGTGTCTAATGGACACAGAGTTTCATTTTGGGAGGATGGAGCAGTTTTTGTGGATGGATGGTAGTGATGGTTGCCCCACAATGTGAATGAGCTTAATGCCACTGAACTACACACTTAAGGGTTAAAAGAGCCATACCTGGCATTTGAGACTAAATTTCTTGGAAAATACTTAGACCATTATACTATTAAAAATCCTTTGCTAGGGGCGCCTGGGTGGCTCAGTTGTTTAAGCGACTGCCTTCGGCTCAGGTCATGATCCTGGGGTCCCTGGATCGAGTCCCGCATCGGGCTCCCTGCTCGGCGGGGAGTCTGCTTCTCCCTCTGACCCTCCCCTCTCTCATGTGCTCTCTCTCATTCTCTCTCTCTCAAATAAATAAATAAAATCTTAAAAAAAAAATCCTTTGCTAAATAAAAACAACCACACATTACCTGTGCAGGCTTGAGTATCGGCTGTCAGCCTAGCAACTCCTCTGTAACCGGCTGATGGTTGTTAGCTGGATGAAGTTGTTTTCAGCAAATGCTGCCTGTCAGGTGGTATGATTACTTATTGAGACCCTGCGTTTTTATTACTCATGAGATTCTAAAACAGCCTCCTCCTTGTTGGCTCTGCGACTTTTCTCTAATTGACCACTTCCCACAGGCAAATCTGAGGAGAATCTTCCACTCTGATTTTTTTTTTCCTACCTAAATAAAATTTTTTTTTGTAAATGTCTGTGGCTTTACAACCCAGGGAGGTTTCAGTGAGGAAGGAAATTCATTCCCAGTTTGCAGAGTTTCTGAAAATCATGGGAGAGGGGTTTGCATTTTCCGACTTGGTGCCCGTGTGGTCAGACTTCTAGAGGCTTTGTGTCCGCCGTGTGTGGTTGGTCTTGCTTCCCGCACCTGGCCCCTCATGCCCCCCGAGATGTTGTGAGCTTCCGGCCCTTCTGCCCTTCCTCTTGGGTTTCCATTTAAATGAAAATTTAAAAACTCTTAAGGAAATTCAAAGTGAAACTCTGTGCCCAAGTAAGTTAGAATCTCAAGATTAACATGTAAGTTCTAGAAATGGAAGTTTCCTCTACCCCGTGGTGGTGTTGCTGCCAATAAGCCTCGTTCTGTGCTTTTGAGGGCTTAATGGCCAGCATCTGAAGGTACGGGGCTCGCCGTATTTATAGTACCAGGCTTGTGGGCGCGTTGGCGCTGATCTGAAAAAGCTTAACTTTGGCATTTCTAGATTTATTTTAAACCTACAACCTTTAACGCCAGACAGAGCTGCCTTCCCACTTAATGTAACCATACATTGATTGCTTTTAATTAGTGTTGGATCTTTTTTGGTGTTTTGCAGCTTGGGGTATATAAAAAGTTTGATTTAAATATATATCCAAAAAAAAAAAAAAAAGGCAAACCGGCAACATTGTCACGGGTCCTGCAGAAACCTGCATGGGAGCTTTTGAAATCTTAACATCATCGCCCTCTTTGTTTCCATCTTGGGTTGGGTAGGCTGAGAAGCCAGCGAGGAGTCCAATTTAACCCACGTCCTTAGACGGAGGTGATTTCCTTGTAGTGTTTCGGGAGAAACGAAACATCTGTATTTAAGGAACGATGACGGTGGCGAGCTGGATTTCCATAGTGAAAACGTAGCTGCTGAAGATCAGTAGTGCCAGGGGAATGGGTTCTGGGCTCGGGTGAGAGGGGTGGGGTCGGGCCTTTGGGTTCAACAGTTTGGAAATGTTAATGACCGTTCATGGTTTCCAGCCCAGAATTCTTCCCATTGGCTTGCACGTCGCCACTCCTCGCGGGAAGCCTCCACGCGGCTGTCGAATTCTATAGTAAATATTCCAGACAGCCTGGGTCCTGCTCCTCTTTCCCCACAGTAAATTACATATTAAAGTAGCCTGGTAACTGAGCACTGGTTGCTGAGAGATAAGGACTGGGAAATCAATATGTTTGCCATGTGGCTGCTTGTTTATGACACCTGCCTCTGGAACAGTTGAGCAATGTTCTGTTTGTTAAGGCTGCATTTCAGAAGCTTGTATTCTCCTAAAACAACCACGATCTTACTGGGGAGACAGAAGTGCTACAACAGATATTGATTTTACTTTTCTAAGTATGGAATTGCACTTCTAAACAGTGGTCTCACCGCCTCTGATTCCCCCCTCCCCCGTTGGAAAGAGGGAGGAGGAGGAGGTAGATGCTCCGAACATACATATCATAAATCTATTTTATAACGCCTATGATGTGGTCAGTTAAAAGGAGGAGTGTAGCTTATAATAAGGAAGTGTAGGTGGTGTTGAGATTTATCTCTTCTTTGGCTCCCTGGCTCACAGCAGTTTCGTTCTCTGGATCTTCCCCGATAGATGGCTTTTCCAACAACAGCAACAAAGGCAACAAGAAATGTAGCTCTAGCTGTTGGTAAATAAACATTTTCACCTAAAGTCTCCGGGGTGTCCACTCAGGCCGGTGGAAGTGTGTGTGTGTGCGTGCGTGTGTGTGTGTGTGTGGTTGAGGGGGTATGGGGCAGTCAGCTTTGGAGAGAGCCCGGAGGCCGCCTGGATGCTCCTCACGTGGCCTTCCATTTTGGAAAAGAGCATCATCGGTGATAGGACTTTTTCCTTGCCCTCGGGATGCAGTAGTATGAATAAATTTTCAAACGCATTTGGATGTCTGGGCGTGACACGTGTATTGTGTTGGGTGTCCTTACGGACGCCAGGGGAACACGCCTTCCCAACGCCCCTGCACTTTTCTAAGAATTACTCCACGGTCTCCACCCCAGTTAGTGTTTGTGACTTCAAATGGACTCACACATAAACAGTTCTGCTTTGTTTTGCCCAACAGTGAGTTGAACGTTTAGAAAGCAACACGAGCCCCCTTGGTGAGCGCTGCAGACGCGGCCACAGCTGAGCTGTTGCCCTGTTGCCCTGTACTGGGGAGATGATCTCTTCATGACACCAATAGACTCTTGAGACCTGACTTGGGTTGGTGTGTTTTTAAACCCAGACTGTCAGGTTCTCCTTAACCAGTAGTGGCAAAATGTTGCTTTTCTTTCTCTTTCCCATGTGATGGTCAGTGGCTTATCCACTCCTCTCTCCCTGCTCGTGTTCAGCCCAAGGAGACCTAAAATTGGACAGAGGTGGCCGGAAGGAAGGCTTGGTGGGCTGAGCTGTAGCAGTTCCAACCGAAGGAAGCCGAAGCTGTGTGTGCCACGGCTGGTGGAAAGGCTGGCGATCCAGGCATTCAAGGCAAAAACTTGCTTCCCCGCCACCTCCCACACCTTATTCCTCACTAATGCAATTGACCTCTGAACAATGCAGAGGTGAGGGGCGCCCCACCCCCTACTCCATGTAATAAAAAATCCACATAGAACTTTTGACTCCCTGTACGACCCCCCCTCCCCCCCCCCGCCAATGTAACTACTCATAGCCTACTGTTGACCGGAGGAAGCCTTACTGGTATCAACAGTTAATTAACACACATTTTGTATGTCATGTGTATTACATCCTGTGTTCCTGCAGTAAAGTCAGCTAGAGAAAAGAAACTATTATTATTAAGGAAATCTTAAGGAAGAGAAAGTACCTGCACTATAAAAAAATCTGTGTATGAGTGGACCTGCACAGTTCAAAGCCATGGTGTTCAGGGGTCAAGGGTATAGTAGGAATGACTGTTGACTCGTTTGGAGGAGGCTGGTATGTCCATCTTTGATGTGTATTCAGCTTTTGTAGTTGAGGCCCAGCGGGATGACAAAAGTATTTAAGCTGAGACTAGCTCAAGCAAGCATTTCATTCTGCTTGTTCTGGGGATGTGGGGGTCGTGGAGCCAGGTGCGAATTCGGGGGCGTTGGCAAGCTGGCCTCCCTCCTCTTGAGTTTACTCAGCCGCAGATGGAAAAGGGTGAAACTGACCTCGGACCCTGCCTGTTATTTTAGTTTTCTGGGAGATTTTTAATCATCAAGCAGGGCTGAGAAACTGCAGTGACTCTGACCTTTCTGACACACTTTTGTAAGATATGGCACATCTAGCTTTACGAAATGATTAACCTTTTATAAGACTGGGATAATTATAAACTTAGGCCAGACAGTGGCTGTCAGGTTCCTAGCCTTGAAAGATCTGGCATTTCCTGCTTTCACAGAACTTCATGCTGGCTTGGGAATCCAGAAAACCCCCTGGGTTGGTGGGAGACCCTAGAGTTAATGAGGGAGGTAGTCTGGTGAGCTGGCTGGCACCTTGGGTCCAGAGGCACCCATAGGACCGGAATGTTGCAATCTGGTTTGTTTTTTGTTTTTGTTTATTTTGGACAGTTACCTCCTCCTGTAAAGGGATTTGGAATATTCATTCATTTGTGATCCATCCCTTTCTATAATCGCCAGCTCAGCATTGGTGGTCCTTGGGGCCATATGGGCATGTTTTCCTAGACGGCTTGTCTCTTATACTGGATTTATTTGAGGGATTCAGTGGGAACTCGTGAGAGCAACATGATATGTTATGCTAGAAAGAGTCCTGAGTTCTTGGGGCGCCTGGGTGGCTTAGTGGGTTCAGCGTCTGACTTTTGGTTTCGGCTCAGGTTGTGATCTCAGGGTCGAGGGATCGAGCCTTCCGTTGGGCTCCACGCTCAGCGGGGAGTCTGCTTGCAATTCTGTCTTTCCCTCTCTTTCCATCCCTCTCCCAGCTTGCACGTGCAGGCACCCACACTCTCTGTCTCAAAAAAAAGAAAAAAAAAGAGTCCCGAGTTCTGGCGTCAAGACAGACCTAGATTGAGAGCCTGGACACTTTTTAAATCATGTGTCCTTAGACATATCACTTACACTTTCTGAGGTTCCTATAAAGTGGGGGTGTAGGGTTATTGTGCAGATCAAAGGAAAAAACATACATAGATCTCCTTGCTATTCTTGTAGTGCCCAGTGAATGCCAGTTCCCTTATCCTCGTTTTTCTTCTTGAGAGCAGAGGACCTGCTTTTATTTCTTTGTATTTTTCATGTCACCGCACACAATGGAGATGCATTCATATATCTGTGGCTCATTTTTGTGTCCATCGTGGTGGTGATAAAAGAGCTGGTGGCACCCCAGCTGGGGAGGGGGAAGGTAAGGTTTTTACCAGTGGTTTTTGGTTTCTCTCCTTTGTGAAATCAGGGGCTGCCATAGGGAATAGAAGTCCTCGACAGAGTCTGTGTTCCCTTGCCTTTTGGCCCTCAGCATCAGGGACTTCTTTTTTTTTTTTTTGGCTGGGTGGTCCGTGTCCAGTTCTGTTGTGGGTCTCATCCAGCGTGTTGGGATGTTGGGGTTGTTGGGTTGTTGATGGCTGGGATGTCCTCCTCCATGGACCTCCAAGGCATGGGCGTCGGCGGCTTTGCCCGGCAAGACTCGCTCTCGGTTGCAATTTCCCTTTCCAGGAAAAAAAAAAAAAAAAAAAGAAATCCTTAAAAAGTGCTTTGGGAAACCTTTCTCATTGTGGCCGTAAGGCACTGGTGAGTCCTTGGCAGCCAAGTTTGGGTTTGAATCTCCCTGGGGTTGGGCTGCTGAGCTGCTATTCCTAACGTGCTCTTGCCTTTTTATGCATGGACCGTCCTTGGGATCCTCGGTGAATTTTTCACTCTGGGGTTTTTAGGAGAAAGGTTTGTCATTCGTCATCACGCTCCTCATCCATCACAGCTGCATAAGAGTGGTTAGAGGGAAAAAGGTGGAATCAGTTGTTCAAATTTTTCTTTCTTCTAGGTAAGTTAAGTCTTTCCCCCCCAGTCTTTCTGGAAATGAACCAATTGGAAAATGCTTGGGCTGGTGTTTCTAGGATGATCTTGGCACATGTAGGAAGAGGGATGCTTTTTGCTGATAGTCCTGGGGTTGGTCCTGTACCCCTGAGGTGTGGTTTAGCCAGGGGTGAGCAGTCACTTAATGATTTATTAGGTGCCTGGAGAATTTTATGGGCAGGAGGGCCTAGGGCCATTCCAGAAAAAAAGGCCAATCCTGGAGCTTTTCTAGCAGTTTCCTTCTTGGACTTGAAGCCTTTGTTTCCTGACATTGATCATAGCCCCCGGTGCCCCCTAGTTGTCAGGTAGGGACAGAAGTGTCAGCCGATATCCTTACTTGGCATGTGCCCGCATTAACCGATCCACTCAAATGTGGCTGCTGTTCAGACCATCCTGTCTCGCTCCTCTCAGCTGCTGGGAACATTAAAGAACTTTATTTGAAGGTAGGCATTACAGTATCAATAATGCTGAAACAGGAGGCACTGTCTTACTGGTGTAGAACGGTGCTTGGCTGCATTGATAATTATTCCTGCTTTGAGCCATAACACTGTGATTATGGAGGTTAAAATGCAGGGGCCGAGAGAGCCTTGAGGTCACTGAGAGCATTGTCCTGCCTTTAGGCCAGGCCTTGTGTGGAAGGAAGGAGAGAGAAGACTGGATTGGGGAGGCAGGGAAATTCAGTAATGGCTGGAATGCAGGGGGCAGACCCCTCACCCCTAGCCTGAGACTGGCGCCATTCACCGCGTGATGGGCACGGAGGGCGGGGACTGCACCAGGCCTTTGGGTTGGCTGAACATTCTGTTTAAACGTACCTTTTTTTTTTTTTTTTTCATCTCTTTTTTTAGCATGTACGGTCTGCCAGGACTGAAGAGGTTTTGGTTTTTTTTTTTTTTTTTTTTAAACTTTGGGACATAGAAGTCTCTACTTGCATTTGTGTTTTGGTAACCACATGTAACAGCCGGTAGAATCTTTCTTCCCTTTGCTTTCTCTGAACTTTCCAGAGAGTGGGCCCCTATCTCTCGGGGGATTAACTCCTTGTGGCCCCCATGTCGTTGGAGCTCCCCCACCCTGTGTCAGCATCTAAACCTCTGTACACAGGATGTTTTCTGTAGCGCTTATCAGATGGTTTTAGGGGATGCAGGGTGGAGATCAGAGGTAACGTTTAACCCGTCCTGAATTCCTTTCATGAGCTGGGGCCCAAGGTGAACTCAGCCGCAGAAGAGCAGGAGGGTTTGGCTGGAGCCCGTGATACCCGGCTTCCTATCTCAAAGGGAGGTGTGGGGGCCTGTGGTGGGGTGCACAAAGGAGCTTCATTTCGGTGGCTTATTTAACACCCCTCCCTGACACCAGCGTGTGGGTTTGGAGCCAGAGGAATCAAAGAGAAATTTAACAAACGAGCCTTTCTTGTGTGTGGGCTGAATAATCGAATTTGTGGGATGTCCACACCAGTTTTCTCCTCCTCCTTCCTTCCTTCCCGGCGTTTTGGTCCAGGTGCTGGGTTGGAACCCTTGCCGAGGGAAGGTTCCAGAAGGGAGCTGAAGCCAGATCAGGCACCTTTGCAGCAGCTGGGGGGGGGGGCTCTTCCACATGATGCATTTGGATCATGTCGAGGTTTAGATTTGTTTGATCCCCGGTTGAACATGCAGAGACAACTGGGAACTAACCATGTTCTATCTTTAGCCCCACTAGAGTTCCTGCTTTCAGGCAGAAAGGATGGAAGCCGGATAGGCATTCATTTCACACGGCTTTGTAAATGACCAGCGAGCATGTGCCAGCCTGTAGGTGTTGCCTGCTAGCTGGAGAAGGACACCCAGCACCCCAGATTCTCTTTCCGGGCCCTCCCATCACTACTTTGCCTTTTCTTCCCTTCTACCCCCTTTTCCACAGCAGGAATGGAAAGGAAAGTAGCCCAGGACAGCCACCGTCTGCCTTGTCCCTCGGAGGCTCTGTGTCACCAGGGCGGAGGCTGAGCGGGGACAGGAGAGTGGGTCCGTGCAGCTTTGTTGTGGCTTGCTGAGCATTCTCCAGAATCTCTCCGGTTATGACTGTCAAATTCAGCGAAGGGATGGACTTCCCAGAGCCCAAGAGGTAGGAGCTCTTGTGGCCCGGGCACCGACAGGCCTGGTCCCTGGGAGCAACTCACCATGGGATTTGGGCCACCCGTCTTCCAAAACAGAGAATGTTGTTCTAGCTTCTGCATCACGTGTTCCCTGGAAATTCACCTGTAGAAGGGACATTGACGAATTCATGCTTTTCTTCTGGCTGACACAGAAGAGGAAGGTCACGCCTCTTCTCATTGGGGCATTCTTGTAGGGGCACCAGGGTAAACTCAGCCACTTTGAGTAAGAGGATTGAGTCCGTTTGGGCATGGGAAGGGGAGTTTGTTATTACTTTCTGAGATCGGGGTTGGTTTTCACACCGTTAACCATACTTGCCTTTTCCTGCCCCGTTTGGCCAGGTGAGCTAGCAACATTACCCACAGCCATCCACCCACCTGGGGAAGACTCATTTGTCAAAACTTAGACCTGTTGGTGTTTTGGCACCTGCTGGGTGGACACAGCAGTCCATTTAGGAGATTCCTCCTGACGTCTAGCCTTCATTTCTCTTGTACTCTGAATATACTTCCCTGATTCTTGCAACAAGCCTGTGAGCTGAGGCTGGCTGGACAGCCCCAAAGTCAGAATTTCATTCTCTTGGGTGGAACCCTGGGTGTGGCTGGGTTTTGGTGGAGGTGACGAAAAGGAGGTGTGGTTATCTATTTTGGTATCATGTGAAGCAGAGAGCTGGGCTCTGAGTTCCCTTCTCCCAGCCTGACGGTCTCCTAGGTAAACTTAGAAGGAAGACAGATAGTTCTCAAACTGTCACTGTGGGTGCCGTGAAAGAGACATTTGGACAGTGGTGCTGGGGAGATCCTTGTCTTTGCTCCATGTTAGCACGGAGGGATTGGGGTAGCCCCGATCGCCAGGGGAAGGCGGTTTTTCTTCATTTAGTTTTAATCGCTTTCTTTCACTTTTATGTATAAAAGATTGTCCATTTAATTAACTCAAGAATGCAATTTCAAAAACACTAATGCTTTACACATGATGGCTTTTAAAATAAAAGTAGCATTCTAATATTGCATAATGTTTTCCTATTCCCCCACTCCTCTCTGCCTCCGCCCACCACCCCTCCAATCTGTATTAACCTTTAGCAGCTGAGCGTTGGGAGGAGGAAAATGCAGGTCTTGATGGCGCATCGGCCTCCTCTTTCCACTCTCAACACTGATAGGGCAGCCACTCCTTTCTGAAATGTCGCTTTCTTGAAGAGGAGGTGGCTTTATTTGCTCTCTTTTGGGGTCCCGGAGACCCGACTCTTGGCGCCTTAAAAAAAAATTATGGTGGATTACATAGGAAAATGGAGAAGAAAATAAAACCCTAGTGCTTAACTCTGGTTTCCTTTGGCCATTTCACTAGGAATAGCCTGCATGCGTTGGCTCCAGGATTGATGATTTCACCATCATCTCTTCCTTGACTGAAAAGAAATCCAGCTTTTTCTCTTCCCTTCTTATCCCCTTAGCACTGCCCACAATGTTGCAAATTGCCCGTGTCTTGGGTCTGTCTGCTTTTCTGCGGGTGGTTCCTCAGACTCCAGAAGTTGACCCTCCACACCAGCCCTCATAGCCCAGTCCCCACTGGATGGGTTTCTGAAAGCACAGTCCTATCGACAAGCTTTATCTTCTTCTTTGCCAGTTGGGCTTGGGGAGGGGCAGGAGTCCACGTGCCGCTGAGGAAGACAGCTCGGTTACCTGCTACGGTGACTCCAGCCAGCAGGTGGAAGGGGTCCTGACCATCACTTTGATTTTGTAGCTAATGGGGTAGAGCCCCAGAGGGTTCAGTGACTTGCCCGTAGCTTCCCTGCCACCGAGGGTTATAGTCTGAATGAGGTCTGCTTTCCTGTTCTCGTCATGCCTTCTTGGATTTTCTGTGTTGGATTATGACCCGGGTCCTGGAAGGGACCTCGGGAATCATGTTCCCATACTTGCCTCGAAGTTGGCTTGTGTGTTCCTCATATTTTGGTTCTGATGATGTCCAGAGAAAAGCTTTATGGACCTTGTAATGTGCACTGTAAAACATTTTGTGTTTAACTCTCTCGGATTAACCCTGTTTCCTCCTGTTCTGGCCTCCTTGGCTGTGAAACACTTGGTGGTTTGGCGCGAACAAATCCAGCCCCTCTGCCCAGGGCTTCTCTATGAGGTGGAGATCACTTTTCAAAGAGATCCTCTCTCCCATGGTGTGTCTTCTTCAAAGAACATGATTTCTGAGCCTACCAAAGTGATTGCGCGAAATTTCCACCCCTGAAGAACAATTGTGTAATGATGAGAAGCGACTAAAAGATTGTCTCTTCTTTTCCCTGTGGCTGAGTTTGGAACCCTGACCTTTTCCCCAGCCTGTGTTGTGGATGTATGTATACGCATCTTGGGAGAAATACATGCTCTTAAGTCCGTGATATGTGGGTAAAAATGACCTTGGAGATAGATGTTTTTCCAGGAGGAACAGCGCTAGACCGGGAAGGCTAGAGGCAGTGTGTGGTCCAACAGGGTTTTTGGTTCTGATTTTGTTTGTGTCCTCTTTGGGGAGAGAGATTTTCAAATTAACCTGGTGTGACTGGAGAACATAGTGGGAGATTTGGGGCTAGGTTTTGTTTTGTTTTGAAGTCTGCCTCGTAATGGGATCCCTTTCCCCCTCCCACCTTCGTTATTATTACTGTGGGCTCCTACTTAGGAAGCATTCATTGTAGGAGACAAGCGGGGAGGGTTTGCTGCTTGTGGGAGGGTTTGCTGCGGGGGACCATACGGCTTTATCATTCATTAATTCCTAGGTTCATTCATCGAGCTACTTAAACTTCTGTGTGGAAGACTGCAGCCCAGATGGTCTTTTGGTGCCAGTGTTCGCTCAGAGACCCCAGGCCCTGACAGCAGAGGGCACATAGAGCAGCTGAGTGTACTAAATATTTGCAGCCGTCAGAACGCGGCTCCTGGGTCTTGGGGCTCCCGAGCTAGAACACCAATCATCTCTAGCATCTTAGGAATCTCTTTTTCTGGTCCTTTTCCTTTTTAGAAAAAGCCCCAGTGTGAATCCGAGAGCCAGTTTCTGTGTTTACAGAAGCAGTGACAGCATCTGAGTTTTAGAGTGGATTTGGTGCCTGTGTGCTTGTTCGCGGGTCTCTCCTCAGTCATAGCTGTCTGCTTCCTTGTTCTGGAAGAAGTTCTTTTTAACCTCGCGGCGAAACTTTGAGCTGGTCTCCCTCCTTCTCCCTCCCTCTTCCCTCCTCTCCCCCCACCCCCAGCTCTCTATGAGACACCTAAGCTATTGGGAAATTGCCCATAGGGGGTTGAGGAGGTGGAGGTGGATGATTCCCCCCCCCCCAGGTGTTGGGGAGCTCTCATGGGTTGGCTCACCTATGGGATGGCAGCCTCTGACCTCAGCGTTGGTACACATCTCCTTGTTCTGTCCCCACAGTGGGCCCTTGGCATCCTGGTGTTGCAGATGAGAAACCTCATTCGTACCCAGGAGAAGTTCGAAGAGGTTGGATAGTTAGCCCATGCTTTTAAGTTGGATGGCTGGAAATCAAACCCACATCTGTCTGATTGCTTAGCCTCTGCTCATAATGTCTTCGTGGATTTTCTCTTTGGCTATTGGGATAGACTAGCTTTAGTGCTAATAGGGTGGACAAGGGCACTTGGCCAGAACTGGCTTCACCAGACAGCGGTTATGCTTCTTCAGTAGGGTCAGTCCCATTTTGGGGCTGGGGCTGGGATGCCTTTGTTGCCCTGACCCAAGGCTTCATTGATCGGAGACCGGGCATTGTGGGAGGGGAGGCCACGGGAGGAGTCAAGAGGACGAAGGGGGAGAGTATGGGGCACGTCCTCATTATTGGGATGTCTGTCTCTTTCTTCTTCTGGTAGAACTCACTTTGGCCTTTCAGTAGCTCTCCATCTGAATGTGGCAGTTGGCTAAGGAACTTTGTCTCAGTGCTGAACTGGCCTTCTGGAAAGTCCTGGTTCCCCAGAAGTAATAGCTGGTCTGTGCTGGGGAAGATTGGTTCTTTGTGCTTTGAAGTATGACATCTTTGGCTTTGCCTGAAAATATCTGCAGCTTTCCCTGGCATCCCCGACCCTTGAAGCCCCACCCTGTCCCTCGAGCCCTGCTCACTCTTGCAGCGACCTGGAGGTTGACGGAGTTCCCCGAGGCCAGAGTTGGGAGCACAGAGAGGCCCAGATGTTTTGCATAGTTTTTTTCCATTGCCCAGATCAGGAATGTGTTCCCTCAGGACGGGTTATGGCCTGGAAGTGAGCCTAATGTAAACATCCGAGCCACAGCCAGTCCCCTTAATCGAATAGAAATGGTTTGGGGATAAGCAGGCTTGGGGCTGGGGGGAGGGAGGAAAGAAAAGGAGGGGGAGGGAGGAGATGGAGCACTGGAATTTGGAGACAAGGCTGTTCTGCCAGAGGGTTCCCTAACAGAAGCAGGGCAGGAGCCAGCCTTGTGGAGTCGGCCAAGTGCACACACGGCTGGCTATCTCAGGGGGCTCGGTTCTCCTAGGCAGGGCGGTAGGTGCAGGGAAAGCACGGGCTTCGTGGTTCAATTGAGCCTCTGGGCAGAGCTGTGAGGGAAACTGAGGTATGCTAGAAGAGCCAGGACTGGGGGAGGAAGTGGTGGGTGGGGGCCCCCATGAGGACTTCTGGAGGGAGCCTAGTAATTCAAGTACTTTAAAGACCTTCAGCATCATATGGAAAATCGTGCTACTTTGAAATGCGTTGTTTTTTGAGGGCACTAGACTCCCAGAGAAGGCGTATGAAGAATGTGGGAGAATGATGTGTGCGTGTCTGCAGGGTACTTAGACCTCTTGGTGGGGACCTTCAGCGTCACAGAGAGGCTGACCCTCCTCACTGTGCCCCCTCCCCCCATTTTCCTCTCCGTCGAGGGGCTCAGACTTTCTGGGAGATTTGGGGTACTTCACCCAGATGCAAAGCTGGACAGTTGGACATAAAGCAAGCAGTCTTCTGCTGCAACCTGTGGGCTGACTGCCCCCGTGCCCCAAAGCAGTAACCTGGGGTTCCCAGGGGGCAGTCATGTGTTACTGATCTGACCTCAGGATAGTTTCGCCTTTTTGTAGGGGGTCTGGGCACACTCCAGGCAAAGCCATGGCAGCAGCTCTTGTCCGGCAAGTAAACTTGTAGGGCTTTTGTGTGAGCTCTTATAAAAGAGCTGGCCGAGATGCCAAGACTGGCGTGCTGGTTTTGCTGGTGCAGGTTCTAGGAATAAGGGTCCAGCATCAGGGGAGAGCACAGGAGCAGGGAGGCGGCAGAAGCCTTCCTATTATTCTCACACCTTGGAATCTCGATGCTCGAGTGTGCCAAGGCGAGGGAAGATGTAAACAATTTAGTTTGCCTTCAGGATGCAGGATCTAATCTAAACATGATTAAGCTGATTTGATTTTATAGATTGGAATTTCTAAGTGATAGAAACTGATGAGGTAAATGTGAAATATTTACTTAATAAAAAGCCTCATTACCTGATGCTGAAGGGTAGGGGAAAAAAGATTCTCGGTAACGGGTTTGATCTTTTGGAAATGAAGTTGGGTTAAAGTTTTCTTGGTAAAAACTGAATTCTGTGATCTTGTTTTTACACATGCTGTGCTTAAATATTAACACCAATTGAGCAAATTGCCTTTTAACTGCCTTTATTTGCTTTCATTAACAGTATAATTTAAAAGCTCAAGAATTTGCATGGAACCTGTTGTTCATGTTGGGGGGACTATTCATAAATTAATTAATCGTGAGAACATTATCTTTAAGGAAGGTCATGAAACACGAGCGTGGTTTCTAAAGCAGTGACATGTTTGTGCTGTTTCTTGGGGACTTGATGTACTTTTGGCTTAGAGATCTGAGTGAGTGTGTGTGTGTGTATGTGTGTGTGTGTGTAATAACTTGGCTGGATCAAGAAAAATTTTAATGACTGGACATGTTTTAAGTTAAGTTGAGTGAACCTAATTACACTGTAGTTTCCAGAGAGCTGAAGGCAATACCATTGGTATTTAAGCACTAGTTTCAAAATTAAAACCAACCTGTATAATTGGCTGTGCTCCTGAAATCGTTTCTCTCTCCCTCCCTCCTTCTCTGAACACCCCCTCTCTTTCTCTCTCTCTCTCTCTCTCTCATACTTCCACACTAACAGGGAGGGAGCGCAACTGGCCAGCACTGCTAACCACAAGATTGTCCTTCCAGTGCATAACATTAAGTGCATTGTCCTTTCATGAAATTACTCTGAATATGTGAGAAGTTTCCAGAATGATTTCATTGACATCAGTTGCTTCCTTCTGTACAGATATTTTTGCGGTTAAGAACCTCGGCCAAGGTAAACGTTATGAATGAGATACAGAGACCACCGCGTCCCATGAAGGGCTGAAAATTCCTTTGGGAGTTATTCTACACAAGCTCTTCTGACACTTCTGTTTTGACAGAGCTTCAACCTTGTGTTCTCCTTCTTCCGACCCCCTCTCCTGGTGCTCTTGGTTTGGGATGGGTGGTTTTCCTAATTAATTTAATCTGTAGTCTAGGTTTTCTAGGGTCCACAGATGCCAGGATGCTGAATTTATTTAACTCTGGTGTTTTCGTTGGCTACCGTAGAGGCACATTTTCCCTCTTCCCTTTTTACTCTAACTCTGCTCTTTTTTGAGACTTTTAGACCCACTTCAGGGAAGAAAGAACTTAACTTCTTGTGAGCACTTGTCAGATGTGTTTTCTTGGGTGCGTGTGTGTAGAAATATACATTTTGAATAATGTAATATATATTTTTGAAGAGTTATATACAAAACCCAAAGTATATAGAGGAAAAGATGGATAAACTTGGCTACATCAAATATTTAAAACATTTTGCATGTTTTTCTATTGCGTTTTTGTCTCTTCCTTACACATATATTGATTCTTTTTTTTAAAAGGTTTATTTATTTATTTGATAGAGAGCACTCTCTGCGGGGAGGGGGGGTTAGTGGATGGAGGGAGAGGGAGAGAGAAACTCAAGCAGACTCCGTGCTGAGCGCGGAGCCCAACATGGGGCTCGATCTCACAACCCTGAGATCACAACCTGAGCTGAAACCAATAGTCAGATGCTTACCAACTGCACCACCCAGGTGCCCCTGATTCTCTTTTTGTCTGAGTCAGATATATTAATTGTTTATCTATTGAAGAAACAACAAGTGTTGGTGAGGATATGGAGAAAAGGGAGCCCTTGTGCGCTGGTAGGGGGAATGCAAACTGGTGCAGCCATTGTGGAAAACAGTGGTGGAGGTGCTTCAAAAAATTAAAAAGAGAGCTACCTTATGACCCAGTAATTCCACTATGGGGTCTTTACCAAAAGCAAATGGAAACACTAATTGGAAGACATATATGCATGCCTATGTTTACTGCAGCATTATTTACAGTAGTCAAGATATGGAAGTAGCCCAAGTGTCCATCCATAGATGAATGGATAAAGATTATGTGGGATACACACACACACACACACACACACACACACACACACACACACTGGAATATTACTCAGCTGCCAAAGAGAATTAAATCTTGCCATTTGCAGCAACATGGATGGATCTAGAGGGTACAGTGCTAAGTGAAATAGGTCAGACAAGGAAAGACTAATACCATATGATTTCCATATGTGGAATTTGAGAAATGAAACAAGTGAACAAAGAAAAAGACAAAAATAAAACCCAGACTCTAAACTCTAGAGAATATACTGGTGGTTGCCAGAGGGGAGGTGGGTGGGGGAGTTGGGTGAAATGGGTGAAGGGGCTTAAGAATACCCTGATGGTGGTCTGCTTGGGTGGCTCAGTCAGTTAAACGCCCAACTCTTGGCTTTGGCTTAGGTCATGATCTCAGGGTTGTGAGATTGAGCCCTGAGTCGGGCTTCGCGTGGAATCTATTAGAGATACTCTGCCTCTCCCTCTCCCTGTGCTCATGCTTGTGTGCTCTCTCTCTCTTTCTCTCAAATAAATAAATAAATAAAATCTTAAAAAAGTATACTTAATGGTGATGAGCACTGAGAAATGTATAGAATTGTTGAATCATTATATCGTACAGCTGAAACTAATATAACACTGTATGTTAATTATACTTGAATTAAAGAAATTAAATTAAAAAGTTTCAAGAAAAAAATGCAAGAAAAAAGTCCTTTATCTGTTGAGCACATAGCAGATATTTTCCTCCGTTGATCATTTGTGCTCTAGTTCTATGGTTCCTTTTATCATATAACGTCTTAATAATTTATTTAATTTAAAGAGGTCACAATGATATCTGTAGAATGGATAATATAAAGCCTTTAGTGGTCACAGTTTGGAATTTGCTTTTGGGGAGAGTATCTAGGTACCAAGAGAGCCGAGTTTGATGGAGTGAGATGGGGTAAAAGAGAGGAGAGAATGAATTACGTTAAAAGGTTGATTTTTTTTTTTCCCTGTCAAGAAGTTCGGGGAGCACCCCTTCTCTCTAAGGCGACCATTGTTCTGGTGCTTTTAACACATACTTGTAGCACAAAGATTTCCCTGTTCTGAAGACATTCATCTTAAGAGTTGTCTGTCCGCAGAAGGTAGCCTCACCCCATCCTTCCTACTCATCCTACCCAGTCTTTAAGACTTACTTGAAATGAAAATTCTATAAAACCATCTCTGTTTCCATATCCTTCATTTTTACCTTTCAGAGTGCCTATTGCTTTCTGACTTAGGGCAGAAATACTTCTGCGTACCTCATCTTCCTTCTTAGCGCTTTGCTTGAGAGCAGAGGATCTTCTCATTCTGTTTCACTCATCTTTGAATTCTGCACTGTCTTAGCAGTTAATGAGTAATTTATGAACAAGTAAGTTACCACACAGATGAACTCTCATCCATCCCTTTCTTCTGTATACCCTTCTGAGACTGGTCTGTCCTTCAAAAGAGGTGTTCGGGGCCTTGAGGTCCAACATGGTGTGTATTTTGCATAAATCTGGTTGAGGTATTGACTTGAATGTTGGTTGGGGTTTGGGGAAGAATAAAGGGGAGAGAACCAAGGAAGAAGGAATTCCAGAGCTCCTTGCACTGATCTCCAGATATTCCCGATCGAAAATGCATCTCATCCTGTCCTTTTCCCAGACAGAGGTGAGTTTTTGGCAGCTTATTCAACAGATATTGAGTACCTGACAAGTGTTTTGCTTTGAGTGAAATGATGTGGGACAAATAGTCATGATCTTTGCCCTTGTGAAGTATGCCCTAGTTTGGGATTTGTTCAGGAGAGGAGGTTAAAAAAATACATTCTGTAAGTGACCCTTCCGTGTTATCCCTCATTCTATTTTGATCACCTGTCCTCTGTTTCCTCCTCCTAAATGCCACTGGCTGGGATTGTCTTTTCCCAAGTCAAATCTGTTGAGGTGATTGGGGCAGCCATAAGTTAGCTGTCTAGTCATCCAGTTGACCTTCCACTGAAACCTGGCCTTCATTCTTGTGTTTGCAGATTCATTAATTCATTCAGTCATTCAACAAAAAGTTGTTAAATCAGTATTGCCTAGATTAGTCAGGTTTTAAGTACAGGAGGTGGGCAAGCTCCTACCTTTTTTTTTTAGCTGTTCTATTAGTAGATGGAATAGATCACAGGGAGGAAATTGTTACCGAAAAATTATTCCATGGGCTCTTAGAACCTCCAGGTGGTGGTTCAGTAGACATAGTGCTATTTCTATTTCCGTGACGTATTTTCAGGAAATAAGTAGAAATACTACGATTCTTCTCTTAAGCGTCTAGAATAACCTGGTAGTTTAATTGGAGATGATGTCTGGAGAATGTGTCCCTCATACTTGGCGCAGTGTCTGCCACAAAGTAGGGGACCAGTAAGTGTTTGTTGAAAGGCAGAATAATGGATAGAGACTTGAAGTAGGAAATTGATGGGAGAAATTTCTTCGGGATGAGGGATGGGATGGAAATCTGCCCGGGGAGGGACACACATAGGAGGCTTCAGTGTATGTGGGTGTTTTTTTTTTTTTTATGTCATGCTCTAGACCTTTGAATGTTCGAGATACTTGAACAATTTCTCACTGTTCTCCCACCTCCTCAATCTGTGTGCTTGCTGCGGAACCCAAGCCTTAGTGCTGTTAGAGGGAGCATAGTGAAGTGTTTGCAAAAAAAAAAAAAAAAGTTTGTTTCAGTTCTTACTGGAGTTCCTTTTGGGAACAGAACCTATGTTCCTCTTGAACACATGGGATGGAAGCTGGAGGGGAGGTTAAGGTGTTCCCTAGAATGTTCCAGTCCGAGCTGATTTTCATAGAAATCGTGCCGATCGGTACAGAGGCACAGAAGGAAAGATCTCAGGAGCATGGATTCCTTCCTTCCTTTCTCTTTCCTCCCTGCTCCCTCCCTTCCTCCTTTCTTTTCCTTCTTTTTGTTGGGGGGGGGTGGGGGTGGAGGTAGGAGAAGGTTGGGTAAGGGTGCAAACCTGTAGATCCCTTTAATTTTTCTACCCTCCCCCAAGGAGCTGAAGCTTTGTAAGCCTGTCTCTGTGAGAGACCTTCTAGAGAAAGGAACCATTGCTTTTGTATGTGGATGTGACCAGAGCAGGAAGAACAGTGTGTGTCCTCTAGCACTGTTTAAAGTGTTTGGGGGTCTGTCTCCTCTCCAGAGGTCAAAGGTGACACAGACCTTTGTTGGTGGTGTTTTCTTCCCCCTCTTTTTTTTTTTTTTTTTTTTTTAACTCCCTTGTTATCTCAACTTCCAAACATCAGCTTTGATGTCTATTGTTGGGACTTCAAGAGGACTCTTAGCACATCGGCAGGTGTTGGTTTTAGTGAGAAGGCGAGAGAGAGTCCGCATTCTTCCAGGGGGAGAGACGTGGGTCCCACACATTCCTTCCCGAGCACTTCCCAGAGCAGGAGCTCCTTCGAGGTGGGAGCAGGAGGTCTCATGGCCGCCTGTCCTGGCCCAGGGCAGCTTGCCGGGGGGGCGGTGGGTGTGTAGCAGGACTTTCTCCCTGTCTGAAGGGATCTGTCTTCCTTCAGTGGCTGAAGAGAGGCTGTCTAACAGCTGCGTATTAAGGTTTCATTAATCAAAGACACTTCCACTGCCCCTTTACAGAAACACAACTGCTTTGGCTGTCCTCTGCTGACAGCCCACTAATTTATCTTTCCCGGGGAGAGGGAGGGGAGAAGGACAGAGAGGCGGGGTCCGCCTGCTGGGTGGAAGAGACCGCCACACCGGCTCCTTGCGGGCGCACGTGTGTTCGTGTGTTGACTTCCACATTTTTGTTCAGTGCGGTGGGCTGTAGGCTGCCTCTGCTCCCCACCCTGTCCACTCATCAGGGGCTCGGAATCACTGGAAATAGACAGTGGAGATTGGTTTCCATGGTCTTTTTTTTTTGCGCCAAGAAAATGTTCACTTCCAACTCCCAGCCCTAAGGTTTGCTAAAATTGGTGGCAGAAAGAGCTGGAAGAAAGAAGTAATGTGCTTAAGTGTGTTTAATGGACATTCTAGATGAAGTATGTGTGTGTGGGGGGGCGGGAGATGGGGATGTTAACATCTGGGAGCCACTGACCTGAAATGGTCCAGTCTTCTTTTTCAGCTTGATGGAACTTCTCCTCATTCTTAGGTTGGAATCTGACCTTCTGTAACCTTCTGCTCAGAAGATGGATATTTGGGCATTTGGAAACCTTTTAGGGCCTCCTAAGTAGGTGATTGAGCATTGTGTGTGTGTGTGGGGTGTGTGTGTGTGTGTGTGTGTGTGTGTGTGTGTTTTAAAGCTAGGTCTCCAATGGAAAGGAGCTTTGAACTCACTTTGTTCATCAAATATTTACTGAATACCTACTAGATGGGTTTGGCGCTTTTGGAGACATTATGATGAAGCATAATCCATTTCTTAGCTCTTAATTTGGGGTTCAAACTAGTACTCAAATGGCTATAATAAAAGATAGAATAAAACCTGTTGCCTTCAACTATTAGAAAGTGTATCAGAAGCTTCAGGAAGGGCATGAGCACATCTGACTCCCTCAGTCAACAAGTGTTATTATTGAGTCCTACTATATATGAGACAACGGATGTACAGAAATCCAAGGATGTGGTCCCTGTCCCCAGGAATCCTATAAGCTAGTGGGAGACAAATACACACCATACTTTATAGTATAATAAAAGTGGTAATAAAATGAAGCACAAGGTGTAGATGGAAAGGAGGCTTTGGGAGCGGCTGAAGTCAAGATTGCTGGGAAGGTGACATCTGAGCAGGGTTTTGAAAGACGAAAGAGGAAGATCACTGGTGAGACCAGAGAAAGGCATTCCAGGTCGAAGAAAATGGCCCGTACGAAGGCCCAGGGAGGAAGGAGCAGAGGACTGCCAGCCATTTGGTTTCACTGGAGCTTGAGATGTGTAAAGAAGCAGGTAGAGGTGTTGGTTGGAGGCGATGTTGAGCCTACTATGAAGGTCTTGCTTCCTCAGCAAAGGGACCTACATTTCATTTTGTGAGATGCTGAAAGATTCTTATCAGGGGAGTGAAATAACAGGAAGTGTGTTTTAGAAAGAGCATTCTGAGGAGCCCTGGCTCCGTTGGAGGAGGGTGTGACTCTTGATCTCGGGGTTGTGAGTTCGAGCCCTGCATTGGGTGTAGAGATGACTTAAATAAAACTGAGAAAGAGCACTCTGAGTGTGGTACTGAGGGCAGATAGGTGTTGACCTGGAGTGAGGACAGCGCTTCCGGAGCCTGAAGGGTTGGAGCAGGCTGAATCAGGGCAGCAGAGGGGTGCCATGGGAAGGAGGTGGAGCAGGAAAAGCGGATTGTAGGGATGCCGTGGATGGGTCTCGTTGGTGGGGCGGGTGGGTTACGAGGAGACAGCTGAGAGCATCCTGAGCTTTTGCTTGGATAAATGGTCGACGGTGGTAATATAAAAGAAGTTCTGGGTGGAAAAATAGTTGTTTATATTTCGGACATGCTGTTGGAGGAGATCTTGGAAAAACTATGAAGAGGTAGTCTGTATATTTGCAATGGGTCTTGAAGGAAAGATGTTTTGATCAGCAGAAGTCTGTATACTAATTCAGTTGTGTTCATTGACTTTTGATGATATTTTAGAGTGTCTAAGGATCAGAAGTGTCTTAATTCCATGGCAGAAAACAGTATTTTTGGAGTCCCCTGAATAATGAGAAGTGTTTTCATCAAAGACCTTTATTCATGTGTGTGCTGACATCTGGAGAGCAGAGATAGATATTTTCCTTGGGTCTGGGTTCCTGAGCCATGAGCTCTTCGCTCGCTCCTAATTAATCCTTTGTAGTTGGTGACTGATGAAATCATGGCTCTCTGAAATTTTCATCCTTGGTTGCATAGACACAACTGACTTTATCACAGGACCCCAGGTGTGTGTCTGAAATTAGTGTGTTGAATCTAATGCATATTGATTTGCTTTATGAAATCTACAGGATCGGGGGGAGGGAACCGACTAGACTTTGGGGGAGAGTTTTTATTTTTATTTTTGTAGTCTTGACTCCTTCTCGAATGTATGTCATGGTATCTTAGAATTTGGAGAACACACGGTTATTGTACCTGAGGAAGATTTAGCCTCCTGCTTCGTGGCCCGTTGCTTCTCTCAGCCCTAGGAGAACAGGTAGAACAGAATTCATCTCGAGTGAGGGGTTAGGGAGAGAATGATATTTCTAGTTAGAGGTGGGGTGTGTGTCTGCGATGAGACAGAGTGTTGTAGCTTTTGTGTTTTATTTATCTCCAAGTAACGAACCCTGGGTTGGAGCAGCAAAGGGGTAGGGGATGCACACATTGCTCAGACAGTGACTTGGAATTCAGGTGACATTCCAGGTTGACCTTTGTGACGAAGAATTTAGGGGGCGGTGTGTATGAGCGAATACGTGAGGGAGAGAGAGATTGTGTGTGTGTGTGTGTGTGTGTGTGTGTGTGTGTGTGTGTGTTCACTCTCCACTCCTCCACCTTCCCCTCTGGGAACCCTGGACTCACCTGCAGGATTGCCTATGATGAGTCCCTGCTAAGGACCCGCTCATGTCCACTGCTCATCTCAGTGGCACTCGGACCCCTCTCCCCGTGAAGCTAGAACAAGGTAGCCCTAAGAGATGCTGTGTTTGAGGTGTGGGACCGCAGAAGTTTATGGTTGGACAGTGTGGTGGAGGACTCTGGGCTCTTCTGGATGCCTAGAAAGCTTCTGTTTGGGTCTCTGCGGTGATGAGGCCTGTGGGTTTTAACAACAACCAGAACAACAGCCCCTTTCTTGTGAATGCTTGTGTTATGTCAGTCCTGTGTTAGGTGCTTTAAACGCCAGAGCTTATTTAATCCTCCCAACAGGTTTGCGGTAAGTATCGTAAAATCAGAGTAGAGACAATAAACCGAAGCTCAGGGTGGCGTAGCACCTTGCCCAGTGTCCCACCGCTGGGGGTGGTGGCGGAGCTGGGCTCCAGCCTCCGACATGGCAGCCTTTCCCACCATCCTGGCATGCTGCTGGGGGCGGAGAGCTCTTCTCTGGCAGGCCCGTGTGCTGTGAGTGCGGGCACCTCTGTTTAGAGGAGGCATCTCTCAGAAGGAAGGTGCCAGTCTTCTCTGATGGTTGCAAGAAGGCCAGAGTCCTGTGGCCGCAGCGGCAGGTCTGGTGTGGAGGCAGAGGGACGGGCGAGGCGGCTCCTGGGGGCCCCGGCAGGGGAGGGGGTGTCTGCGGGAGCGGAGGTGGCCAGCCAGAGCCTTTCTCCCCCTTCCCAGCCCCCCAGGACCCCTCCGGCCTATTTCCGAGGTTCTCTCTCGGGCCTGCGGGGGCAGAGCCAGCACTTCTGGGGGATGGGGATGGGGCAGGTGACAGGATGTGGGACACAGGCCCTCCCTTCCCCCCGGACTTGGGTTGGGCTCCCTCTAGATTCCTCCATCATCCTTCCCTCTGCCATCGTCTTTTCCCCAGTCTGTTCTGTATCTCACCCTTTTTTTTTTTTTTTAAGATTTTATTTATTTATTTGACAGAGAGAGACACAGCGAGAGAGGG
>NC_138379.1:85649586-85684069 GCF_054177405.1 Leptonychotes weddellii | reverse complement strand
AAGGCAGTCGCTTAACCAACTGAGCCACCCAGGCGCCCTTCTGAGAGCTTTTTATTCCCCTACTGGCTTTGGAATGTTCTAAGATTCTTGCCTTCTAGTATTGTCAGTCTGGGGACTGGGGGTGAGTTGCAGTGGTCGTTCTAGAGATCAGCTTTCCGGGGTTGTCCCCAAGAGAGGAATGAAACTAATCAGGCGGGATAGTGCCTGCCAAAAGGTTTGGTTTGGGACCTTTTACTCCCCATTGTGGAACCTGAGAGAAGTGTCTCCTGAGGATGACTTTGTCTTGGCTTTTTTGTTTCATTTTCAAGATTCAAGGGTAGATTTAGCGGAAGGGCATCCTCCCATCTCCTTGAAGGTTGGGCCAGTCTGTCGCTGGGCTTGATGACAGCTCTTTTCTCTGGGTCACATGTTCTATAGGCCCTCCTTATTGTCTTAGTCTCCTGCTCCCCAGATCTCCTCAGTTGCTCCATGTCCTGCATGGCATTTCTTTTCTGGAAGTCTTTACAAATATTCTAGGCAATCTGTCTGTGACGCTTGAATACATTTATTCCTGGATGCACAGAAGGCCCAGGGACCTCCCAGACCCTCTGCTTCTTGGAAGGTTAAAAGCTATTATGGAAACAGACACCACATCTGTGTCTTCTCTTATTTCTTCCATGCAGGGGTGACCTTTGGGGTACATTGTTCGGGAGACCAACCATTATCTACCATTTGAAGTCTGCTGCTCTCGTCTCTCTGCTGAAAGAGAAATGAAATCTTATTGTCGTGATTAAGGTCACAGCCACCAGCCGGTTAAAGAGGCCCTTGCATCCCACTCACTGCTCCTCTTCTCCCCCGCTCTCCTGTCCTTCTCCAAGATGTGAGTGGCTTAGGTAGTAAAGGGAGCAGGAGTAAGGGAGAACGGGGAGGAGGCTGCCTGTGGAACTTTCCGTCCCTCAGCCTCACTAGAGACAGAGCTTGGCCACGCACTCTGGGACACTGAAGTGACACGGTGTGGGTGTTCCAATGGCAATTAGGTATTCGTATGACTGGATCTGAGGATTTCCAGGCCACGACCCTTCCAGGTCCTTCCAGCCCGGTAGACATGTGAATGAGACTGTGTCTTCTGGAAGGGCAATGAAATGCCCTGCCCACTCTGTTACAGTTCATCATACCACAGTTGGCCATGTCCTTGTCTTTGGGCAAAGAGGATAAGGATGGAGTCCGTGGAGAAGACCGTGTCCCGGTGGCTGTGGAGAACTCCTCCATTGGAAGCCGGGGGCTTTCTGAGACCTCGATGGCGTCTCCCTCCTCCCCCAGTGAATGGTGCGGAGCTGGGGGAAGGTCCTGCCTGGCTGCCCTGAGCACAGGGCCCTGATCTGGGGATGAGCGCTGTGAGCCCCACGCTCTGCATTGGTGAGAGGTGGACAGGGAGCAGCTCCATGAGCCCTTCTCTCCCGGGCGGCTCTTCAAGAAGGCGAGTGAGCAGCCAGGGTTAGGGTTGGGTGGCCTGGTGGGGACCAGGATGAAGGATGCCCTGGAGCTGTTGACAGGCACACCCTTTGGTCCTCTGTTCCCTTGCTGGAAAGAAAAGCAGGTGGCCTGGGAGAGCAGGAGAACAACTCCCAGGGCCGTTATGGGAGTTTAACCTGGGGGCTTTCCATTTTAGAGAAAAACCAGCCACGGGATTGAAGAGGGGAGGATTTGCGTCTCTGGCTTGATGGACTTAGAACTTCACAGTGGAGCAGGAGAGGATGGAAGAGCTGCAGGAGGGGTGCGTGGGGGTTTGGGAAAGGGTGTGGTGTTCCCAGACAGCAATACCCCTGGGCTGGAGAAGGGGCTGTTTTCTGCTTTGTTGCTTGGAGCCCACGTTCAGAACTTCTAGCACCTTCGTCTGGTGCTTCGCCTGCCGCATCTCCCCCCGTTGCTGCCGTGTGTTACTGGTTTTTAATCTTTGACGTGCCTGTGTCTGGGGCTTTCTACTAAGTTTGAAGGTCCTTGAGGGGACAGCCTATGTATTACATTTCTTTGACCCTTTCACAGCGGCGAACGCCATGCCTTGCATTTAGTAGGCAATAAATATTTGTCTGCTTGACTACACGGCGCTGCTCCCTTCCTCTTAGGGGAGCTGCCTACTCCTGTCCCCATGGTCTCCCTCAGCCCAGGGTTCCAGCTCAAAAAGAGGTGGTGGAGCCAGCCCCTTCCTCCTCCAGAGGGGATTGTGTGCGGACTTATAAGATGCACGGCTGGGGGCACAAGTGGACATGTGGGAACGGAGGGGTCCCTGGAATGGGGAGCCCACACTTCTTCAGGCTGAAGGAGACCCTTCTTGCAGTCTGTCCCCTTTGGTTTGTGGACCTGCCACGGCTCCGTGGTCAAACCGATCCTCTGACGCAAAGGGGAAAGGGGGGCTGCCTGTAACTCCCTGGCTCCTCCCGACTCCCTGCCCCCCAGCCCCCGGGGGTCCTCGGTTCGTCAGCTCTGCCACTTGTTCGGTACAATTGTTTCAGTTATTTGGGAATTGGAAGCCTCATTTTACTATAATCGTTTCCCTAAAGATTTTCTAAATGAAACTTGCATACTTTCATCAGCTCCCCGACTTTCCAGACATTAAACAAATGTCTCTAAGCAGTTTCCCTTTCTTCCCCCCGCTTGTTTTCTCCTCTTCCCTCAGAGACCAGCAGTGTGCTCGGCCAGACGGGGACAGAAGGGGTGTGTTGGGGGATGCTGCCTGCTCGTCCATGTGTGTGTAGTAGGGGCTTCTTCGAGAGGGTGCCGGTTTCCGTCCGGCTTTTTCTCGCTTTGTTGGCATCCCGCTGGGGAGCCAGGTGGAGCACCCTGGCAAGGGACCAGACACGGAGTGCGTGGCAGGAAGGCTCCATCGCCCTGATATCCCCGCGTGGAATCCACTTGTCTGTGAATGGGAGGCTGTGGGGGAGGTCGGGGAAGAGCAAGTGTCTGGCCAGTCTCCAAGGCCAGATGTCCTTGAGTGCCGTATGTCCTGACAGGAAGGGTAGGCCTGGAGGGCTCTTCTGCAGCACGTCCGACCTCTGCTCTTGAACCCCATCGTCCTCACGAACCCTCTTCCTCCCCTGTCGGGGACCTGTGGTGGCTCCCTCTGGGCCTGCTCTTCTCAGCAGGCACCCCACCTTCTCCCCCACTCGTGCTCTGGTCTGAAGTCCTTCCACTGGACTCCACCGTCCCCAGCTCTGCTCCCGCACACCTGTCCCTGGGCTGGCCACCCCTTGCGCGGGAACGGAGCTGTCCCACGCCTGTTTCACCTCATCCGAAATGTCTTCTCTTTCTGCCTGCTTGAGCCCTGGTGTCTGCCGAGCCCAGCCTCGAGCCCACCCGCCCAGGGAAGCCTCTGGGTGTTTGATTCCCACGGACTCTGTGTGTGGCAGTTGCAGTCTGACATTGGCACACGCGAGTTAAGAACCGGTGTATGTTACGTTGCGCGTTGTCTTCTCTCTTCCACTCGGTTTCAGGGGGGGCAGGTTATTATGCCACCCGCCAAGTCAAGCAGACACCTAACTGATCCTCAACCTGTCTCAGCTCGCGAGAGAGGAAGGAGCCCTGAAGGGTCTTGCTCCCTCCAGCCATGTGCAGTTGGCGACCGGCTTGGGGTGCCAGAGGGAAGAAGTAACGCCAGGGTAACTCCTCCACGGCACATTTCTTTTTTGCCGTCTGCGTTCTGATAAGCAGACGGTGACCCGTTTAGTTGGATGGACGTTGCCGCCAGGGAGCAAACAGAAGTAGTAGCTCTTCTGAGTTGCCTTCCGTGGTAACTCGTCCTTCGCGGAGCCAGGCAATAGATCGAGATAGGCGGTTTGTTCCACGTTCTCTCTTCTTGTACCTTCTGGGAGCACAGAAGTATCTTACAGATGCAAGGCAGGGAGGTTGTGTTGGCATTTTGTTTTGGAAGGCTGACCTAACTGCTGTCTCTGGACATCTCCTCCTTTTTTTTTTTTTAAGATTTTATTTATTTATTTGAGAGAGAGAGAGAGACTGAGAGAGAGAGAGCACATGAGAGGGGGGAGGGTCAGAGGGAGAAGCAGACTCCCCGCTGAGCAGGGAGCCCGATGCGGGACTCGATCCAGGGACTCCAGGATCATGACCTGAGCCGAAGGCAGTTGCTTAACCAACTGAGCCACCCAGGCGCCCCATCTCCTCCTTCTTAACGTGGAATTTGTACCCTTTTCTCCGACCCTCTTCTTCCGTGGTCCTTGCCCACCCTGAGCCTTCCATTCCCAGCCAGCTCTGTTGTTCCAAGGAGGGTTTTTTTTTTTTTTTGGTGGCTGCTTAATGAGTGCCGTGCTGAAATCAAAGTCTGCCTCTGTCTCAGGACTCTGCCTACTCCAGCCACGGTATGTCCCCTGCAAGCTCGTCCCTGCCCACTTCTCCCCCTGACTGCTGGGGGTAACCAAAGGCTTGCCAGCATGACTTGTTCGTATTGGCGAGTCTTGGCTCATGTGGTGCCTCCATCACATGGAAATCTCCCTCATCTGTGGCCTTTCCGTTTTTGGTATTTCCTAACATGGGTAGACAGAGCCCTTCAGAGCCCACGAAGCCCCCGAGGGGACCTGCCCAGTCTCACCTTGTCCTCAAGCCACACCACCCGCCGTTCATTTGCTTCTCTTCTGCATGCCCACACGTTGGCTGCTTGCTGATGTCTTGGCACATCACCACTTCTTTCAGGATTCGTTCTGTCTTTTTCTCATCATCCAGGTAGTGAACTGGCCAAGTGCCAAGGGTTTATCTTTCTTCTTCTTCAGCCTTACACTAGCTAACGTCTGTGAAAGACACTACGTTCTGGGGACTGGGCTTACGTCTTTTGTGTGCGCAGTCTCATTTTCCTACCCTCTTGAGGGAACAAGCTTATTATCCCACTTGACAGATGAGAACACCAAGGCTTACAGAACCCCAGCGTCTTAAGGCTACTACGTGGTAGACCTGGGATTTGCAATCAGGGCCGGCGTCAGAGT
This sequence comes from Leptonychotes weddellii, assembly GCF_054177405.1. Taxonomy (NCBI): domain Eukaryota; kingdom Metazoa; phylum Chordata; class Mammalia; order Carnivora; family Phocidae; genus Leptonychotes; species Leptonychotes weddellii. The sequence continues at coordinate 85,679,105 of NC_138379.1, read as the reverse complement.
CTGAGCCGTTGAACTTTTTTGCTCTCCGATCTCGGTTTTGTATCAGGCTCCAAGCCTTATGACCCCTGGCAGGTTGTTTACTTCTTCGTGCCTCAGTTTCTTTCTCAGCAAAACAGAACGAAACGAAAGGCCTCCTAGGAGTCGTTCTGAGGATTGGATGAGATGATGCATAAAAACGCACAGAATAGTGGCTCAGAGGTGTCTGTGATTCTTCTAATTCTGCATTAATCAGTCTCATTTTGATATTGTGGTTGGCATTACTGTTGCCACTTCTCGCGTCTCTGGCATCTTCTTTAGCACCTAAGGCCATGTTAGGCGTATAGGTTATATCCAGGAAATGCTCAGTTAGTGAACGAGAGGGCACTCGGGCACCCAGAGGTGACTCGGCGACAGGCCTCAGTGAGCTGCTGTCTCTGTGGCAGATGCTGATGGTGAGGGTGCCTTGGCCCCAGGGTGCAGCATTGGCAGGTACTGGTGGGGGATGAGGCACTGTGGGGTGTGGTGGACACAGCAGTCGAGAACCTTCCTGTTGCCTACAAACTTTTCTTCCCTCCCGCCCCCTTCCCCAGTAGCTCTGAGCCCTGCCAAGTCTGTGCACAAGCCTTGAAATGACAAAGTACCCTTTAGTTAATTGCACAACGGATTGCCTAGAGTTAAAAGTTCTGATTTATATGACTGTAGCTCTAACTGCTCAATAACACAGGCCTGTAATCTACTTTCATTTCAAACAGAACAGTGATTTATAGGGCAGCATGCCGCTTTAGCTCAGAAATGAGGTGTTCAACATATGCTCTGTTGACATAAATTTGGAATTTATTGCTGTTGTCAAAACTGCCTGTTGGACAAAGGTGGGTATTAAGGCAATAAATGACTCAGAATAGTTTTCTGTCACATTTCCTAACCGTTGTATTCAGTCTATTTGAGGGGAAAATATATACTTAAAAGTAATCAAATGTCCAAAATCCATGCGTCTTGTTTTGAATGGCGAGCAGGGAGGATGCGGCAGGGGGATGGAGGGACATGAGGGTGTGGGGGGTGTTGGCGAGGAGAAAGCTTTTCATGAAGTTATGGCCCATTTTAAAAAGATCCCACTTTGCTTCCTCTCCCCCGTCCCCGTTAGGAGGTGGGCTTTCCTTTCTCATTTACAAAGAGGGGGAGGAAAATGAAAGCTCATTAAATAAAAATAGTAAAGGACATTTTTATGTGTGGGCTTAAAGCCAGCAATGTCAGGGAGGAGTTAGTGAGTGGCGCTGTGAGCGAGGCCGAGCAGGATTTGGTTTATGGGGAAATAAAGCCCACCGGCCGCTGTTGCCTTTTTGCAGCCCCGGTGAGCATGGGCTTGCTTCCACCGTCCGTCCCTCTGCAGGCTCCCGTGGCCACACGGACTCTCGGCTGGCCGAGGACGGTGAGGAGCAGTTGGGTGCCGGGCTGTACGCCAGGTGCCATAGGGACAGGTCCTGACTTACTCACGACCCGCCATGCGCCCAAGACGCACACACCCCATCCACTCACCCAAAACGTGTCTCAAACCCCATGGGTGCTGGGCCTTTGCTGGGCTCAACAGTGCAGAGAAATGAGGCAAACGAGCTCTGTCTCCGGGTAGTTTCTCAGCTAGCTGGAGAGACAGGTGGGCAAGCAGATGCAGCACACATCAAAAGGTTGGGGGCGATGTGGACTGGCATTGGGGGCAGAGGACCACGGGGGCTCCCCCAGGATGACGCCGGCTCTCCCGCCTGGTGAAGTGGCTCTTTGTGGTGATCAGGTCTCTGCAGGGAAAATACAGGAAAAAATGCACTCGTGATGGAGGCCTTTTTATTTATTTATTTAAAAAAAAATTTTTTTTTTTTTTAAAGATTTATTTATTTATTTGAGAGAGCGAGAATGAGAGAGAGTACATGAGAGGGGGGAGGGTCAGAGGGAGAAGCAGGCTCCTCGCCGAGCAGGGAGCCCGATGCGGGACTCGATCCCGGGACTCCAGGACCATGACCTAAGCCGAAGGCAGTCGCTTAACCAACTGAGCCACCCAGGCGCCCTGATGGAGGCCTTTTTAAAGAGATGTACAGTTTTGTGGTCAGGTGATTACCGACGTGTGTGTCAGGCGGGATGTTCTGTGTTGTGTGTTAGAAGAGCGAGGCCTGAGTCCCTCTGTTCCCCGTGTGCATCAGCCCCACGCCGTGCACTGGTCAGAGCATCATCTGAGCACGGGGGGCAGCAGGGAGGATCTAGCGAGCGCGGTCAGAGTCCAATTTGTGGCTCTCTCTCCTCCAGCCTCGGTTTTAAGGTAACAGCATGTGGCTTGCTGTCGGTAAGCGTGCGTCTCCGCAAGATGGAAAGTACAGCGGGTCCGGAGAGCCGGCTGTGCCTTGGCTGTCGCCGGGCCCAGAGTGGCCGCTGTTCTGCGTTTCCAGCATGCCTGGCTCTGCGAGGAGGGCTTACAAGTCGGGAGCCGAGGAGCACTCAGGCTGCCTGCCTGGTGCTTCTCCCCCCCGTGAAAACAAGGCCCAGCAGGGGAGAGGATGCGTATCTGTTGCTTTTATTTTATTTTGCCTTTTATCTCCATGCCTACACGCTCGGAGCGTCTCGGCGTTGATAAATGTGCACTCCCACACATACACGTGCACACCGTCCCCCTTTCTCTTGCCCGCGTGCATGCCACACACACACACACACACACAGTCCCTCGTACACCGGGTGCGGACACCAATTGCAAGCCTCCTCTGTGTGGCTCACCCTCCCTTTGCCACCAACCCCTGTCCTTTTTCACACAAAGCTCCCTGTTGGGAAAACTCATAATTTTTACACCACGCGGTCTTGACTGGCCATTGCTGGAATTACTATCTCTTTGAAGTGCTTTCTGCTGGGGCATTTACAGGCCGTTTTAATTACCTGCAGCTTGCGAGGGGCCTTGCTCCGTCCCAGCCTTTGTTTGTTTGTTCTTTGCAAGGAGTCTGTGCAGAAAGGAGTACGGCTGCCTTCTTCTACAAAGAAAGAAAGGGGGCACAGAGAAGTGTGGGGAGCCCATCACACAACTTTTCCCCAGAGCCTGCTCCGGGACCCCCTACCCCATCGAACAAGCTGGGAAAGGGAAGCCGGCCCTTGCTCCAGGCTTGTCCACGCTTCTCGTGGTTTCCAGTGCCGTGAGCCTCTCTCCTGTGTGTGTGTGTTTTGGTTTTAAGTATTATTAAATATATTTTCAAGCTTCCCGTCACAAGCAGCAGGGTTGTTAGATAAAGCTCCCCTCAGTGCTGACCAAATCAGAGTCATCTGCCACTGAGCTGGGATCCTGCACCTATTTTTTAAACTAAATCTGTTTAGGGAGTGTGTGTTATTACATTTTTGAGCCTGGACATGGGGTGGAGGGTAGGGGTTGAAATTGCATGCGAAGGCAGAAGGTAGCACCAGCGTTGAGCTGTCTGGGTTTTTCCTTTTCTTGTCTTAATTTTTCATTCGGTTCTCTCTCTCTGGAATGAACTAAATATAAATAGCCTTCTTTGGGATTCCTGTTAAACACAAGTGTGGCATGTCACGTCTGTAGACAAAGATGCTAGTTTACCGGAGGAGCCTTGGAAATGTTTCCCTTTCCCTGCTGGCTTCTACAGCAGAAGGAATCTTCATTCATATTTATTCATTTAGTCCAAAAATGTACTGAGAAATCGGAACCCTCATACATTTCTGATGGGAGTGTAAAACAGTGCCGCCTCCTTAGAAAACCGGCTGGCCGTTAAAAGTTTGAACGTAGAGGTACCAGATGACCCAGAGTTTCCACTCCCAGACCTATACCCCAGAGACGTGAAATTTATGTCCTTTGACCTTATTACAAGAGCAACACAAAGCTATGACAATAGTACTTATTACAAGAGCTGTTACAAAGCTGTGCCCTTATTATAAGATCAAACTGGTAAGCAAATGTTCATAGCCACATGATTCACAGCCAACAGGCAGAAACAACCACATGTCTATTGACTGAGGAGTGGATACATGTGTTATATCCATACATTGGAATATTGCAATAAAAAGGAAGTAGGGACACCTGCTCCCACATGGGTGAATCCTGAAAACATTACACGGGAGACCACGCATGCTGTATGATTCCATTTATATGAAATGTTCGGAAGAGGCAAATTATGGTATGTGGACATCTCCATGAAGGTTACTTGAAAACAAATGTGGTGAAAGCCTGTTCTGTCCCAGGCGCTGTGCCAGACCCCGAGGATGCAGGGGGCCTGCAGTCTAGGACAGGTGAAGAACACTGGTAGAAAACCCAGGGCATGGCTGCAAGTTGGGTTAAGTGCTATAAAGGAAACCGATCAGGTGTGGTAACGCAGAGTAGTACTGATGTGGAAGCCACCTAGATGGACTGTCATTCAAGTGCAGTCTGTCTTTTCCAGAGCCCGGCACACACAGTTGGTGCTTCCCAGGCGGAGAGTAAAGAGTGAGCAGCAGGGGATGAGGGTGGTGTGCCTCCTCTGAGGTCTTCTCTGTAGGTTATAAAGTTGCTTCGAGACCCAGCCTGTCTGTGGTCTCTGGGTATGCTCTTAGTGTCTCCTTCCTGCTGGTGGTCTACCCATGCCTTTTACTGGGAGGCTCTGGGAGGATGTTATGGGCCAGATGGATAGTGTCTCTGCAGGTGGGTACGTGTGAATGTGGATCCTGAGGTGAGCATTCTGGAGACTTCCACCTGCTTACATGGGAGAGTGTCTCTCTTGGCCTCAGTTTCCTCATCCACAAATGGGGGCAACACTCTTTCCCAACCACAGGGTGGTTGAGGTGATTCTCAGCAAGCCCTTTCAAAGTCAGATGCGATCTGTAAATGCATTAGCATTATTTTTCTAACACCTCAGTTGACTAGGTTTCTTTTTTACATTTTTCTAAAAGAAAGAAGAATGGGCAAAGAGGTAGATATCTATTGTGTTTTTACCTTTTCCTTGATTACAATGACAGTAACTTCCACAATGGGATTTGGTGTCCATATAGGTTCATCTGCCCAGTCTCTCATCTTGGGCTCATAACTGATGTTGGGGATGATGGCTCTCACAGCTCAGAATCCTCATAGAGAAGTGATTTAATTTTCAGTGCACTAAAGCAGAAAGAATGAGGCAATATCCATTAAGGAGGTTTTCAGAGGGCTTTAATTCGAAAGGAACTTTCTTAGGCCCTTGATAAACCTCGGGTATTTCCCACAGTCTCCGAGGACCCGTGGCTGGGCAGTGGGATTTGAAGGTAGCATTTTGGCTTCGTGGCTGAAGTGAGAGCATGTAAAAATGAGCCCAGATTACCAGGAAACAAGGCTGCCTCCTCACGCCCAGGCAACGCAGGAAGATAAAGGAGGAATCTGGAGCTTTTTGAAAACAGTTTTCCCAGAAATTGGAAGCCTCTTATGGGTGTGAGAGAGAAAAAGCAAAAACCCTGCTCATCCATAACCATAGTTCAGTTCCCTTATAGGGCCTTTTAGGATCTGCAGAGAATATTTTGGATTTATTTTTGTTTTCCTTGGGCTGACGTCACAAAGCATGCATCATGGTGCCCTGTTTTGGGTTTGGAAAAAGCTCTAAGAAGCTATAAATCTTAAGGCATTTTACTATTTTTCCTCTTCCCTTTTCAAAAAGCACAACTTTTCTGGTTTCTTAAAAAAAAAGAGAAAGAAAGAAAAAGAAAGAAACCTACAAATGTGTATATTGATCCCTTTCCCTCAGATCTTAACTGCCCAGGCTGTAATACCTTGCTTACATCTGCCAGGTTTTTTGTGCAGTTTTGCAACATCTCCTTAATCCAGTGAGCATAAATAGAACATTTCAATCATATTTAGCTACCAGGAACTTCGCAGATAAGCACACTAAGACCTTGTTGAAAGAGACTGTATGAGATTGTGTGTGATAAGATCATCCTATAGCCCGGTGCACAAATGAAAAACTTTTGTTCTTGGTGAAATTTGTTGATAGAGATATTTCAAATAAATGACTTACGGGAACTCAGTATTTTAAAACAAAGGACCTGTTACGTAACGGCCCAAAGCCCGGGCCTCCTGGTGCTCGGCGGCCATGAAGACCCCTCTCATGGTAGTCGCTGCAGGGAGATTAGCGTGCCCCTTTGTCATTTCTGACATGGTATTTTAACACTCACGCGGACAGCCTTATCGGAAAGCACTGTACTTGGTGTGGTTATGGCCTTGGGAAGTCCTATTGTCCTGCCCCTTATTTTCAAGGTTGGGGACAGCTTCTTCCACTCAGTCAGCTCCAGGTTGGCCTTGATCCCAGGCCAACACAGGATACACGGTCTTCTTCTAAGAGCCCCGTGGAGGCCTTCTCTTTTGGACAATAGGGACGACTGTTCTTGGACTGATAGATGTTTGTGTGCGTATGTGTGTGTGTTGGAAGTGTTTTTGTTTTTTTACCTCTGTGTTTTTCTTTTTTAATTCCCTCCCATGTTCATTCATTCAACAAAAATGCACTGAGTCCCTCCTATGTTCTGGGCTCTGCTCGACGATGGAGGCTGAGGGGCTGAATCTGGGATGGATCCTTCAGGAAGGAGCTTATAATCTGGTGAGCATAGGCCCCTGTCAGCCCCACAACCTTCCAGTGTCGTAAACCTGATTGGAAAGGACCTAAGAAATCATCCAGTCAACCCTTGCGTTGCTGCAGAGGGCGTGAAGTGCAATCTCCAGAGGGTAAGTGGTTTGACCAAGGTCATCTGATGGTTACCGGCAGAGCTGGAGAGAACCCTGGGTGTCCTGCCCCTAGAACAGGATCTCAGCCAGTGTGTTACACCTTTATTCTCGATTCTTGAGGAGACCTGCCTTCTCTGCTGTTCTCTACCCCTCCCTTTAAAAGGCTCCAAAGCAACCGAATGGCCCCAGTTTTCCAGAGCTCCGCTGGCCTGGCTTCCCAGGAGAGGGACACGAGCCCCTGTGGTGCAGCATGGAAGGTGTTAACCAGCACTCTGTTAGTTCTGGCTTGTGTTTTTTAATCTGTTGTTTGAAATCCTTGCCTTTTATTGGTATGTTTACTTTATGGCATACATAAAGAGCTATATTAAAAAATAAATTGTGTTGTAAAAGCATTCGGTAATGTTTATTAATATTGACTAGTCAGGGAGCAAGGAACTCTGTTGCTACAAGGATAATTTGTGGTAATACCAGCTAAGCATTCACAGCTTGTCCAATGACTGTCTGATCTCAACATTAAAAAAAAAAGTGGGTAAAAGGATGATTTCCCTTATGCCTTGGGAAAATGAAAGTGACCCGCTCCCTAACCAAGATTAAGACTATTCTTTCTTTTCCGCCCCGAGGGTTCTGGGCTTCTCCTCACCGAAGCCGGGCAGTCCCGGGCCTGGATTTCAGTGGGCAGGTATCCCTCTGTCTTGGGATGGTTGACGACTGCTTTCTTAGCAGTAGCTGCTCACATGCCAACTCTAGGTGTCTGCATCGGTGCTGAGGGTTTGGAGGCAGAAACTCTCTGTCCTCAAGGAGCTTATAGCTTTGAAAAACTTAAAAATGGCTTAGTCCTAAGTCCTGGCCTTGATATTCCAAGACAGTACCTAAGGAAAATGATACTGGGTGTGACTAATGACCCACTCGGCCTGGAATCTGTCCCTGCTGGTGACATTAAGAGACATTCCTCGGGACGAGATAATGTCACCCTTAGAGGGTAGGGAACATTCCCTGAGTATCCCAGATGTCCTGGTTTAGGGTGGAGGTCTCTAGTAGAACAGGTTCTGTTCGGAGTAACCCTTTCTCACAAAAAGGCATGTGTAGAAAGTACAGAAGATTGGACTGAATTTGGGAACACTTTGAAATCCCCCCTGGGAGTTCCTTTTGGGTGTAAATTCTTGATAGCTTGATAACTTTTCATTCATCCCTTCTTAAAAGTGGAGCCCAGAATGCATTGGCTATTGGGCCTTCCTCTTGCCGTTTGAATTAAAGGGCAATGGACATTGAAGGTATGTTTTGAATGTAAAGTTCTTGGAGAAAAGACTAAGCCTGCTGCTGAAATATGTAAGCTCTTTCCTCTCTAGTTCTGTTTCTTCTTGGAGCTGTGAGCAAGGCCAGGGTGAGGTTCTCTGACCACGGGGCAGCTCTGTGAAGGGACCTGCTTCCTACCATGTCCACGTGGGGACACGGCAGCAGCATGCCAGGTCCTGCTCAAGAGAGGAAGGGGCGAGGGGAGGTGAGATAGTGGCTGGGTTCCCATGGTTAGAAGAGGATCTTGGAGAACATTGATTCCCATGTTGGCAGCAGACTCTTGAGAGAAGAGGGTCATTTAGACCTTGGTTTGACTCTCAGAATGTCCTGTTTCATCCTTGCCTATTCTGAGTACCCCTCAGAAGCCCTGGGTAGGTCAAGCTGATGGTCATGGGATGAGAAAGCAGAAGGCCCTGGTGTTAGGGTAGCTTCTGCATGTGGGACGGCTCAGACTGAGGAGAGGGTGAGTTGGAGGGACTGTGAGGGCCTCACTGGCCAGAGCCGGGTATTGGTTCAGGGAATGGGATCAGTTAAGCTGAAAACAAGGAAAACTTTACCTTATAAAAACCCTTAATAGGATGGAGCCCCCTCTTTATTTTTCAAAGATGGGTAGTTCTGTCCCACTCACTTGCCCCATTGACAGACCCTAGTTCTCAGTGCTGGTCTGCCCTGCAAAACTCACAGGTCAGGCGCTTTCAGATCCCCAGGAGGAGAGGGAGGGAAGGAGAGAGTGTAGCCCTTGGGTTATTCGAACCGAATTCTGTCTCTAAATCTTCCTTGCCCATTGGTCTACTTTGATTGCTCTTGTCTCTGGCGAGAGGAACTTGGGGAAGAAATGGAACATTGGCAATCTGGGGCCTGGAACCCCTCTCTCAGGCAGGCCTTGTTGCCGGGTCTCCCAGCATCTCCCCTTGGCCCTCAGCTCTGTGGGATGGAGACGGGCTGAGCTTTTCCTGCAGACAGTAGATACAGAAGGTGCTCTTAGGGAGCCCTGTTGTGGTCGGCTGTGCCTGGAGGCTGAGGGTGAGGAGGATGGAGTATGGCATGAGTCTCTCCTGGCTTCTACTCTTTCTGCTGTTGTGGTCTAGGCAGGCTGGGAAGAGGAAGGCCCATCTTGAGAATGAGCGGTTGGGCTGAAGCTCAGCGTTTCTGTGGCAATGAAAGAGGCATTGGCCTTCCTCATGAGGACTTCAGGACCCACAGGACAGAGTCCAGCCCCGGGTTGGAGGTGCCCATGAAGCTCTTGTGCTTGGAATACCGTTAAAGATGAGAAGAGGGGATGCCTCGACCCCACGTTAGGTGGAGGAGTTTCCTTAGCAGCATCGAGCAATCCCTTCTAAAACTAGGCCCTACGAAGAAAAGAGACCTCAACATGACTTCTGCCATGATACAGTGTATAGTCCAGAGCAGACAGAATCCGTGCTTTGTCAGCCTTCCAGCAGCACGGAGACGGCTTGATGCATCTTGCTAGCTCAGTTTGACTAGCGAGGGTTGTGTGGTTGGGATTCAGTGAGAAGGAACGTGTCTTTCTCTCAAGTTACTTGTTAAAAGGTTCAGATTTGCTTAGTTCTAATTTCTCATAGTGATTCAGCTCCCTTGAGAAAATAGCTAGAAACCTGCTAAAGGTTAATTTTTTCTTTGTCTTTTTGGACATAATTGAAAATCTGTTCCGTTCATGGTGGGTTTAGCCAGTGGGCCAGTGGGGGCCTGTGGGACAGCGGTACTGCTGGGGGGGTGGTGGGGGGTGCAGGGAACCTGAGCCCACTTCCCAGGAGTGTGTAGCGGGGACCTGATGGGACCTCCAGCAAGCCTAGAATGGGGGTGCCCGGGCCATGCCGGAACTGGGTTACTTTTAAGACGCTGTCCAGCAACGTTGCTGCTTCTCAGAGAAGGGGGTGTGAAAACCAAGGGAGTTGTGCCCTGTGGAGCTGGGCGACCTCAGATGGCCATGAGCAGCTAGACCTCGCAAACAGACAAGACCAGACTGGGAAGTTATGCGCGTGTGCTGATGAAGACGGAGGTGGACAGGATTTCCATTTTATTTACTTATTTTTATTTATTTATTTATTTATTAATTATTTATAAGATTTTATTTATTTGACAGAGACACAGCGAGAGAGGGAACGCAAGCAGGGGGAGTGGGAGAGGGAGAAGCAGGCTTCCCGTGGAGCAGGGAGCCCGATGCAGGGCTTGATCCCAGGACCCTGGGATCATGACCTGAGCCGAAGGCAGACGTTTAACAACTGAGCCACCCAGGCGCCCCTAGAATTTCCATTTTAAAAAACAATCCATGGCATAACATCGTGGGAGCGGCAGTGGGGGGCTGTGGTCTGCAGAACAGAGAGACCGTGAGTTCATACAAATGTACACTTTTGCTTGGAAACCAGTTGGAAGTCTGTGTCCTCGCTGGTCATTCTGCAGACAGTGCTGTAGCGAGTCTGTTTGTAGCCAAGTCTCTTGAACGCACTCAGATTCTTCTCCGTCATTTCCTCTTCCTGCGAGTTGGAAGCGTCCACCTTTCCACATCCATCCCTTGGTGTTCTGAATTACCGGTAACAGAGGACAGGAGCCAAGCCGTGCTGGGCGCTACTCAACTCCTAGGCTTGTGAGGTGCTCCCTTTTTCTCTTCTGAACTTGGTGAGCATCGCCTGTGTCTCTCTGCCAGTGGGGTAGGACCTCTGTCCTTGTACTGCGTGTGGATCATGTGGATGCCACACACCCCCTTTGCAACCTGTGCGGGGCACTGAGTTAGTGGGGTCAGGTACAGGGCAGGGTCCTTACCCCAACGATCAGACAAGATAGGACATCTGTGTCTTTGAAGGCTGGGAAATATGTGGCAGCAGAGTGGTTCCAAAGAAAGGCTATTGATGGGTTCCAGAAGTTTCTTTCCCTGAAAGATAGACCACAAGTGAGTAAAGGAGTAAACTCAGGTCGTCTGGCTTAGAAGGTTTTAAAATGAGTAGATTTCTGGGCTTGGGTGTCAGTTTTTGCTTGGGCTGTCTTCGCCTGACTACCTTGGCATCACGGAACATCACACAGTGGAACATGGCTCCGAGAGAATAATAGTGCCCCATAGGGGAATTCCTTGGAAGCTAGGTAAAAGGATAAAACGTAGGTTCCGTAAGGGACCAGAACCTTAGAAATCACCCACATCACTTTATACATGAAAAAAATGCGGAGAGATTGTTATAGCATGATTTGTCCAAGGTGATAAAACAAGTTAATGGCCAAGTCAGGCTGAGAATCTGGGTCTTCTGGCTGCTCGCCTGGCATTGTTCCCCATACCCTGTTACCCCTGTAGTAAAGGGCAAGACCTTTCACACCATGCTGATCCAGTGGGCCAAGAAAGCCACTTTCACCATTTGCCAGGCAAATCCATTCACATTCAGAAAAAAGGCAGTATGGTTACCCAGAAAGTGTTCATTGGGGTCTGGATGGAGAGATTTGGTCTAGAACCTTCAGGGAGAGGAGATGGAAGTCCAAGGGTGTGGTTGGGGATACTTATCCTGGTGGTAGCTGCTGATGCCGGAAGACTGGTCACCCCAGTGTCCTTCTGCTGTTAGTCCTCCTGTCAGCCACCCCCCTCCCCCCCAAGAGGTGGGCTTCCCTGGAAGCTAAGAAATCACTAGGGAAGAAAAGATGAACGTGAATGAGGTGGAAGCCCATCACTGCCACCCACCACGCCTGACCATGAATGCATACAAGAGGCTCCCCTGCCGACCCGTTTGTGAGGGGAGCTTTTGCTGCTTCACAGAACATCTCTTAGAAAAGCAAACATCTGGGGCGCCTGGGTGGCTCAGATGGTTAAGCGTCTGCCTTCAGCTCAGGTCATGATCCCAGGGTCCTGGGATCGAGCCCCGCATCGGGCTCCTGGCTCAGCCGGGAGTCTGCTTCTCCCTCTCCCTCTGCCTCTCCCACTGCTCACGCTCTCTCTCTCTCTGTATCTCTGTGTCTCAAATGAATAAATAAAATCTTAAAAAAAAAAAAAAAAAAAGAAAAGCAAACATCTGCCACGCCTGGGTAAGTGACAGGAAGACTGTCTACATGTGTGGACATGCACACGTACACACTCAGTTGCCTGGGCGCATGTCTCAAAGCATGGATTGCCCAGAATGTTCTCAGGACATGTCCCGGTGTCCAGCATTGTGAAATATATTTGGAGTTAAGAATGTTCAGTTAAAATGTTCTGTGCTGTTACTATTTTTCAATTGGGTTGGATCAGCCATGGCCAGGAGTGAGATAATATGGGGGTGGGGTGCCCCTACAGTGTCAGGGATGAGGGTGTGTATGTGAGTGTGAGTGTGTGTGTGTGTGTGTGTGTGTGTGTGTGTGTGTGATTGAGAAATTATTTGTTGCCTTTGGCAAGGAGGTAAGGGAAAAGCGAGCAAACAAAACAGCATGATTGAGAAAGAGTTCCGTGAAGGGGCCTGGGCGTGTGGACACGGCATGCGGTCTTCAAGCCACTGTGGCCCATAGACTGTGGCACTCGGGAGGCTCACCTGGGGGCCCGCATGGTTCTGACTTACCACTGGGTTCTCATTTGGGGATTTGGAAGGTGGTGGCAGCGGGTGGCTTGGTGTAGTTGTGGTGACCTGGGCTCCGAGGCTCAGATCTGGGTGCTGCTGGCTTGAATGTAGAGTACTTCCTCTCCGCACTCAGGGTTTTATCAGCATCCGTACCAGCCGCCCTCCAAACTTCTACTGTGGTCTCAGCCCATCACCGTCTGATCGCAATAGGTTGGTGCTCTAAGGGAGCCTTGTAGGCTCTACTCCATGCCCTACTGTCATCAGCTCCTATCTCTGGCTGCCGTTGCCTGCCCTGTTCCTCGGGGCAGGGCGCAGAGACAGGGGTGGAGATGGATCCTGCATCCGGCAGTGGCAAGTAAGGGCCTGAGAACAGGAGTGTGGGTGGGAAGAAAGTCAGCATTCCCGGCCAGATGGCCCACACGCCAGCCAACAGCTCCGAGCCTCAGCAGCCTGCAGCGCACAGACCATCTTCCCAGCGCCCACCTCTGCGCTAGCCTGCCCACTTCCCTGATCTGACCCAGCTGCACCGCTGGCCTCTGCCAGAGCAGGGGGTCTGGGGGGAAAGGGTCGGAGTTGGGATAAGGGCACAGCTGGGGGCTGGGATTGTGGCCGCTTGTGAGTGGGACCTCTGTCTTCCTGGGGTGATCCTCTGTGTCAAGCCCAGCCCACAGAGTTGCAGATTAGGTGTGCGAAAGTACTTGGAAAGCCTCACATGGCATTTGTAGAATGATGTTACCTGGTTTTCTTGCACTCTTTCTCTCTGTCGGGGCTCAACCTCACGCCAAAAAGCAAGGGAAGACTGAGGCGGGGCCTCGGGGGAAGGGCATGCATGTCGGACACTCACCGTAGTCCTCAGAACATCTGGAGGAGTCCATAAAGCCAACGAGTCCTTCCTAGGTGGTTCAGAACCTACTATGTGCCAGTCACTGCAGTGGGAGCTGGGGACACGAGTCAGGAAGGGACGGGCACGGGCCTCTTGAGTCTGGCGGGGTTCTGGCGGTGTCTTGGGGGAGCTGGGCACGTGCACGGCTGCAGCAGAGTGAGGCCTGATGTGACCGAGGTCAGCAGAGGCCTGGTGGCCTCCACGGATGCTCAGTGCCAACTCACCAGTGACCATCCCGTGCTGCCTCCTTCTGGCCCCGCAGTTGGATCTGGCTTTTTTCCCTTGGTCTCTGTGCCAGTGGGTAATGCAGTAGGAAGTGTCCTGTTCTTTAGCTCTTGGACAAGCCCAGCAGGAGACTCTTCCTTGGCAGCGGTCCGTGGGAAGAGGGGCGCGCTAGGCTGTCTGAGCCTATAGGGATGTGTCCATCAGTGCCCGTCTGCAGCAGCCGTGCCTGCCTTCTCCCTCCCTCCTGCTCACCTGCCGGAGGGGTGGCTGTAGAGCCCCCAGGTGCGGGTGGGCTTGCCTTCCAGCCAGCCAGAGCAGCCCCAAACCATCTTCTCCTCTCCCTACAGGAAGCTGCACAGTGGCATGAAGACGTACGGGTGTGAGCTCTGCGGGAAGCGGTTCCTGGATAGTTTGCGCCTGAGAATGCACTTACTGGCTCATTCAGGTAGGCGATGCTGCCCTGACTGGCCCATCTGAGCGCAGGCAACTGCCTCCGGCCTGCTGTCGCCCCCACTCAGAGCACGGATGTCTCTGCTGCCAGCCGGGGCCTTCGGGCCGCTGCGTCCCATGGATGCTCCCCTCCAGGTTCTTGGAGCAGAGGGCCCATCCTGATGGTGTGACTGTCTGCACCAACCCATCCTCGTGTTCTCTTGGGTTTCCCAGGGCATCGTGGGCACCCAGTGCCCTGTGTGATGGACTTTCCAAAGTAGATGACAGTTCCATCAGCACGACAGTGGTATCATTCGGTTCTCGAGGGCTAATGAATCTGACTCTTGGGTTCTCGTTATACAGGAGCCTTTAATAGATCGAGAAAGGTTGGAACACCGACTAGTTACAGCGTGCTGTTTTTTGCAAGTTAGACTTATCCGTTTCTAGTGGGGTCGGCTCTGTGGCTGCAGGGAGCTACGCCTGTGTTTGGGCAAAGCTGCTCTGCCGCGTGAGGCATGGGAAGTGGACAAGCACCTGACATCTAGCCTGCCCGGGTAATCTTGGTGGAGGGTAGGATACACACCAGGTCTAATGATGCTGCTTTGAGGCGAGGGGGTCACCTGCGTTCAGTTGTAGAGGTCTCCAGACTTCTCTATGGGGCCAGCACTCTCTTCCGATGCCCTTGCCTTTCAGCCTTGGAGTCCTATTTTGAGGGAGAGGTGAGGGCCATCTCCTTATGGTCACATGTTGACCTCCGCTGTCCTGGTCCGCGTGGCCTCCCACGCCTAGCCCTACAGCATCTGTGGAATGCGCGTGGGCTTTGGGGCTGGGCAGGTGTTCAAACCTTGTCTGTATCTGACACTTGGCTGATCTGTCACCCAAACCCCGTTTTCTGCATCAGTGAGGAACAGGTGTTGCCTAGCTAGCCCATATCAGTTTTCTAAAGAATCCGGTGACAGAATGTATGTCACAGGCCTCTGCATACACACCCTGGCATACAGGTGGTGGTCAGGAAATGTTGACTGCCTCTGCTTCACCTTCCTCTTCCCCAGTTCCGCACCTGTGACCCTGAGGCATGTTCCCATCACTTTACTCCAGAAGCTTCTATCTGGCTGGCTGTTTGCCGTCTGCCCTCGCACTGCCCAGACAGTCTTGCAAGTGCTATTTGCCGCTTTTCATGCTTCAGCCCACCACAGTCTTGCTGCAAAGCCTGTGTGACTCTGCGCGGCGTGGGATGCTCTCTCCCTGGCCTTCAGGGTGCCTCCTAAAGTTCCCAAACCTCTTCTTGCTTTCCATCCTTCTCCCTTCCAGGTCTGAGGATTGTGCCCTGTGAGGTGGCTGTCTGTCTCAGCATGTATAATCATCGGTCCCCACACATTTGTTCCATTCCTCCTCCCTGGGGGGTCACCCACTCCCACACATTGTTCCCCTACACCATCCTCATCCTACCCACCTCTCCCACGTTGGCCTGGAGTCCTGAGTCCAGAACCCCCTGTGTCCAGAATCTGCTTGGTACTCATGGACTCCTTTTGTTCAATTTTTAGAACATGCACCTTGTATCTTTTTGCCTCCCTTCAGTTTAGTAGGTCATTTGGGGTTCAGTGTGGGGTTTCAGAGCTGACTGCCAGCCAGCTTGGCCACCCCCCAAGTGCAGAGAGTGGGTCTTGCGTTTTATGTACTCCCTGCTGCGGGCCCCTGTGTGGCCTCTCACTGTGGTGCTGGACACTTCCATGTGGGTAATGCACTTTTCAGCCTGTGGTTAAAGCTCCCTTGCCCACGCCGGAACTTGGACCAGTGAGCATCCTTTCTCCTTACCTGTTCCTTGAGTCCAGCGCTCTAGCCAGACTCAGCTACTTGTTGGTTTGTGCTCTGTGTAGACGGCCACAGCTTGCTTTCCGAGCTCTGTGGCTTTGTTCACCCTAGTCCCTCTGCTTGGAATAACGCTTCCCTAGTCTTGCCAGATTGTCTAAGGGCCCTTATGCAATGCCATCCTTCATCCTTCCCCACCTTCAGCCGGGAGCTGTCATGCCTTCTTCTGGGTGTCCGTATGTCTTTATCTGAAGCTCTCTGGGCACAGTCTTTCCTCTTTGTGCTCTGGTTATTTATGGATGTGCCCCATCTCCCCTACTTGGAGTCAGGGATAGAAATTGGGAAACCTACCTCCTGACCATGTACGTGGTCTTGGGCAAGAAACATAAGCTCTTCTGTATCCTCATCTGTAAGATGGCAGCACTTAACCCTCCCTCAGAGACATTGTGAGGCTCACATCAGACCTTAGCCCTGGGCCTGGCACGTGATTGGCTCTCCGTAAATAGAATTTCCCTCTCGCTTTGTTCCCCTGATAAACTGTAAGCCAGTAGGGCCAGGGTCTGTCCCCGTTATGTGCAGCACATTGCTGGAGTCGGATGAACGAGCGCAGCTGGGGGAGCGTGTCAGGGGAGCTCCAGTCTCCCGCTGGGTCCCTCCTGCAATGGGAATGGCGTAGACTGTTTCCCAGGGGTTCACTGGGGGGCAGCCAGGAGCCCCCGCCCGCCCCCCCGGTCAGTATTGGCTGTGAGTGAGCCAATCTCAGCCGCGGGGGGGGGCGCCAGTGAGAGCGGCAGAGGGGGGCGGCACCACTTGCACATGTGCGGGGGGGCCCAGAGCCCCCAGTTCAGACAAGGTGAGTGGCTTTGCAGCCCCCCTTTGGAGCCAGCTGCTGCCTGAGGACGTGCACTCCCGTCCTGGCTGAGATGCCACTGCGGGGTCCTGTGGTCTCAGTCTGATGCCCCGGCAGTTTTGGGAGCTGGGTCCTGTCTCCCTAGGCGCTCTTCTCCATACCTCTCTTACTCGATACTGACATCTGATTGTGCCGAGTGACTTGCCTCTCTGAAATGCACTTGCCAATGCCCTTGGAAAAGAGGATTTGGTGACGGGGGAGGTGTGAGGGTCATAATCGTGCTTTAATTCACCTTTGCAGGTCGCTCATAGCCTTCTTAGACTCTGATGTTTCAGTTCTGTGCGGCTGCTTTCTGTCTTCCCGCATACCTCTCACCCCTGTGCTGGGATGTCTTGAAAAGAAAATAGCAACAAGGGCTTAGAGAGGCTAGACCACTTCCTGAGCTGTTCGCACCCCCTGAGAAGCAGTGACGGCCCCCAGGGGGGTCGGGGTTGGAGGGCTGGGCCGGCCATGCCAGGCCTTCTCTCGGATGCCAAGGCAGAAGCAGGGTTCTGCACATTCTGACTCCTCTCCCAGGGGCACGATAACAGAACCCTGGGATGTTTTAGAGGAGACCTCGGTGAGATGACGCGAGATTTTCTTGCTGCTGGGTTTTGAAGGCTCCCTGGTGGGAGCCGACAGCAAGCACGGCCCCTGAGGGTGTGCAGTGCTGACCCACTTTACAGACTGTCGCCCAGGGTTGGAGCTGCCCTGTAGAGCCCTAACAGAACAATCGGTGTTCCAGAACCCTGGGGACCTTTTTTTTTTTTTTTTTTTTTAAAGGGGCAGGCCCTGGAGAAGTGAGCCTGGGATCTGGGTGTGGGTCACGATGCCCCTGGCTTCCCCTAAGTGTTGTTGCTGCCCTTGGGCAGGTACATTCCTTCTGTTTTCTACTGCTCGGAGGAGCTGAACGGGTGCTCCCCGCTCACTTCCTTGCTCGGCGAGCTGGCTGCCCCCACCCCCTCTTGGCTGGCGTGGCCTGTGTTTGTTATTGTAGTTCTGGCTTGGGGCCAGGCCTGGCAGGGAGCCAGCCTTGTGGGTACAGTGTGTACAGTGAGTGCTGAGCCAAGTTTGTCATCATACACGATTAATTTTTTTTTTTTTTTTCTCATCTGGTAGGGGTGGGGTGAAGGAGGAGGCAAGACAAGAGTTTCTCGATGCTTGAGAACAGGCCACACTGAATTTGCGGAGATGTTATTTGGGAACGGGTGAAACGCTCTTGCTCGTCCTTCCTTCTGGGCTCGGCCCCCTTTCTCACGTTGTCTTCCTGTCCTCTGCATTTCCCTATCCAAGGAAATCAGCCTGTACGAGGCTGACGATGTGAGGTTTTATTTTCAGTGACTAGAATACTAAATTTACGCTCCTAAATCAGTTTTCATTGTGTTGAAATTGACAATTTGTTTAATTAGAAGTTTGCCCTGTAGGAGGCCCTTCTTGGAGACAATTCTTTCTTTCTCTTCCTCTCTCTCTCTCTCTCTCTCTCTCTCTCTCTCTCGCTCTCTTTTTTTTTCTTTTTTTTAAGACCCTAAATGGTAGTAGTGAATGTTCAGTTTAATTGAAGTTTTTATTTCGATTTGAATGCGTTAACTAATCAAGTGTGTATGAGATAAACCTGATGATAACAATAAGTTTAAATTAACAAACAATAACCTAACTCATTAACTAATGAGATTGATCCGGCTACGCCCTGCATTCTCAGAGGTGGGTTTGGGAAAAGACGTGGTCAGGTGGAAGGGTGACCACCTGAGATGCTTTGCAAAGCTGCTCCTTCTAGAATGAGAACATGGAGTGCAGGATTGTGGCAGTGAGCGGGGCAGGCATCCGAGCCCCTCTGCGTCCTAGGCTCACTCTGACGTCTCCGTCCCCACCCTTTGCAGCCCCATCCCTTGTGGGGATTGGTCCCAAAGCATCTACGACTTGCTGTCTCCTTGTCACTCCTCATTCTCACTTAAGTGGTGATTCCTCGCTCTGGGATGTGCACGCGGAGACCCCAGACCCAGGCGGTGACTCGGGTTGGTTCTGGGATTTGCTGGTGTGAGGTTTCCCATGAGGTAGGATTTCCCACAGCTTGGCTCCAGTACTGGTGGATTAGAAGTGAGCACACCCAGAACGGCTTGCTCCTGTTTTTGACTTGACTCCATGCTATTTAGAGGTTCACATGTTTCTGTGGCCTGCCCCTGTTCTGGGGGTGTCATTCATTTTTGCAGCCAGCACTGAGTGTGCCTCAGGTTCTGTGTACTTAGCCCTGCAGAGAGCTTACAGCATCCCTGCCTTCAAGGAGCTTAACGTCCGGTAGGAGATACTTGATTATAAAGTCATGATCAAAGACAGTATTGTGCACAAAGCACCAGGAAAGAATTCTAGGAGGAACCCCCCGGGGTGGGGGGCGGGGGGAGGGTGTCCCTTCTAGAGGGTGGCAGAACTTAAAATGGCTGCCGAGAATGGACTTTTGGAAGGAACTGGTAGCGGAGAGGCCCAGGCCACACGGCAACATGCGTGGTAGCTGGGGTGTGCAGGCTAGGTCAGGGGAGGGAGGGCAGGCTTTGGAAGGGGAGGGATGAGGCAGGATTGTGGGGGCCTTGAGTACCCCACATTTACCTGCCCAGCACTGGAGAGCCACTGAAGGATTGAACGAGGGAGTGACACTTGGTTATTTTTTTTCCTGGCAAGAAAGGACTGTGGGCTTTTTGATGTACACTAGCCTGGAGTATAGGATTTCTTGGACCCCCTTGGAGAAGCGGTGTGCCTGACGATCTTGGGGCATGGTTGGAGGATAGACAGGCCCATGCCTCTAGCCCTGGTTAGGGGGGCCTTTCTTTGGGAGTCCAGTCCTGCCAGGGGTCGGTCCCCTGTACTCAACCCTCCTGCCTTTCTTCCGGGGCTGGGAGCCGTGGCTGGGAGAAAACTCCCCTGGTACCTGTCTCTTCCCCATATCAGAGCCACCGGGAAGGAATACGGTCTTTGGCTGATGGATTTTCTGATTCCAGCGGCAGCATGGGGTGGCCAGGGCATATCATCGGGGGCCTGGGTCATCCGTCTGGCAGGAAAAGGGCTGGAGGGGTTGGGGCCAGAAACCAGATTAGTTCTTTCATGCTTTCCCCTGTCCTGATCCAGTGGAAGGGAAAGAAGTTATGAGATGTCAAAAATCTATGGATTGTCCTTGTTCCTTTTTTTTTCTTTTTTGGAACACTTAGCTTTGGGGTTCAGGGTCCTTCTTCCTAAAGACGGGGAAGCATGGTAGCTGGGAAGTTCCCTGTGGTGACGAGGCGTGGTCCCCATTCTGAGGATGAGAGAGGCATCTTAGGGTTTAAAGGTGGCCTCTCAGGACCTGCCGCTTGCTTCTGGCACCTCTGAGCACGAGACTGGGGGTTATCCAGGCAGGTCCGACCCATGGCCAGTTCATCCCCTCTCTGCCTCCTCCCCAGTGAATGTCCCAGTCCGTTCTTCAGGTTCACTCCATGCCAGCGGGCTAAACCAGGAGATGACCCAGAAGAAACATCCTTAGGTGCCTTATCTCCCTCAACACGCTGTCAGAGGCCGGCACCGTGGAGGTTTGGGTTCAGAGCACAGGGGCGCAGAGCCAGGAGTGGCTCGGTGGGGGTGGGGTTGGGGGGGGGATGGGACACCTGCCTTCCCTTCGGGCTGCATGGGTGATGGGGTGCAGACAGAGGGGAAGAGGGGAAAAGCAGCTACTTTCCCCAGCTCGCTCCCGAACACTCTGCTCTCTCTCTCTCTCTCTCCCTCCCCCCTCCCTGCTCTGAATTTGGCCTGCTTCCCGAACTTCTTCCCAGAGTGGTGTCGTCACTGGCCCGCCAGCAGGCCTAGATGTTCTGCCAGCATTCCAGAGAGTTTATGATCGCTTGCAGATGTGCCTCCAAGAACACACTGTACCCAAAGCAGAAATTAATGCAGGCTTGACTGCTGTCCAAGCCCATCCACGGGAGAGAGGAGAAAGAAAACAAAAACTGTTTAATGCTGTTTATAAATTATACACTGGCTGATGAAAAATACATTTCTCCCCCGCTCTGCCCCCTTCCTCACCACCCCCCCACCCCCACCCCTTCTCGCGTTCTGCCTCAGGAACCTAAATGGAGACCAGAAGAATATGGTTTTGCTTTTTAGCTCCTGTTTTGGCTGGGATCCGAAACCCTGCTGCTGATTCACAGCCAGAGTATTTTTCCCCTTTACCTGATGAAATATACTGATTTTTCCAGCCCGGATGGGGTGCTTTTGGTTTTGTTGTCTGGGTTTTTTTTTTTTTAACTTTTTTTTTTTTTTTGGCTGGGGTTTGTGTTTATAACCAGTGACAGCACTGGGGGTGAGGCCCCCGGGGCAGGTAAAGCCCCACATCTGTCCACCTCGGGGCTGCTGGGTGTGCGTGCCCGGGCTCCCCAGCCCTGAAGACAGCACGTCGGGCCAGCCCCACAGAGGAAGTGCGCAAAGTTCATTGCAAGTCATTGTATTAAACAGCGTTCTACCACGTCTCTCCCTGCCCTGCACCCACAGACCCTGTGTGAGGAGGGGTTCACATATCCCTCCCCCCCAAATACACATGTCTCTGTCTCCATATGGTGCCTTGCAGGGGTTTGGGAAGCTCGTTGCATCTACCCCTCTGGATCTCAGCCTCTCCCCCTCCGCCCAAGTCCCCCATCCCAATTTATTCTATAAATTCGCTTCCACATTATGTCTATCCATTTACATGGCTTTTGTGTTTTTTAATACTGCTAATGTTTATCATTTGCCCAACAGGCTCGACAGATTTTGCTTCCTGTAGAGCACTGAGGCTTTAGAGCCCCCTCGTTGCTAAGTAGCAGTCTCCCTGTACTGTAATGGGCTGATTTTGTATTCCGTTCAGCGCTGTATCTTATTTTTGTATGCAAGACAAAGTGTTTTGATGGAGGACGATTGCAGCAGTGTCTGGAGGCTGTTTGGAGTTTTATGGGCTGTACAGTACACTGTGTGCTCTCCGAACAGAACACAGGCTGTTGAATTTTGGATTGGATTTGTCATTTCTCCCCCCTCGGAGAGGAGCCTGTCAGATAGAACATTACTTTAAGGGTGGAGGAAAGAAAGTGGAAATTATGTAATAACCTCTCTCTCCCTCTGTGTGTGTGTGTGTGTGTGTGTGTGTCTCTCTCTCTCTCTCTCTGTGTGTGTTTCTCTCAGTCTCTGATTTTTTTTTCCGCTCCCCAGAATAGGGTGGCTTCTCCCCCCACACCCCCTCCCACCACCCTATGATATTGTAGCCAGGCTGGGTGATGCTATTCCTCGGGGGGAAGTGAATGCCCCTCGAGAGGTGGATGCGGGGGGCTCCCTGTCTGTCTCCTGTTTATTCTCCTCCTCTCTCCTTTTCTCTCCCCTGCTTCTTCCGTCCTTCCTAAGTTCGGAGCTGTTTTGCTGGCCGTTGCTTTGGTCTGAGGACGACTAGATGCTGGGGTTGTAGGTGGAGTAGGATGTTGGCGTGGGGTCCACCCCAAGGCAATGCCACTTTCCTATTTCTAGGGCCCTGTCACCTGCCTTTTGCTTGCCAGACGTGCCCCCTGCTGGGCTTTGCGGGCGGAGGGTCACTGCTGTCCTCCATGGCCCTCAGGCCCGGCCCTCTAGCCCCTGGGCCTGGGTGCATTTTGCTGGCCGGCCATTCCCGCTGCACTGCTCCTGACGGTCCTTCTCAGCACCCTCTTCTGGGCTCCCTGTGGTGGCAGGAGGCTGTGTTTCAGTGTGGCTGTCTTCTCTCCTTCCTTGTCCCCCAGTCTCCTCTCACTCCATCTCTTTGTCCCTGTCCTGGCATCTGTGTTGGCCTCAGCCCTGTCCTGATGCTCCTCTGTATTTTCTGTGTCCTTCTTCAGGCTTCATCTTTGTCTCCATCCATCTTGGTTGGTGTCTCTCTTTCTCTCACTCCTCAAAGCTTCTTAACTTGGAAGTTGGGTGGGGTTAGGGTGGGGAACAAAATGTCCCACGGGCCCAGAAGGCCTGGGGAGGACTCCTGAACGAGTTCTCAGAGGGTGCTCCCAGAATCTGGGACCTTGTGGCTCCTGGCCTGGCCTCTCGGGGGGCAGCGTGGGCCTTCTCTGGCTTTGCTTCTGCTCCTCCTGGGTCCCTGGGTGTTTTCTCAAGTTGAGCTGAGCAGGGGCCGCTGGGTGAGCAGGGTTTGGTTTTGCAAGGTCCATATTGGATGTTGTTACTGAGAAGCACGTCTTGCTGGCGCCGTGCTTACGGGGGTCTGTCCCAGGCACCTGGGCGCAGCGCCCGCTGGGCACCCTCACGCATTGGTGACCTGGCGTCGTGCCTGGTCCGCAGAGGGCTTTTGGTAAGTACTCGTGGAGAAAGTAGAGACCGTGTTGCTGACGTGTTCATGTTTCTGGGGCAGATCTGGGTTTGGTGGGGCCTGGGGCTTACACAATGTTGGGAGCCGTCTCTCTGGAGAAGATGAGGGATTTGAAGTGTGAGAACCCGTCCCGGGGAATGGGCTGGTGCCAGGGAGGGGCTGTGGCCTCAGCATTATTTTCGTGCACGTGCTGCCGAAGCGAGCACTCAGCGTTACTCACTTCAGGGAGGACGGGCTTCTTTGATCTGCCGGGAGGAGCTGCTGGTTGAAGACCCCACAGTTGGAGCAGCGGAGTAGGGAGATTCAAATATAAGGCCAAGGAGGGTGACATCTACTCCGTTCTGGGGCCCCGCCCCCCCCCCCCCCGAGCGTGGCAGCCATGGTCACAGTCCTCACGTTTGCATCCCCACAAGGGTCAGGACAGATCCTCCTGCCTTTGGTAAACGGCCTCTGGTCCCAGTGGGCCTGGATTGCGTGTTCTGTGGATTTCATGTTCTCTTCTCGATGAGGCTGGTGCGTGGGGACAGACAGTAAGTCCCACTCACGCAGTGCCACCAGGGAGATCAAAGCACATGATAGCATCCTGGCCTCCAAACCGGCCCTCACCGTCCGTGAAATGACAGGACAACCACTGACAGCCATCTGCTTGGGTCTGTGGCTTTGGTTCTCCTGCTTCCCTGGGCAGTAGAATTGTGTCGCCTGGGGCAGGACGCTGGTTCTGTTTCGGTGCGCACGGGCGCGTGCACGCTTGTGAGTGTGTGTGTGTGTGTGTGTGTCTTGGGAGGAACCATGGGGGTGAGGGGTCCTGGAGGTGATGGGAAGTATACATAAAGGTCTGGGAGTCTCTTCTTTGGAGCTTCCAGACTCATCAGTTCATTAGGGTCAATGGAGAAAGTAGGATGGGATGGTTCCTTGGGAAGGACACTATTTACTCCTGGGAGGGTGCGCAGAAGCTACAGTTAGGTTCCCAGAAATGAGGGGCATTTGTGTGCGTGCGTGCGCGTGCTTGTGGATGGGAGAAAAAAGAGATTGAGAAGAAGCGTTTACAGGAAATACTCAAAATTGTTCCTTTGCTGTGATGGCCCCGCACAGACCATTACCTTGCAGATTTAAAAACTAAATGAGCTCATCATCATATCTAGTGACTTCCACCGACATTCATGCTTGATTGCAAAGCCCGTGTTACCTCTGAATTGGAACTTCAGTGTTTGTTATGAATTCTTGAATGGTGGTGGTGTGTTTCCCCCTCTCGGGTTCAGCCCCAAGCACGTCGATGGCTGTGTGACGGATGGGCATGTTTCTCAACAGGACCCCACTGAGGAACCTTTTCATTTTAAAAATAGCCCCGTGCCCTCTAGGGCTGAGTCTGGAGTTTCTGAGGAATCCGGTGGGCCAGTGAGGGGACGTGGGCTGACTTTGGGAGGGGGCTGACGTTTTGCATTTTTTAATTTAATAATGTGAGTTTCATGTGAATGATTCTGCGTGCCGTGCACTACTCTGCATTTTCATAACTGTCTCTTCCACTTTGGGTAAAGGAAGGGAGGGAAAGAAGTACCAGCAGCGGCATTCTGTGGGCAGAGGAAGAAAACAAGAGAATGGGGCAGAGAACGGGCTAAATTTAAAATTGTAATTGGCTGACTTCCACTGGCTTGCGGGTGTTTTAATGACTCATAATAACTTCATTTAAAACCAGCTGAGCAGAAAATAGATTGGAGAGGAGCCTCGGGCCATTATGGATTTGTTTTTTTTGACAAGCTCGGTTTTGAGCAGCCAGGAAGGCTCTCAGAGAGGGCTTGGCTGTGTTCTCTCTCTCTCTCTCTCTCTCTCTCTCTCTCTCCCTCTCTGAGGGCTGGTGGTCTGCCCGGGAGAGATTGTATAGAAACCAGGGCTGCTTTTTTTTTCACCCTCCCCCCCCTTTTTTTAAGTGATTAAAAATAGATGCCTTGAGGTATTATTTTAGCATCAGTAGAATTTTTTTTTTTTTTTACTTTTGATGTGGTAAATGGAACATAAATAAAATTGTTTTTTGAAATTACTGAATTAATTAGGTAGTAAAGCAACAACAATGCATAAATTTCTTCACTGGTCGCCCTGATCCATATTTGGGGGGCGTTCCCCTTTTTTCCCTGTCCCCTCCTCCTCTCCCCCTCCAGCCCCACCTTCCGGCCCCGTGTGGACCCTCCCTTTGAATGGCAAGGTTCTTTTATCATCCTGGCAACAGCTAAATGATTTTTTTTTTTTTTTAAAGATCTGTAGGATTTTGACAGGGTTAGTGCTGTCCAGCTACCCAGCCAGCTCGAGGAAGCATGAGTTTGGGAATTGCCAGAAAAGGCTCTAACCTGCCTCTAGTCTTTTTAAATAGATCCTGCTCGTTTCCCGAGCTAGGAATGGTGCCAGCCGGCGAGTGCTCCTTTTTCTCTTGTCTTTTCAAAGTCAGCCGGCTCGCTATAGGATGTGTCTGTCTGGGCAGGACAAGAGGCCACCCCCCCATCTGATTGCTCAGAGCCATTTATCTACCTCCTCTTATGGCACCTGTCACCTTCTTTGTGTCATAGCTATTTATTTGCGTGTCCTTTTTTGCCTGCTAGACGCTGAGCTTCTTCAGAACCTGTGATTTATTTCCACATCCCCTTACTACCTAGCAGAGCAACCTGCATGGCGGTTATAACTCAGTCATTTTTTGAATAAACTAACGGGTGAGTAGGTGAGTGTGTGGATCGGTGTCTGGGAGGGAATAGCTCTGAAGCTCCCTCCTCCTTCCTTCCAGGCCTGGGACTCAGCAGTCTGGATGACCAGACCAGGAATGGAGGCAAAACCTTAGTGGTAGCATGCTCTGTTGCATCCCCATGGTCAAACACATTGCAGGCTCTCAGTAAAGATCTGGTGAATAAGTGAATGGTTCAGGATGGTTGGTAGGGACAAGGGAAGGAGAGAAAAGCACGTTACCGAAGGCCTGCTGTGTTTCGGGCACAGTGCTTGGCGCTCTGTATGTCTGAGCTCAGATATCCTGCGTTGACTTTGGAGCGTGGATAGGCTGATTCCGTTTTGCAGGGGAGGACACGAAGGCTTCAAGAGCTGAAGTCACTTGCATCAGGTCAGACAGCCAGGAAGTGGCAGGGCTGGATTTGGAGCCAGGGCTGTCTGCCCCCCCACCCCCACCCCTACTCTTGCTTTTCTAGCACACCACACTCTTGCTTTTCTAGTACACCACACTGCTGTACCTGTTCCAATGCTCACTTTTTGGTGTGTGGGGATAAGCAGGGTCTCAGAGCCTGGGATGCTGAGATGGGGAGAGCCGGGAAGGTTCTGTCCCTGAGGATCCTGGGGGTGGTGTGGGGTGGGGTGGCCCAGTCATTGGCTGCTACTCTCGGCCTTCTACCTGGACCACCAGGAGCAGGTGGGTGGCTTATTAGCCTCTTCCTGCTCTGTTGGAGTCGCATGTTGAGCCGCACTGCCCCTGGGACCATTATTCCTCCCCATTGCCTTATGGGGCTGGGGGTCGGGTGGTTCTAGAAGCATCGCTAGAGAACCCCGGGGGTGAGTGTTTGGCCCTCCTAACCAGGCGAGAACTTGGTCACGTCACGTTCCCAACACCATCCACACGGAGAAGAGGGACAGGACCCGAGAGCTGCCTGGGGTCCCTCCTGCACGACAACCCAACTGGGTGCTGTGCTCCGGCGGGGAGGCCCTCCGGGATGCTGAGTCAGGACTGAAAGGGTCAGCTGACTGGTGCTGCATCCCAGAAATGTGGGGGCTCCGATGGCTTGGGTTGTCACTAGTCCTCAGACTGTGTCTTGGAGTCAGGCATGTCAGGGAGATGGTGGCCTCCCTGACCTTTTGGATTCTGTCTAGTGAAACTAGACCACTTGGCATGAAGCTCGTTACATCTGGTCTTCAACAACCTTATCTTCCCCAGGCCCCCACTGTGGATGCTGGAACCTTCTCTGGGGACGGAAACGTTAACCAAATGGGAACCAGATGCCGAAGGCTAGGCAGTAGAGGAACTCCTCTCACTGTTCTGGGTCACTACACGTGGCTTTCTTTTGGGGGGAATCATTCATGAATGGATTCATCACTTAGCAGTTACCCACTGAGGGCCAGCGGTTAGCAAACCATGGCAGAACAGAGCGGCTGCTGCTGGGGTCCCTACCCTCAAGGGGCTATGGGCCTGACTGAGAAGGTGACGTGAGCCGTCAGCAAGGCGGGGTGTGCTCACCGTCCCCACAAGGGGGGAAAGAGCAAGTTCTGCAGTGTATGGGAGGGAGAGACTCCCAAGGACCAGGGTGATGAGGAATGGCTTCAGGAGGGAGGGCTGTGGGATTTTGATTTCCTGCTGGAATGTCCAGATGGCGCTTCGTGGTGGGCGAGGGGCCTGTTTTTCTGGACAAGATGAAGCAAGAACTTCTACGAGGGAGAGCCAGCCAGGCAGGCACCTCTCCCTTTTCCTCCTCTCCCTCCGCCCCCTTTCTCCTCTCCTTCCTTCTCTGTCCACAGCAGTCTTGAGGAGGTCTAGAGCCTAGTTTCTTGTACTTGAGAATCCTCAGGGTTCTAAGGATGTTATGACTGTCCTTGAGCTGCGGATTGAGAAATCTTGCGTTAAAAATGAGAAGCTGACACCTCAGGTGGTCCCGCCATTTTGAGGTATCCACAGAACAGACACAAATATGCAAGTGAGGTTCGGATTGGACACAGATCCATAGTATTCTGTATTTCTCTCACGACAGTAGAGGAACCCCTTTAAGATAGGCTGTGAGTGCCCAGGGCTCCCCCGAAGCCTGGGTTGAGGACATATAGCCTAAAGGGCTGTGCTTTGGTAGGGATGAGGTCAGAGGCTTGGCTGCCCTCAAGGGAAGTGAAGGAACACGGAGGACCAGCACCCCAGCAGCCTACCTTATGCCTTTCTTGAAGGTGGCAGGAGCTGTCCCCATAGGTGGGAAGCCAGTGGGGGAGAGAGGTGGGTGCTCCTTTAGTTGGACCCTCTCCAGGATTCAACCTGACAAAGAGGTCTCTTCTAGACATTCCCCCTGTAGTTAACATGTTCCCTCCCCCTCCCCCCAACCATCCCATTTTGATTGGAATTCTTCCACTTGCCAGGGAAAGGGAAAAGGAAAAAAAAAGCAAGTTCTAAACTTTCCATTAGGTAGTTGGGTTAAGAAGTCTTCTGGGGTAGTTGGATTAAGCCCCGGCATCTCTCACTGACTATTACGAACTAATTGAGCACCAGGAGCTCATTGGCGGCTGCAATGAGTATTTTGTTGGAGTAATTATGCAAGGCCACAGTCATTTTCAGTAACAAGGTAACTCCAGGTAAGGAGAGAATTCCCTGAAACTTTTGATTTGCTGGAGTCTTCCTCAGTTGCCTTCATTAACATGAGCCGAGGACAGACAAAGGCCCAGAGACCAGATCTATCGGGAGGCTGCTATCCATCAGGGATTTCTGTCTGACTGGCCCAGATCTCATGGTCCCTCTTTTGGGGCCTGATGGGAACAACCCAGTACATCTGGGAGAGCCCTGCTGGGTCAATTTTGCATTGATTGAGATTTGGGGGTCCAGAGTCAGATGCTCTGAAATAGAAGATGGTGAGGGACAGATGCAGGCTTTGGAAGTCTGGGGACAGCTGACCAGGGGGCAAAGGAGAGTCACGGCCAGC
The DNA here is from genome assembly GCF_054177405.1 of Leptonychotes weddellii. NCBI lineage: Eukaryota > Metazoa > Chordata > Mammalia > Carnivora > Phocidae > Leptonychotes > Leptonychotes weddellii. The sequence continues at coordinate 85,650,411 of NC_138379.1, read as the reverse complement.
GTCTTTATCAGTGACCTACGTGCTGAGAGCAAGACCTGACAGCAAGCAAGAAGGCCCCAATGGTACCTTCTCTCTCTCTCTCCCCGTCTCTCTCGGGGTCTGTGTGTCGTGGGTGGGTGGGGTGTGGGCCTGTGTAAATGGGACCGGCGCAACTCCTGGGTCAGGGGCGGGGTGCTGTCTTTCTTTTCCCAGAGGATTCCTTTTTTTTTGAGAGCGAGAGCACGTGTGCATGGGGTTGAGGGGTAGGCGGGGCAGAGGGAGAGAGAATCTTAAGCAGGCTCCACAACTGGTATGGAACTGGACGCGGGGCTTGATCTCACAACCCTGAGATCATGACCTGAGCTGAAATCAAAAGAGTCTGGGTGCTTGACTGACTGCATCCCCCAGGCGCCCCCTCACCCCCTGCAGAGGATTCTTTATGGTAGAACTTTCTTACACATGCTGCCCTCCCAGCACACCTCACCCTCAGCCAGAACCTTCATCAGGAGGTAGGAGCCTGAATCTGCCATCCACAAGTCCTGGGCTGAGTGAGCTGGGAGGGGGCCTCTCAGTGCCCTTTGGTGGGGCTGCTGAGGCCTGGCCAAGCTGAACGTGTCCTCTGGGTGGCCCTGCCGAGCTTCTGGCCTGCTGCTCATCAGCGTTGAATCATGCCCCTCAGAGCACGGCATGTAACTGTCCTTCCAGATCTGGCCCCTGGCCCCCGGGGGTGGGGGGGGCAGACAGAGTCACTGTCACCAGAGTACTCCATCTTTCTGACACTAAGGGCCCGTGTGGCTTTCTCCCCTCACTTCTGAGCCCCAAACAGCCTAGGATTCTGCTCTGGAG
>NC_138379.1:85521003-85649086 GCF_054177405.1 Leptonychotes weddellii | reverse complement strand
GCACCTACACGGCGCAGCTGTAAAAGTCAGACGCTGCAGAGCTGGCTGCGTGGAGGCCGGAATGTGGTATTTGGTTAAATTGTAAAATTAGCTAGGGAAGTTAATGAGGCATCCCGCCTCTGCCTTCGAAGAGCAAGAAGTTTATAAAGGGGCTCTGAGCACCCTGCCTACAGAGGGGAGGAAGGGAGGAAGGAGGGGCTGGCTGGGAAGGCAGAAGAGCCTCTGCCAGGTCAGCTTGCAGCTGGAATGGACCCGAGAGGTCATCCAGCCCCTCAGAGCTTCTGCTTTGGGACAGACTCCATCAGCCACTTTGAGTCCGTGGAGCTCCTTACCCCGTGTCTACAGATATCCTGAGATTGCATGCAACCGGCTAGTGATTAGCCATTCTGGCATCAGATTCCTTTTTTTTTTTTTTGTCGTGTGCAAGGCTGCAGAGATAAGGACTAAGCCCTTTGTCTCTGAAGGTGCCCACAGCAGAGTGGAGAAGAGCAGGGACAGTAACCGTGGCAGCTAACGTTGGACTGAGGGCTGGCAGGTGCCAGGCACTTCATGATCTCGCTCCATCCCCACAAACCCGCACTGAGGCTGATGCTGTTAGGATTCCATTGGATGAGGAGGAAACTGACTTTAGTTGCCCAAGATCGCCCCGCAAATAAGAGGCAGAGTTGGGCTGTAAACCCAGGCTGGCCTGCCCCTGACACCACTGGTCTTCACCTCTGAGACCAGGGCATTTTCGTTCTTTTTCCAGGCTGCTCTTGTCCCCCCAGCCCCTAGTTCACAAGGCACAGATTGCACGTTCGTGAATGTCACCCCAAAGCTTTGGAAGTCACGGTCTCAAAGGTGCTTGCGAAGGAGCTGCCAACAGTCTATTTTCTGCACACACCAAATTCTCAGGTCCTCTAATTACACCAAACAAACCTTCCTGTTTTCAAGCAGCAATTCGATGTCATTTTAGTTGTCAGATTTGCTTCAATAACACTTAACATACTCCCCCACCCCAGCTTTTTGCACGAGGTCAGCCAAAAGAGGCGAGTTTTGTTGTTTTGGGTGGGGGGTGGTTCATGCTAGGAAGGGGCCTTAGAGTGTGACAGGCCATATTTCTGTTTTGAAAAGTGTGGAGTCTCAAGGCTTCTGAATTTTGAGCCTGAAAATGTCAGTGCTGGAGCTGTAATGTAACACCTCAATTATGGTGCAGGGGGTAAGAAGGAAAGACTCTGAAACCTGCAAGGTTCTTTAGATCCACAGCCTGGGCCTCAATTAAGGTCTCAGAAACACCAAAGGCAAGCCAATGAGTGTCATTTTTAACCAGTTTGAACATTTTACTACTTCCTAACATCAGAAGCACCCGGGCTGGAGAGCCTGCTTCTTGTCCTCAATAAAGTGATTAAGCTGAATGGGTGTTGGGGGGTATTATTAGGCTGAGACGGGCTAAAAATAGAAATGCTCTGTTTTCTGAAAGCCACAGCAGGCCTGTAGAGACTGGCAGCCGCGACGTGCCACCGAGGGGCCCGCGGAAGGGGGAGGGAGGGTGGCAGTCCCCTGCGCTCAGTCTGAGATGGGGTGGTGGGTGTTGTGACGGGCGATCCAGGTGACAGGCCTCTTTCCCAGCTGTCATCAGGAAGAGAGGAACAGTGGAAGCTGTGGACTGGTTGCTTCTGCCTTGGCGTTTGCCAGGGTGTGTGTGCGTGCGTGTGTGTGTTAATGAATTTACAGCAACTGACAACTCTGTGGTCTAGGATGGACACCACAGCCTAAGATTTACATATTTAGTCCCAAACGAATTGGATTTGTGTGCTGTTTTTGGGAGAAGGGGTCCAATTTGGGCAGTGAATAAAGGGCAGGTTATAAGGGGCACATGCAGGCGGGGTGGCAAAGGGAGGAGACCTTGCAGCCAAGAGTGAGCATCTGTTCTGTAAAGACTCGATTAGCGAGGCTGCCCAGAAAGGGGGAATAAAGAGACTTTTTGGTTAAGTGAAGGTCAACCAAGAAAACCTTGTCTATTTCAGCCTCTGAAAGAATGAGTTTGCTGTGGTCCGTCAATGTGAAAGTCCATTTTTCTACTTTGAAGACAATTGATTTTTTTTTTAAAGATTTTAATTATTTTGAGAGAGAGCATGTGCAAGCGGGGGGAGGGGCAGAGGGAGAGGGTGAGAGAGAGAGTCTTCAGCAGACTCCCCACTGAGTGTGGAGCCCGACGCAGGGCTCGATCTCCCAACCCTGAGATCAAGACCTGAGCTGAAATCAAGAGTGGACGCTTAATTGACTAAGCCACCCAGAAGCCCCAACAGTTGGCTGTTTTTAATGATAGAATATCTTGCTTGCTTAGAAATCAAAAGGAGAATGATGAGGGGAGTCAGTCATGGAGGGATTTTTTTTTTTTTTTTTTTTAGATTTTATTCATTTGAGAGAGAGAGAGGGAGCACAAGCAGGGGGAGAGGCAGAGGGAGAAAGAAAGGGAGAAGCAGACCCTCTGCTGAGCAGGGAGCCCGATTCAGGGCTCAATCCCAGGCTCCTGCGGTCGTGACCTGGGCCAAAGGCAGACGCTTCACAGACTGAGCCACCCAGGCGCCCCCATGGAGGGATATTCCTAATTGGGGTTTTATTGTAAGTCAGCCCTGAGGATCGGCTGTACCTTTTCTTCTGTAAAGCCCTGCATGTTCTCATGTCCTTGGCCTCGTTCCTCTCCTACCATCATTAGGTGGTAGGGAGGGGCTGTTTTACAGATGGAGAAATGGTGGCCAAGTAAATCAGGATTCTGGAATATACCGACATGCTCAACAGAGCCAGATCTAGACCCTGGTACTCCTGGCTCCCAGTCCAGGCTCTGATGGATACAGCTGCCACCCCTTGGCACCAGGAAGTGGGAGTTGCTCTTAATAGAGCAAGTGCTCAGAGACGAGCATTTTCCTGGAGGAGGACAGCCTCAGAGCTTGTGGGAAAGACCCGCCAGCTCCAGAGTGTGGAGGATGACCGAGGACTTGAGCACACCGCCTTTAGGACCTGTTTCTACCTCCTTTACTAGGAATGTTTTATTCTTTAACCTTTGATAGCATCAAAGGCCTCTATTAGGTGGGCTTTCCGTGCTGCCACCCCGATTTTGTTTCTGTTTCTTTGATGCGTACTAGCTATGAGACCTTGGCCAGGTGAACCAAGTTTTTCAGACTTCCATTTTCACATCTTCAGGATGGGGATAATGTTAGGATTGATGAGAGAATTGAATGGTACGTGGCATGTTAAGCCGTTAGTACGGTGCTTATTTCATAGTATTCAATAGGTGTTTGCTATTTGTATTCTTGTGTTTACTCCCAGTGCTACAGTAGAGTGCCACTGCTCCACATTGAGGACGGTCCTCGCAGGACCCCTGGGACCCTGGGACGGGAAGGGTTAGGGTTCCGTTGCCCAGAGCCAGTTCTGTTGCTAGGTGCCTTCATGTGCACTGCCTCTTCGAAACCGCCCAGCACCCCGTGGCCCCGCTGCTGAGTGAGTGGTGCCCCCTGGACTTGTGCGCTTGCAGGGTGGGAGGGAGGTATCAGGGGCTCCTTGGCAGGTGAGGACACCGCGGCTCCCAGAGGTGAGAGGCAGGAGCAGAATGCGGTCAGGGCTGGGGAAGGCTGCCGTGCCCTGCCTTCCCTCTGAAAATAACTCAAGTGAGAATTTAATTGGCGGGAGTGTCAGGGAATGTTGGGGGGCTCGGGTGGTGGCCGACCTCAGCTTGGAAATTCTGTGGGCAGGCAGGGCTTTGATCTTGGCCACTGCCCTTGGAGTGGCCCGGTTTTGCTTCTCTCCATTGTCCAGACAGTGCTCATGAATCTTACACCTTGGGGAGGCGTGTGGGGAGGGGCCCCCAGGCCAGATTTCGGGGGGAAGGCCTGTGAAGGTGCTTCAGCAGAAAGGAGCAGGGCATTTGAGGCTGAGAAGAGGAGGCCAGAGGCTCGGGTAACAGACAGAGCTCTGAAGCTACTAGATGCCCGTAGAAATCCTTCTTTCCACTCTGAGCCTCTCACCTGAGAATGAGAATGCCTGAGTTGGGTCCAGGGGAGAAGACAATCGTTGGTATCCAGAGGTTGAGGGCATATCCCGTAAAATCATGGCAGAAATCCCCAATGACCTTTTTACCTAGTCTCTTACACATGCCACGACCTCAGCGTTATCTTTCTTAAACAAAAAGCAGCAAGCACCTGAGAGCCTCGGTGTTCCCTGGAACCCCGGGGTCAGCCTTTCCCCTTGGCCTCATTGGCTCGGCCCCGCTCTGTCTGGCTAATGATTCTCCCAGCGTCTGGACTGTCTGTTCCACGTTGCCTGCCTGACAGAGCAAGGTATTTCCTTGAGAAGGAATCCCCTGGCTGAAGCAGAGAAGCCGGCCCCAGCTCGGGTTAGTCAGCGCGGCCCCATTGCCGAGGCCGTAAGCCCAGGAGCTCCCCTTCATAACCGCGGAGAAGGTTTTTGCTGTGTGCCTCTGGCTGGTTCTCACACAGCGCGCATCCATCTTTCCTTCACCGTGAGACATGCCCCAGTTTAAAACTTGTTATTTACAGATGGAGAGATGAAGTGGCTCACCCAAGGCTGCATGGAGCAGGCGGGGCAGCTGGGCCTCTGAGTCCATTTCCCTCTGAGGTGCTTCAGGAGAGCTCTCCTCGAGCCTGCTCTCCACCTGCCTCCCCCCTCGGTGCCCCTCTGTCCTCCCAAACAGCTGAGTACCTTGTGCGCAGGAGCCCTGGGGAATGCCAGGTCTCTTCTCTCTAGGGCGCTCGTGGCAGGTGGGCCGTCCCCCAGGAACTGTGGGGCTGGAACCTTAGGGGCTGGAATTCCAGAAGGCTCAGGCCAGACGCTGCCCTCCTGAAGCTCAGCAACTTGATGAAGTGAAGCTACTCCATAATCATAATAACGATTCAGGCACCTGCTGTCTGCCAGATGTTTCATATAGGGTTAATATGGGAGGGTTAATAACCCCATCGCAAGGAGGGAACGGAGGCTACAAAGTTGGCCCCAGGACCATATCGCCAGTGAGGAGAACTCCAATGCCAGGTCTGGCCACCAGCTGCTGGGGGACTTCACCTCGGGGACATATCTGAGTTGGCCCAGCGTGTCTGGAAGGAAGTCTGGTCTGTCAGAGCGGGGACTGACATTGTCATAACAAGAGAGGGGTTTGTGTCATTGTATTGATTACCCCCATACCTGGATTAGCCAGTCATGGAAGTTGCCTGGGGAAGAAATGGGTTAAAGACAGCGCTAAGGTGAGCCCCCAAATCACTACTCTTACTAAGACTTCGGGAAGATTTGCACGCTGTTGTTTTTGCTATGACAGATTAATTATCCTACTTGTATTTTATTTAAAATAATTCACCTTAAATAGGTTTGCACTCATTTTAGAAGGAGGTTGATAGTGCTGTCAAAACTTGGCCGTGAGTGTTGAGAGCTGACTGGAGAGGTGCCATTTCTTTGACCCTCTCCCAGGGAAGAGTGATCGGGGCCCTGTGTTTACTTGTATATTGTTGTTTTTTGTTTTTTTGTTTGTTTTTTAGGGGGGAAGGGGCAGAGGGAGAGGAAGAGAGAGAATCTTAAGTAGGCTCCATGCCCAGCGTGGAGCCCAACATGGGGCTCAATCTTACAACCCTGCGATCATGACCTGAGCTGAGATCAAGAGTCAGACGCTTAACAAACAGAGCCACCCAGGTGCCCTGTACGTTGTTGGTTTGTAGAGGGGTTTCTTGGAGGTGCACAATCCTTTAGTGCCCTCTGCCTCTTTTTATCTTCCACTCCCCAAGAACATCTGCGGAAGACTTGTCCAGAGTAAGCATCTTTTCTCCCTTCTTTCCTTCTTTGTGTTTTGGCCGTGGTGGTAAGAATACTGCAAATGTTTCGGTAGGTTTGTTGCATGTCTTTGATGTCTTCCCCGGCCCCAGACCTTCACAGTGGGGGAGAGCAGTGGTAACAGTGATGAATGTTAACGACAAACTGCAGTTATCGAGCAGCTCCTGCGTGCCAGGCACGGTGTTGTAGACTTTACATACACTATTTAAATGAATCCTCACTCAATCCTGGGAGGTAGCTGTGCAGTGCCCAGTTATAATAACAGGTGCAGAAATAGGCCCGGACAGGAGAATTAGCTTGCCCAGGGTGGGAGCTAGAGATGATAGGACCGGGACTTGAACCTGGTCTGTTTGACCCCAGAGCAAGGGTTCTTAACTTCTCTAGGCACAGCTGTATACTGAGTATATGTGTTTGTACTGGTGGCCAGGGGCTGTGTTTCGAAGCCTGTTGGGTTCCTGCTGGTGCTCAAATTGGTGACCACGGGAGCTCCCAAGGCTCTCTGAGAATTGAGTTGCAGGCATAAGGGACAAGGAGGGCCTGTTTTCTGTGTAGGACTTGAGATCAGGACCACAGGATCCCAGTGACAGCCAAGGGCACTGGGGCACCGTGGGACCTCCCGACAGCATGAGGTTTATTGGGTAGGGTTAGAAGTGCTCTCTCAGACTCGAGATGCCTCAGCATTTCCTTCTGACCCATTCCACGGCCTCGTCTTCTATGGAGCAGACATTGAGCCATGTGTGAGAGGTCCAGCCACTCCGCAGGTCATTGATGGGGAACTGACGTCTAGAGGTCTGAAAACCTGCCGCTCACAGTCCCCGTTAGTCCCCGTCTCCGTTGGCATAGCTTGGAGACGGTCCTTGTGGCTTCCTCAGTCCTACCTTGGATTGGGGCCTGCACCGTTATTCATTTACCCCCCCACCCCCCTCCCCTGTCCTGTCGTGGGTGCCCCCACTTCCTTGTCGGCTAGAAAGAACTCTCCTCCAACCGTATCCTGAGCCAGTCTCCTGTCCTTCCCACATCTGCCCACTGCTTCCCCTCTTCCCCGAATGAGTGTCCCTTACAGAGATTCTGGTTCTGGATCAGTTGTTGTGGTGTTGATCCAGGAGAAAGAGCGAGCTAGAGAGAGAGAGAGCAAGTGAGCTGGCCTTCCAGATCCTCTCGGGGAGCACACATCTCCTTGAGTGAAAGAACACGCAGTGCTAGCCTTTGGAATTGGCAGCCAGCATACTGTTCTCTGTCTGATAAGAGGTACTGTAAATAAAACTGTACACCATGGCCCGTTGTAAAATGCCCTGTGTCTGTACTCATTGTTCTGAGAGCTTATGCTTTTTTTGGGTCTGCTGTTTTGGTACACTCTGTACTTCCTTATGTAAGCAGGCATGCGTATCTCATCAGAACATTCAAGATGTTTATTTTAAACTCTCAAGGAATTAAAAGAAAAAGCATACACTATTCCACATTAGATGCTGGCAAATGTGAAGTGTTTTTTTCAGTGCCCCCCCCACCTTCTTATTAGCATGGGGGGTGGGAGAGGGAGGGATTTTGCCTTTTTTTTTTTTTTCTTCTTTCATTGGCTTCTGCCTTATTTACTTCAGAGAGACACCAGCCCACTTCTGATTGTGTTCAGCATCTTCTACTCCCTGTCCTGGATGCTGGGGACCCCCCACCCTGTTTCTGGTGGGGAGGGCAAGTAGGGGGGAAGGCTTCGCACTTTGCTGAGGGGAGACACCAAAGGGAGTGGCGGAGGGTGGGGGGGACAGCTGCAGGGAGCCTGAGGAACTTCTGCTGGATTTCAGCTCTGTTGTTGGAAGGCTGGGGGGTTAGAGAAAGCTTTATGGTTTTGAAAGGGCTTTCCTGGCCCCGTGTCTCCTTTGATTCCTGCTAGTCGGGGTGATCCTTAGCACAGAGCGAAAGGGGACCCTGCACATGGAGGCCTTAGACCATCTCCAGCCTCCTTGAGGGTTGTGGTGGCTGCCTCCTTTCTTTCCACCCCAGCTTAACCTGCGTTGAGCCCTCCTCCTTCCTAGAGCCCCTGTCTGACCTTCTGGAGGCATCCAGAAATGAGAGAGAAATAGGAGAGAGTAGGAGTCAGGGAGATTCAGAGGGGTCAGGCGTCCTGCTCCCGCAGGGTAGCTCATGAAGCACCCTTGAGCCTCATCTGCAGGATCCCCGGGGGCTGGCAAGGCGAGGGCGTCTATCTGTCTGTCTGTCTCTTTACCATTGAACCTCAGATAAACTCTGTGCCCGGGCTGGCCACGGGGGTCGCTCAGCAGATTTGGCAAGCCTGTCCAGGGTCCACTCTGGCTGCTGGAGCCCTCTTGGATGGGCCGCTCCTGAGTGCACTGAGGGAGGGGTTGCTTTTTTCTTGCAGGGGTGCGAGCCCTGGGCAGCTGGGTGGGGAACAGAGGGAGATGGTGCTCCGGGGGAAGCGACAGCCCCATTTCCACTTTCCTTTCTCTGCCCCAAGCTGCCTGAGTGCCAACTGACACCACGTCCTTGAGTTTTCAGAAGGGCCAGTAGAGAACCCTGAGCCTGTAGAATAAGGACTCTGCCACCCCCTAGGGGACAGCCTGGCAGTGCCCTGAATGGCCACTGCCCTCTTCCCAGGCCAGTTTTGGGCCTGGAAGCTGCCGGAGGGCTTCTTTGTTTACTGAGTGAGTTGTGAGCACAGCCGCGGGGCAGGCAGGGAGCAGGCCACTGGGAAAGGGTGGGGACAGGCCGGAGGCCAGCCCTGCCTGCTCGCACAGAGCTTACAGTCTGCCGGGGAAGACAGAGAGGAGCCAGGCAGCGCAGGATGCTGGCCTGCGGCTTCTGGGGCTCATCCGGGGAGGGTTTCGGAGCTGGGTTGGTGAATAGTTGCCGATACTGACATGTTGGTCCTTTGACAGATTTTCCTGCTCCCCTCAACAGACAGTCGCTCACCTTTAAATGAGAGGCGTGAGGGGTGTGTGTGTGTGTGTGTGTGAGAGAGAGAGAGAGAGAGAATAGTGAAATATGTCTTTATAAATGTGAGACTCACTTTACACAAGATTAATGACCTCCAAATAACTGTACATTGAACTTCAGTAAAATCAATCATACTTTGCACAGAGAAGTTCTTTAAAGGAATCCTGACCCCAGGCCTGACTGGTGGTGTTGATAGCTACTCCTTGCGGGGTGTGGGTGTCGGCCCACCCCCGACCCCAGATAGAGGGCCGGCCCTTCACCCACCTTGTCAGCTCCTCCGAGGGACTGACTTTGTTCCCATTCTACAGAGGAGGTGACAGACCCACTGACATCAGGCAGCTTGCTGGGGGCAGGGTCTCAGCTCATGACTAGTCCGGCTGGGATTCCAACTCTGACGCGTCGGACCCGAATCCTGAGCTCTGAAGCATGCTCTCCTGCCTCCTGAGGTATAAATGATGTCAGTGAGCTCCTGTATCTGCAGAGTGCTTGGTGACTGACAAGGAGATTATGTTCATTAAGATCCATCTTCCCCTTCCATCTTCAGTATAGCAGAGCCCATTTCCCAGCTCGGGAAGGAGGGTCCTTGTGGGGTCCGCAGCCGTGAGTGGCCGGGCAGGCCCGGGACCCGGTTCTCCCCACTCTAGATGGTGCTGTTTGCTCAGATCTGTAATCGCGAGGGAGGATGGCAAGGGTCCAGCCTGCTCCATCTTCCGGCTGTTCTCCCTCTTGGCTGTTAATTTCTGTCCCTGCCGTCCATCCCCTCCTCGACCCCATCTCTCCCTCTGTCCTCACTGGCCCCATTCCGGCCTGCTGGCCTCCACCTCCTTTGTCTGGAATGGGTTTCCTTCGATGAGGGTGGGGTGGAGTGTTGCTTCTTCCTTCAGCTTCCCCACTCAGATGCGAGCTCATCAGAGAGCTCTTCCGTGCCGACCCCATATAAAATAGCAGCCCCTGGCCCTCTCTGTCCCTCTTCACTTAATTTACTTCTCTTTTCATCACTTGTCCCCACCTGGTTTATATTTACTGGGTTTTTAAAGATGTGCCTTCCCTTCTAGAACACAAGCTCTCTGAGGGCAGGGATTTTGTCCCTCTTGTTCATTTACTGTAATCTACCTTTGGACATACTCTTAATGGACATCCAAAAAACATCCCTGTGTATAGGTAGGATACGGCAAGGCATGGCCATCCCTGACCTGTGCCATGCCCTGGTGTTCTCCCCACTCCCAAGATGAGCCCCAGGAAATTTTGGGGGGCGGGTAAATGCTGATCTTTCCCCATGCATCTGTCGTGCTCACTGGCATGACCTCTTTCCTCCCTCCGTCGCTGCCTCGCACTGATGTTTTATAAATGTATTAGTGCCTGAATGATGTCACTGTAATGCATTTTGGGAATAGCCATGTGGTTTATACACACTTGAATTGCTTTGAATGCAAACCTGACATCACAGTGAAGGCAGCAGCGAACAACATATGCACAGTAAACAGGCAGAGACTGTCTTATTGATTAACAGATGAGGCCTCTATTATTGATCAAAGCTTGGCGAGGAAATTTATCACTTTTAATTTCAGGGCTGCCAAATATTTCTGCCTCTGAGCCAGCCATTACAGAGACAATTTAAAGGCACATGCCTCCTTGGGAAGAGGGGTTTCTGCCTCTCTTTGCTGGGCTCCCGGACCCAGGAAGTGTCTATCTTTGCTGTTGGGCTGTCCCTGGGGAGTTGGGGGGCGGGGGTCTCGGTGGGGGTGGGGGGAGTCCCAGAGCTTCCCGAGTGGGGCCTGAGATGGGAGCCAACGTCTGCGGTCTCGGCGTGTGATAGGAGTTCTGACCCATCTGGGTGGACCAGGCTCTGCACAGAGGCCAGGGGGCGTTCACAGCCTCAGCTCAGTGTCGTGACTTCAGCAGGGCAGGTGGGGAGAGGGGAGGACGCTGAGGGCAACCAGATGTGGTCAGGCTCGGGCCAAGTCGGCAACCTTGACAAGATCGCATGTGCTGATCTGTTTTTATCTTCATCTGAACTTGTCCGATGGCACACATCCGGCCCTTCGCTTCCTACCTGCCCTCCTTCCTTTCTCTCTGCTTCTCGGTCCTTAAAGCTGATGCTGCTCTCGCCGTGTGGATGGCTGTTTTCTAAGAACCCTCTGCACCACATCCCTTTGAGGTGGCAGTGAAAGCCTCCTCACCTGGTTGCAGGGCTCCTGCCTGAGGCTCAGCCCACGGGGCTCTCCGGTCCCCGCTGCCCTCCTCGGGCCTCCCCATCTGCTCTCTCCTTTAGGGAGCCGTTAGAACTGTGAGAAGCAAAGAAAGAAAGGCGGCGAAAGTCAGATCCCTTCCAGATCCGCAGGAAGTCATTGCTGGCTAGTGAGTCGGGACTGGGGGAGAATTTCTCGGGGCAGGAAGGCTGTGGCTTCATCCACCCGCCTGGTCCGCGCTGCTCTTTGACGTACTTGTTGCGTTTCCAGTGTACGTGGATGGAAAGGGGTCCTGGCCGCCACCTGAGGGAACACACATTCGGACTGTCTTGCTGTCAAGTTCCTTCAAAAGCTCCTTCTGGAAGCCGTAGAAGGCACGAATGGTCCTTGGTCCAAGGACACCCTGCAGCTTGAAGGGACACCCGGAGGTGATCGTGACCTCCCCGTCTCCAGGCAGAATTCAACTCCAGCCACCTAATACAACTGGCAATATTTATATTTGAAGCTCTTAAGGAAAAGTGACTCCATATCTTTCCTAGGGCACTTTTTCATTCATTTATTCAGCCAGTCAACTAATGTTTTTATTGAGCCACCTGGTAGAGGGTATATTTTGCTCATCAGTTGGAATATAGACAAGGTCACTGTTCTCCTAGGACCTGACATTCTGTACACACTCTGGGATCCTTTTACCCGTCACTGGCAAGAACTGTTTATTGCCGTTTAATTTAAGCCCATGCAGGTACAAATTGTATTCTGAGTTCTGTTCCTTATAGTATGTGCTGTTATTCTAAGGAAGAAGTTTTTAAAACTTCTTAAAAAGAGTAGTGGAACCATTTCTCCAGCTAGAATTTTACACAGAACTTTGATGTATAAAAGGGACGTATTGGAATTTTATTTTCTTGTGTTGGGGGGAGGGAAGCCCATACCTCACCTTCTTATCCGTGAAGCATCTTTGCAGGTGGAGGCCTAGGGAAGACCAAATACACAGAGATTAAGAACAAAGGCTCTGAAGTCAGGCTGGCCGGGTTTGAATCCCCTTCTGTTACCCCGTGCGACGCTGGGCCAGCTACTGAACCTCTCTGAGGTTGGGGTTTCTCGTCTGCTAAAGGGGGGTAATAGCAGTATGTACTTTTCACGGTTGGTAGGATCAAAGGCAACAATACATCTTAAACACTTCGCATCGTGCCTGGTATCTGGTAGAGCCTCAGGAAAGCGGAGATTTGGAAAGCAGCACTAGGTTTCTACTATAAATATGTAAGAAGTTCTGCCGTGGGGCGCCCGGGTGCTCAGGGTCCTGGGATCGAGCCCCGCCTCGGGCCCCCTGCTCAGCAGGGAGCCTACTTCTTCCTCTCCCTCTGCCCTGTCCCCCCTCGCTTGTGCTCTCTTCTGCTCTGTCAAATAAATGAAAAAAATCTTTAAGAAAAGTTCTACCTCTTCTGAGACTCTCATACAAATGTAAAACACAGCGTTGTGAAAGGAACGACGTGGAGAGCGTCCTGGAAAGGGCAGAACAGAGCCGGCGTGCTTGATGCGCGCATCCTCCGGTCCTGCGGATGGAATGGGATGGAGAACTGGGACCAGGCTGTGCTCACGTGCAGAGACTCAGGGAGGGTCCAGCGGTTCCACCCAGGGCTGGTGAAGACAGCTCCCCGTGGAATTGGGTGGCTAGCTGGTCAGGCCGCACAGCCACATAGAGGAATTTAGAATCAGTGCAGATGGTGAGCCGTATAAGTTCTTGAGCAAGAAGTAGGAAGGAAGCAAGTGGCCTTCAAGGCACCTGCATGTATTGGGTGAGTCAGGCCAGCTGGTGGGTGTGGCGGCCGTCCTGAGTCTGCCAGTGTTCTGGGCACCACCCAACAAGGGCCTGGATGGCGCAGTGAGAATCGACATGCAGTGTAAGGGATGCATCTGGAAGACATTTCGAATGAAAACGGCCAAGGCTCGAGACAGGTGCCCCCTGAATGAAGTCACCGCATCAGAGCCTTGAAGAGTGTTAGCAAATGGTAAAAAGTCCTGTTTTTCTTGATGCTGTGGCCTTGTCGCTTTGAGCCTTGTAAATAACGGTTCGGAAAAGTTCATCGATTTGCTATCGCACTGAATTGATTTTGGTGATTCCACAAATATGTACAGTAGTAGGTTCCCTCGGGTGTCGGGCCGATGCAGCTGTGCATGTGATGACATGCTCCTGCCCTCGGAGAGCTTCTAGTGTGGCAGGAGACAGGGATGGGTCCACAGGCATTTAGGAGAGTACACAGTGAGCCTTTGATCTGGAACGTACGGGGTGCTGTGGGAGCACAGGGAAGGGCTGCATCCTCCAGATGCGGGGACAGAAGTATGGCAGCTGGTGCGTAGGTGGTGCTCTCCAGTGGGGCTGGAGTGTCAGACGTGGGAGGAGCAGAAGGATGCGCAGAGGCCTCTCAGCGGGCAAGAGCCTGACCCCTTCAGGGAACCCGACCGGCTGAGTGGGACTGGAGACCAGGCAGCAAGAGTGAGGGGCGAGAGACAAAACTGGAAAGATAGGCACGTCCAGAAGTGCTTTGTGAGTCTTGGTGAGGAGTTTGGATTTTATCCTGAAGACACAGGAGAGTCACTCAGGGATTTTAAGTGGTCAGGTGCAGGGGGTTGTTGGGGCAGATAGTCTAGTTTTGGACGTACTGAGTTAGGGGCTGTCCAAGTAGAGGTATGCCAGCAATTCCTACTTTCCCATAAGGTACAACTTAAGCAACAGGGCACGTTTCCTCTTGTTGAATCTTTACTCCTCTCTGTGGAGCCAGCCCCCAGAACCCTGCTGCCTCTTGGGGCATCTCATCGAGACCCCATCTCTGCTTGTGTTGGTTATTCTGATTCTGTTCCCTCTTCTCTCTGGGAGACCCCTGAATGGTGGCATCTGGAGCTCAGTTGGGTGGGTGGTCACAACCTGGAGGAGGGGCTGGGCTGGCTGCTGGGGCCAGCGGCTGTCCCTGACTCGGCATCTTCACCGGTATCCAGCCCCTCCCCCAGCATCCACCTATGCGATTTCGGCCCAGGACCCATTCCCTACAAACGGAATATCACTCTCACGTTGACTGCCTCCCCTTTCTTTTCAGCGGGTGCCAAAGCCTTTGTCTGTGACCAGTGTGGAGCCCAATTCTCGAAGGAGGATGCCCTGGAGACACACAGGCAGACCCATACTGGTGAGTTGACTGATGCCCATTCTCCAGGTCCTCCAGCGTGCCAGCTCACGCATGAGGTAGCTTGGCGGCAGCCTCTTTCAACAAACATGACATCTGGTCGTGTCCTGGGGATCTTGTGCCATGTTCAGCTACACTTGTGTGTGGGGCTGGCTGGCAGGAACGTCCACGTGTGACCTTGCCCCATAGCAAAGGCTGCCCTGGATGAGGTCTCACAGGCCCCCAGAGTCCCATCTTCACAGAGCCCTCTAGCATGCTCTTGTTGAGGTCTTAGAAGGCCTGCGATGTTATCTAGCATCCCCTTGCCTTGGTGAACGGTCAGGAAACCTCTCGTACTCTATCTGAATACCTCTGAAACCCTCAGTGGCCACAGCGGGCTGGTCTTCCTGCTGTGAGTCAAGTCATGATATAAAAGAAAGCAGTGTCTACAAAAGGATGCATGTGAACCATTCAGCTGACAATGAGGTCACCGTATTTGGTGTTAGAGGCCTGGTTGCTCGGCCTCAGTCCCATCACACCATTAGTCATCTTTAGTGTAGCCCAGGGCCGTACCCCATGTCACCGGGGGAACCTTTCAGTAACTTTGTAAGGTCGGAGGCACCTCCCATGTCATAGACAAGGGCCCTCCAAGGAGGGTCAAGTGACTTGCCCAAGTTAACAGGGGGGCCCGGAGTGTTGCAGCTTGGATGGCCTGGGTCTCACCCTGGCTCTGCCCTGCCTGCCCGCGAGACCAGGAATTCATCCTTGATACTCTCTTACTTGGGGTCACTTCCTCCGTTAGCAAAGCGGAGCCATAATCGTACCTACCTCCGTAGCGTCGCCTTGTCACGGGGATGTATTAAGATACTTTATTTGAAGCGCTCTGCAGAGTGTTTGGCCCATAGTGAGCATTTCGTACATAGGAGTAGATGTATTTAAAATATTTATGGACTTCCCACAATGTGCCTGGCATGCTTGTTGCATTTAGGGTATGGTAACATACGAGACAGATGGCATTCCGGCCCCTCATGGAACTGAGATTCTAATGGGGAGACATTATAGGCAAGTAAGTGTGTAATATAAGGTCAGGTAATACTACGTGCTAGTGGGGAAATGAAGCAGGATAAGAGGAAGAGAGTGATAAGGAGAAAAGTGATATATTTTTTTTTCTTAAAGATTTTATTTATTTATTTGAGAGAGAGAGAATGAGAGACAGAGAGCATGAGAGGGAGGAGGGTCAGAGGGAGAAGCAGACTCCCTGCCGAGCAGGGAGCCCAATGCGGGACTCGATCCAGGGACTCCAGGATCATGACTTGAGCTGAAGGCAGTCGCTAACCAACTGAGCCACCCAGGCGCCCGGAGAAAAGTGATATTTTAGATTAAATAGCCGGGCCTCTCTGAGAAGGTGACATGAGGGAGTGAGCCTCTCAGAGGGAACAAGCATTTACAGAAGCCCGGAGGCTAGGCTAAACTTGACTGGCTCAGGGAATAGCATGAGGAGCCTTGTGGCAGGGCAGGGAGAGAGGGCAGGGAGTGAGTGCAGGGAGTGGTGGCAGATGAGGTAAAAAATCAGGTGAGTCTCTCAACCCTAGTAAGGAATTTGGATTTTATTCTCCGTGTGCTGAAAGTCCATTGGAGGGGGATAAAATATTTGCAGATCGTATCCCTGATAAGAGACTTAACAGTTAGAAAAGATAAAGTACTCTTACAACTCAATAATAAAAATACAAATAACCGGGCGCCTGGGTGGCTCAGTTGGTTAAGCGACTGCCTTCGGCTCAGGTCACGATCCCGGGGTCCTGGGATCGAGTCCCACGTCGGGCTCCCGGCTCAGCGGGGAGCCTGCTTCTCCCTCTGACCCTCTCCTCTCTCACGCTGTTTCTCTCTCGCTCGCTCTCTAATAAATAAATAAATAAAATCTTTAAAAAAAAAAAATACAAATAACCAAAATAAAAAATGGGTAAAAGATCTGCATAGACATTTCTCCAAAAATAGACAAGTAGTCAATGAGCGCATGAAAAGATGCTCGACACCACTGGGCCATCATAAGGGAAATACAAATCAAAATGACAAGTTGTTTTTAATACCCATCAGGATGTGGCTATAATACAAAACACGGGCAAGAAGAAGTGTTGGCGAGGACGTGGAGAAATCGGAACCCTACACAGGGGTGGTGGGAATGCAAAATGGCGCAACCACTTTGGACAGCAGTCTGGCAGTTCCGCAAAGGGTTAAACATAGAGTTACCATATGCATAACAACCCTACTCCTACGTGTCTACCGAGAGAAATGAAAACATACGTTCTCACAAAAACTTGCACATGAATTTTTATAGCAGCATTATTCATAATAGCCAGAGGTAGAGATGACCCAATGTCCGCCCACTGATGGATGGATAAACAAAATGTCATTTATGCGCAGGATGGAATATTATTCGGCTATAGAAAGGGGTGGAGGAGTGATATACTGTACAATGTAGATGAATCTTAAAAACATCATGCTCAGTGAAAGGAGCCAATCACAAAAGGTCACATGTTGTATGATTCCATTTATAGGAAACATCAAGAATGGGCAAATCTATAGATGGAAAGTAAATTAGTAGGTCCCAGAGGCTGGGGGAATTAAAGGGAAATTGGGAGTGACTCGGGGGGAGGTGATGAAAATGTTCTAAAACTGATGGTTGCACAACTCTTGAGTATATTAAAAACTATTGAACTGTACAGTTTAAATGCATGAATTACATGTTATATGGTATATGAATGATAGTAATGTATGCACACACACACACATCCCACCCACACGCACGTGCACAAACACGTATAGAGAGAAGGAGATAATAGTCCATTGGAGGGTTTTGAATGGGAGAATGACATGACTTGATTTATGTGTGTAACAGCTCACTCTGGCTCCTTGGGAATTGACCACGGGGAGTGTGTCACTTAGTAATTACTGTGTAATGAACCACTCCACCAGCAGATTAAAGCCACCGAGGGTTATTACCCCTGACAGTCCTGTGGGTTGACTGGGCTCAGTTGGCTGGTTTTCACTTGGGGTCTCTCATGAGATTGCAGTCAAGCTGTATGTGGGTCCGGAGGTCGTCTGCAGACCCAATGGGGCTGGACATTTAGGATAGCTTCCTCACTCTCTGTGCTCTGCCACTCGGCCTCCCTCCGCGGTAGAGTGGCCTGAATTTCTTCCAGGACAGCTCAGGGTCCCAAGAGTTTGGAAGCGTAAGCTGCCAGCTCTCTTCTGAGCTAGGCTGGAAATCTATGGCATCGCTTCCGCCATGTTTTATTGGTCAGAGCAGCCACAGCTGAGCCCCAGATTCAGGGGGTGGAAGGCTAGACTCCCCTTCTCAAGGGGTCGTGACAGACAAATACGGAGTGGTATATGGTGGTCGTCTTGGAGACTGGCTGCCAGGCTACTACAGGGGGTAGCGTGGAAGAAGGACGACCAGTCAGTTGTTGTGGCCGCCACCACCATTAGGTCAGCGGTATTTCCGTGTCCTGTGACCTCCCACGATCTGCCTTTCCCAGGTGGAAAACGTGGTATCAGGGGCCTTGCTCTGGACAGCTGGAGGAGCGCTTTCTAGGTGAGCGTCTCCCTGGCCTGGGTACAGAGAAGGTGACTTGGCCAAGTGATTTTGCCCAGGGTTCCAGAGCTAGTTATCTTAAAAGCCAGGGCCGGACCCGGGTGTCCCGGTCCCAGCCAGTTTCTTATCGCCAGACCACACGTGACAGAGAATCCCACTCTGAGAATTCTGGTCTGGGGCCTGTGGAGCCTGAGCAGTGAGCCGCTTGAGCTGTGCATGCAGATTAAATCTGCAGCAGGAGGAAGCAAGCCACCTCCCAGCCAGGATCAGAGGCGGGGGGTGAGCAGGAGGGGAGGCTGTTTTCGAACAGATCCGGTGCACTTAGTGAGCACCTTCTGTATGCCTGACACCCCCCACCCCCAGGGCTGGGGGGGAATACAGCAGTGATCAATGCAGACATGGTCTCTATTTATTTTTTTTTCAAACAACTTTATTGAAATAGAATTCACATACCATACAGTTCACCTGTTAAAAGTACACAATTTGATGATTTTGGGGATATTACACTATTTTTTAAGCATACAATTCATGGGCATAAATGACATTTCTGCCTGTTTTTAGAATCTGGATTGATGCAGCTTTGAAAGTTGGGAGCCGTCTTAGGACCAGTGCTTTTCTAGGATTTATTAAGTCAGTGAGAATTTGAAAGTGGCCGACTCCTTCCAGAAAAGTCTATCTGACTGGTGGTTGGAAAGAGCCTGGAGTTTGAGTCCAAAGCCTGAGATGGGGCTCTAATTCCACACTCTGGTAGGATGATGGCCTTGACTTGTTATTCATCTTTTCTGCCCTGGAGGTCACCTCACCTGCAAAAGAAATACAGTGCATCCTTCCTATGGCAGAGGTCGACCCAGCCCATCCTGCCTCCCTTTAGCTTTATCTCCAGGTTGAGTCAATGGAGCTCTTGAAAGGAGCAAGAAATGGAGAAACTGAATCCAAATTAGGGGTGAGAGGTGAAGGGGGATGCTTTAGGAAGGGCTCCCTCCCCACCTGGGCATGAGCTGTGGGCATGCTCCCCCAGTGGTCACGGGCACTGGGCCACTCCTAGGGCAGGCAGGCTTGGCTGGGTGAAGGACAGATGCACAGCAGGGTTATCCTTCGTCAGTGGCTCTTCCTGACACATGGCAGAGCTCCTTTGGAGCACCGTTGCCTGCAGAACCCAGGTAGTTTCCCAGACTCGTCTAATTATCAAAGAAAGGACACAACTGGACATCCATTTGCCATCTCTGTTCTAGGAAAGGGGGCCCATGAAGCAGGGAGTGGCCAACTAACAAGGAATGCGGACATTAACGCTGAAGTTATTGGGCTGGGAAGAGACAGGTGGGGCGCCAGGTACAGTTGGAGAGCCAACAAGAGAGCAGAGAGCGCTCTGAAGAAGAAAAGTAGCCGAAACCCTGGGGGGAGGGAAAGTCATGGTCATGCTGCTCTTTATTTCTGATGCCTTACTGGATAAAACACATTTCTCTCTTATACCCATTTAATAGATGAGAAAACGGAGGCCTAGAAGCCACCCACTAGGAAGTGGAGAGCTGGCGCTTGACCCAACTCCAAACTTCAGCGCTCTTCCCGCTGCCCCCCCACCTGCCTCCAGAGTGACTTACTGTGGTCCACAGGTGTGTGGCTAAAGACTGGGGAGAACTTGTTCAGAGATCATCTTGCTCAGGACCCTGTCTGGGCAGGGTTCTTTTAAATCCCTGTGACCCATTTAACTAAGAATCCTCAACACCCTAACACCTGCATCCCCCTCCCGGGACAGGATATAACTTGCCTGAAACGAATTGAGTCTGGGAGTTCCATTCCCAAAGCCGCCATGTTGGGGACTAACGGAGCTAACCTGCAGCATTGCATCAGATGGGTGATCATGGTGTCTTCTAGGGGTTTTGAAACCAAAAAATGAATTTTGTAGAAAGTATTTCTCATGCCATTTTAGCCAAATGAATGGCATCTTCACGTTTCCCCCTTTGGACCCCGCTTAACCTGGATTTCTATCGTGGGGTGTGTGTGACTTCTCCTACGCCCCTTCCCCCAAGATCTTGGTGGGCTCCGGCTGGTGCTCTGGGAGGCCATGCTTGTGGTTGGGCTGGGCTCGGGCTTTGTTGTCATATTTCAGCTTTCTGTTTTGGTACAGCGAAGACTTTGAGGAGATAAACAGAGATCACTTTACACCTTTTATATTATGACAAATACATATTGCAAAACAGTGCTGCTTCCAAACTGTTGGGTTGCAGAGCAGCGAGGAATTAACAGCTATGTAGCTCCCTGAGATGCTTGTACTTCATTGACACATCAGATTTTTTTTAACCGTTCAGTAAAATAAAAAGTGAGAAAACATGCATACACACACACGTACATACATGCACACCCAGCGTACCGTGTGGGTTCTATGTCGGGCATGTCTTAAATTAGTAAGTAGTTCTTTAAGTCCAGATAATCTGATAAATACCGTTAATGGCTTAATTTATACTCCTGGTTTGAAATTTGACACATGGACACTATCTTGGCTCAGGAAACACAAGTGGTTTTGTGCCAGAGGTTTTAATGACCGATCAGTAATATAAATTGCTGCATCACTGAACAGAAATAGCTTCTCCGTGTCATTTGATCTGGAAACTTCTCCGGCCAGGCAGCAGTTAATAAATTTAAAAATAATTACCCTCTTTATTCAAAGTCAAACTAATTAGGAGTGGGTTTTACAAATCATAATGTTGTTCAAGCCACTGTACATCCCCGTTTGGGACCTGAACAGGCCTGGGGGCAACAGCTGGGATCGGGTGGCGTTAATTAGAGGGCAGGGGAGCTACCTTGGCTCTGAGCTGAAGACGAGGGGGACGAGACGGTCTTGAGCGTGCCCTGTGCGGGAAGGAAGAGGTCTCGGTGAGGGGCCTTCGGGGGGACCTGTAGGAACTTTCAGCCTTTTCATTCATATATAGGGACATCCGAGCAGCCACCTGCCTGTTCCGTGAACATGGGGAAGGCGGAGCCAGCACGGGTCTGTGTGGGTCAGGCCAGAGAGACTGTGAGAGCCCAAGGAGCAGGAAGGGGGTCTGAGTGCATGGCTGCTTGGGGAGGACAGACTTGCCCAAAGACAGGGGAGGGGGAAGGGGGCTCTCTAGAGGGCTTTACCCACTGGGCAAGTTTGGGCCCTGAGAAGGTGGCTTAGGTTTGCCTTATAGGCTTCCGGAAAGGTGCCCCTTCAGGGCCTGAAGTCAGAGTGTGAAGTTCGGGGTGTTCTGTCCATAGTGCCCCCCAGAACTTGGGATCTCGTGTAAGACCGTCTAGATTCCAATCCTAGTTTTGTGATCTTGGGCATGTTGCTTAGCTTCTGTAAGCTTCGGTTTCTTCCTGCATAACATCAGGGTAAGGATGGTATCTATCGTATAAGGGGGATTGTGAGGATTTAGTTTGATAATCTGTGTAAAGTGCTCAGCCTAGGCCTTGCATAGGTATTTCACCCTCCAGGAGCACCAGGAGCATGCCGGGCCATGTATTAGAGGAGGCCTCATTGGTTGGTACCGTCAAAGGCTCAAGAATCTTGAGTCTCCTGCTGGTATCCTGGCCCATGTCTGCGACCATCAGGAGCCTGGGAATTCTGGGTCCCTGCCTTCTTCAAGTATGACTTTCTGTGTCTGTCATCCTACCTGAGGCCCTCCTAGTACCTTGGTGAGGAAAAGAGGTAGACACATATGGCTAAAGCCATTGCCAGGCTTAAGGGTCTTCTTGGAGGCCTAGGACACTAGGTTGAACTAGATCTCTAGACTTGACCTGAAGACATTCATCTCTCCCCTCCAGCCCCCCACCTGCCCACCAGGTTAGTGAGTTAGACTATGCAGTTGCTTGGTCCCATCATCCCTTCATTCACTTATTCCATAAGTTTTCAAGTGCCTACTATGTGGAAGGGCTTTGGGGACCCAATATATGATGGTGAACACAGTCTGGTCCCTGCTTTCCTGAAGATGACAGTATTGGAAAGTCAGTGAACCAAGTGGGTCTACTTGCCTTGGGTACAGATAATACAATAGCTGTACTATATTGGATACTTTGGAGTTCTAATTTTATTTAAGTCTTGGCTACAGTCCTAACACAGACACAGTTTTCCTCCCTGTTCTTTGCTAGAGAAAACTTAGACCCAGAAAGGTTAAGGAAAGCCAGCATGGGGTATAGCCAGCTTGGACGCCTGGCCTTCTGCACCCCAGAGCCCATGTTTTAACGCTGTCTTCCCTCCCCAGTAGGGACCTTGAACCTCATGTGTAGACCAGGGGTCTACTCTGCCTGTCCAAAAGCCTGTGAAGTCAGGGGTCAGAAGCCCATATTTGAAAAAGGGGGTCAGTTGAGAACAAACAAGCCAAACTAGAATTAGAACCCATGCGTCCTTACTTCCACTCCAAGTTCGACTCTGACTACAGAATAAGGGCTTTCTTTTCCTGGCCTAGAAAAAGTTGCTTCGATTCCACATTCCTGTGTCCCAGAAGCAGCCCCTTAGGCCCATGTAAATGTTGACATGCTGGTTCTCCTTCCCTTGGTGTTGGCTGCAAGAGGGTCGGTCCCATGGTCCAGGAGCAGCTGACACACCTGGTGGCCAAGGGCAGCCATGCTGTGGGATCTGCCGTCTGGGGAAAGCGGAGGGCGGGCGCTGGAGAGAGCCCTGCCCCAGAGTGCTCTTCTTTGCAGTGGGAAGGAGGCTAGGAGGCATCTTGCTGGAGCTCTGGAAGGAAGAAGCAGTGAGGACACACACACACGCACGCACATGCACGCACACGCTCTGCAGCGGGGTGACCGTCCTCTCCCTTGTGAAGGTGCAGAAGGTGCAATATTGCTCCCCCACCCTGGTGTTGCAAGCTCCCTGCTTCCGCTGGCCCCTCTCTCATCCCTGCTTAATGATGCTTGGGGGAAGCTGCAGAGGCCGTCTCTGGCTCTGAACTTGAGAACAGAAAGCGAAGTCCTTACTTGGAGTACAGCCTGCGGCGGGTGAGCATGGAAGGGGCGGCAGGAGGTGCGGGGGGTGTGGGGGGAGGATTTAAAAGGGGAGCAGCCACATTCCATCCCTCAGGATGGCTGCCCGCCTTGCCCCTCTCCTGCCCCAGATCTGGCACAAGGGAGGTGCTGGGCCCCGAAAACCAGCAACTGTTCTGCCTCTTCCTCCCAGGGGCAGCTACCAGGTGCCAGCCCCAGAGGAGGAGGGGGCGGAGGGCGAAGGGCCAGACAACGACAAACAACTTAATCTACCTAAAACTTGCCGGGGACAGAAAGGCAGAGCGAGCCTCAAACCCCTGCCCACGCCGGAGGGCACGGGGGAGGACAGGTCATCGGAGGAACACATGGATTCTGTGCAAGTTGGCGTGACCTCCCCATTGAACACATAATAGCGTTTGACTTTTATAAACATCAGGGGTGATTGGGATAGCATTTCACGCGGTGTGCCAAGGAATTGAACATGAGAAAGCCCGAGCTTGGGAACGGCCAGGGAACGTCATGGGCACTTTGGGAGGGAGAGTCATATGCTGCTGTTTGTCCAGTCAGTGCATCAGCGTAGACTTACTCTTGACCTCATTTCATGCTGTTACTATAAAGGCATGTTTGATGCCTAATATAGAGTTTTATTTTCCAAGCACTAGGCTCTCGGCTTTGTTGGAGCTGCTCGCTGTGGAGTAGGGAAGGACAACTCAGCTGTCACCTGCTGGCCCAGACAAGACATCCTTTACCCTAGTAGCTCTTGGACCCCCCTGGCCACCTTCTGGAGGGCCCCCCAATGCTTTTTTTTTTAAATTAAGAAACTTTATTTTTTAGAGCAATTGTAGGTTTACAGCAAAATCGAGTGGAAAGTATAGAGAGTTCTCATGATACTCCCTGCCCCCACGTACGCACGGCCTTCCCCAGTGTCATCGTTCCCCGCCAGAGTGAGACCTTTGCTGTTACCTATGATCCTACACTGACACTCCGTAAGCACCCAGAGTCTACAGTTTGCATTATGGTTCACTCTAGGTGTCGTGTGTCCTGTGGGTTTGGACAAATGTATAATGACCTGTACCTACCAGAGTTGCATCATACAGAATAATGTCACTGCCCTAAAAATCCTCCATGCTCTGCCCATTCATCACTGCAATACCTTTTATGTGAAGCATTGCTGCTTTGAATGGTGCTTTTAAGGGGATTGGTGGTGCTTGGCTGTCTTTAGGGATGGAAAAGGAAAGTTCACCCAAGGCCAATCTGGGTTGGAAAAGGTTGAAGCTTATTTACTCAGTAGACCTCTTGAGCATCTGCTTTATGCCAGACATTGATGCTGGGCCCTGGGACAGGGACACAGCAGTGAGTGAGACTCCTAGGGTCCTTGCCTTCGCCAGCCTCCCGTCGTCATGGGAATGATGGTGGCCATTGTTGTGTTGGGGGTGGGTAGCATGGTGTATGGAAGCGACAATGAGTTACGAGAGGAGAACTGAGTTCTTATCTGGGCTCTGTCACAGGCTTGCTTTGTGACATGGAACGAATTGCTTTGTTTCTCTTCCTCTCTCAAATATTGGGTGTGTGACTTGGGCAGGAAAAATTGCTGTTCTGGGGGTTCTGTGGTTCCAAGCACAGCCTGATTCTGATCTCGTACTGATAGTCTACGTTTTTCTCCACCTTAATTTTCATCTTTGTAAACTATGATTAAATAATATATGGTTGTCGTAAGGACTGGGTAAAATACTCTCTGTAAGGGACTTAGTTAGCCCAGTGCCTGGGATGGAGAGCACGCCCTCAGTGATGGCTTCTCGCTGTGGCTGTTTTTAGATGTCTACGGGTTCTGTCCCTCACCAGAAGATACGTATATCTTTCACTTTATTTAGAAGCTTATTCGATAAAAATTTAAGTGAATGCTGTGTCTGAAGAAGGGATTAAAGATGAAGCTCTTTTGCCTCTTAAAAATTATCCCAGAAATTTGAGGGGAACGATAGAACTTGGAGTTTGAGGACTGTGGCTCAGAGCGGGCCACCCCCGCCCCCCCAGCAGCCCATCCAGGCAGGGGTTTAAATAGTACATCCTGTTCAGTAGAAGGGCTGGGATTCGAGTCAGGGGGCCCCGGTGGTGAGTCTGATGGGCTTCTGGGACCCCCGTCGTTCTGCCGTTCAGAGCTGCTCCTTCTCTCTAGTGTCCTCACGCAAGGCGTGATGATCAGCCTCAGCCCCCCACTCGGACTCCGGGTCCCCTCCCCTCTCTGCCTTCCCGTTCTTCATCCCACGTGTTTCTCCTTTATCCCTCTGACCCTGCTTCCAGCTCGCACCCTTTCCCCTCTGCTCTCCTGTCTCCCTCAAGACACCACCGCCGCCCGATGACAGAAAGGAGTTAATAAAAACCAATGTGTAACTGAAACTTGAAAAGCCATAAATCGCCTTGTTTTTTCTAGGATGTTGGTAGCATTTTGATTTAATAGTTGGACAAACACAAGGGCCTATTTTATTCAGAGTTTACAGGCCTCAAGGCTGTTATTCCTCCAAATTTAATAGCATTGAAATTGCAGGGTTTGCTATAATTTGCCTATCGCTTTCTGCTCCACCATTGATGTTTATTGTCAGCGGGATGGAATCTCAATCCGACTCACTTAGATAACATGTCTGTTAAACATTTAGATAATTGTACCATCATTAACTTGTCACATTATTTTAGAGATTCAAAACAGAGGCAGGGTAAGTAGAGGTACTGGAGGTGGGGAGGAGGAGAAGGAGGAGGAGGAGGAGGAAGGGAAAAGCTCCCTTGAGTTCAACGACCAGGAGATGGGAGTTGATTTTATACCCTTGACATTTCAGTGGAGGTGTCTAAGTTAAGGAGGCATGTCCTGCAGAGCGATGCAGAGGGTCGCTCCCTGACGAGGTGGCGTGCCTCTCTCCCAGGTGGGCCAACCCCTGGGACAGCGCGGTAGAGGCTCAGAAATGCACAGCATTCGTTCCCGGCCCCAGCTTTGGCCTTCGTGTACCAAAGATCAATTTTTTAGCCTCCCTTAGGGTTGCTGATTATATTATATGTAATTACAAAGCAATGAGAACAACCTAAATGTCCAAAGGTAAGGAATATGTTAATTATAGTACCTGATGTGGAAAGATGTCCGTGATGTTTTGCGTGATAGAAGCTGGTTAGAGAAAACAGGTCGTATAGTGTGGTGTCATTTACTCCAAAACACCAAAGCCATCCTGGAAGATTCTAGAAGGCTCTCTATTAACAGTGAGTATCTTTAGAGAACGGGATTACAGAGCAAAGGTGGTTTTACTTTCTGTTTTATCTATTTCTGAATAATAATAATTATTTATTGGCATGTCTCATTTATAAAAATGTAAAATTGAAGGTCACATTGTAAGTAAGGAAAATAGCACTTTTAAGAAGGAGGACTTTTTTTTTCTTTTTTTCTTTTTAGAGAGGGAGAGAGAAAGCAGTGGGGGAGGGGCAGAGGGAGAGGGAGAGACAGAGTCCCAAGCAGACTCCCCGCTGAGCATGGAGCCTGACTCGGGCCTTGATCCCAGGACCCTGAGGTCATGACCAGAGCCGAAACCAAGTGTCAGATGCTTAACCAGTGGAGCCACCCAGGCGTCCCAAGAAGAAGGACTTCCTAAAAGAAAAGGCTACACGTTTAAGTAAGTGGATTTTAAGAGAGATCCAGGACCTAAGTGTCTCAGCTACATGGACAGGAGCCTCAGTTTCCCATCTTAGGTCACAACTGCTGTCCCTGTTCACCAAGGGCCTTGATGGGGGAAGCACGTAGCAAGACAGATTTCCATTACACTTAAGTGAGGACTGAAGTCGTATCTGGAAGGGTGCCTGAGGACGAGATAAATGGGAGATTCTGGGAGCAGCGAAATGTCAACAGTAGTGGGGCATGAGCTTGGCATCTACAGCCGCCCCCCAGAAAGTCTGCGGTGCATGCACCCTGGTCCCTCAGGGGGGACTGTGGTTCTGGATGGCTGGCTTTGGAGCTCATGTGATGTCCCACAGCCCCAGGGCCTGCTCTGTGACTTGGGCAGGAGAACTCACTATTGCCTTTCCCAGTTTGTGCCCTCCCAGTGACACGACGGAATAGGGGGAAAACGTGCAAGTCAGCAAACAAGGGTTAATGTTTTCCTGATCGTACTGTAAATAATGCAGATATCTGGGGGTGGGAGGGACAAACAACGTAAATATTTTATAGACTGTAGGCTAAAAATATATATATTTAGAAAAGCAGCTTAAATATTTCATAGGCTGCAGCACAGATTTCCTTCGAGGGGAGGAGAAGTGGGCTGGGGAGGCGGTGGGGAAGGAGGGGACCGTGGTTGCCCACGGTGGGGACACAGAGGACTTACAGTCAAAGCATGCATGTGAGGCTGGGCAGCCACTGGGATGGGCAGCTGGTGGATCCTGGGAACGCAAGGAGATGGAAACCTCAGATTTTTTGAAACCATCCTTTAAATATCCTGTACTCTCTGTCTTGTCTTTTCTTTCTCTTCTCTTCTCTTTTAATGTGGGAGAGAGACAAATGACAACCTCATAACATGACTTTATTTTTATTTTTATTTTTTTTAAAGATTTTATTTATTTATTTGACAGCGAGAGAGGGAACACAAGCAGGGGGAGTGGGAGAGGGAGAAGCAGGCTTCCCGCGGAGCAGGGAGCCCGACGCGGGGCTCGATCCCAGGACTCTGGGATCATGACCTGAGCCGAAGGCAGATGCTTAACGACTGAGCCACCCAGGTGCCCCGTGACTTTATTTTTAAAAAGCCACTTCCAACCCAAGAGAATTGAAAACATATATCCAGCATAACACCTTTCAGTTCCATCCACATCGTTGCAAGTGGCAAGATCTTATGCTGAGCGAAATAAGTCAATCAGAGAAAGACATGTATCATATGACCTCACTGATATGAGGAATTCTTAATCTCAGGAAACAAACTGAAGGTTGCTGGAGTGGTGGGGGGTGGGAGGGATGGGGTGGCTGGGTGATAGACACTGGAGAGGGTATGTGCTATGGTGAGCGCTGTGAATTGTACAAGACTGTTGAATCACAGACCTGTACCTCTGAAACAAATAATGCAATGTATGTTACAAAAAAAAAAAGAAGAAGACAGCAGGAGGGTAAGAATGGAGGGGGGGAAATCGGAGGGGGAGACGAACCATGAGAGACGATGGACTCTGAGAAACAAACTGAGGGTTCTAGAGGGGAGGGGGTGGGGGGATGGGTTAGCCTGGTGATGGGCATTAAAGAGGCCACGTTCTGCATGGAGCACTGGGTGTTATACACAAATAATGAATCATGAACACTACCATCAAAAACTAATGATGTAATGTATGGTGATTAACGTAACAATAAAAAAATTAAAAAAAAAAAACATATGCACACAAAGATTCAGACATGAGGGTTCCCAGCAGCATGACTCACAGTAGCCAAAAACTAGAGATGACCCAGGCCCGTCCCGCCACTGACAAGCAGAGGGCCGTGGAGTATTACTCAGCCATAAAAAGGAACCGAGTGCTGAGAACATGCTGTCCCATGCACATGGGTGAATACCAGCGTGAAAGAAGGCAGGCGCGAAGGCTGCGTGGTGTGGGATTCCATTTGTGGGAAGTGTTCAGGGTAGGCAAGTCTTAGAGGCAGAGCAGACTGGTAGTTGCAGGAGAGTGGGGACTGCCATCCAGTGCATATGGAGTTTTCTTTTTAGGTGGGGGAAAATGGGAATTGAGGGCGTTGGAGATGGTTGTACAGCTTTGCGAGTCCATTCAAAACCATCGAATTGTGTATTTTAAAAGGCAGTACTCCTCTAGGGTTTGTGAATTCTGTGTCGGCTAAAACAAAAAGCACCTCTGGGCTGTGGTTGGTTTGTGCCGCTCAGCCCGGTCCCCCTGCCTGCTGTGTCCCAGGCCTTCCTCGACAGGTAGCAGGTTCATACCAGAGGGCCCGCTCGGCCAGTCATGCCGTTCACAGAAGTCACCGGGGGCTCCAGCCCTCCTGGGCTCAGAGGTGCCTCCATCTGCTCCCCGCTCTGACGTTTTCAGAATTGGGAAATGGGAAAGGTAGGAGGAAAGAATCAGCTCCCCACCCTCCGTGGGAGAAAGGTGTGACTCTGACATCCTCCGTCAGGGAATGGGGAGTTGCCTTCTGGGTAGATCTCAAGAAGAAAAGCTGGTCCTTACCTTGCCAGGGAGGTGTCACTCTTGCCAAAGGCAGCGTGATCAGCATGGACCCAGGGAGCCCATTTTAAGAAAAGAATCCTACAAGTTATATGTGCTCAGTGTGGGGAAATTAGACAATACACCGTCTTTTTGTTCTAAACAAATGTGGAGCCATCGTAGGCAATGCATGCTGTTTTGTAATCTGTAATGTATATGCCAACAGACCTGTGTCTTGATAATTATTTTAATGGTTTCCTAGTATTCTCCCCACACCCATTCATTTATTCTGTAAGCCCCGATGGGCCTTACTTGTGCAACGGGATTCGCCTTTTGCCTTCCATGCTTTGGTCGGGGGACTGGGCCCCCTATCTGGAGGACCTTCTGGGGACTGCAGGCAGAAGTGACTAACAGAGATGCAGCGCATTATCACCTCTTCCTTCTGTCAACAAGATAAACTGGGCTAGCCGGGCCCTTTTGCAGAAGCTGTTTACCAGGCAAGCTTGAGATGCTGGGAACATAGCCAGTCCTCACATTTGATCTTCGTTAAAAGCGGTTTCCCTTTGGTTTTCTCCAGCCTTGCAAATGGCCACTCGCCCTGGGCAGGATCTGGGCAGGTAATTTACCTCCTCTACTAACTTAATGAATGGCCCCGCCCGGGGCCTGGGGAGACCAAGGAAAATAAAGGCATCGATTTATTTGCCAAGTTAAAACGCAGAGTTAAGTAGCAAGTTAAGCATCTCCGTATGTTAAGTGTCCCAGGGCCAACTAGGGGCAAGATATCCTATAGGAGAAGGGCCCCCCAACAGGTTTTAGGAAAAAGGCTTTTCTTTTGGAGTTTCCTTCCGTGAACATTAGGAAAAGTTACTTAGCCGCGGGATTGCAGGTTTGGGTCAGACAAAATGTTCCCTGCCCCGACCAGGAGGAGATCCATTACAGATTGGAAATGACTTTGTCTCTAAGTGCCCATTGTCAGATGGGATACACATTTCCCTCAACCAAACAAATATAAAATGCTTCCAGCCTCAGCTCCGGATTTTCTATTACTGTTTCACAGGACTCCAGAGAGTTTTAAGATGGCAATTTGATTAAGCTTATGGGGAAGATCCCATCAGATAACATTCTTTTTCTGCAGGTAGAGATAATGTGTTCAAGTATTAAGTATGTTTTAAAGGTAATTATCTTTTCCATATTCATTTTAGTTACAGGAATTGAAAAGGGGGAGACTTTGCATGTGAAAGTTGCCCCCTGGGCCCTGGAGTCGCTCTGACTTCTCTGGGAAACACTCTTGAGGTTTTTGACAAACAAATGAGCACCAAGTGTTTTCTATTCCGAAATGCCTTGGGAACCCTGTCTCCAGAGAGGTGGTCCAGAAGGCGGGGTCTTGGCCGCGGCCCTTGTCAGGCTGCCTAGCCTGGATTCCCATTCTAGAATGCTTCTGGGCTCCCCATCTTCGGTTCCTGGATGCCAGGAGGAGGCCTGGCTTCTACTCAGAAAGAGGACTTGCCTCATCCAGCAGTGAGTCGTGGTGCCACATCCCCCACCTTGCAGAAGCAGAGCCTGAGATTACCATTTCCACGTACTAGGCCCTGTGCTGGGATGTGTTCATGTCGGGAGAGCCTAATTTGAGGGCTGGGATGCTAACCTTTGTCGACTCCCAGACTTCAGAACCTAGAGCAAGAAGCATTGTGGAGGATGGCCCTGAGCCTCAGAGAGGTTCAGTGATTTGCCTGGGATCACACAGCAAATTAGGCACACTGTGGGCTATAGAACCCAGGAATCCTCGTCGGGGACCACTCTTCCTATCCCCCAGGGTACCAACAACTCTGTCGTGTCGAAAAAATAATACTCTTCCCCCTTTCCCGTATATCTCCCGGGCAGGAGATTCTGTCCCATGTGGCCCTCCTTGGCAGTCCGTTACTTAGGGTCTACACGGCGGGCTTCCAGGCCCTGTGTGGGCCTGATGCTCTGGAGTTCCTCAGACCTCGTTCTGCCTACCTGCTGTACTGTTTTAAGCACTCTGAATTTTGGCAAAATAAAAAATCAGACCCAAATCCCGCCTTCAGAGAACTGACCATTGCTAGGGAGGAAAACAGACCTATCTAAAGAGATACAGTGCACAAGGCCGTGGAACATGATACGTGGTGTTTTATAGCGTCTTGCATTCCTTTGCTCGCCTGCAACCCTTGCTGCCCGGGAAACCCATCGTTCCTGCACACAGTGTTTCTCTGAGTCACGTCTCCGCCCGACTGTCAGGGAACACTGGGTCAGATGGGGCGCCGCGTGTTGGTCTGGAGGTGACTGACTCTGGGAAAGGACCCCAGGTTGGTGGCGTGCAGTGCCCCATTGTCTCAGACGGAGGGGGCAGTGGAGGGGTGGGCGCCAAGTTGGAGGATCCAGGCCAGGTTCGTTGCCTGGCCTCGTACACTGTATCCTAGTTAAGGATGCTCTGGCATCTAAAACGCACACCCGATGTTGTCTCTCCCAGCGTATCCCTCGAAAGATCCTCACTGTCTTACCCCAGCTACACATGAAAATCATTTGGAGGAGCTTTTTAAAAAAATATACCAAGCAAGGGTTCTCACCGCAAATCCTCCAACATCCAGACGTGGATGTTTCTTACAGGAGATTCATATGGAGAGTCAGGGTTGAGAACTTCTGGGTGGGGTAAGATCAGACTCCACTGCCTGGCATAGAAAGTGCCCCCCCCCCCCGCCATTAAAGCCTCAGGCCTCACCTTCTGCCATCACCTACAGCGTGTTTGTCCTGAGCCACACTCTCCTGCTGTTTTTCTCCTCCGTGTATCTTCCCCGAGCTCCCCCATGCTCATGTTCCTTGTCCGCACGGCATGTTTCTTGTCCGCACAGCATGTTTCTTCTCCTCTCCGTTGTGTCGGTTACGGACTGGATATTTGTGTCCCCCACCCCCCAAGTCGTGTGATGGAGCCTTCAGCTCCAGTGTGATGGTATCTGGAGGTGGGGCCTTTGGGCAGGTTTGGAAGAGGCCCTGAGGTGGAGCCCTCACGATGGGATTAGTGTCTTCCCAGGAAGAGGAAGAAGGCCTCTCGGAGAACCCAGCCATGCTGGCACCCTGATCTCAGACTTCCAGCCTCCAGAACTGTGAGAATGAATGTCTGTTGTTTAAGCCCCCCAGTTACGGTATTTCTTTATAGCAGCCCGAGCAGACTAAGACGGCACCCTCCTCTGTCCCACTATTGCCCCGACTAAGCAGGGGGAAGGGGCTTCCTCCTTTTGGTCTTCTGTACCATGGGCGTATCCCACTTGCAGTGCTTGACCATGGGGCTACTCTATAAGCTAGAGGTGATGTCTGAACCGTTGTTGGGTCCATGGGCCTGTGTATTGTGCACTCCCGTAGTAAATATTTGCTAGGCGATTAACTGAAAGCAGTGACGGAGATTTCCTGGTTAGAAGTGGGAAAGGGGAATCTGTTCTTGTCTGAAGTCAGATTTTTTTACTCTTCATTTCCCAGCTCTATGTCCTTCGAGAAGTCGCTCAACCATTGCAAGTCTCAGGTTCCTTGTCTGAAAAATTAGACCCCTATACTCGCTCTCTGTACCTCAAAGATGGATGTGAGGACCAGAATGATCTTTTGGAAGATGTTATTCATCTTTGAAGGCGTAAAGCACAATTTATATTTCAGGCTTTGCTATAATGGTGACCTCTCTCAATACCCTCGGGGGCTTTGGCTTCAGGGCCCCCTAAAGGGTGCCCCACGCTGTGCCTTCCACACCGCCTCCCATTCTGGCTCTTCCGCGCGCTTTTCTTCCCTTGGCTTCTTCCGCTTCCCCTGCCGTGCCCTCCCCTGCACACGCGGTGAGTGCTGTGTGAAGGCCAGTCGACTACTATGACATATCTTGAATCACAGAGAAAATCATGAGGGACGCAGCCTGGTCCATTCAGTAATTAAGGATTCCGTGTCACATGGTGGGCAGAAATTAGGAGGAGTGGTATCCTGGGATTTTTGACTGAATCTGATCTAAATGGGTCAGTGAAATAGACCCCACGTACA
Source organism: Leptonychotes weddellii (assembly GCF_054177405.1). Classification (NCBI taxonomy): domain Eukaryota; kingdom Metazoa; phylum Chordata; class Mammalia; order Carnivora; family Phocidae; genus Leptonychotes; species Leptonychotes weddellii. The sequence continues at coordinate 85,616,270 of NC_138379.1, read as the reverse complement.
AGCCCTTCCAGATCCGTAACCTCTAGTGTGGAGAAAGTTTCAGGAGGAAGAGACACCCCGAACTCTCATCCCTTCCTGGTTCATCAGCTGTGATTTGAACACCAACCACAGGGGCATAGTGCCAACATCTAAAGATAGCATGCCTTGCCTGCCCTCCGGAAGCTTGCAGACCTGAGCAGGGCCGAGACAGAGGCGTGCCCTCGTCCTATGCAAGAATGGCAGTGGACAGGGAAGGCTTGGAGGCAGGAAGAGAGCTCAGGCTGAATTTTCTTCTCACTCTCGTCTCTCCTGCTCTAGGGTAAACTTATTTTGTGGGGATGGCGAGTGATTTGCTCACATGCCTTGCAGCATAAACCTTTGTGTGTATGCATGTGTATGTGAGCTGTTGCTAATCCCCTTCCTTTCTTGGTCTCCTGTTTCTGAGGCTAGTGGTGTCTGGGATTTGCAGAGGGAGGAAGGATATAAAAGGGCAAGACAGGAGACCCCAGTGCCTGGATTCAGAGCCTCTGCATTCCGGAGACCCCCCAGAGGCCCCTCTCCCTGGACCCTTCAGCTCGAGAAAGCCATTGTGCTCTGTCCTGGCCTCTGACCCCGAGGCTCTGGGAAGCAGCAGGTTGGTGACACTTGGACAATCATTTCTTACAAGGCGACTGCCTCCCTTGGGAGCTCCCCTCTCTGCCTTGGGGTGTGACTGTTCCCCCAACCAGGAAGGGGGGTGGTGAAGGAGGAGGGAAATTAGTTCTCCGTCAGAGTGGGAGGCAAGGAGGGGGCTCCTGGATTTCAGTCCCCCCCTCACCCCAGGTCCACGGTCGACTCCACAGTTCACTTCTCTCCCACCTGCCCCCTCAGAGGCACCCCCTCCCCAGGGGTGAGCTTCAGGAAAATGAATCCAGGAGACCTGTTTCTGGCCGCCTGCCCTTTTGTTGTGGGTCTCCTGTTTGTTGGGGAGACCCCTGTGTCTTCATGGCGGATGATACCTACATCTGTCCATCTCCTGCAATCACAGGAACAAAGAATATTCCTGGTCCTGGTGCTGCCACTTACTAGGAACAAGACTTTGGGCAAGTCACTTGCCCTTTTAGAAGTTAATTTTCCTCATTGGTAGAATGGGTTCAAAAAACCCCACATACCTAATGGGACTTCTGTGAAGTCACGTGGAAGAAGACATTTGCAAGCACCTTGCATTCCGTGAAGCAAATGTACGGCTTGGCAATTATGATTTCTCTTATAGCCAAGCCTGGCGTTTTATCTGTGTGATTCTTAGAGTTTGTGAGTGAGGCTCCCAAGCGTTTTCTCCTCCTTTCTCCTTTCTAGAGCATTTCAGGAAGCATTTTCAGAAGGGGGTGGAGTGGGACAGAGGGACTCTTAAAATTTGTAAGTGCCACTTTGCATTCCTTCCACCTCAGTCTCAATAATAAATAACTAACCGTGCAGCCAGGAGCTGGGATGTTCTGTCCAAATGAACGGAAGAATGCGTCTCCAGCAGCCAGGCATCCCCATTCAGAGGGCTTGGACGGTACCATTTCTCCAGCAAGGAGGAAAAAAGCTCTCTTGCTAAGCTACAGAAAAATCTCCCTTGTGCTTTAATTCTGGAAGAAGCGGATTAGTGTGGCCATATTTAACCTTTGACCCTGACACAAAAGCATTATCAAAATTAGTTACCAAGAGGCTCTGTCTTCCTCCTCCCTGCCCCCATGTCCCTATTTGCAGGGGCTGGTTTATGATCTTGGTAAACTCCTTCGGAGTAAGAGCGGCCGTTCAGAAGAGCCTTGTTGCCCTAGAGACGCGGGGCCTGGAGCTTTGCCAGAGCGCGTGGGGTCCAAGGTGGGCCGAAGGGCAGAGGTGGGAGTCTGCACTGTCGTGGGTGTCAGAATTTGTGGGCTGGGTTTACACTTCTTCTTCCTCCGAAACCAGCCTGGTTCTTGGCCTCCTGGGAAATTTGACTCTAGTCAGGTGATATGTTGATATGCAGACCCACATCCATCAGAACTTTTCTTTAATGCCTCCTTCCACCTGGCTGCTCTATGACCTAAAGATACCAGTTGATCTGAGGATTAATTTCCAGCTTCTTCCCCTTCTAGACAGAAATCCATGGACTCCGGGGACAGAGTGGGGCTAGATTCGGACCTGAGTCATTTCTCTGGGTTCAAGTCCTGTCCTCCTCACCATTTAGTCATTGTGGTCTTGGGCAAATTATTTGAACTTGGAGCGCCTCATCTGTAAAATGGGCATCGTAATAATAATAGAGTGCTTAGCTCCTAGAGTTCTTTCTGAGGATAGGAGAGGTGCTTAGGCTGGTGGATGGTCCTTACCAAGCGTTCAGCAACCATCAGCTACTGTGACCACTGTCATCGATGTCATCATTATTGATCCTTCATCACCTCGAGGGGTCCTGGTCGGCTCCCACCACCGCACGCACCCCTCCCTAGTCCCCGGCACATGGGGGTTTAACAGGATCCCTGCCTCATTTCCTCCTCCTTCACCTCCCTAGCCTTCTTTGCAGTCATGTTAGCATCTCCTCTTGGATCAGGGTGTGGGGGGGGGGGGTAGGGGGGAGGGTTGGCTTTACTTCATACCAGAAGTTTAGCTTGCCGTGGGGGCACAGGAGGGAGAAGGGCTTTATAAGCTCTCGATGAAAGCTGTGAAACAAGATGGTCAAGGATCTGGCTGGGCCTGGTTCAGGATTATGGCCAGCCCCTGGAATGCCGAGGGGGCCTCTTTTAAGAAGCCAGTGTCTATCTACAGTGTATCTCTCATAAACCCCAACGCTGGGGCGAGGGCAGGGGGACTCGCCCTCCTGGCATGTGATTGATTATCTGGTATTTATGCCATTGAGGACTTGTCAGCGGTTCGGGGTCAAAGGGTCATCTCATGTGTCTTGCCGCCCATCCACCTCCTTTTGTACAGTGTGGACCGGGTGAGCTGTGCACAAAACGGCTTTTTCTTTACCTTGGGAAAAGGGGGAGGGGGTGGGGGGGGAGTGTCAATGAAATTTTTTTTTCAGCCTTTTCTGAATAGTGTCCTTTTAATTCTAAAGAACTTTTAATTAAAAGTAGCAGGAAAATTCATCTTGAGAAGGTTTAACTTACCTTAACAGATACTTTTGTGTCCCAAGAAGCTGGGAGTGACTCCACCCCCCCCAAAAAAGAAGAAAGTAAGTAAGGGTTTTTGTTGAGTCTTCCCCCCTCCCCAGCATCTTCCAAGTCCCCTGGAGTGCCCCTGCACTCACCGTCTAAGTGTGGCTCCTGCTTGGGAAGCAGGAAGGAGGGGGGTTGTCCCTTGGCTTTAACATAGCCAAGATATTGAGGAAAGGACCACAGTCCCTTGGGGCCAGCTTTCTCCTGGGCTAGATGAAGAAACCGAGTCCTGAGTCACACACCCAGTCCTTCCCCGAAGCTTGGAAGCCAGGCAGACTTCAACGTGATGCTCCTGTTGTTGTTTTCGAATCCTGGGACTGGGGAATGGCTCCTGGAGGGCCACCCGGCGCATCTCCCTGCCTTGGAGCAGGCGGTCTGTGCCTCCTGCTTCGCATGGAATTGTTCTGCGTCCCTTCCTCAACAGCTGCAGGGAAAGAGGCTTCCTGTCCTCTCTTGATAGAAAAGAGCAGCACTCTGCCCCCAAGTCCTTGTCACTCCGGCGGTCTTGATGTCCTTCTTCTGAACAGGTCACTCTGGTTCCTCCTGCTGGGGCTCAGGAGTGGCCCGAGGGGAGGATGTCCCTCTGTCCACCCACACGCCAACAGGGGACTGTACAGAGACAGGCCGGGCCAGGGCCCTTCATTCTGTGTTCGGCCGCACCGTGGGCTCGCTGCGGCAGGGAATCCTTCACCCTCTAGAATCTCACCCAGGCCCCTCTCTTGGTGACGGCCCAGGATCCTCAAGGGAGGCCTTGCTGGGACCCTGCCCATGGCTGTCAGCTCATCGAGCCATGGTAGAAACCCGGGCAGACAGAGTCTTTGCCTAGAGTTAGTCATCTGTGGGAGTCATGGGAAACTCAGGTTCCCCATATTCCTCGTTTTGTCCTCCTTGTCCCCCTCCTCTTAAAAAAATGCAATACAAAGAATCGTCTTCCAAAGAATAGCTTTAGAAATCCTAATTCCTTTCTATTCCCTTCATTCCCATTCAAGTTAAATTAGTGAATGCTAATTTGGACTGATGGGGCACCACTGTGAGGAAGAGACTGAAAGTGGGGGGAAGATCTGATTCTTGCTCCCGAGAAGAGAACCCAGCCTGTACTGAGTTCTTAAGAATTTACTGAGTGCTACGGACGGTGCTAGTCTTTCCTTCATCCTTATATCAGCCTTTTAAGGTGAACATTCTTGTTTCCAAGATGAGGAAGAGAAGGACAGCTTTCTCTGGGGTATATCACTGATACCCATTACAGCTACTATTTCTCGAACATTCGCCTTATGCTCGGTAGGTATTGTTACTACCCAGATTGTTACTACTCTGATTTCACAGAGGACGACACAGGCACAGAGGAGTTAGGTAACTTGCCTGAGGTCACACAGCAGTGGTAAGTGGCTGCGTTGGATTTGTGCCACAAGTGAGTGCCGAGTTCACAGTTAGCCTGCTTCACCAGTCTGCCTCTGTAGGTTTCGGAGTGGGGCTGGAGCTCAGAGCTTTCAGACGCCAGTGCTCATGTGGTGTTTTCCCACTATCCTAACGTAAATTTGCTGGGAGACAGTAGATCTAGACATATATAAATCAGAGACCAGCAAAAGGTCACTGTGTAATCAGATGCCAGCCTAGGTGGCGCATGGAGAGGAATTTAGAGGAGGAATATGTTAACGAGGACAGTGTTGAGTCTCGTCTGTGGAAGCCCACGGTAAGGGCACGGTGTCTAACTCTTCTCCCCGTCCCCAGGATATAACCCAGGGCCTGCTACACATTAGTGTCCCATACATGCTGGTTAAACCACCAGGAAAGATTTCATGGGGGAGGTGGGGTTAAACCAAATTTACCTTTTAGAACAATGATGTTGAGAATTTGCTTTTGTTGTGTGCCGACCCGGTGTGTAACTACTCGTTGAGGTGTATTATTTATGCTGTATTTAACCCTTTACGACAGCCCTATGGCTACTGTCATGTCTAGGGTAAACCGAGGCCCAAGATAGGTGCTCCGTATCTTGCCCAAGAACTCAAAGCCTTTTTTTTTTTTCCTTCCTGACATCAAAATCCATTTCCTTTCCTAACACAGGCGGAAAGGTACTAGTGAAAGGGAGAAGACTGAGCTGAGTGGGGCCTGCTGGGAGATGCTCTGTCTGCTCAGGGACCTGCAGTGCCAAGGGAAGGATGGTGTCCACTTTTTTTTTTCTGCTTGTGGTTGGGAGTTGCCTCTTTGATATAAGGATTTCTGGATCTATGAACTTAACTGTGTCGAGTTAATTGAATTTATAATTCAGCAGCAAAATGCTGAAAAGAATGGTCTTTCATGTCCCTTAATGAGTGCTATGAAAACAAGTGGTGACTCTAATTTTATGAATGATCCTTTATGACTTACCTGATAACTAGTAGTTGTTCAGCACAAAGGACTCATAACTCAGTGTGGACTTAAGCTGGGTGCCTTTGGTAAAAGGACCTGCTTTAAAGTTGTCATCTTGCTCTTGTTGAGTGGCCCTGGGATTTCCCTTCTGCAGTATCCCCTTCTGGTAGAGGACAAGGCATCCTGGGGGAATGTGAAGGGTCACCCAGCCCATCAGCTCAGGATGAGCAAGCACTCACATCTCTTGGAGTTGGCTCTTACCAAGAAGGGGGATGGAAAAACATGGCGGCTCATTCCAATCTCTCTCTGGGGGAGGATATCAGTTCCACCTAGGTGTTACCAGCTGTGCTAGGGAAGAGAATAGAAACAGAGAGAAAGATGCACAAGGGAGGTAAGAAAGAATTCCTTGTATCTTTACCCTACAACAAGAGGAAGTGAGTTTAAAAAAAAAAAAAGGGCAGGAGGTTGAAGAGAAGCTTTAGATCAGATGCTGGTAAGAACTTCCTGAGTTGAAAAGATGTTCCTAAAAAAGACTGGGAAACTTCCATCTCTAGAGCTGCTTCTGTTGAGTGTGTGCACATATGTGTGCTTTTAGCTCTTTATTTATTTATTTATTTTTGGTCATTCTTATATTATTTACAAGTTGAATGATTTTGTGATTACGAATCTTACTAGTAATAGATGCTGGCCATACACGTCAAGCATCATCCGTGAACGTGGTTTAAGAAAGGTTGGTTACTCCCATCTGGGAAGCCAGAGGCAGGGGGCTGGACTCCGTGGCCAGTCCCTGCCCGTGGCCCGAACCCAGAAATGGAACAGCCTTTGGCACAGGGAAGCCCTTGAATGGCACAGGCAGCCAGGATGGGTGTGATAGCGCATAGATGAGGGAAGGCCAAGATAATGCTGTGGTTTCCACTTGTTATCACCTTTCCTGCTTTATCTCGGGTAGGAACAGGCCCTGCAGCCCTGAGCAAACCCCTCTAGGGGGCTGCTGAGCTGTGAAGAGAACCCTCCCCGCCCTCTCTCCTGAGGAGCCCCATCTCCCTCGTACACACTGTACCCGTAAAGCCTACAGCCTTGGTATATTGGGTGGGTGGGGAGAAATGCAAAGATGTCTCTGATCTGGGTGCTAATTACTTTCTAACAGAGCGGGGGTGGGGGGGGCAGTGGGTTGGGACATTTGTTGCCCAGGATTTGAGTCTTGCCTCAGCTGGCCTTGCGCCCACACTGGCTGGTGGACCTTCCTCTTCCTTGTCCCACCCTCGCCAGGCTGGTGAATTGCTGTTAGGGGTCAACAGGGGCTCTGACTTGGGCTGTAATCTTTGGTCGGAAGGAGGCTGGGTGACAAGGACAGGGAGAAGCCCGACGGATGACCTTTTGCAGGGGAATGCCCACCCAGCTGGTCTGGAAAAACCTGTTTGGGCCCCAGAGAAACCTGACAAAACGTGGTGCTCTCAGCCTACAAACATCTGCACTGAAGGTGGCCTATAGTGTGTGCGCGTACACACAGGTTCCTTCGACTGATGGATTCTCACTGAGCGGGCATGTCACTAAATGACCCCCACCCCTCTTATCTTCAGAGGAACCGAAACAGCTGGCCATTTATTCATTCAGCATTCATTGCATGACTCCTGTGTGCTTAAGCGCTAGGGAAACCCAGATGAATAGACCCTGGGGTCTTGATTCAGGGAACGCAGAGGTGGGAAGACAGACCCATAAGCAGGTAATTATAACGTACAGTGCGAGGTGCAGGGGTGGAGATGTTTGCATCCAAGGTACTGTGGAAGCTCAGAGGAGGGGTACAAAATGGATGCCCAGGGGACGGGCATCTTCCTGGAAATCTGCCGAAACAAAAGGGGAGCTGGTGGAGAGGGTGAACCGTGTGTGTTTGGACACGGTGGTGGTGGGGCTTAAGCATCCTGTCTGAGGTGGGGCAGAGGGGGTTGGAGGGGCAAGTGGGCCCAGACCACAGAGGCCTTGTTAGGCCTTTTTTTTTTTTTAAGATTTTATTTATTTATTTAATGGACAGAGAGAGAGAGACAGCAAGAGAGGGAACACAAGCTGTGGGAGTGGGAGAGGGAGAAGCAGGCTCCCCGCAGAGCAGGGAGCCCGATGTGGGGCTCAATCCCAGAACCCTGGGATCATGACCTGAGCCGAAGGCAGTCGCTTAACCAACTGAGCCATCCAGGTGCTCCCTTGTTAGGCCTTCTTAAGGAGCCTGGATTTTATCCATAGGCGACGGGGAGTCCTGAGAAGCCTTTACAAGGAAGTTAGGCCACCAGATGAGATCAGTTTCTGGTAGGTCGCCATGGTGGTTGTATGGGGGTCAGAGCTGAGGCAGATGAGCCATGTCCAGGAGCCCCCCTGCAGGAATCCCGGCGAGTGATGCTGGTGCCTTGGGTGAGGCGGTACCTTTCTGGAATGAGAAGGAAGGGACATGTTAGGATTACTTGGGTGATGAAAAATTAGCTGGAGTGGGATGCATGGGGAAGGAGGACCGAGGCCTCAGGATCACAGCCAGCCATCTAACATAGGCGACGGCGTGGATATTTGTGCTGACAACTGAGACACAGATCCAGAAAACGGAGCTGGTTTGGGAGCAGAAGATGTGGGGTTCGGGTTTGGACACGTTGAGGGTGCCTGTGGAACATCCAAGGGATGTGTGGATTTACGGAGTTAGCACTCAGAAGAGAAGTCCAGGCTGGAGGCACGGTTATTAGCCTCTGAGTGGCGAATAATAATCACCGACCCCGCGAGAGTGGAGTTCATCTGGGGAGGATTGGGGGCGGGAAGCACAGTGGGCGGAACAATGGGGGCTGAAGGCCCTGTTCAGCAGAGCAGAAGCCAACTCCTCAGGCTTCCCAAAAAGCACAGGGCCTTGGGTGCAGAGGGCTTCCCTCTGGAGGAACCTCAAGATGTGGCCTGGGGCAGGGATTCCCACAGACGGATGGGGCTCTGTAGGGTGGGAGGCTCCTGGCCTGGAGTGGGAGAGAAGAGTCTGGCAGGATAATCTCAGAACTGCTGGGTCTTAGGGGGTTACAGGTCTACCCTCCTGCTTCTGGGGCCTGGCGGTCAGTCCTCTGTGCAGTTCTGGGTAAGCTGGTAGAGAAGAACCTGCCTGCCTTGGAAACCTCCCAGCGCAGGTGCATCCTTCCTGCTGGCCCCGTTGCCCCACGCGTGCCCCATCCCTTCGCTTGTGTCCCTCTTTTCTGAGATCCAATCTGCTTGGTTCTGTCTCGTTTTCTGGAGGGAATCTAAGCACCCTGATTGCTTCAAAAGGAAGCAGAGAACATTTGGGTCTTACTTTCCCTAAAACCCTTTCCTCCCACTTCCCCCCTCTCCCGCACGGACCCCTCAGTGAACAGTTCATTTGGGATGTGTGTCCCACTTTCCCTCTACGCTCTCCTCCAGTGGCTTGGCACTTTGGGACCAGCTGCCAGTGTGATTGACATAAAGCCAATCTATAAATAAAGTCTTTTTCTTTTCTCATAAAGACTTTGTGGTGGAGTTTGCCTTCAAGGTCAAGGCCAGACCTTTCTAAATAAACACATATCAAAAGATCATTAGCAAAGCAGCACTGTTAAATTGAGATATTAACTTCTGTCAACTGCTTGTTTCTTTTTTGTTCTGTAACTCATGACTGCAGTAGGTTTTTATTATTTTGTCCTTAGGCAGTAGCATCTGGCTTCTGTAGAGACTGTAAAAATTAAAAAGCAACACAAATCATTGCGAGAGAAAAGCAGTAAATTCAATGATAAGAATTTAAAATTAAAATGTTTCAGCGCTTTTATATTCTGCAAAACATGAAATGAATGAGTTTGCTGCCTGTTGCCATAAACCTAACCCAGCTAATCGTCCGCTTGACTTTTTTTTTTTTTTCCTGTCTCCTTCACTCATCACCATCAATTCTGTCTTGGCACCAGGCGAGCCATAAAGTGAAAGCCGCGTGTGTGTGCATGCACGTGTGTGCGTGTGTGTGTATGCACGAGCATGTGAATGTGTAGTGGGGTTCGAGAAGGATGGCAGATGCATGGAGACCCACTCTATCTGAATGGGGAAGACAAGAACCAGGGTCGTCCAATGGGAGCCAGGGTGGGAAAGGGAGGGGTGCAGGATCAGCCCATCCCCGTGAATCAGAATTCTCTTTTCATTCTTTTCCAGTTAAGCACAAGAAACAAAAACAGCAAAGCACCAATAGTAAGACCCACAGATCACAAACATAAATAGCAACTTGTAGCATCCAAGTGAAATCCTAAAAAGGAATTTCCTGGGCAGGTGTAAGACGCTGGGTTAGGGTCTGAGCAGGTCCTGGCTCCTTCCCATCCCAGACAGAACCAGGCCTTTGAGTAGAGCGCCAGGGAGGAAGCAGCATTTTAATCTCTTTCTTCCAGCCAGAAGAGACAGGGCTTCTGAGTTGGGGTCATTCAAGGCTGGTTGGAGCTGGCTCTGTGCTAGGCCATGAAGGAGAGAGAGTAGAAGATCCTTTTCCTTCCCTGCTCTTGGAGGGACTGTCGCTTAAAGAGAAAGGCTCCTCCCTGAGTCCCGACAGCTAGCGGACGGTGGAAGGCAGCTGTGAATAGGCCAGCGGTGGTGTACACAAACACAAGTGGGGTGGTGTTGTACAGAGAGTGTGTGGTTATCAGTGTGCAATAGGGCCGATTCACGGACAGCTCTGAGGGCACGAAATGCCTGGAGCTAACTCTTGAGTCTCGCTGGCTTGGGGCCTGGAGGCCCTGGGCAGTCTGGGGAAGCATCGGTGGGCGAGTGTATCTCTCCCTGTCCAAACAGGGCTGTGGGGGCCGGGGGGTGGGGGTGGGGGGTGGGAGGTGCAGGTCCCTTTTCATGCAGCCTGTCCCAGTGTGACTGCCGGACCCACAGGCACGAGGGCAGAGCTCTTTGTCCCAGACGAACTTCTCCAGCCTCGGGAGAGGTGAGAAAAAGAGAGCCAGTCTTTGGCCTCCGTCAAAGGGAGTGAAGGAAAGTGTGAAGATTAGGGGACGGAGGGGTCGAGTTAAGAGGGTATGACTAATACGGCCGGTCATTCACATAGGGGAGCACATTGTTCTCTGCGCCCAGATGGTCCTTGGAATAAATCAGCTCAGGCAGAAGCAGACTTCCAGCACGGGGAAGTTTGGGCAGCAGCTTGCCTGCGATTCTCTCATGACATAACCCAGGCCCCAGCTCTGGTCGGCGGCCATCCACGTCTCTGCTGGGGGGCCGGCATGGGAGCGCGTGTGCGTGCACACTCAGGTGGATGTGTGCATGTGTAAATACGGCATTTTATAGCCCCTGACGGAAGAGAGGATGAGTTTGTTGTGAGACGTGGATGCAGAGAGGCTTTTAACGCGGAGCCGGATCCGTCCTCACCTTCAGATTCCAGCCGTGAGAGTTTTCTAAGTGGTCACTCAAGTTTGTCTCCGTCCGTAGAGGGGAAGCTCCTCGAAGACAGGGACTGTGTCTGATGCCTCCCCATCAGAGGGATGTCTGAGTGCGTCCCCAGGCCCCGTGGGCACAGCGGCCAGTTCAAGCAAGGCGCCGAATCGTGTAAGTGGGAGGAAAGCTCTAGCAGCACTCTTATATTGCTCTATTGCCTCGTGGTAAGCACCCATTAATTAATTAACCAAGCTAATAATTAATTAGTACGTAAGCAAATCACTCAATAATCCAGCTATTCCTCACACGGCTCCCATCTGGGGACAGGTATGAGGACTGACTGGGGGGTGGGGGGAGGGCACACCCACCATAGCAGTCACCGAGAAAGTTCTGGAAGGTGCAGGACCTTGTCATAAACATGGCCCGGGTAGACGTCTTTGCAGTTTCCCTGGTTGAAGATTTGCAGGCATGCAGAGGACGTGGAAAAGAGGGGAGTGTGACCGCGCCTGGTGGCCGCTCTCCTAGACAGAGGGCCCCGTGTCACAGAAGAACCAGCCGGGTCGTCCCCGTCCGTAGGCTGCACGGCTTCCTGTTCCTTCACAGGACCCATGTAGGCTCCTTAGGAGTGAGGGGATAGGCAGCAACCCAGCAGCCACATCCCTGAGTAAATAAGAAGAATCCCTGGAGAGAGTTTCCTTTCTGTGAAGATGTTAATGAACACGGGCGCTCTGTCCTCACCTTCGGAGGTCGGCCCTTCTGGGCAGACTGCACACAGCTGCCCGCCCAGCCCCAGGGCGGCAATATCTTTGGGGTCTTCATCTTTTGGAGAATGAGCTTCTTTGGGGGAATCCAGCCAGATCCTGCCTGTTCAAAGAATACAGAAGTTGCTTGGTCTTAAATTAGCCCCCATTAGGGGCACCTGGGTGGCTCAGATGGTTAAGCGTCTGCCTTCGGCTCAGGTCATGATCCCAGGGTCCTGGGATCGAGTCCCACATCGGGCTCCCTGCTCTGCGGGAGCCTGCTTCTCCCTCTGCCTCTCTCTCTCTCTCTCATGAATAAATAAGAAAAAAATCTTAAAAAAAAAAAAAAATTAGCCCCCATTAAACGGGTGGCAGCTAAGGTAGATAGAGATACCTTGTGCCTGGATGTGCTGAGGTAGCCAACACTACAGGGAGTCCACGGGTGTCGCCTTCGACCACACCTCCTTCCTCTCAGGCCTTCCTGATGCCCATCACCCTCACTGCTTTCTCTAGAGGAGCCAAAGCTCACAAGCTGCCGAAGCGTCACTGCTGGGAGATGTTGGGTCTGGGGGAGGTGGTGGTGGTTTGTCTCCCATCCGTCTCCCGAGTGCTTTCTTCTCTGGGCCCCTCAGATGAAGAGGTGGCCTTTAGCATTCTCCAGCTGTGTGGTGTTACTAGGAAACTAGTCTTCTCTCAATAGGGCCACTGTTTCAGAAAAGCAACTACAACGGACTGCCCTAGGGAGAAGGAAGGAGAGGGGAAGGAGGGGTGAGATGCGTGGCCCCAGGAGTGTCTGGAGAGTGGAGGGGCTGAGGAGGGATGAGGGATGGGTAAGTGCCGAGGGCAGACCCATGTTATGGCAAGCGCTAGGACCACAAGATGTTTCCAGCACGGACTACGCTTGTGAAACAGGACAGGCCCGGGTGAGGGCTGATGGGGAAACGTTCCCGATGTAGACCTCTTCGGCGGGATGGAGTCTGTCTTTCTTGCCTTTGCTGCTGATTCCAGAGCATGGGAAGTTCCACAGTGCTTCCATCTGAGCTCATAGGGGAACGTTTTGAAGATTCCGCACTCCTTTCAGTGACCTTTTGCCAAAATCTTCGGAACGCACGGTGACTCTAACCTGAATGAACAGAAAGCGCCATCTGTGTTTTCGAATTCCGAGGGGCCCCTTGTGCTAGCCTCAAACATCCCAGCTCCCCACCTCTCCCCAAAACAGGAAAGAGGCATAAAGATGATTGAGTAAACACTGCTCATCTTTCTCATTTTTAGGGGTTCTTTGAACTTGAGAGGGGGGAATCGGGGAGTAGGAGTGAGCATGGTGTCGGGACACAAGGAGGGACCTGATGGCCAGGTCCCACCTTTGCCTGAGAGCTAGTGAGTCCTGGGGCTGCCCGGGTGTCACCTTTGCTTACAAGGACACCTGCACTGCATTCACTGCTGACAAGGCCTCCAGCCCGAGAGCCACAGGAACTGAGGTTTTTGGCCAGAGCCAGGAGTAACACTGGATGCAAATCAGACGAAAGCCTGTTCAACTCTTTAAGAGAAACCTATCTTTATTTTTCCTAGCAGGATGGTACTGGAGGTCACAAGTTATGTGCGTGTGTTAGTGACATGGATTTGGCATTTCTATTAGCAGCCTTATTTTAGGGGTTTTCCATCTCCTGTGAAAATGGAGGCTCTAAATAGTATATTATACACAGTCACCATCTAAAAAGGGACGGAACCCTCCAAGAGTGTGATTTGAGGAGCCCACTGCCCGGGCGTGGAGGGTTCTGAGGCTGTGGCTTGCCTTTGTGTCAGCTGAGGGCCTCCCACGGTCTGACGGAGAAAGCGGGAGGACAAGTGTCCCAGGTGCATCTGCAGCCTGGGGTCCGTGTTCTGTCAGTGGCCAAAGGACGTGCCAGGTTTGACTTCAGGTCCCCTTGCTGGCTGCCAGCTCACGGCCGTGACCATGGAGTAATGTCTGGGAACTCCATACTGCAGACCTCTACTTAAAGGTCTGCATCCTCCACTGATGTGAATGACTTGCCATCTCGAAGAGACATCTCAGTTGTTCTGTCCTGGGGACCACTTGAGTGATGGCTTCCAGGTTAGGGGGAGAAGCCACACCCAGGAGAGCCCACACTCTGGTTCTAAAGCACGTGGGTATGCATGCACACCTAACAGTCATACACGTTAAAGATACGGGAACATACAGGCCGAGAGCCTGCAACAAGGGATCTGGGCTGGTGGCAGGGGGCTGGAGAGGGAAAGGAGGTGTGTTTCCTTGAAGTTGGTTAAGAGTCAAATATTAGTGGCTTGGGCTCGAGAAATCATAATCTGCCAAGGCCAGTGGCCCACACCTACAGAGGTATTCATAGGTCATTTTTTTTAGAAGATTTGATTTATGTATTTATTTTAGAGAGAGAGAGAGTGAGGGTCGGGAGGAGCAGAGAGAGAGGGGAAGAGAATCTCAAGCAGATTCCTCACTGAGTGTGGAGCCAGACATGGGGCTTGATCCCACGACCCTGAGATCATGACCTGAAGCCAAAATCAAGAGTCGGGATGCTTAACCGACAGAACCACCCAGACGCCCCAGGTTACATTTTTATGTATTCATTTGTTTACTATTTATCCATTCGTTAAATACTTACCCAGTACCCACTATGTGCCTAATCGTATATTAGGTTCTGGGAACACAGTGCTGAGGAAAACAGAGCCCCTGTGTTCACGAAGCTCATGCTGTATAGGGAGACAGAGAAGTAAGTGAACGCGTCATACACAGGATAAATACTGGTATATTGGAGGTGTAAGATGTTACAAGAACACACGTGAAGGCGTCCAACTGGGGAGGCCTCCTGGAGGTGGTGTCTGATCAAAGTCATTACGTAAATGGAGTGAATGGAAGAGAAAGGGAAGAATGCCAGGCTGAGGTCGACGTGGGCTGAGGTCCAGAGCTGGGAGAGAATCAGGCGAATTCATGAAACTGCACACGGCCGTACGGAAGGGCACAAAGACCAGAGGCTGTAGAGATAAGTGGGCATAAAACAGGAAGGCCCTTGCAAACCACTTTAAGGAGCTCTGCCTTCCTCCTGAGGGCAAGAGGGAGCCCTTAGAAGCTCTGAGTCTGGGGAGTGACATCCGATTAACAATTGACACTCCTCGGTTGTGAATGGATGGGAGGCAGGGAGATTAGTTAGGATAATACTGCCACAATCTAGGCAAGAATGTATGATAGTTTAGAGAGAGAAATCAAAGATGGTGGCCCCCTTCCTTGCTTGGGCGGTTGGGTGATGGGAGTAGAGCTCTTGACTGAAATGGGGAACGCAAGAGGAGAGTAGAGCTCTTTTCTTGTTGTCCTCGTTCAGATAATGAACAGTTTTGATATTACAGCAGTAAGATGTCCAGTGGGGAGCTTTTGGAGAGGCATTTGGATCTACAGTCGTGTGGGGAATTCAGAAGAGAGCGACCCTCTGGACAGGTGTATTTGGGAGTCATCAGCATGTAAATGATCTTGGAAGCCCTGGGAGTCAGTGAGCTAATAGAACAAGAGCATATCGAAGGAGAAGAGAGCTTACCACAGAATCCAGAGAAACCCCATATGACTCTCCAGAACAGTCGGAACCCACACGGAGACTGAAAAGGAATCGCTGGAAGAAATAGGAGGGAGCCCGGGAGGGTGTGATGTTAAGGAAGAGGTTTCAAAAAGGAAAAAGTGGTCATCAATCTTAATGCTGCTGAGAAGTCCCCTAAGGGGAAGACGAGAAAATGTCTGTTGGATTTAGCGACACATGGCAGTATCAGAAGCGAACTGTTTCGGTCTTAGTGGGACAATGGGGGAGATGATGGTGGGTGGAGGGGTTAATGAGCCTCGGGAAGAAGAGGCAGTACGTGCAGGTGGTCCTCGGAGTGGAGAGGTGGAGGAGGTAACTGAGCCAAGTTTGGGTTCAGCACGGTGGGAGCCATGGAAGGATAGGGGTCAGGAGTTCAGGAATCAGCAAGGAGGCAGCTGGGAGTTGAACCGTGGGCCTGGAAGTATGAACGGAATGGAGCTAGGTGGAAGGAAGGAAAGGGCATGCTAGGGATGTTTAGAGATCAAGGACCCGTTCTGAATGGGAGAATTTGAAAGGTGGGAAGGAGGTTTACATTTAATACTTTAGAGGAAGAGCTCTGGTTGGTGATGGAAGGCCTGGAGTGCTCTCTCTGAGCACCTCCTGCAGTGGGCCCGTTCATTCAGTTCGTGGCACCTGTTACAACACCACTGTCCGCTTGCTGACACACCTGTCTTCCCGCGACCTGCACCCCATCCCCTGGACCGGCGTTCTCAGAGGCTCCCGTGTCTCAGTTCACTGCCATATGACACTGCAGTAGACACTTTCCCTGTATTATCGCCAGGCTTCCCAGCAACCTTGCACGTGGGTATTGTGACTCTCATACACATGGAGGAACCAAGACCCAGAGCTATTAGGACATGCATATGACTCTGTGGCTGGTAAATAAGTGGCAGAGACAGGATTTGAACCCAGGTTTGGTCTGACTTCAAAGTCCAGGCTTTTGGCTGTAACACTTCTTGGTGGCAGGAGGTATCTTGGCATGGTAGCCTGGGGATTTGATGCCTGCACAGAATGGGAACTTGAAAAACGCTAGATGCACGAGTGAGTGAGAATATGCCTGAGTACCGAAAACAACACTCCATACTGTGTCCCCGGGGAAATAAAAGTACTAGCACCCAAAGAGAGAAATGAGGGTAACTGGAAGGCAGGAGAACAGGACAGGAAAATGTGGCGATCGAGCAATGCTGGGGGTCGGTAGACAGAACAGAGGAGTCTCTTCCGGCCACTGTGTTTATGACTGGGGCGCCGGACACCTGGCCGTGGCATGAGCATCACCATCCGCAGGCCCCCGTCCTGTCAGGGAGGGGCCCAGAAGCTCCAGAGGAGGAACTGAAAGGGGAAGTACCTAGGAAACAGAATTCACAGGGGAGGAAAGAACCCCAAACCACTATGTGACATTCAACTTTGCATTTCCTTTTTAGAACCTGAGCTGGAGTTTTTCTCCAGACCTTCCTTCAGACGTCAGGGGTGTGCGTGCGTGTGCATGCGTGTGTGGTGTTGGGGGGGCGGGAATCACATTGTCCATCCGTTGTCTGGGGAACACACACTGCCATCTAACGTGGCCTTGGGGCCCAGGCTCACGTCTGCCGGGCGCGCCGCCCCCTCGCCCTGAGATGGAGGTCGTGAGTCAGGAATGCAGCCTACTCGCAGGGAGCGTGCTTCCAGATTTGGGGGAAGTGGGAAAGTCTGGTGGATGGTGTTTTGTTTCTCTTTCTTGACCATAATCGAATTCCTCCCCCACCCTCCCTGAATAGCAGAAAGGAGCATCTCCTCCTTCCAGGCTCTCAGGGACATTATGTTCCTCCTCCTCGGACCTCCGTGGCTCCTTCTTGCTGAATAGACAAGCCTGTCGGTGCACCGTCCTCCCTCTGAGCACCATTACCAGCTCATTTCCTCCCTGGGTGGCAGGGCGTGAGGCCTCATGGGCCAGTGCGGGGTCGTCCCTGAAGGACCGCAGGGAAGTCCTGGGGCCCAAGGATGGGGGCCTGTCACTCAGTTTTCCGCGTCAGACCCTCTGCTGCCACAGCGCCTGCCCCACCTGCGTGCGCGCACCAGCCGCTGTCTCCTTTGGAGGCTGCGCCTGGGGAAGGGCGTGGGCAGCAGGTGGAGAAGCACGGGGAGCAGATGGAGCCCCCTCGGACTGTGGGAGCTTTAAAGGATCATGGAGCCTATCCTCTTTATATCACGGATGAGATTGAGGTCCAGAGAGATGAAATTCATTTGTTTAATCCCTCATCCGCTCACTGGTCCTTCCTTCTACCCAGGAAATATTCACCAAACACCTCTCAGGCCCAAGGGGCCCAGCGGGGTGGGAGAGAAAGGAGGCCCTGCTCTCAGGTGGCTTTCATTCTGATGGGGAGAGGGAGACTGTAAACCTTGAACTTGAAGCCACTCACCCACGGCTGGTGGCAGAGCTGGGCAGTCTGGACCTCCTGCCGTGCCCTTTCCAAGGGCCCCTACATGGTCACTTTCTGCTTCCTGGGGAACATTCAGTTCTGTTCTTCAGTCCAGGTGGAAAAGTGGGGAAGGAGTGAAATTGGTTTTTAGTCCAGATACATCTGGGCAGCAGAGGGATTGTGGGAGGTACAAGTAACTTTTGACTGGTCAAGACTAAGGCTTCTTTTTTTTTTTAATTTTTTTTTAAAGATTTTATTTATTTATTTGACAGAGAGAGACAGAGTGAGAGAGGGAACACAAGCAGGGGGAGAGGGAGAGGGAGAAGCAGGCTTCCCGCGGAGCAGGGAGCCCGACGCGGGGCTCGATCTTAGGACCCTGGGATCATGACCTGAGCCGAAGGCAGATGCTTAATGACTGAGCCACCCAGGTGCCCCTAAGGCTTCTTTTTATTTTGGTAAAATATATATAACATAGAATTTACTATTTTATCCATTTTTAAGTGTATGGTTGGTTCAGTGGCATTAAACACAATCACATTCTTGGGCAACCTTCACCACCATCCATCCACAGAACTGTTCCATCCTCCCAAACTGAAACCATTAAACACTGACTCCCCCCAGCCCTCAAGACAAGAATTCTCAATATTTTGTGCTATGGGCCCCGGGGGCTGTCTGGTGAAATCTGTGAACTCTTCCTTAGGATAATGTCTCTAAGTGCATAAAGTAAAATACGTGAGATTATAAATGGAGACTCTAAATATGGATATTAAAACATTTAAAAAAATCATCTCTAGTATAGCATATGTGTTATTCTTTGTTATCCTGTTGAGCTCAAGGAGTGGTTGAACATCCGCCGTATTTTCACATGAGTGGTTTGCAGAAATATTTCGATACAAATGCAGCATATCTAATGAGGTACCAAACACCTACACCGTCGATGACCAAGCTACGCATACAGCTAATACAACCAGTTAGGTGTTTTTGTTTTGTTTTTTTTTTTGGCTTTCATTTCCCCATTGAAGGAGCTGCTAAATTTTAGGTAGAGGTTGGTGAAAATAAAGATGTGATTATTTTCTTCTCCAAGTTCACCAGCCTCCTGAATTCTGTCCCTGGACAGCTTGGGGGCTTTGCGGGCTCTAGGTCAGGAAGCCCTGCCAAGACAGAGTTTGCCTTAACCTTTTCTGCCTAGAAGGGGAGTGCATGGGCCCAGGGGCGTGCTGATGGGTAGGACGTGGTGACAGAAACCCTCCCCGGGCATGCACCCTTGAGGGAGGGACGGCAGGAGCATCACAGGAACCCAGCCAAGGGGGTAAAGGTGCCCCCATTCTCCCCGAGCCGCCAGCCTGCTGTCTGAGGTGGGCGGGGCCGGTGCCCCCTGGAAGTGTGCCTTCTGGCGGCTTCCCCGCCCCCCCCCCACCCCCTTGTCCAAAGGCTCAGTGCAGAAGGGAGCCATATGGTCCTTTGTGGACACATTTTCCCTAGTACAGTATCGTCCTGGTGTGAATGCAGGGCCTGGCTCTCCAGTGTCAGCTGTCCCTCCCCTCCCCTGCGGCCCCCATCCCCCTGCAGCCAGCCCAGAGACGAGCAGGTTGTGGGGGGCAAGCTCTCTGAGTCGGGGAGCCCTGCAGAGTCGGGGTGAGTGAGGAGTCTTTCAGTAACACCCACACACACACTCACGCAGAAAACTGTTGAAGTGAAGTCAAATGTCTCAAAGTCAGATCCCTTTTTAGTATGAATTTGCTGTGTCTCATTCTGAGCACTAATTCCAATTTAATTGCAAGTGGCCTGAAGCCTCTTCAATAGGAGTAACAAATGGTTTGATTTTGTAAACTTCATCAGACTGCATTTTAAATGCGACACAGTAGCCCAACTCGAATGCCAATGAAGCACTGGAGTAGCTCTCTGTTTACTAATTATCCGTTTTTACTCCAAGCCACGCTGGCTGGCTTGTCTGATTAAATCGGATTTGTGGGATAGAGAACAGCTAGCAGAGTTTTCTCTATAGTAAACGAGATTGAAACTATGGGCCGCCTGGCTGCACACTGTAAATTATATTTCCTTTTAAAGGGGACCTGTCTCTTTTATTTCTCTGTCGCCCCTCCTGCATATTAAACTTCACGGTACAGAAACGGACCCGGCTCATCCTCCCCGAGTAGCCGGCTCGCTCCTGTTACTTTCCATGTTGCTCTCCCAAGAACTGGGAGGGAAACCCGTAGCCAGATCCCGTGCTGTTCCGCTCAGCTCTGTTTCAGTTTCACTCCTTTCTTTTCTCCCCTTTATCCTGGGGGTGAGTTTTCCTTACCCCGTTATTCTAAAAGGCACCTGAGATGATTTGGAGTCTTCGAATCCATTCCGAGGAGACCAAACAAGAGTCCTAACGTGTACTAGGATCCAACACAAAGGGTTTGGCGTTTCAGAAAGACCCCGACGATGCATGGTGTCCGGCTCCGGGCGGGCAGGGGTGGCAGTGTAGACCGAGAAAGAAGGGAGTCCGTTCCTGAAAAACTCACTTTGCTCTTTGGTTCGCTCTGGAATGAAACATTTTCCTCTGACCAGAATGAAATGAAGATCACCCGGTTCCTCCCTGGGACGCACCCAAGAAAGCCAGGACGCAGGTCCTGAAGGGCTGGGATATTGGTGGACCGGCACCCAAGGTTGAAAGTCAGGTTCAGAGAGCCCTTGTGTCCTCCCCTCACACCCTGGGGCCTGGGGCCTTGCCTGGAGCTGCTGGGTTCTCTTGTTTATTCCTCTCTGTCTAGGAAGACCACCTCCACCCTTCATCCTTCCTATAAAACTCACTCTGTCTAGCTCCATAAAACGAATGCGGGGCAGCTCTGAATAAGGTGTCATCAGGCTGAGCTTCAACTCAACTATGGCTAAGACGTTCACTCCCGAGAGCTTGACCTGCCCTGCCCTCACTCTTGGTATCTACCTTTGTGCGGGAGCTTTTTATATTTCAATTTGCTTCTGAATGTCCTGTAAAATTAATGGTGTATGCACTTTCCCCCTTTTTGGCCATTGTTTGCGGTACAGTATGGGAAGGCCCGGTGCCTCTGAGAGCCTGGTTACCGTGGGAATGAATGGCCACCACACTCTCAGGCTCCCGGCCTCCTTTTAATTGTTGACAGTAAAAAGCATTTAAATGCTGCTTAATTTGTAATCATCTTCTGGAGGGGGAAGGAGAGGAACCATTAAAATGTCAGTAAAATGAATACGTCCTTCTCTCTCTCTCTCTCTCTCTTTTTTTTTTTGTTGGGTTTTGTTTATGTATATGGGGTTGCTTTTTCTTTTCAATGCCTGATGTGTGTCAGATGCCGCAATGGCTCTGAAACAACCAGCATTTCACTTTATTTTGAGTATCTGTCCCCCCCAAGCCCTGCTCCCCTCCCCAGCCCATTCTGGGTCTCTGGGTCTTTGCCTGCCTCTGTCTCTCTCTCCTTGTCTATCCCTGCTCTTCTCTCTGACCTCCTCCTACCTCCACCTCACTGTCTCTGGAATACATCAGGGGTTTACAAGATGGGTTAAATAAGACCCCAGCTGAGTTGTTGTTTTCCCAGAGACCCCTCTTGTAGGCCCTGGTTCCTTCCCCGTGGCCTCAAGATGACTCAGGGCAGGCCTGGGACTGGAGAGGTTGACTCCCTATAGAAAACGTCTTGTCCACCTGATGAACACAAGTGATGAGAGAGACCTGGTAACTTATTATCCAAATAAGGACATTGGTCTTAATCTTCAGGTGGAACCACCGTGCTCCCATGAAGCTCTAGGCCCACTGTTGAGACTTCTAGTGCCTGTTATGTGTAGGCACAGGGCCCTAAGGAAATCAGAAGGTCTGGTTCTCTGACTCACCCTCTCTGAGGGTCACTTGGGGGTCTTTTCTGTTACAACAGTGCTGGGGGCATGGGAGAGCAAGGCCTGCTTCCCTATCCCCATCCCATCAGCACAGAAGCCTGCAGGTACCCTCAGACCCAGTGATTCAAGAATTACCCTTCTGAGTGGATGGCCAGTTCTGCAAGGAACCAAGTAGGTAACTAGTGGTCACTTGAGAGAAAGGACCTACCAGGTTCTCTCAAGTCTGGCTTTCCCCATCTTCCTAAAACTCCCTGTCTCACAGGGCTGCTTGAGAAGGGTTTAGGGGTGATAGACCTGGATTCGCCCCTAGCAAATTCTCACTCAAGATTAGGTCTTTTCTTTGCCTCACCTGTGACTATCCCTCTGTGAGCCTGAGACAGTGGTTTCCGGGGAAGCCTCGAGATTCTCTTTAACTAAAAGAAGGCTGTCAAATCAGACTTTGAAGGAGAAATGCCTGAACTACATCTCAGTGGGAGAATGGATCTTTTAGTCTTCAATAGGCCTAGAATAATTGACTGTCAGAATAGGGGGAAAAGCTTTCAAGGATCATTTACTTCTACCTTCATTTTTCCTGTGAGGAAACAGAGATGCAGAGAGGTCTAGTCACCTACCCAAGAGTGCACAGCGAGTTAGTCACTGAGCCAGGACTTGAGAACAGGCCTTCCGGCTGAAGACCCCAGTGCTTTACACTCTTCCATTGGGAGTATTTAGTGAGAAGTCTTAGGAAAGAGTAGGGCGAGAGGATAATTATTCTGGTCTGTCCTTTCCCGTGTCATCCTAACTTCCCAGCACACACTTCAGGGGCTCTTTTCCCAGAAGCCTCTAGGAGCAAAGGCGTTAGAGACCGAAGCCTGCAGAGAGCTGCAGGGAGCCGAGGGTACAGAGCCGAGGACACGCCAGAGGGACTGAGGGAAGAACCCATTATAGCTCTGTGCTGGTTCTTTAGCCACCTCCCTCCAAACATGCCACGTAGGGAGCCCTTTGCCTTTGGGAACCTAGAGGGTGGACAAGTGCGTGCCTCTCTCCTTTGAGCTTTATCCCTATAGAACAAGCAGCATAGAGAAATTGAGGAGGGCAATTCTGTGTGTCTTGGCAGGAGAAGCTGCACACGGGTCCCTAAGGCAGCGCTTTGCCCACCCCCCCCAGCCCCGTCTCCCCCCAGCCTGGTCCCATCTCCAAGGCTGCTCCTCCACTGGAATGGCTAGTACCTGCCAGAAGCTTCTGATCCCCAGGGCTGGGCCCAGGGGCTGGGCTGGGCTGGGCTGGGCGACGACAGCACACTGCTGCCCCTTTCCTCTCAGGGCTGTT
This sequence comes from Leptonychotes weddellii, assembly GCF_054177405.1. Taxonomy (NCBI): domain Eukaryota; kingdom Metazoa; phylum Chordata; class Mammalia; order Carnivora; family Phocidae; genus Leptonychotes; species Leptonychotes weddellii. Next base: position 85,593,525 of record NC_138379.1, on the reverse strand, counting down.
GAAGTTGGTCCAATTTTTCAATCGTGGGCCAATTAGTTTCACAAATGGGGGCCCCCGTGGTGCCAAGGCGCATTTGTTCCGGGCCTGCGCACTGGCCGGGCCCCATTGTCCTGCCTCCCGCCCCCATGTGGGCCCATTGTCCTCACCCCCAGCGGGTGCTGCTTACTGCGGCTTCTCGGGCAGGCGTCCTGCAGGCTCCAGGCTGCACCGCGGGCTCCGGGCTGCAGGGCCGCAGCTGGTCGAGGTGCTTAAGGCCGCGGACCCTGTGACCTTTGCCCCAGTCCTGCTGTCATTTTGAAAGTTACAGACCAGAGGGCTGCATACCTCTCTGGATTTACTTCCCACCCCAAGCCCAGAGCCTGTACACGCGCGAGCGAGCGTGCGCGCGCGCGCGTGCACACACACACACACACACACACGCTGTCTCTCACTGGTCTCCTCGTCTCCCTCCCCACCCCTCCTTCCCTTCTTCCTCCTCCTCCTCATGCTCTTGTGGTGGAAATTTGGATTCAGGAGTGTCTGAAAGGCTTCAGGAACATGACCGGGAAGTGGCTGCAGGTGCAGGTGGGAAGGATGTACCCGGAGAGGCAACTGGTCACTTCTGGTGCGGAGGACGCTGTGACTTCTCCTCGTGTGGCTTTCAATCCTCCGCCTCCTTACTTCCACATCAGATGCCGGGACGGGCCCAATGGAGGTGCACGTTCCCATCAGTTTGGCATCTTGCAGTTGAGTTTGCCCTTGACACCCTTCCTGCCAGGGGCCCGTACCCCCCCGGAAAGCGTGGCCCACCAGGAGGGAGATGGAGCAGGGAGGCGGTCATGTCACCAGGCGGCAGAGCACAGATCTGGTCCCTTTTTAACCTGTTGACTCTCTCTCGCAAACCAAACTCAACTTTCTTCCTCCATTTAGTTTCCCTTCCTTCCTTCTCCACCCCCTTTCCTGTCCCCCTCCCTCAGTTTCTCCTCCTCTCCGGCTCGTTTGTTGGAGTGATTGACAAAATTAGTAAATCCATTCATGTTACTTTTATTGTGCAGGTCTCAGTAAATCCCGTGTGTCCGGGGTGCACCTTAATGAGCTAGTGAGCTGACAAATTTGTTTACTGTAGCTGGAGGTGCCGAGTAATGAAATGCACTTGTGTCTGCAGCTCACTGCTAAACAAATACACAGTTTTCTGGAAGCCAGCTTTGCTAGCTGCTGCCTGAGGATGCAGCCACATTCCCCCAGAGACGGAGAGGGTGTGTGCCTGGAGACGTGTAATCACTCACCCATCCATGGCTTAGTTTTAAAACAAATTAGAATCAGCTCCTCCAGCTCCTCCCCTTTTTGGTTATTCATTGAGAACTCTCAGCTCCCTGGACTAATGATATGAAACCCTCACATTCCTCCTTTGCCTTGTGGAAATGGAAGGTTATATAGATTGCCTCCAAGATTCAAGAAAGAAAGGAAAGGGGTAGGAGGGCTGGATGAGGAGACTGGAATTGACAAGGCTGAAATCGACAAGAAGACTTGATGGAAGGTTTCTAGCTCCAGGCTTGGTTTGAGAAGAGGTAACCGAACAGATGATTAAAGGTGTCCCAGCAGCAGGCGACTCTGTGTGTGGGAGACAAGCCCCCATGCACAGGCCTGTGGCTAATCTGGTTCAAGCCGGGCCCCAGGAGATGTTTTCTCAGTCTTCTCTAGCTGTCATGCGAGGGAGGCCAACAGCAGTAAAGGATACAGTGGGGCTTGTCTCCCACTCTCAGAATCGGTCTTTCTCAGGCATCAGTGGGCTGACACTTTCTTGGGCTGGGCAGACTGGGCCCTCAATGAGCAAGCAGCTAACTTTCTGAAGAAGGCTGGGAATTCAGGAGCTCAACCCAAATGATCCTGTCACTTGTGCCCAAGAGAACAGCTAGCAAGAGAGTTCTTGGCCCTTTCTCCAGTAGGTCCCTTGAAAAACAGCCAAACCCTAAATGATGGTACAGGGGGGAGTCAAAAGGGAGGCACCCCTGCCGTTGTCATGGCTGGGCATTCATTTCATTTCTGTCTGCTCTCTGTCCCTGCCCCCTCCGCACCTGTAGCCTTCTCCATCCTCTCGAGATGCAGACAGGCTTCCTGCCTGCGGTGTGAGTCAGCCTTGGGCTGCTTGTCTCGGTCTTTTTCTCTTGCACAGTGGATGATGCAGTTCTTCCGTGTTCTTTAACAATGACGGGGGGGGGGGGGCGGGTGTGTGGGCAGAGGAGGGAGCAAGGAGAAAGACGGGGAAGGGGAAAAGGCAGCAGTCTCAATTGATGGTTTTGGTGTGTGGCTACCAGGGTAGCCTGTGGCCGGAAATGGCATCTAGGTGGTCAGAGGAAGTAGAAAGACCTCTCTGAAGGATTTGGGGGTCAGGTTGGGGGTGGAGGTGGGAGATGGTTCCAGTTTAAATCAAGGTTTTTGCGGGGCACCTGGGTGGCTCAGTTGTTAAGTGTCTGCTTTCGGCTCAGGTCATGGTCCCAGGGCCCTGGGATCGAGTCCCGCATCGGGCTCCTTGCTCAGTGGGGAGCCTGCTTCTCCCCCTCCCACTCCCCCTTCTTGTGTTCCCTCTCTCGCTGTGTCTCTTTCTGCCAAATAAATAAATAAAATCTTTCAAAAAAAGATCAAGGTTTTTGCAGTCCCCCTAAAGTTGAGATTTTCTTCCTCTGGGGAGAAAAAACGAAACCGTTGGGGGTGGCGGGGAAGGCGGCTGTTGCTTGGCTGGGTGAGGTTAGGTGGGGTTGGACCCGACAAGGCTGTCTGTGGGCCGCGTGCATGCACATACACACACAGGCGTGCCCGTGGTCCAGCACACGCACACGTGGCAGTCATAGCCAACTTGCCAAAAAAAGCCAGAGTATATTTAGATCCCTCTGCTCTTTTGATTAAGAAACTGCTTATGCTGGAGATAATAAGAGCCTTGTTCCAAGAAGGTGTAGCACCTGAACATCTTTTCCAGCTGTGTACCCCTCTGATCCTGTTCCTTCCTTTCTATTAAAGAGCTAATTGGTATGGAAATGGCACAGGTGTAAACATGAGGGTTTTGTGTCTCATAATTTCAGACCCGGTCATCACCTGGGTGAAATAACTATCCTGGATCTATGTCACCCCTCATGCCTCTTGTTCCACCCTGGCCTTGGCTTTTTCCCATTCTTTGGCTATAATTAAACTTGTTTTAAATCGAGAGTCTGCAAGTTGGACATGCCCTGCAGCCAAAACGGGCCGTGCTGCCCTTGGGGCGGGAGGGTGGATGAGCTGTGGGTCACCATCTCCAGAGACAAAAGGGACGCAAATGGTAGCCGGGATATTTGCATGGGTCCTGCCCACGTTACCTAGAACCAGGCTTTTCATTCAAGAGGTTATTTCTTCTTTTCTTTTTTTAAATTTATTTGACAGAGAGAGACACAGTGAGAGAGGGAACACAAGCAGGGGGAGTGGGAGAGGGAGAAACAGGCTTCCAGTCAAGCAGGGAGCCCGATGCGGGGCTCGATCCCAGGACCCTGGGATCATGACCTGAGCCGAAGGCAGACGCCTAACGACTGAGCCACCCGGGCGCCCCTCAAGAGGTTATTTCATTCCATAACCTCTTATATTACCTTTGGCAATAAACCGTGTCAGGCAGACCCCCTTGGAGCACAGCTCAATACCGAGCCTCATTCGTTCCTCGGAAGAGCAGAGGAGGGGCTGTTCTTTGACCTGATAAATTATTTCCTTGGACCCAGGCTAATTTATGTGCCCGGCTTACATTATGATTTCCGGATTGATCAAAAGCAGTACAGTTGCAGAATTTACATACTCAAAAACATGTGTCCCTTGCCTCCGAATAGCACTGGGAAGTTGGAGTTGGAAAGGGCAGGTGAGTTAGGAATGGGAATGCCGTTTCCTAGAAGAAGAAATGAAGCCTGGGGTCACAGCGCCGGGCAGGTTGCGCCTCGGGCCAGCACTGAGGGCTTCTGCTGGATTCACTGCTTAATGTGGTAAAAAACTGGTCCTTCTGTGGTTTCAGTCTTCGCTGCTGACCCACAGAGTTCAGACGCGGAGTAAGAACTCGGGAGTCATGTCTAGCCTACCAGACAGACACGAGAGGCCCCAACAAGATCAGATGCCTGTGGGTCACTTGGTGTTACTGATTTCCAAAGAGAGTCTTGCTGGAAGTGCTCAGTAATGACTTCATTTGGTCTGAGCTTTTCTGTAGCTCTAGCTGTCTGGCTCTCTCTACTAGGACTGCCTCCACCTCCGGTCCCTTGTCTGCCCCTTGTGATTGTCCCACAGCTCCTTCCTTAGCCTCTTATGCACCATACAGTTAGTTACTGAGTGCGTATGCTACACCAGGCCCCGTGGTTAGGGTGGGGGAGTATAAAGATTAAGGGAACAGTTCCTGCTTTGGAGGGCTTACAGTCTAGTAGGCAGAGCTGAATGTCAAAAATAAATGCATCAGAGGGTTTTATATGCTGTAGTCGTGCGGGCTTAGAGGAAGAAGATGTTCTTGGCATTGAGTCCTAAATGGTGTAACTCATCCAAGATGCCTCCTCTAGAGTCAACTTCCTGGAAGCAGTGGCCCAGAGTCAATAAAGCAACTTCAGCTCGTCTCCTGCGCAGGGCAGCCGTGATCCCCATCCGGGCCGTCCATTGCTGCAGGGGGATGCCCGGCTAAGAGGGGAGAGGGGCACTGAGGCTGGGATCCAGCCCTCTTTGCTCGCCAGAGCCGTGCGCCTGGGCAACTATCTGTGTCTGCCCACAGTCAGAGGCATGATTTTCTAATTCAGACAAAGGCGGCGTCTGGGCTGGCAGGGGCTCTGCTGTCACTTTGTAGTTACAAAGCCTTTGCGCGTGGGTATCTCATTTGATGCTCTCAGCAACAACAGTGTGGCAAAGGATGAGCAAACCCTGGTCCAGAGAAGTTCAGTGACTTGCTTAGAATCACAAGGCAAGTAAGCGGCAGAACCAAGACCCCTGTGCTTCTTTTGTTTCCCTTGGGCCATGCTGACCAGATGATTTCTGACGGTTTTCTGCAACCAGGGGAGGCTCCTCCTGCCTCCCCAGTGGTATCAGGCATGAGGTCTCTCTGTGGCAGAGGAAGGAGCACCAAGCATCTCTGGGGTTCAGGCGGTGTGAGGAACAGAAGGGTGTAACCCTGCCCAGCCTCTTGCCCGGCCGCACATCTCCCGGTAGCTAATGAATTGCTAATACAATTTTCTAGATAATTTTATTTCCATAGTCCCACATTTTAATGTGTTTCCAAAAGCTAGCATTTATTTGCTTAATCTCCCAGTGTAATAGAATCTGCCCTGACTCATCATACATGCGAACAATCAGCTAGGCAGAAACTACAGCAAATTGTTTAATAACTCAAATCTAGTCTCTAGATTTTTAGCTTGCATGCACCAGTAGCTTTTCTCGTGTCTCTCCCATTCCCCCCCGCCCCCAACCTCTTCCTTTTTAAATATTTCTCCATCTTCTCAGCTGTTGGTCTCCAAACAGAAGAGAGGGGAGAATGGATACGGGGCCTCAGAGGTCCCTTCTCATCTCTGTACCTCGGCTGGTGTCCTCAGTGGCCAAGGAGGGCCCCTGAGCCTTGTGAGATGTCCCAGGAAGGGGGGGAGAGGGACCCTTGCATGGACATGGTAGAATTTCCTTCCCAAGTGAGGGTGATGTCACCTGAAACCGGCCATCAGGGTGCAGAGCTGGCCATCCGGGGGCACCATGCTTCCCAACTGAGCCCCCGTGTCAGGTCCTGTCACGCCATCTTCCCTGGACCTCATTTTTCCACTCTCCTCCCCCGGGGGCATTGCCCTTATATACAGGCTGGTTCCTGCTGGCACCCCCCCTCCCCAGCCATTCCAGGCACCACACTGGCCCCACTGACCTTCCCCGCTCATCTCCACCCTCTGGGGCTGTCGTGTGTCCCTGACTGCTCTGAAGGTTGCTTGCGGTGTTTCCTTAGCCTGGCCCCTGTAGCCCTCCTCCCGGTCCTTGGCTTCTCAGTAGTCTTCATTTCTCAATGCCACAGTCCTCACGGAGTCACCCTGTCTTATCCCCTGGCGGGTCACCCTGTCTGTATCCCCTACTCGTCTGGGACCCCAGTTCTCTGGTTGGTCTCAGCATCCCCTTTGTCACCTCACAGTGCCTACACTTGGTCACTGCACATTGAGTGCGCTGGATGGACACGAAGTGGGTTCAGGCCATCCTGAGAGGTATGGGTGGCCTGGGGGGGGGTGGCTTTGAGGAACCTTGGAAAGACCTGGGGGGCTGAGTGCTGTGGTGTCCTCAGACCGTCCTGCCGGAGGGCCCCAGCCCTCAGAACTCCTCTGGGCCTGGCGTTGTAGGCTTGGAGTGTCCCTACTGGGGATGTCACGCTCCCTCTGACCCAGGTGCCATCTACCCTGGGGACGTCAGGGGATGTCTAAGGAGAAATCCGTGCTGCCAAAGGGCACAGCTTGCCCGCGAGGCCTGCTCCAGCTTACCAATTCAAGGCAGCTGTTTGACATCTGGCTTACTTGGGGCCCATGCTGGGGGCCCTCAGGATGAAACGGCCAGGGCAGCTGTGTCACAGATCTCGCTGCAGATGGACTGCACACCTGGGCGTGTTGAGCTGGCCAGGGTGGGCACTGAGCGCTCACTGTCAGCCCTTGGGCTGCGTCCGCCTGGCAGGCCACTCCCCTGAGCCAGGTGCAGCCAGGCACCCCATTACCTCCCCGAGTTCTTGCCCCGGGACGTGGGAAGGCTTCAGAGAGCTGTACCTTGTGACTCTGCTTCCAGCCCGCTCCCCCTGGCCTGGGTTTTCTAACCGTCGCTGGAGTGAGCCCCGGTCACACCCAAGCGGGGTGAGAGCCGGCGCTCTGGCCCTACCTTGCCTCTTCCAGAAGCCCAGACAGACAGGAGGCGTGCCCCGAAGCAGACCTGGGCCCAACCCTGTGGTGCCTGAAATCAGACCTCGACATTTGTTCAAATCTCAGCTCTACCTCTTCTGACTGTGTGACCTTAGGCAAGTTGGTTAATCGCTCTGTTTTCCCATTTGTGGGAAGGGGGATGAGAATGCCTGCCTTGTGGGGTTGGATGCGCGTGTTAATTGAGATAGCAGCATAGATAAAGCACGTGAATCAGTTCCTTTCCCTTGAGATAGCAGCATAGATAAAGCACGTGAATCAGTTCCTTTCCCTTGTGTTTGTTGAGGCCAGGAGCAAAACAGGGCTCTTGCTTTGTGTTCAGCCTTCCCTGGACCTGGATGCAGGCGGCAGCTGCATGGATGGCCGTGGGGGGTGGAGGAAGGGGGGGGGGCGCGGATAGAAGGGTCTGGCCTTCCCGCTAGTTCATCCTAAACCCAGCCACGAATGGGACTGGGGCAGCGAGAACAGACCACCCCTTTGCTCTCTCCAGGGATGGACCAGGGTGGCAGCAGGGTCTTCATGCTGTCCCTCTCCACCCCACTTTCTACGCAGAGCTCCTTGATCCAGCACTGAGCAGCCAGGGCTCTGCCCTTGCTCCCCTCTGGGCTGTGTTGACAGATGCTAGGCCTGTCCACCCTTCCCACTTGTGTCCTTTACACAGGGCCAGGCGGTGCAGGGCTGAACACCGGTGATACTGGTCAGATGCCAGCAAGAGGGAGCAGATGAGCTTCCCAGGGGAGCTGACATGCTTAGGGAAGTAGGATCCAAAAGGGTGGGCAATGAGCCACCAGTGAGGACCCAGATGGTGGGTCTCCATGCTTCCTCGTGTGCTGCTGTACGCAGAGAGGTTAATGGCTCCAGAGCAGGATCTTTCTTTGTAGGATACCATGGGGTACCTATCTAAGCTTCTGATCACTGCAGAGAATGGCCAGACAGAATGAAATGAAATGACAATCTCATGCCACTCACTAGCTTCAAATCCTTTGACAGTTGCCCACTGGTCTTGAGATGCAGCCCAAATGTCTTCACATGGTTTTCAAGACCCGCATGTGACCTGGCCCTGCCTACTTCTTTGACCTTCCCTCTACTGTCTCCCCACCTCCCTAGCGATGCTGTTCTTCTGTCTTATCCTCTGATAACTGCGTTTCTTTCCAGGCTAGAGTGTTCATGGATGCTCTCCCCCAGTGGTCCCTTGTGCTGGGTGACATCTATGACAACAGCAGAGACTTTGTAGAGTTTTCCATGGTTGGATTCCCCAGTGCCCAAAAGGGAGTCCTCCTTAGAGAAGGTACTAGAATAATATTTGTTGAATTAAGAGACTCTTAAGATGGGTGCTTTGGTGAAGGGAGAACTGGTTAAAAGAAGAGGGTCTGTAGCTAGCCTCTGGAGAGGATTCAGACCCAGGCAGCCTGGGTTGGGACTGCATCTCTGCAGTTTCTGAGCTCCATGGAACTTGGGACAAGTTGCACAATCGCGGTGTCCTCATTTGCCTCATCTGAGAGGGGAGGTGGTGGAGCCTGCCTTCTGGAGACGGGACTTTCAGTTAGCTCCATTCGACCATGGGCTGGCACGTGCTGTCTTCGTGATTGTGATCCCCCACAGAGGCCACCCCAACTTCCCACCTCCTGCCCCAGACTCCCAAAAGTCCCCCTGACACATGCCATCTTTTTTTTTTTTTTAAAGATTTTATTTATTTCTTTGACAGAGAGAGACACAGCGAGAGAGGGAACACAAGCAGGGGGAGTGGGAGAGGGAGAAGCAGTCTCCCCGCGGAGCAGGGAGCCCGATGTGGGGCTCGATCCCAGGACCCTGGGATCACGACCTGAGCCGAAGGCAGACGCTTAACGACTGTGAGCCACCCAGGCACCCCGACACATGCCATCTTAATACCCTGCCTTTGACACAGCCCCCCACACAGCTACTGACTCACGTTTGTTGTTGTGACGGATTGGTTGTCTCTTTCTCCTGCTAGACTTTAGGTGCCATAAGGGTGAGCGGTAAGTCGATTTTGTCCACGATTGGAGCCACACGCTAGGTGCCCCCTCACCACTGCATGGCCTGGGCCGCCTCTGGGTTCGCCCCCGAGCAGAGGCCTAGCCCTGGCTCTGGCTCTGGCCCGGATGAGTCAGGAGAGGCTGTGTGCTCCCCGCTCCTGAGCTCTCCTGTTCCCCACAGGCACGGACATGGCCGTCTTCTGTCTGCTGTGCGGGAAGCGATTCCAGGCCCAGAGCGCGCTCCAGCAGCACATGGAGGTCCACGCGGGCGTGCGCAGCTACATCTGCAGCGAATGCAACCGCACCTTCCCCAGCCACACCGCCCTCAAACGCCACCTGCGCTCACACACCGGTAAGCCCGTCCAGGGGATGGCTGGCTCAGAGTCCCTGGGAACCCGTGTCTGCATCTGCCTCCAGAGACATAAAGGGGAGGTGTCCGGCTGAGTCGGCCCTCAGCCCTTCTTTGCTCAAGGTGGGCATGGGGGGGCTTCCATTGTGCAGGTAAATGTTGTTAGTTCTTCTTCCCCTCCTATCTTGGGGACCTGTGGGTCTCAGTCTCTCTGCGCTCAATGGAGAGGGTATTCATTAGAAATGCAGGCTCTTGGGTTCTACCCTCAGAAACTTTGACTTCGTGGATATGGAGAGGGAGCCAACACTCGATGTGATGAGTAAGTATTCCCAAAAGATTCTGATGCAGGTGGACCCAAAACGCATTTGGAGAAAAACCTACCCACTTGGTCACCTCTCCCTGGCCTCCACCCCATGGACACATGCTCCTGACATCAGCCCTGGGCTCCTAAGGGCATGTTGCAGAAGTGGTACTGCTTGCTCTAAAATAACAGAAGCAAATTTTCTGTACTTGGCCATTAACCTTGATTAGGGGAGAAGATGAGGGCATATAAACAATGAGCCAGATGATGGAGGAGGAAAGTAGTCGTGAGTCAAGGGGGATGGGCCGTGTGCCCAGGTACTGGTTCATCCCGGCTGCCACCCTCTAGAAGGTTGACCCTGAGGGCCAGGAGGCAGATGGCTTTCTTGTAGCAGCCTCCGATCCCCTAGCAAAGTAATGGGTGACTTAAATTCATCCTTTTCTCTGGGAAAAAATTGGATCTTCGCTGACAGCACATGGATAAAGGAGTGTCCCTTTCTGAGTCTGTGTGTGTCTCTGCTCATGTGTGCTCTGTCCTGAGTTTGGAGTGAGAATGGGGGACAGGGTGGGGTCAGGGAGATAGAGAGGCAGACTCCATATCGGGGTCTATAACAGGGTGTAGGCTCATGTCTCTTGGAGAGGGTATTAAAAGCTGTGTGCTTCAAGATAGGAATGGTAGGACCTTCTCTGTCCTCATTCTTGGGTCTTGTCACAACTCTGGGATTAAGTATGCAGGCCAGGCCTTTCTTGGGTGGCAGTCTCTGCTGATGGAGGGAGGGGCTTTACTTATCATGGACTGAGCGGGTCTGTCCTGCCAAGAGTGTGCATCCTCATCCAGGAGCCTGCCTGGCCTTGCACTTTCTGATGTCATTCACTTGAGGGGAACGTATGGCCTTAAGCATCACCTGACTTGCATGGAGTCATTGAGGTTTGCTGGCATAAGACAGGGGAGGTCCCAGAGGGTAGGACCCGACAAGAAGGGCTTCTCTGTAGTGACCGTGTACACATCCCCTGCAGGTCTATGCACTCTCCTGTCCACACTTCCCCCCCGACTGGGTCCCCAAGTTCAGCCTTAACATGGTGGCCGGTCACCTTTCGGCCACTTCGGAGCATGCTGCTAGGTCAAGTCAGTTGGCTGCGTGGGACTTAAATGATCCCAACCTGCTGAGTCCACCCAGGATATGCCCTGCTCTGCCCGTGCTCCCTTCTAAGAGTGCAGACGCCAAAATATCACCGGCTCCTGTGTCAGTCATGGCATGGATCTGTGGGGAGCGGCTCTCTCCGGACAGAGTTCGGGAGAAGTACTTGTTTAATCTCGGGAACGTGGAGCACACTGCTGCCCACGCATGCGCGCGCACCCATCGATTTTCACACCAGTGAGGCCCCGTGCACACAAGCCCTCTACAGGCCGAGCACACCCCCCACACAATGCCTCATTAATATTCCGTTGTTCTTGGCCCAGTTGCTGCTGGGGCCGGGTGTTTAGCATCGGCAGCTGTGTTTGGTAGGTTAGTCCAGCCGCGCTCTTGGCATTGATGGATCCCTGATTCACACGGCTCATCATATAATAAACTCTCAGCTGTGCTAAAGGGAGGGGCTGACAGGGAGGGGCCCGAGGAGCTGCCGGGGTGGGGCCTGGCTGGTGCCACAGAAACCACCAGGTGAGGCCAGGCCACTGGGGTCACAGATGCACTGGGCAGGCCAGAGGGGCTCTAATTAGTCTCGTTTGTCCTGCACTTAATGTCAAGCTCATTAAAGAGGCTACAGAGTTAATCAACGTACCAGAAATTGGATTTTGAGTTCTGCAGTTTTGTGTACATTATGGTAGCATGGACACCAGTAACTCTCAGGGTGAGGATTTTAGGCCAGGTGATCACCATGCTTCAAAGTGTGTGTGTGTGTGTGTGTGAGCACGCACGCACACGCGCGTATGTCTTTTTTTTCTTCTAAGTTCTTTTTACTCCTTTTCCTGGGCTGATTCTGGAGATTTCCTATTTAAACTCGTTTAACATGTGATCCACTTCATAATTAAATTCATAAAACTCTGATCAGACAAACCTCTCTGCTTTAACCCTTTGTTTTTTAAACTCTTAGCCCCCCCCTCTCCAGAGGGGGCGGCACAGACAGCGGCTCCCCGCCACTGCGCTCACCCCCCGGCCGGGTGGCTGCCGAGATGTACATTTTAATTACCGGCTCTCGTTGGAAGTCTCACGTGGCCCTTGCTTTATTTATTTATTTATATCTTAATGAGGATACTGAATCCTTGATTAAAGTCGTTATCGTTGCCAATTCGGCGGGGAGGGGGTGTCGGATGGCAGACGGGGGGTTGTGTGTGCAGACGTCTGCGCAGAGAGGGAGTGGTGCGCGGGCGCAGGCCTGCACGGACTGACCCTCACTCGGACAGACACACAACTAAGGAGGACCAGGGTCTGCACGGACCTCTGCTCCCCTGGGGCTGGGTGGGGCTGGTGGCTGGGGACCAGGCGGTCCGCACAGCCCTGGCAGAGAGGGGGCGCGCAGGGGCTGAGAACCCCGGGATTCGGCCTGTCTCCAGACCTACACGTGCCTCTGAGCCAGGGCTGTGCCTTCTAGATGGGTGAGAACTGGGGGGCCGGCTCTGCTCTTCCAACTTCTCCCGTCTGACCGTCTGACTCCTCGCGGAAGTGCTCGCACCCACCCTTCTCTGCCTCTGGAGCTTCTTGCAGAGAGAGAGCCCGTAGCCAGGGAGCAGACCCCAGCATCCACTCCCCACAGAGCCTTAAAAACCCTTCAGAGCCATCAGAAGAGATGAGAATTTATGTGGGGACAGGGGCCTGCGTTTGAGACGGGGGGGCGGGGGGAGGTTTGGTTAGCGGCCTGAGGAGGAGAGAGACAAGAGAGTAAAATATCATTTTAAGGAGGAAGTGAAGTGAAGGCAGAGGCATGCGAGTCTATAACGAGAAGGACAATTTATGCCCAGGCACGAGTGCAGTTTGACATGGGGATAATGAAAAAACGTAGGTCATTGTGGATGACTTAAACCTTCAGCAGCTGAAGAAAATGTATGAAATGCAGAGGACATTACACGGTTGGCAGCCCCGCACATCTGCAGAGGGACAAGTGAAATACAGTGGGCCATTCTTTACCATAAACTGTGGTTGTTGGAGATGCAGCCCAGAGAAATAGTAATTACAGTGACAAGACGAATCAGCGATATTTAAATATTCATGAACAAAGTCTGGGGTGATCCATCTATCTTTATTGTCTCTGCCTTCACTCCTGTAATAAATAAGTCGCTGAAGGCCTCACCTTTCAGCCCCCAAAGCCTCCACTTTGGGTACAAAGCAGAAGATGGTGAATCTGCACACCCCAACCTCTCACCATCCAGGGGCCTGGAAGGGAGGCTGACGGGCACGGCCTCTAGGCCGAGGGGCGGCTGCTCTCCCCAAGCTTCGTCTACCTGCCCTTTCCGAGTGTCTGCTCCAGGTCGGCCCTGTGCTGCGTCCCTGGGCAACAAGGATTAACAAGACTCCCTTCTTGCCCTTGAGATGCTTCCATCCTAGAGGCAGGGTGTGCGTGGCAGGAGAAACATGACAGCATGTCACTTAGCCATCTGATAAGTTATCACGTGTCCAGACTCTGAAACCAGATCTGAATCCCAACTCCGCTGCTTATAAGCTCTTTGACCTTAGAGACCATCTAAGCATCTCATTCTTCCTCTCTGCATGATGAGAATTCTGCATTTCTCGTCAGGTTATTGCAGTGATTACATGGTAAGATGTGTGTAAGGTTCCTAGCACGGTAGCGAGCCCTCAACAGATTGGGCTGTTTTGATTACAAAGTACCATAAAAATTATCCTGCTACTACAATAACACTGTGCTAGGCATTTCTTCTTTCTTGGGACAGAAGAAAGTGACTGAGTGTGCCTGGGTGGGAGGCGCTAAAAGGACACTTCCAAACCATGCGGATGTGTGAGCTGGGCCTTGAAGGATGACTAGGAGTTTGCTGGGGGGGGGGGCGGGGGGAGAGAGGAAATCAAGCAGAGGGGATAGTTGCTGAAGCTGTGGAGCGGGGAGAGAGCAGAAGGCATTTGGGGGATGGTGTGTTCTAGTTCCCCAAATTGAAGGGGTATTTTTGAGGGTAGGGGAGTCAGGCTGGAATGGCTTTTGCCCCTGACCTATGGGAAAGGGAGAGAAGGTAGCACGGGAAGCTGGGGGGCAAGTGTCACAGTGCACGAGTCTGCTCTCCCCTTGTGGGAGCCTGCTTGCTGGGGCCTGCTCTTCATCCCTGAACCAGTCGGGCGTTCTCCTCCTGAGACTGGCTCTGGACCCGTGGACGAGCCCTGGGCCGCACTGAAGTACGCTCCTGTGTTCACACGGGGGCTCCTGACGTTGTCTTTGGAGAACAGGGGCGAAGACAGGCAGTCTCATCTTCCTGGCGCACTGACCGTGCCCTGCTGTCTCCTAGAGCGGGGACGGGGGGAGGCAAGGCCCTGATCCAGCCCCTTGTCCCCACAGGCGACCACCCATACGAGTGTGAGTTCTGTGGCAGCTGCTTCCGGGATGAGAGCACACTCAAGAGCCACAAACGCATCCACACGGGCGAGAAACCCTACGAGTGCAATGGTTGTGGCAAGAAGTTCAGCCTCAAGCACCAGCTGGAGACGCACTACAGGGTGCACACGGGTACGGAGGGCCAGTGCGGGCCCCGGAGCTGGTGCAGGGACCTGGGTGTCGGGGGCGGGGGGCAGGTGGTTCGCCAGAGCAGCCCAGGTGAGCGTGGTCTGGGGCTGAGAGAGGGGGACGCGTTCTGGGGAAGGTGAGCCTGGCGGCCTGGGTGCTGCGTCCAGGGGCAAGGCCGCGGCAGACATTGCTGGTCGATCACAGCACACTTTCCGGGGAGCCAGACTGGCCTTCCAGGCAGCCATACCAGTAGCTCGCAGAGGACATCGATCGGTGAGTGCTGCATTGGGGTCAAGTTGGCCTGATGGCTGAAAGCAAAGACTGGTATGGTTTCCTGTTACTGGGGGTTAGGGGGCACTGAGCTCGGTGAGGATGAGGGCTGGGACGCTGGGGGTCAGACTGAGCTCCTTTCGGAGAGAGGAGGAGCCGAGATACGTGTAGGGTGCTTACCGTTTCAGAGGGACTCCACGTTGCTTTTTATGTAAAAGGAATGTGCCCCAGTGTGGGCTCTGGGGACAGAACAAGTGAAGTGGCCCCAGGGTCCAGCACTGCCCGACCTGGGGGCGGTGCAATGCTGCTGCTAGCCGGCAACCCGCCCGCGACAGGCCACCCTGCCCACATCTTCCCGACTCCGAGTGCCGTGACATCGCCTCAGCTGCTCCCAGCCGGCCACTTTGGGAGGAGTCACAGCATGGCCACGGGCAAATGCTCCAAAATCCCACCTTTTCGGAGAGCCAGTTGTTAAACAGATTCAGCAGAAGCACGCCGGGCGATGGGGGTGGGGGGAGGTAGACATTCGGCAGGACTTCCCATGAGGATAAGAGGTAGTGGAAGGTAGTGGAATCTAGCAAACTAGGAAGCCTCCTGCGATCAGGGGAAACAGCTGTCCTGGCCAGAGGACGGGGGAGAGGTGACCTCAGGCGGGTCCTGCCGGCCGGCCGAGGGGAGAGAATGCTTCCATGCGCAGGGCGGGGGCGGGGGAGAACAGAGGGCGCCATGAGGAGAGGATGCTGTGCTGTCCTGGCCCTGCTTTCTCGCCTCCGCTTGGGTCACAAGGAGAGCCTCGGGTGCTTGGTGCTGACTGCTAGAGTCACTTTGAGCATTTCCCAGAGCGCTGGGGCTTCCTTAGCCCCCTGCCGGGGATGTGACCTGCCGAGCAGATCATTAAATGCATTGGTGGTGACTATTGTAAATAGCGGGTCGATAGTTAGATCACTTTGGCTGTTCATTACTTCATTATTTGCTGGGGCCTCTGCACAGAGGAGTATCGATAGTGAGATGGCTGGCCAGTTAATTACTGTATCGAAACAAGGTTCCCTCGCACCCTCTGCTCAGCTCCAGGGGACTCTAACCGGGAGGAGGTTGGGGAGCAGCTAGGCTGTGGCTGGGCACTCCCAGGCTGTCTGTCCCTCGCCCCATTCTAGCCCCAGTGGGAAAGCAGGGTCCAGGGGCAGTTTCTCTGGAGCCTTGGAGGAGTAGGCATCCCAGATGGAGCATGTGTGAAGGACAGGGTTCCCTCACTTTCACTTCCCTACTCCCCAGCAGCTGTGGCCCCGAAAGGACTCTTAGCCCTTGTTCCCCTGGAAGGAACTGTGCTGAAGGGCCACCCCCAGGGGCTTTCAGGACTTCACCGCCCCGTTTCTAGACCCCCAGACCCTTTCTTCAGAAGGAAGATTCTGGGCCTTTGGGAGGGCTGAGAAGAGGAAGGCAGGGCTAAGGGTGTCTGAGCAACACCGCAGCCTCTCGCTGCACGTGGCTGGTGACGTGAGCAACAGGGAGGGAAGCGCCACGGAACACACAGCTCCACGTGGCAGACGCCCAGCAGCTCTGTGGACCGGTGGCTACCATACTGGATGGTGCATCCATCATCCCGGAGAGTTCTAGAGGGGAGTGCTAAACTAGAGGGGCCGATGCCCTCCCCACCGAGCGTGAGGGTGGCGTGAGGGGCCCCCGCAGCATCCCCAGGGAGCCGCTCACGGCCCTCTCCCTCTGTCCTGGCTCTGCCCCGCACCCCCCACAGGCGAGAAGCCCTTCGAGTGCAAGCTGTGTCACCAGCGCTCCCGGGACTACTCGGCCATGATCAAGCACCTGCGAACGCACAATGGCGCCTCGCCCTACCAGTGTACCATCTGCACCGAGTACTGCCCCAGTCTCTCCTCCATGCAGAAGCACATGAAGGGCCACAAGCCCGAGGAGATCCCGCCCGACTGGAGGATAGAGAAGACTTACCTCTACCTGTGCTACGTGTGAGCGGGGCCGCGGCCGCGGCAGGGGAGCGGGCAGCCGGGACAGAGGCGCTCCAGCGGGCCGAAGTCGCCGACGGACTGGACGGACTGGGCGAGGAAGGAGAAATGGGAAAAAAAGGAAAGAAAAAAAAGAGACCAGACAAAGGAAACCTGATAGCTGTCCGGCCTCGGAGTCTCTCTGGGGCTCCAGGTGACCTGATGCCCGGCCACGGCCCCTCCCCGGGCTGGGGGGGCCCTCTGTCCCTCCTCTCTGGCTGGAGGTTGGCCTCATTTTCTTGGGTGGGGGTGCAGGTGGTTTGCTCAGCTCAGATGGTGGTGTATTTTTCTTTTCCCTCCAGCCAGACCCCCCCTTTTGCGTCCAAAAGTGGAGGCTGGGAAGGGGGCGAGGGGGCCTCTGGTCAGAGCCACCCAATCTGCCTGCCCCCTTCTTGCTGACTCCTCAGAGGAAGGGGGCTGGGGCAGGGAGGGGGCCTGCAGGTGGTGGGGCTGGGCCGGTCACGAGTCGATGGTCACATGGCAGCTCTGGTTTGCTGGGGCAGATTGGGGTGGGAGGCGCTCTCCTTCCCTTCCTACCACTCGGTTTATCTGTTGCTTTCCCCTGCACCGCCCCCCCGCCATTGTGCCACATCCCTCGTGGTGTCCCCCTCAAGGTCTTCAGCAGCAGCTTCATGGCTCTTGCCCTTCCCCCAGCTCCCTGCCCCTGCCTCCCCATGACTCCTGTCCTCCCAGTGCAGGTGGGGGTGGTGAGCATCTTCCTTCTCGCCCAGCCTCCCTAGCGGGGAAGCTGCGTGTGACTCCAGAGCCCCTACCCTGCCCTCAGCTTTCTGAGAACACAAAATAAATGGAGTACCCCACCCTCGTCAAGCCCTGTCATGAGCGAGGTTCCTGCTGAGCTGCTTTTGCTTCCAAAATGGGAAAACATAACTCACTATATACTGTCCCACCAAACAAACCAACGCCAATCCCTACAACCCCTATTTCAGTCCCTAGGAGAAGGAATCCACGTAAGGACTCATTGTCCGAGGGAAGGATGTGGATGTCCTTGCGGGGGCAGGGGTGGGGGGTGTTGCTGAGTTGTGCTGGGGACCCCAGCCCTGGTGCAGAGAGCGGCACAGAATTCCTGGCTCTCAGGGCACCCCTCACCCCCCAGTCCATAGGGAGGAGGAAGGAGAGGAGGAGGAGTTGAAAGCGCTTTGGCCCTTGTGTTATGTTTTGCTTCTTTTCTGTGTCCCCTGTTCCCCTGTTAGCACATTGTACTTGAATTACCTCAGTTTTTTGTGACCTCATGAGCTTTTTTAACCCCTGTATCTCTTTTTTGGTTGGGGGTTGGAGGAATAGGGAGGAAGGACGTTCTTTTCTGTTTCTTGTGTAAATTAAGAGTTGGTTTAATAGACTTCAGCTGGCCTCGGCCCTCCCCATCCCAGCTGGAGGGAGCTGTACGGAAGGAGGCGAGTACTCAGGATCTGAACGTGAGAGCCAGGGGTCAGCAGAAGGTGGGCGGAGGGGAGGGTGTGTCCGGGGCTCGCTGGAGTCACTGTTGGCTCTGCCCGGGGACCGAAGTCCTCTGCGCCCAGGAAGGGGTCAGCCTAAAACATCCTGGAGAAGATCCCACCTTTCTTACAATTAGCTGGGTGATTAGGGTCGAGGGGCCCATATTATTCAGATCCTGGCAACTGTGTGGCCCCAACTCTGCGTGTGTGATCATGGTTGCCAAAATTGGTCTCTCTTCAGGGCTGGAGTGGGGACGAGCCAGGCTTTGTTTTGTTGCGTGAGGGTGGGGGTGTTGTTTTTCTAAAAGCTACCTCTTATGTTCTTCCAGTTCTTCTTTTGTTCCCTTCATGCCTCCCATTCTGCTGCTCTGCTCCCCCCTTCTCCCCAAACTCCCCACCCTGAATTTTGGAAAGCACATTTGCAATATTTGTGTTCACTTTGGGATGGGCCCTCTGTTTCATCTCCCGCTTTATTTGTCAGAGTTGTGTGTGTGTGTTTTCTTTCCTTTCTCTCTCTGAGAAAGTTGTGGCTGCCGTTTTTATCTTAGGTTTTTAAAAGTGGTTTCGGGAAGCGGTTTTGGGGAGAAGGGTTGTGAGGGCTCTGGGGAAG
The DNA here is from genome assembly GCF_054177405.1 of Leptonychotes weddellii. Classification (NCBI taxonomy): domain Eukaryota; kingdom Metazoa; phylum Chordata; class Mammalia; order Carnivora; family Phocidae; genus Leptonychotes; species Leptonychotes weddellii. Next base: position 85,574,993 of record NC_138379.1, on the reverse strand, counting down.
TCGGAGGGATGGGTGCTGCTGTGACCACCCCCCCCCACCCCGTCCCTCGGTCCCAGCCCTCCTGCCCGCCCCTGCAGTCTTGCCCACCAAATCGGAAGGCCTTAAAAATTGTGTGTTGGGGGGGATATGAATTTGGGGGGACTGTCACTAGACTGTTGATGGGGGATTAGGTAGGGAGGATGCTATTTTGCAATTGTAATAATGACAGTGCTTTGGAAAGGAAAAAAAAGTTACACTTGAAATATGTGACTAGAGCTGTTGTCATGTTGATAATGTGAAAAGGAGGACATTTTCTGGGGGAGGGGGGCCGTCTGTAAGAAACCGTTATGCACTATGCTTCCTCCCCCAGTCTGGGAAGAAAGGGGACTGCTGGCCCTCAGGGGATCTGTAAATCCCAGAAAACCAATATTTTAACAGCAAGATAACATTCAACATTGGTGGGGAAGGAAAAAAAAAAATCAAACTATTCCATAGATCTAGCTGACACCTCTCACTCCCCGCCCCCACCGTTCCCACGCAGCCTGGGTCTCCTGCCCTATTCATAAAAGCTGAGAGGGTTGAGCTAATATTTACAAATTGTAATATTTTTGTAATGTTTGTTAGTTCCTTCGTCAGTTCTACAGGACCTTGCCCTTTCCTTTTGTAATGTGAATAGGAAAAAAAAAAAAGACAAAAAAAAAAATCCACCACCACCACCACCAAAATATCCCTTTGTCCGTGTGTTGCGCGCGTGCGTGTGTTTTTTGTGTGCGGTTGTGTGTTACATCATGCAGTATTGTTGTAATCTGGTGTTGCCGCATTGGACGGTACTAAATGAGCACCTGTCTGCCTCCCACCGTCCCCGAGGGACCCTAGCCGGGAAGTAAGGACAGAGAGGGTCAGGGTGGCGTCTGAGGGATACCGGGTGGGAGACGCCTTGCGCTGGTTTTGCTCTCCCCCTTCCTCCCCCATGGAGCCTCGACGCCCTGCAGAGAGTTCAGCATGCCTCATCGTTCGGACCTTGCCAAGGCCGCCTTAGCCAGGCCTGCTGGCCAAGGTGAAGATCAAAAAGTATATGGAATCTTTAGATGGGTCTGGATAAGGGGGGCTGGGGAGACGAGGGACGGTGGAGGGTGCTGTCTCCCCAGGTGAGAGCTGAGTGTTCCTACTCCCCTCTTCCTTCTGCCATCTGGCCCCTTGGCCAGCCGCTGTCTTGAGCTGTGAACGGCTGACTACCGAACTTGCTACTGCCTTATCCAGCATAGCGAAGCTTCTCCAGCCCCGGAAGTCCGAGCTGGTTAACGGTCCCTTTCTAGCGTTCAGCTCCTACAGGCGTGTCCCTTAATGCTTTTGGTGACATTTACCCGTCATGTGCTCTTTCCCTATTCACTCCTTCATTCATTCAAAGCATTAAAATCCTATTTGTATATAGGATAGACAAATATAGAGATATATATATATAGCAAGAGAGAGATATAAAATAGTAAATATCATTGCTGCTTTGGGCTGCTTTGGAGGAGGCCACGGATAGCGGGAAGGTAGGTCTGGGGTACAGGGGTGGGGAGGGAGGCTGGGGGCCCCAGTGATTCAGTACAATCCAGGGAAGCAATGCGGGCTGGTTTAATCTTTGTGCCTGAACAGTTTCTCCGTGTGTAGAAAACGAAACAAAACTGCTGCAATTTTTCACAAGTGTACAGTACCCTTCTGGATGCTGTTGGTCCCACCAGCTGCAGGGGTGTTAAGGCCCTGGAGAGGGAGGGCCACTTGGCTTACCTCCTTGGCAGGGGAGTGAGCAGTGGTGGGGCGGCCTCCGTACCTTGTCCATGAGGGCTGAGGGGCGGGGGGGCAGGAGGAGATGTGTGGATGGTTCCCTGCAAAGAGCTGAACGAGAGTGAAAGATGGGGGCACCAGATGTTAGACAGAAAAGCAGAAGAAGATCCGACTCTGTTCATTTTTCTGAGGCCTGTGTTCTATCTTTTTCTACCCCATCTGGTTTCCTCCTTCCCGGGAGCTTCGTGGCGGCACTTACCTGGATATTTCAGCAGGAGGCGAGAAAGCCAGATTGACCCAGCTCAGGGATGCTGATGCGTGGAGGAAAAGGCAGAGCCGGGCCGGGAGAGGGGTGCAAGACAGACCAGGGAGGTTGGGTCAGGGGAGAAGGGCGGGGAGCGAGGGGTGCGGGGCCCCCCAGGCCTGCGAGCTGGCCGCCCTGCTTCCCTGGGTCCTCGGCGTCCCACTTTGCAGACAGGGTACCAGCCTCCTGGTGTGTGTCCTAGAATTCGTTCACATTAGTGTGTTATGCATGATCTTTGTGAGGTTAAGAAGCCGTGGTGGTGCACCATGACATCCGACCCATATATATAAAGATAAATATATATATATATATGTATGTAAATTATAGCACTGAGGGCCCTGCTGCCCTGCTGGACCAAGCAAAACTAAGCCTTTTGGTTTGGGTATTATGTTTTGTTTTGTTACTTGTTTTTGTGGCTTGTCTTACGTGGTGACAGCGCAAGTGTTAATCCGATCGCTCTGTATTACAGAATAGTGTTTTTAATTAATTGATGTTCTAGTTCATGTCTACCTCAGCACCTCCTCTTAGCCTAATTTTAGGAGGCTGCCCAATTTTGTTTCTTCAATTTTACCGGTTACTTTTTTGTACAAATCTCTCTCTCCCCGCCCCCATGCCCCCCACGCCCCGCCCCTGAGCGTCCCCACCCCTCCCCCCAGCCCCCCCCCACCCTGTCCCCCCTCCCAGTCTCGCTTGCCAACCCTACCTGTTCTCGTCCCCTGATGCTGTTCCCCCTGACGTTGTGCGGTCCTGGTCGCAGCTTTTCCGCATCTGCCTTCGTTCCGTGTAGATTGATGCGTTTCTTTGTAATTTCAGTGTTTCTGACAAGATTTAAAAAGGAAAAAAGAAAAAAAAAGAAAAAATGAATTTACTGCTGCAGGTTTTTTTCTCTCTCCATGTGTCACTAAGTGAAGTTTGTGCCTTCTATAGCAAAGAGAATATTTTTTACATCCTACTAACAGTAGATTTTTTTGTAGTGAACATTTTTTGTATTTTTATTTATAAGTCTCATAAGAAAAATAGCAATGTTCAGTTGTATACCTTGAATCTGCAGTTAGAAGAGAATAAAGTTAATTCAGTTGTCTCTGGCTTGAAGTGTCCCCTTTTTTTAAAAAAAAAAAAACTGCTTTGTCTTTTCTGCCTTTTCTTGGGTGGTTAACACTAGATGAACTGAGATTTCTGGCTGGGGATGGGGGAAAAGAAAGCTCTGGGGTAGTTATGTGGCCCTTTCTGTCATATTTACGAGGCACATACATGCTCCACGACATCTTTGTCTCATATTTTCTTAGTTTAAAAAATAGCATTTAGTACACTATGATTTGGTCCTTGGAACAATGTATGAAGTCAGCACTGGTCCGTTTATTTCTTCAACATAGACGTTCGTGCGGCGGCTCGTACCAGTTCCTGCTGCGAGCCCTGGGAATACAGCAGGGACAGGACAGACAGACCCCTGCCCTCAGGGAGCCACAGAATCCTGCTCCCTGGCTCACTTGCGCTAGAACTTACTTGGGATCACGGATAGCAAATCGGGTTTGCTTTTCCCAGGACTCCAGAGGCAGGGCCCTCTCCCTTACGGAGACATCGTCAACTTCTTCCTGAAATTTCTCAACAAGAAGCTGCCACCCAATTTAAGGTCCCTGGGCCTGTGGCCGCCAGGTCCCGTGGAGAAAGGCAATGGGAACAGGAGGGAACAGGTGGGAGGTGAGGATGCAAACCCAACCTCACGGCTAGCAGAATAAAACATGCCTCCCCGCTCCTCTCCCGGGTCCCTGGGCCAAGGCTGCTTCTCTGGGCCTTCCTTCCCCCCCCTGGGGATGGCAGCATTGCCCTGCTTGTCTAGAGCTGAAAAACCAACTCCACCTAATTCTAGACGCACTGGCCCAGCGCCTCTGCCCGAGGCTGTCCTACCTGTCCAGCCAGCTCCAGCTGAAATAATCCATCCCCTCACCTAGACCTAGGGACCCAGCTTCGATTGCTGCTGCAGCCTCTGCGGGGTGTGAGACCAGCGCCAAGCCTCGGGACGACCGGGCGACCTCCCCAGGTGGAGGAAGGGCCCAGGAGCACTCTGCCCCTTTCTTTCATTTTTCCCCTCTGCTCATCTCTCTCTATTCCTCTAATCTTGTCTTCTCTCATTATCTTTTTGGAGGTTCCTCCTGGCCTTTGTGTCTCTGTCCCACGTTCTTTTTCCTCTCCCCATATTGCTCCTCTTGGAAAACCATCCTTTGCCAAAAATATATTTGGTTTGCTTTTGAGTCTCTGCCCCTGTTCCTCCGCGGGCATCCCTTTCTTCTCCGGGTCCCTTCTCTGAGGTTCCCCAGGCCTCCGGCCCCTCCCCCCCCGCCCCTCCCCCTCGGGCCTCCGCTTTCTCTTGACAGATGGGAGGGCAGTGAGCACTCCCTCTTTAAAACAACATTTAATCGCCGTTTTCTGTTCTTGGACATCAAAGCTGGGGCTTAGGGCGCTGCGCTGGGGTCGCTGTGGTGTGGGCTCTGGGGGAGAGGAGGTGAGTGAATAGGGGCTGGGCTGAATGGGCTTTGTGTGGCCGCTGGGGTCTGCCTGCTTTACATGCTCTTTGACCCAGATATGATCTCATGGAGAGAAAGGGGCCCTGGCTGGGCCAGCCTGAGAACGTTCTGGGGCCGGACTCAGTCCCCACCCTCCCGCCCCTGCCCGGCCCCGCTGCCCTCTGCCCCAGCCTGCAGGACGGGGCTGCCACGGGGGGGCGCTCTGCTGGGGTCAGAAGAGGGGCCAGGCCGCCGAGGAAGGGGCTCAGTCCCATCCCAATGTTTCTGAGGAGGTGAGCTGGGAGCCCCGAACACACACGGTGCCCCTTCCCGGCCGAGGCTGCTCGGGTTCAGGTGGGCACTTGGGTCACATCGTCCCCGCCTTAACAGCTGTCTCCCCAGCTGCACTGGAGGGCTGCCCTCCTGCCAACGGTGGGAGAGCAGAGGCCCAGAGCCAGCGGAGACTTGCTAGAGACTCAAGCAAGTTGTGGCGGGTGAGAAGAGGCAGATGGCGAGCAAGGTCTGAGGCCAGGCCGTCTGTGTCCAGCTTAGCATCGCCAGGCCTCCCCACCTGGCTGCCTGGGGAGCCCCTCTCTCCTCCCACCCGGAGGGGGAGGGGGCTGAGGAGGCCTGACCCCAGGTGTTCCGTTCTCCCTCTGTTCCATCTTCCTCTTTGCCTTGCGGCAGCCAGATGAACTTTCCAAAAATGCAGATAGCATCATGTCACCCCTTTGATGAAAGTGCCCGGTGGGGACTCTAGGATGGAATTCAAGCTCCTTAACAAGGCTCACAGCGCCTTCAGGGATCGATCCCCTGTGCTCACCACCCCAGCCCTGTCTCGGGATCACTCCCACGGTCTGCCCCTGCTCTGGGCTCCAGACAACCGGGCCACGGGTGGTTCCTGGAAGACACTGAGCTCCGCCCCCCGCTGGGCCTTTGCACACGCTGTGTCCTCTTCCAGGAACTGTACCCACACACGCATGCGCTGCCCTTCAGTCTGGCTGTCTCACCGTCTCATTTCCAGGGCTCGCGGGAACCTCACCTCTTGCAGGAAACCTTCCCCAGCCACTGATGCCGGATTGGGTGCCGCCCTGTGCACAGCCTCCACGGGACGGTTCGGGCCCTGTAATCACCGGCTTGCTTCAGTCTCACCGTCAGCCCCACGTTAAGTTCCTTGCAGGCAGGAATTGTGTTGTGTATCTTCGTATTTGCAGAGCCTACCACTGGCTGGCACCCACGAAGCACCCAATAAATCTTTGTGGAATAAACAGATGAGAGACCGGGAGAAGGAAGGGGAGAGGCGGTTAGCATCTGGGGCTGAGGTTGCAGTTGCCAGGACCCGGGGAAATCGGAGAAGTAGGTGCACAGCACGTGCGTGCCCCCCGGCACAGGGGCTCCGGCTTCCTCTCGCAGGTGCCCGGATCCGTTCATGGAGACACTGAACTGTGATTCCCATGTGCAAAGAGAGGCGCAGCCAGCCCAGGACAGTGGCACCTTGCAGGCAGAGACCTCCCTGAGCATCGCTGGGGTGTGTGTGTGCACGCACGGAGACACCTGCTCCCCGGCCAAGACGGGGGACCGACCATCCCCCAGCTCCTTCTGCGGTGCTGGGTCCAACCCCACTATCCACACTCCTAGCCCCTGCCCCCTGGGGGCTGGCAGGAGGGCGGGCTCCTCTCTGGGCTGTGTTTTCTGCTCTCCAGGGGGTGCCTCAGTGAAAGTGAACTCACTCATTTAAACCTGACTCTGCAGGCCTGCTGCCCCCTGCAGCGCTAATTACCCTGTAGTTCTAAACTGATTGCTGTACACTAAGCTTAAGCCCTCCTTTATTTATTTACTGACTACATTAATAGCAAAGCCGCTGCTTTCTGCCCCTCCCCACTGTACACCGGCTGGCTGCACCCCGTTCTTCTGTGTCCCCCCCAGGAGATGGGGTGCAGAGATGCAGTCTGGCACGGAGCCCCCAAATCTGCCACGCTCATGGAGTCCCGGGGCCAGACAACGGGGAGAACAATGGCCTTTGTCCGTAAATAGTCCCAGGCCCAAGGGAGGGGGCTCCGTCTCTGGTTCTGACTCTTCCATAGAGATGGGAGCGCACAACACAGCCCAGCTCACCCCCGCCCCCCAAGAGGGATCTGTTTATAGGACACTCGGGAGCTTCCCTTGGGCTTTCACACCTCCCATGAGGTGCTGAGCACTGGCTGCATTTAGCAGATGGGTAAACTGAGGCTGTGGCTCTACAGCAGTCGGTGGCGAAGGTAGGGCTGGAAGCCAAGACTTCTCACTCCATCAGCCTTGCCCTTACCCCTCCAGCAAGCTGCCTTTCCCGATATCCTCCCCCTCCTGGCCCCAGCCACCCTGGTCTGACACGTTCCCTTTGCTTGTGGGTCCTCACAGCTTCCACTCCTTGCCATGAGGAAAGAAGCCCGTGGAATCCACACCTCTCTCTCCCAGGCTTTTCTGCCTCATTCACACGCTTGCCCAGAATTTGCAGGAACATGGGCCCTAGAGCCTTTCCCAGGACAGACCTGAGCCACACCCCCAGCACCTTCCACGACTCCCACTGGGCAAGTCTGGGGAGTACCGGCCAGCTGCGGGCTTCCACGGGGGAGCGTCTGCCTGTTCTCCCATTCCGGGGCCAGCAGTGCCCATCGCCAAGCTGGCTCGCGCTGCCTGCTTCTCTCAGTGCCCTCAGGTTCCATGAGGCAGATCTGGGCCCTGGCCTTGGGGCATGGCAGCATTCTGAAGACCAGATGGGCACCATCAGGGTGCAGCATATGGACCCATGGAATCAAGCACCCAGGCTTGACTTTGATTTGAAATAGCAGGGGGGTGCTGTGCTGGACCCCCTCTAAGGAAGAGGGGCAGTGGGGCTCTGGCAGAAAGAACATGGGGTTCAGAGTCAAGAGGACCTGGGTCTGAGGCCAGATCCGCCATTCACTGTTTGACCTTGGCTGCAATTCAGAACTGCTCCAAGGTCCATTTTGTCAACTGTAAAATGGGGTACAGTAATGTCTGCTCCTTCTACCCTCAGGACAGTCATCAGCTGGAAGAAGGCGTATGAATCAGATTTCTAAAAACCCTGGTGCTATAAAAATGAAAATTATAAATGGGGGGACATGTTCAGGGCTGGTATGGGAGAGGAGCTGATGGTCCAGACATTCATTTCCAGGGAAGGAGCACCCCATAGCCAGGACTCAGGAGGCGGGGGGGGAGGGGTGGGGGGGGTGGGGGTGGGGTGCTGCTGCTGGAGTGTCCGCCTCCTCCGTGGGCATTGCTGGGACTCTGTCGCCACCCAGTGGGCACTGGCTGAAAGCGCGTCTTGCTTGGGTGGGTCAGCAAAGGGACTGGGAAGGGGTGTCCTGCTGTAAGCGGCTTTGGCTCCTTTGGGTCCCCTGCTATACCGGGTTGGGCTGGATAGAGGGAGGATGTGGTCCAGACTCACATCAGAGAAAGAACAGTAACTACTTGGGAGGAAGTTCAAATGGACTTTCCAGAAGGTCTCCTGAGTCAATATTTCGATCCTGACCCTTTTTCTCCTACTTTTGCCCCCACTGACCAACTGGTCATACCCAATGAAACTCCTTCCATTCCAAGAGGCTGGATTGGAAGATGTTGTCAGCCAGTCCAAACCCCAGGCATCCATGGGCCCTCATCTTAACTGAGGGAAGGTCAGCCTTGGTTGGAATCCAGCTCCTCAAAAGCTTTGCTACTGGGAGAAGCAGGTAGGCCCAGGAAGGGTTGCACGGTTTGCTGAGTGCCCAGATCTGGCTCACTGAGGGCCTGAGAGGTGACAGCAGAAGGCTGCCTCTTGGCACCTCCAGCCATCTCAAATGAATGCAACTAAATGGTTTGGAAGACCCCTCCCAACACTGGACTTCCGACTCTGTGACTCTCACCGCGTCTGAAGATCCTCAGCGCAAAGGATACATCGGGCCTCATAGCACCTGTTAGCACCTCTTTGAAAAGCAGCATTTCACTCTTGAGTTTCTCTCTCTGCCTAGCTGGTGTGGTCTTTAGCTTAAGTGAGCTTCTAGTGACACTGGGTGGTGGCAAAGGAGAAATGCATGTATGATGGATAGTCTGATGAAGGTAAGGATTTTCCCTAATAAATCCCTATCTGGGAAAGAGGGAGTCACAGAATGGCAGGAGTGGGTAGGGAGTGTGTGTGTGTATGGGGGGTGGGGGCTGGACCTCACCAGTTTGACATGATTAATATTCACCTTTTCTCAGAAATCTCTTGCCAATTAGCATTCCTCCTTAACACCCTATCCCAAGCAGTTGTACTTGACCTTTCCCTTAATTCCCCACAGCACAGCTGAGATCAGGCTGGTATATTTAAATTAGATTTCTCTGAAGTCTCAAGGACAACAAAAGAAAATAAGCACCAAGAACAACATAACATTAGCCCAGCTCTCTGCTTGCTTGCCTTTGGGAGACAGGGGCCATCTTTAATCCCCGCTACCCCCCCCCCCCAGAAGCCCAACTAAGACGGACCCAAAGTGACTGAGTGACAAGTCCTCCTATCAAAGGTCAACTCTTCCCCTTGGGCTCTGACTGTCCTCCTCTCCATCCTTCCAAGCCTGTTCCTTCTTTCCCCTTCTCTCTGCTGCATCCATTTCCCCCTCTCAACCAGATCATTCCCATCAGCTTACACACATCTCCCAGTTTAACCAGCCTTCCCCTGATTCCACTGTCCCCTTTGGTTGCCATCCAAACCCACCGCCTTCAAACGGCAAAAGTCTAGAGAGAGCTGTGATTAGACACTCTCTTCTTCGTTTTGCTTACAGTTTTTGATCTGAGTTTTGTCTCTGTTACTCCATTGAAATTGTCTTGTCAAGCTCCTCAGTGGCTCCGTCTTCCAAAATACAATGGCTCCTTGGCGGTCTTCCTCCTACTTGATCTCTCAGTAGTGTTCTACATCACTGACTCCTTTTGGAAACACTTACTCTCCTGGTTTCTCCCCTACCCCACCGGCTGGTGCTTGTCAGTCTCTTTGGCTTGCTCCTTCCTCTTCCTCTGCTAGAACTCTGGATATTCTATTCGGCTATCTCCCAAGGCTTCCGTGAGCCTCTTACCTTATCTGTCTACTTCTGCCCCTTTCAATCACATGGCCACACCCAGCTGCAAGGGAGACATTCAGAGGATGGAGAGATTGGTTTTTGGTGAAGAGCTAGCGCGTTCTGCCACAGTCTGCCCTTCTAGTCACCATGTATCTGTGTAGACTCTTCTTCCCACTCAGAGAACATACTCACCCCCAAAGAGGAATGACCAAAAATCCCATCCCGTCGTTTGCATCTACTCTGAAATTCGGGATCTCTGGGTGCTGTGCACTCCTTGCCATCAGCTCTGTGAACCAAAAGCTGGCTATCTGTATATAGGTTTATGGTCAAAATCAATGACAGTAGTCCATCCTATGAAATGTCAGAACGGGGGCGCCTGGGTGGCTCAGTTGGTTGAGCGACTGCCTTCGGCTCAGGTCATGATCCTGGAGTCCCGGCATCGAGTCCCGCATTGGGCTCCCTGCTCGGCAGGGTGCCTGCTTCTCCCTCTGACCCTCCCCCCTCTCATGTGCTCTCTCTCTCTCATTCTGTCTCAAATAAATAAATAAAATCTTTATTTATTTTTTATTATTTTTTATTCTTATGTTAATCCCCATACATTACATCATTAGTTTTAGATGAAGTGTTCCATGATTCATTGTTTGTGCATAACACCCAGTGCTCCATGCAGAATGTGCCCTCAATAAATAAAATCTTTAAAAAAAAAAAAAAGAAAGAAATGTCAGAACGGTTTGTGAGCTGCTTTCTGCGCTCATCAGTTTTCTCTCCTTCCTCGATATATATTAAGACTCTATTTTCCTTGCAGTTTGGGGTGGCCAGGTGACTGAGGTCCCCCAATCACGTGTGAACGGGGGTCCTTGGCACTGCTGTTGGACGGAGGCTTTTAAGGGGCAGGACACCCCTGCATTAGATTCCCAAGGCTGTCATGAGAAATCACCAGAACTTGGTGGCTTGAACCAACAGAAATTTATCCTCTCACAGTTGGGGAAGCCAGAAACCCAAAACCAAGGTGTTGGTAGGGCCTCATTCTCTCTGGAGACTCTAAGGGAGAATTTTTTCTTGTCTCTTCCAGCTCCTGGTGGCTCCTGTGTTCCCTGGATTGTGGCGGCCCCTCTGCCTCTGTCTTCACATGGCCTTCTTTCCCGGGGAGCTCAGTGTGTTGTTGCCTGTCTCTTTTAAGGACATGCTCAGTGGATTTAGGGCCCACCCTTACCCAGTATGATCTCATCTCAATCCTCACCTTCATCACACCTGCAAAGACCCCATTTCCAAGTAAGGTCATATTCTGAGGTTAGCGTGGACGAGAATTTTGGGGAAACACTGTCCAATCCACCTCGACCCCCTTTATAACAAAAGTCCCATTGGGCAGTAGGAAGAACAGAGTGCACGCAAGTCCCTGGTCCAGAGAAGTGGTGGGGTCCTGGTACACCAGTATCTGTGAAGATCCCCTGCCCTGGCAATGGAGAACGTTCTTTAATTAGACCTTGGATCTCCTATCTTGGAAAAACGCCCTAGTCCACTGTTCTCTGAAGCCTTTGGGGAATCATTTCTTGACTCTTGTCTGCCCTGGCCACATCTGAAGTGGGTCTTGGACCTGGGCCTCCCTTAGGACCGCACAATTTCACCACTAGCCCAATTCCCACTTGTACAAATTTGGGGGACCGAGTATGGTTTTAAGCTCCCACAGTCCAAGGCTTCGTTAGGCTGGGTTCATGGATTTTTGGCAATTCAGTTTCTTTAAAAATAGCCTTCCGACCTATGCTTCCAATCCATTCTTCATGCTAGTAACCACGCCTAAAGTTCTCTCTTAGACATAGTTGTCAAACATGCTTTTATTGTTACTATTCTTCTTATTGATTTTCCTCTCCCTCAAATCCGAGCTTCCTTGTCAGCTTCCCGCTGGCTACCTTGGGGCCGCCTGAGAGAGTCAGCTTGGGTGGGAAAGGCAACACTCTTAATTTGATGTTTGCCACAGAACCAAATCCCTTTTTAAGAGGACTTTAAATAATGAGCCTTCATTGCCCAAAGACTTGTCCAGTGTTATTTCCTGTAATTTAGGGCACAGAAGCAGTCCGCTCACCTATATCCAAGAAAACACACACTTCTTGATCCTACCCTCACCCCCAATTTTCTTTCATTTCTTCTTGGAAACTTGTCATTTTTTCCCCTGAATTCATCCCTCGATAAGAATATCTTGCTACAAACCTGGACATCAACCATCATACGCCAACATTCTGCTTCTTTCCCCACGGTTTCTTAGAGCTTCAGGCTCAGGATCCACTTGGTCTACCTTCCGGGTGATTGCAGGCAAGAATTTCCCTAAATGTATCATTCCTCCCCTGCAGGGGGCCTCGTCTTTTCTAGCCAAGCTCTCCTTGCTCCTAAATAATCTGGCCACGTCTACCTCTCTGATCCGTCTGCCTCACTGCCTCCCATCTGCTCCCAGACACAGGACTTTGCAGGTGCTGTTCCTTCTGCCGAGAGCCCTCTGTTCCCTCAATCTTTGCCTGGATGCCTCCTTCTTTTTTTTTTTTTAAGATTTTATTTATTTATTTGACAGAGAGAGACACAGTGAGAGAGGAAACACAAGCAGGGGGAGTGGGAGAGGGAGAAGCAGGCTTCCCGCTGAGCAGGGAGCCTGATGCGGGGCTCGATCCCAGGACCCTGGGATCATGACCTGAGCCGAAGGCAGATGCTTAACGACTGAGCCACCCAGGCACTCCTGGATTCCTCCTTCTTGAGTAACTCAGGTTTCAACTCAAATATTGCCTCCTAGTGGGATCTACCCTGACCATTCCATCTAAAGGTGGTTTATTCGGGGCATCTGTGTGGCTCAGTTGGTTAAGCGTCCAACTCATGATTTCTGCTCAGGTGATGATCGCAGGGTCATGAGATCAAACCTGCACTGGGCTCCACACCCAGTGAGGAGTCTGCTTGAGATTCTCTCTCTCCCTCTGCTCCTTTCCCTGCTGCCACGTGCATTTGCGCATGCCCTCTCTCTGTAAAATAAATAAATCTTTTAAAATAAAATAAAAGTTGAGTAAAAGTTGTTTTTTCATTGCATTTAGCACCATCTGACATTCTCTTCTTTATCTGTTTACTTGTCATGGTCCATGTCTGGTTTCCTCTCCATGGGGCCTCTGCGAGAGCCAGGGTCCTGTTGGTCTCGGTCACTGTGACCCTCCTGTTCGGAGCAGCACCTACCACATTGTTATTATGAGAACAAATATCAGTACTTACATAACACGTGTGCCAAACACACAATTTTAGTTCCTTGTTGAAATATTTTTTTTACTGAACAGTTTCCAAGATACACAAAAGTAGGATAATATGATGGACCCCTCCTAAAACCTGTCACCTGGATTCAACATTCTCAAGATTTTACCATGCTCACTTCATCTACCCTTCTTGCTTTCCTTCCTTCTTTTTCTTTCATTTTTCTTTTCTTTGTTTCCGCTGAAGTCTTTTAAAGAAAATCCGAGGCATAATGTCACTCCCCCCCATGCCCGCTACATACTGGTATTTCTTCAGTGGCATTCACACACCTTCAAAGATTAGCAATAGTTGCTCAGTATCATCACTTAGTCCATGTTCAGATTTTCCTGATTGCCTCAAAACTAACTTTGTAGATTTGCTCTCTTTGGATCAGGAGCCAAACTAGGACCATGAGCTGCATCCCTCAGATCTCCTCCCAACCATGCTGTTGACTTGTTGAGAAAAGGGCTGATTACAGCTGACCCTCCAACAACATGGGTTTGAACTGCGCAGGTCCACTTATAGTGATTTTTTTCCCATAACTACAGTCCAGCACTGTAAATGTATTTTCTCCTCCTAATGATTTTCTTTTCTCTAGCTGACTTTATTGTGAGAACACAGTATATTATGCACATAACATACAAAATATGTGTTAATCGACAGTTCATGTTATCGGTGAGGCTTCCGGTCAACAGTAGGCTATCAGGAGTTAAGTTTTAGGGGAGTCAAAAGTTCTGTGCAGATTTTCAACTGCACAGGGGCAGTACCCCCAACCCCCACGTTGTCAAGGGTCAACTAACTGTATTATTAACTATTGAGTTGTAAGATGACGAGGGCCCAAAATGGAGCTGGGTAGTGGGAGTGCAAAAGACAAAATGGTCTGAGGAGATGTTGTGGAGGAGTCTTCTGGTTGACCCTGCCTTCTGTCTGTCCACTACACTCTCTGAGGCATCAGGAGTTACAAGACCACCAGTGTCCTTGCTCCCTCTTACAGGGTCTCTGGTGTGACAGCTGACAGAAACCCTCAGATGAGCTAATTGTATCTCTTACTTTAGTAGTTTGCTCAGCTTCTCCCAGCTGGGCAGAACATTTGTACAACCCTCCCACTTCTTCACAAAATTCCCTCTTTATCTTGCTTCCTCTGAAGCTTGTTAGGAGAGAGTCCCCATACACGATGCTTCCTGTGGTTCCCGGACCACCTGTGCACCAAAACTCACGGGGTTTGTTCTGTTTCTTTCTTTCTTACTTTCTTTTCTTTCTTTCTTTTCTTTTCCTTCCTTCCTTCCTCCCTCCCTCATAGGCTCCACACCCAAGGTGGGGCTTGAACTCACGACCCTGACATCAAGAGTCAAATGTTCTATCGACTGAGCCAGCCAGGCATTCCTGTTCTGCTTCTGTGAAAACTACAGTCAAAGCAGCTAGTTCCCTACCCCAGACCTTCCGAATCAGAACTCGTGGGCACGTTCCCTAGAATCTGTCGTTTCAACCACTTTCCAGATGACTATGAAAAAGCTGATTCACAGACTTGTATCAAAAACCTCGCAGAATACACCAATGGTATGAGTCATAAGATAAAGTGTGTAAAGGATTTCTGCTAGCAGAATTACGACTCCTTTGGAGCCAGTCATCCCCACCTTTTTTGTTTGTGCATATGCTTTTCATTACAGTTTGTACATGTACCCCAATATTTGTTTATGCTTTATATACACATACTACTGTACTACCATATTAGGTATAAAACATACTAAAATATAGCAGTTTTAAAGATTTAACAAGTAAATAAAAATAGAAGTTCTAATATTCACTTCTTGCAGCCTGGAGGTTTTTCTTGGACTCCCATCTGTGGATGACTGCTCTGGGATATTCTCAGCCAATTGTCCTTTGCCTGAGGCTGCCCCAGGAAGTCCAGTATGAAGAGCTTCCAGATATCATGAAAAACTCCTTAATCCTGGATAATTCTTTATCATAACCTCAAATCCTGCTTAGAGAGAGGTTTGTCTGGTTCACCTGGCCTGAATTTTTTCTCTACAATGTGACCAGGGGAACTTTCCCAAATTAGTTGCTGAGCGAGAAAACAGACACATCTGTCAGCAGTCCAGGTGGGGTTGGGCCCCAGCCCCTATTCTTCCTGTGGCCCTCGTGGATCTCTGGAGCTCAGGGCATAAAAATTCCTAATGAATGTATTTAAGGCTGCAGAGAGAGAAAAGGCAATTAGGGCCCAGAGGAAGCAGAAGACAAACTGAGGTAAGGAGCCTAGAACTTGCCATTTCTAGGGCTCTTGGTTCCTTCCCATAGATCTGAGTTTCCATCAGGTATCATTTTCCTTTAGCCTGAAAAGCTTCCTTTAGTATTTCTCAGTGCGGGTTTGTTGGTACAAATTCTCTCAGCTTCCACTGATCTGAAAATGTCTTTACTTCACCCTCATTTTTTGAAGAGTATCTTTGCTGGATATGGAATTCTGGGTTGACAGTTATTTTGTTTGTTTGTCTAGAGATTTAAGAATGTCATTCCTTCTCTCTGACCTCCACTGTTTCTGATGAGAACTCAGCCATTATTTGTGGCATTGTTTCCCTCAACAGAATATGTCATTTTTCTCTGGATGATTTCACAATTTTCAGAAGTTGAACTATATGATGTGCCTAGTTGTGACTTTCTTTACTTGGGAGCTTCCCGAGCTTTTTGGATCTGTAGGTTGGTATGTTTTACCAAATTTGGGCAAGTTGTAACTAATTTTTCTTCATATATCTTTTTCTACCGCATTCTCTCCCTCCTTTTCTTCAGGGATTCTAATTAGCTATATGCTATACAGCTTTATATTTTCCCACAAGTTTCTGAGGCTCTGTTCATTTAATTTCGATCTTTGTTCTCTTTCTTCTTCAGACTGAATCATTTTTATGGCTCTGTCTTCAAGTTTGTGGGCTCTGACTTCTGCCATCTCCAATCTGCTTTTAAAGCCACCAGTGAATTCCTCACTTCAGACATTGTATTTTCAGTCTAGAATTTCTTTACAAAAGTTCCGTTTCTCCGTCGAGATTCTGCATTTGTTGTTCATTAAGACTATATTTTTTTCTTTAATTCCTTGAACACATTCATTATAACTACCTTAAAGTCCTGGTCTGCTAATTTCATCATGTAGATCATCTCAGAGTCTGTTTCCATGGATACCTTTTTTTTTTACAGGTAACATTTTTCCTAGTTATTGGAATACCTTGGAAGTTTTTATTGTAAGTTAGATATTGTGGGTGATCTATTGGAAAGAGTCTGGATTATGTTGTTTGCCTTTAAAGAGTGTTGTGTTTTGTTTTGGCAGGCAATTAATTTATCGGAAGATTTCCTTGCCCCTGTCAAGCCTTCATTTAAGGTTTTGTTAGGGTGACTCTAAAGTAGCCTTTATTCTAGGACATGATCCTTCTTCCCAAAGCATAAATTTTCTGGTACAGCAGCTGAATGCTGTAGCAAGAGGATCTCTCCACTCTGGCGGGAACGATGGCTCCCAGCACTATGTGACCGCTAGTTTTTCCATTCTTTGCTTAACTCCTTAGCAGCCAATCTCTTATGTAGTCTCAACCTGTACCTACTCAGCCCAGTTCTCGACAGAAACTGACAGCGAGCCCCTAGTATGGCTTAAATTGTGTTCCCCCCAAAAGATACATTGAAGTTCAATCCCCCAATACTTCTGACCATGACCTTTATTTGGAAATAGGGTTTTTAAAGAGGTAATTAAATTAAAATGAGGTCATTGTCGTGGGTCGTAATCCAGTATAACCAGTGTCCTTCTAAAAAGGGGAAATTGGACACAGAGAGAAAGCCATATGAAGATGAAGGGAAAGATCAAGGTGATACATCTAGAAGCCAAGGAATGTCAAAGATTGACAGCAATCACCAGACACCAGGGAAGAAGTGTGGAACAGCCCCTCACCCACCCACATTCTGACACCTTGATCTCAGACTTTGAGCCTCCAGAACTGGGAGAGAATACGTTTCTGTTGTTTGAGCACCCCCCCGCCCAGTTTGTGGTACTTTGTATGATAGCCCTAGTAAATGAATGCACACCCACAGAGACTTTGTGGGGGTCCCCATGTGACCCCTTCCTCCCTGGCACTGGCCCTCCAAGTTCCATCTGGTCTACAGCTCCGAACCCTGATCTTTTTCTTCTCAGCTCAGCAGGACGGCTGGACTCTTCTTGGGTTCCACCTTTTTGTGCTGTAGTCCGGAAAGTGTCCCCAGGCGGAGAGCTGGAGGAGGCTGGGCTCACTTGATGTGATTACAGTTGTGCGCTGTCTCTTGTCCAATGACGGAAGACAACAGTGTCACACATTTGGTCCAGTTCGGTAGTTTTTACGGTGAAAGGCAATACTAGTATTTGTTACTCTGCCATGGCCAGAAGTGAAATTTCTGTTCTAAATTCTTTGAGTTATTTATTTTGAATGAATTATTTGAACTCATTTACTTCTCTTGACACCTCTATGAGGTAGACAGATTGTTAACCTCATGAGTTCCAGATTAAAAAAAAAAAAGCGAGGCCAAAAAAAAAAAAAGATTAACTATAACTGGTCCAAGGATACATCTTATAAATGATAGAGGTAGACTTTGAATCTAGGCAGTTTAACCGTAGAGTCCATGCTCTTCAATATTAACCAACGATCTTAACGTAACAGGTTTCAACAAATGTACTTTGAATGAAGGAATAGATGGCTGTCTCTTCTACTTCATTGCCCATTTACCTGATAGTCCACCTGCCCGTGAAAATCCCAACATCACATCAACCTAGTGTGTTCACTTCTTTTCCACCCAGACTTTTAAGCACTCTGGAGAAAATCACACTGAACTTCTACCAAGACTGAACTCCTACCAAGTTATCTGGACCTTTGAAAATAGCTAATAGTTCTGTCTTTCCCTCATCTTTGCCTTCCATTGGCTGTTGGTTCTGCCTTAAATCTCAAACACCTGTACCTCCCTCCTCATTTTCAGGAAAAACACAATTTCCAGCTGTGAACTCTCAGATTCCCACTCATTTCTCTAAATTTGACTTGCGTTGGCACGTATCCTTGCCTTTTGCTCTACTGTGAAAATATTTAGCGTTTCTCTCTCTTGTCTAAGGCATATCCACGTGTGGCTACGGCTTGATGCCTTTCTCCCCCTTTGAGCCAAGTGTTTGGAAGTCTTGTTTTTCTTCCCTGCATCCTCATCACCCTCTCCTCTCCAGCTCATTCCCTCAACTCCAATCTGGCGTCTGTACTCATCCCCTATTCATTAATTAATGTTGGCTTTCCTTTGATTAATTTTTTCCTTATGCTTTCTTTAAATGTATTTGTTATCATTTTAACTTCTTGATCTGGATCCCTAATTTATTATTTTTTACTGTTCATTAATATCAATATTTAAGATCATGAGTTTTCCACTGCTGTGTATCTTATAGATTCTCCTCTGTGGGACAGTTTTCTATATATTTTAAAATTTTTGTTTTCCTTTCCTCATTGATCCAAGAGTGTTTAAGAGAAAATTTAAAAATTTCTTTGTGGTAGAGTATCTTTTTTTTTTTTTTTGTGGTTTTGTAATGAATATCTATTTTATTGCATTTTAATCAGAGAATTTTATTTTATATTATTTCTACTTTGGGGAAATTTTATAATTTCTCTGTTGTTTTATATACAGTAAATTCTTGAATATTCCATGGACAGTTTTAGCAAAAGGTATACTTTCTGTTTTCAGACTACAGAGCTCAATATATCAATTAACTAAATTTGTGTTATTAATTACATTTTAATTTCTTCTTTATTAAAGAAAAGGTGAACATAGGGAACCTATGCCCTTTCCCTGAGTATGGGCTAGGAAGTGTCGAGACCCCAGACTTGTCCCTACTCTCAATATGGCGCCAAAGCAGAAGAACTGTTAACCATGGTTGCTTCACGGCCCAGAGCGTCCTGAGGAGTGGGAGAGTGATTTCCCTCGCTCCTGAGTGGGGAATGTAATAGGGCAGAGGGTGAGAGACAGGCATGGAGGTTGCATAAAGGGGATGTTGTAACTCTTGTTATTCAGTGATCTGGGACCACATTATGCAATGGAATCTTCGTAGGTGCCAGCAGCGTGGACAAAGGCCAGCTTCCCCCCACCCCCTGGCACCACATAAATTCCCCACTCCCACCCCACCCACACTCCTGGTGAAGGAAGACTCTAAGTGATTGAGATTTAATGTCTACCACCCATTTGAATGGGACTTGAAGAATAAATTCAGTTCAGTTATAGAACAAGTATTTTTTGCATGTTCATTCCACATCTGTAGCTCCAGCTCAGATCTCTCTGTGCATTCTAGACTTACATCTGAGTTAGATTAGGCTTTTCAGCCTCAAGCTGAGCATGCCCAAAACTAAAGCCATCTCTGCTCATTGTCTCATCTTCACCCCTCAACTAAAATCTGTTCTTCTTGTCTTCCCTATTTTTCTAAATCTTGTCCACATCCAATAAGTTGTCTGGGGCAGAAACCAGGTATTGTGTGAGGGGGTGTAGTTCAGAAAATGCTAAAGGTCAAAAACAAACTAAGGCATATCCATTCTGTTAACAACCATATATACTGGGCTTCACAGGTGAGTTACTTTAAGAACTGGGCATCCTTTTAAAATAGTTTGAAAAACCACTGTACAGGAGAGGATGTGATGCAGTGGAGTAGAAGAGCCTAGAAACCCTTCCATACAAGCCAAAGCCACTGAAAAGCCTGGAGATTGGGGTCGGACTAGAGAGTGGGGTCCACTGCTGGAGGAGGCAGCTGGAGAGGAGGATGGGAATTGCTGAGTGTGGCAGAGGTGAATGGCCAAAGGGAAGAGGGTTCAGGGAACATTTTTCATTGGCTGTTTTGGTCTTTATCCAAGTATTTGAGGGCAGGCAAAGTGACTGAGCCTGAGCTGCATCAAGAAGGGCCCAGGGCATCAGACTGTCTGCTCCTTCCTGGACAAAGCTCACGATTCTCCATGGCTCTCCAGGAATCCATGGGGCTGGATGTCTACAAGATGTGTTTTGAACCCACAGCCTACCTGGGCTACTTCAAGATGGGCCAGAGCTCTGTGGGTGATGAGTTCCTCCATTTCCTGCTAAAATGCTACAACACCGCTTTTAAATCAGGTGCTGGTCTCCTTGAACCCTGGAAGAGGTTTGTGGGAGGAAGGGTGGGCATGGAAATTTTAAATTAGATGCTGGTCTTCTTCAACCCTAGTGCAAGTTTACTGTGGGATGGGGGAAGGTAGCCAGGCAATTGGCAGGAACTCTGGACTTGGAGATAATGTGGAACCTCCCTACAGGCTGATTTTAGATATTTGATGTATGGTACTAGGTGGGATGCCCTAAACATTTCTGAGGTCTCTGGGTCAAGATTTTCTCCTCCCATAAAATCTAAGAGCTGTGGTTTTTGATGGCACTGAGTAGCCCTGTCTTCTCCCTATCCCTGTCAAAAAGAAGCTGCAAGGGGCATCAGTGTAGGAAGCCTTTTTCCAAATTCAGTGCAGGAAGCTTTCGTTCTCTGCGTGATTACCACTGTGGCCTGTGAAAACATCATGGGTGGGTGCCTCTCAGATTTGCCCCTAGGGGAAGAATGGTGTTTGGCAGGCTGGATCATTAACATCAAATAATGGGTCTCTTTTCATGATTCACATGAGAAGGAAACATAACCCCATAGCATAGCTAGAATTTCCCTGATGAACAACCTCCTGCTATCAAATTTTCTGAAACCTTTGATGCTTGCCTCCATTTATCTGCCACTGTAACCTACAGGTAACACAAACGAAGGGGAAACAAACAAAATGTAGCAGCAGAATCCAGGAGCAGGTGAGCAGTCTTCATTCAGTAGCGGGGCCGGGACCCCTCGGTCCAGCTAGTTTTCTCTCCTTGCCACCCTGTTGTTTATCTTGGAAGCCCCTTGCCAGGGTCCAAATGCTACTGATATTTTGTGTTAACCCAGTCTCTCCCTGGCTGGAGAGAAGGCAAAATGGGAAGGGGAGACCAAGGGCTCTGTGGGCAGGCCTATATTCCCCTTTTAGTCCTGCTAAGAAAGTTTCTGGGAATACAGGTGGTGCTCAACGAATGTTTGCTGATTGAGCTTTGGAATGTTACTTAACACAGACAAGAACCGCCTCGAGCTGGAAAAGTGGCTAGAGAAGATCCCAGGGGCATTGGACTGGTCCCCAGTGGTGAGATCTGTGGGTGAGTTTGAGGAGGACAGGTCAGGGGTTTGTTGTTTGCCTGGGATCGCCATGATGCGAGCTTCACTTAACTCCCAGAATCAAGAATTTTTCATGGGGCTCGTGTAGAAATGGCAAAGCAGGGGGAGACTAAGAAGGAAGGAAGTGGGGGCGGGGGTTCCAAGAAGAAAGGAGGAAGAATGAGAGATGAATCCGATAAAGAGCAAAAGAGGGAAGAGAAATAGATGGCTGTAGACAGACCCAGAGCCAGAGGGAATTGTCACGAACGCCCACCCAGAAGGCCAGGGCCTGCGCCCCCGCGCTGACATAGACCTGTGATAGACAGACGTTCTGATGGGCAGGCGCCCCTGTTGTTCCAGTTATAGCCTCCAGGTGGCGCCAAACTTGTGGCATCTTTCTGCCCATCGCAGGAGGTGGGCATAGAATTAAGACCAATCTTGCATGCAAGTGAACAGACTCTACTTACCTTGGATAATTTCAGGGCAGCAGGAAGGTCCACCGTAGCACCTCCACTCCCCAAATACCACTGTCCCCAGTTAGGTAAGACGGTTGAAGTTGTATATTAGATTCTTATGTCTTTTGCTTAAGCCTGTGATTTTTTTTAAGATTTTACTTATTTTTTTGACAGAGAGAGAGAGAGCACAAGCGAGGGGAACGGCAGGCAGAGGGAGAGGGAGAAGCAGGCTTCCTGCCGAGCAGGGAGCCTGACGCGGGGCTTGATCCCAGGACCCCGGGATCATGACCTGAGCCGAAGGCAGACGCTTCACCAACTGAGCCACCCAGGTGCCCCCAGACTGTGACTTTTTAAAAATGCGGAACTGGAAAGAGTAAATCTGTAAGTGCCAATCCTTACGCATACCTCAGTATGAATGAGCCCCACATGCTGAGAACAGGTGTAGGTAAGAAGAGAATGTGTGTGGGGAGCAGTGAGGAGGCCGGATGGCATGGTCAGGAGACATGGGGAGAGCCTGGTGGACACCCGCAAAGTCTGCCAAGCGCATTTTGTAAGATTTGCTCAGCTGATTCCTGGCCAACTTTCCATGTCCTTTTGCACTTGGCTGGGTCGTGTTAAACATGGACCTAGCAGACAGAGAACAGACCAAGCGCCAGGAGTACATTGCCCAGAGAGGGGCTACCAGTGGAAAGAGCAGTGACCTCGGGGTCAGGGTCAGCCGCTGGCTTCCTGACTGCCCCTGTCTCTGAGACTCAGTTTCTTGGTCTGTAAAGCCAGTGATTTGATATTCTGGGAGTCTGTGTGAGAGGCAGAGAATGGCCAGGAGTGACGTATGCGTCTCACACGATGAGCCTGACCCTGCTGGCCACTCCTTCCTCTCCCCTCCACTTAGAGTCAAGTGGGCTGAGGAGGAGGAGCGGCTAAGGAGACCTGTGCGCCAGGTGCTCAAGGGTGACACCCCTGGCCGACTGCCTCCTTTCTGCCCTGTGCCTTGAGGCTGCCTGCCTCACCCTGGAAGCCTTCCAGGATGCCCTGTGCCACCCCAGGTCCCTGCTCCGGCCCAGGGGCCATCTGGTGCTGGGCGGGAGCCTTGAGACCACCTTCTACATGGTGGGGGCCAAGAGGTTCTCTGCACTGCCACCGAAGGAAAAATTCGTGGGGGGACACCCCCCCGGGGTCCGGCTTCACCATCGAGAAGCTGGAGAAGGCTCAGCGGGCAGCTGAGACCCTCCTGGAGAAGCGTTCAGACCACACGGGGACATTCTTCATGGCCCAGAGAAGGGACTGAGCGGCATATTGGGAAGGCGAGGGAGCACACGGGGCAGGACTTCGAGGCCACATTCTGACCGCCTCCCCCGTTTGCTTTCCTCTCCGGTCAGCCAGCTTTATTTAGAACCCTTACCAGCAAATGCTTTTAGAGTCTTATTATACATGATTGCCAGGTAAATAGGGATGTTTATCTCACACAGAGAGGTTCATAATATACTCTGCTAATGGCCCAGGGTCGGGGAAAGAATTGGACCAGAGAAATAAAGCTGTGCCCTCCCCTAGTTTTTTTTTTTTTTTAAAGATTTTATTTATTTATTTATTTATTTGAGAAAGAGAGAGAGAGAGAGAGAAACAGCATGAGAGGGGAGAGAGTCAGAGGGAGAAGCAGGCTCCCCGCTGAGCCAGGAACCCGATGTGGGACTCGATCCCAGGACTCCAGGACCATGACCTGAGCCGAAGGCAGTCGCTTAATCAACTGAGCCACCCAGGCGCCCTGTGCCTCCCCTAGTTTTGAGGGTGGCTCGGTTGCATGGAGTGATGAGGGTAGAGTCCCCCACGATCACCTAATTTAGGCATTTTGGGGACTGCTCACCTTCTGAGCTCATTCCCCACCCGAATCTTCACCCCTGCTGATACTGCGGCCCCATCCCACGAAACGAAGAGAAGACAGGCTTTGGCGTCAGGCGACATGGATTTTGGTACTTGGCTCTCGGCTTACTTGCTCTTGTGATGTCAGGTGGGTTTTTAATACCTCAGAGCCTCAGTGTCCCCATTGCTGAAATGGATAGAATAACCCGCCTCCCCAGGGTTATTGTGAGACTCCCAAAGATAGAACATGAATACACCTGGTAGATAATCATGTGTGCAATGTTGTACGTGTAAGTTTTTGCTGACACTCCATATGCGTGTAACAAGCAGTTCTAAAGGGAGCTGGAGTTCTAAAGAGGTGGTTTTCCTTCTTCATCCAACGCGATCCACCTAAGCCAGTTTGGGACAGGGATGGGGCGCTTGGGAAAGACTTTTGAAGGAAGTAGCAGCAGATCAGTGGGATGTAAGGGGTGACTGGGAGTAAGGTCTCAGATCAGTGAGATGTAAGGGGTGACTGGGAGTAAGGTGAAAGAATCGGGGGCATAGTCTGTGAAGAGCAGGAATTCTGCAGTAGCAGAGACCCAGAGGGGAAGTAACATACCATGTTTGGTGAACTTCAGGAAAAACTGAAGACTGCTGGGTAGGTTGAGGTCCTGTCCCTGGTGGTCCCCGATAACCCACCGGGCACTGGCATGGTGAAGCAAGCCAACACTTCGAGCGGGCAGAGAAGTTGCCCAAGCGGTGATGGTTGGTTTGGGGTAGGAGGTAGGCAAGCAAGTAATTTATTCATCCAACAAATATTTGTTGAGTGCCTACGTAAAGCTAGGCACTGTGCTCAGTAAGTGTCAGAAACTTTGCCCGGGACTGGTCCTTACCGTAAACACAGTTGCAACACTTAAGCCCTTGATCACATCATGCCCCATGTCTTTGTATCTGTGTATATTCTCATGTGTATATGTGGGTATGTGCACACGTGTGTGTGTGTGTGTGTGTGTGTGCGTGCATGCTGGCGATGGTCATAGAGGGCGGGTCAGATCTATCCATGGTGTTACCACATGAGTGATAGGAGAAATTGACTCTCAAAGGCTGGGAGCAGATCGGGAGTTAGCTACCAGAGGAAGCTTGCAGTATGTGGACCCAGAGGCTGAGTGTTAGCACCTCCTCCAAAGACAGCTCCAAGTGCACACTGGAGTGTGCAGCCAGAAAGCTGGATTGGCCTGGGAAAGCAGAAAGCAAAGAGGAAGGTGGGAGGGCATATGGCGAGGGTGTCCAGGGCAGGTGCTCTCGGCAGGGCTGAGGTGCCCAGTGCTCTACCTCCCTGCATAAAGTGTGGACACACATCCTGGGGTATGTTCTCCAGGGGTCATGGGGTTAGTTACATGGGCAGTCACACCGGGGAGCTGTTGGCTCTCTTACATGATACCACGTACACTTTGTGGGCTGACTGTGAGTAGGCATTGTCTTTGGTTTCATGGGAGGCTAGTGGCCAGAAAGGATTTGTCATCCACTGAAATAACAAGCAACACACTTTTGTTAAGCACTATTACTGAGTAGGCGTGGGACTCTATGGCAAGACAGAATTTGCTTGGGAGAGGGACAATGACGGGAAGCACAGAAGAGATAGGATTGGTTCCTGCTCAGGGTCGGAGGAAGGTTTCACGAAGTAAGTGGTAGCCGAGATGAGTTATAAGAGAGGGTGATGGTTGGAAATGTGTTCACACTGGAAGAAACGCTATTGCTAAAAACAAAACAAAACAACACACGGCCTTAGGAAGATGCCAGATGAATGATGTGATGTTTTCTGTTTTCTTTGCCTAGAGGGTGGGCTCCGTATGAGAGAACAGAGGAGAACAAGGAAGGCTGGGAAGGTAGCTCAGGGTATTGGACTCTGTGAGCCTCTCCAGGGGGTAATCAGAGTTCATCAACAAATATTTATTTAACATCTGCCATCTGCCAGGCATTGAGCAAGCAGGACTAAATAGGACACATTTCTTGCCTTGCTGGGCTTGTAGGCAGTTAGGACAACAGTGTTAGGAGGGGAGGGCATGCAGACGATCATGCCTAATCTGGGGGAGATAAGGGAAGCATCGCAAAGACATAATGCTTAAAGTGAGTCTTGAACTAACAGTCCGTGCCCAGTTGCCAGGCAGCCAGTGGGATGGAGGTGCAGGGGCCTGGGGTGCTGAGGCAGGTCAGGTAGAAGAAGCAGCATGGCCAGGGTGGGAGCCACGGGTAGACACCAGGCACGGTCGGGGACCCTCATCCGTGAACATGGACTCCATGGCCATTATATGCCCGTCCCTGTTTTGTATTCTGGGGATACAGTGCATGAGTCCAGCAAGGCCCTGACCTCATTCTACTTGGGAGCAGAAGGGAAGGCAGACAGTAGAGGAGTAGATCAAAGATAAAATATAATAAAATAAAAAAGTGTGAGCCCTAAGAAAGAAATCAGTAGGGAGGTACTGTGGAGAGGAACCGGGGCAGAGGGGGTGGGAGGAGGGCCCATCCAGTTGCCTGGGATGGACAGACCTAGACCGAGGTCCTGCACAGTCAGGCAGTGGTGTGACGGCAGGGGCCCCTAGGACGGGGCTGCCAAGCCCAGCAGTGTTCCTCTCTCGATAATGGAACCCTCCAAAGCTGCCGTGGAGAATGCTTCTGGAAGCAGAATCTATAGGCAGGCAGGAGAAGCTCTTCTGCCCGTTCCTATCCTGTCTGTGGGCCTCTCCTGGAGAAACCCCCTTTAAAATGTGCCAGCCCTTCTTTTTGCCTTCCAGAGGAGGATCCCAGGCACTCAGACAGACCTCCAGAGGAAATAACGAGCAGTGAGTGGGGTGGGTGGCAGACTCCTGGAGGACAAGGTAGGTCGTCGTCCTGACTGTGTGTCTCTGTGTGTGAGTGTGTCCTTCAGGGGAAGGAGGCCGGACAGCAGGATGGCTCCCTGGGGACCAGTCCCAAACCTGTTTGGGATTGTTTCCCTTGTCCTTCATTCTCTGGACACAAGGGGGCAGTCGAGCCCCGAGCTTGGCAAGCTGCAAGGCCCATGGGGCCGAGGACTGTCTTCCCCCAGCCTTGCTTGCCTGAGGCCTGCTCTCCGGTTCAAGCTGACCTCTGAATGTGGGAATCGGAAAGAGGAGGGCCACCGCCCGCACAGAGCACCCTGATTTTCACTGGCCTTCACTCAACCCTATGTAAGATGCGCTGCCCTCCTCCCCTTCCACAACAGAAGCTGAGGCCCAGGAGAGCTAACCCAGATCCACGTGCCGCAGGGCCTGGCGGGAGATAGATCAGCCCAGAAGTAGCCTGGGTGGCAGAGCAAGGGAGAGGCACCCCAGCTGGCTGCTGGAGCGGAATTCTTCTGGGCCCTCTCCATTGTAGTGAAAATCTCCCCAGAGTCCCTGAAGCTTGGGCAGGAGGGCCAAGGGCAGGGATAGGGCGTAGTAAGCCCATCAGAGCCACTCAAAAGCCATTACTGCCAATGCACGTGTCAGGTCCCATGCTGGCGCTAAGAATACAAGGGGGAAATTGGATTCAGGCTCTTCCAAAAAGTTCACAATCAGGTGACCGAAGGGCCACTGCAATGCAGTGTGGTAAATTCAGCATGAGAGAGTAGGACAGGTCCTGGGGAACACACAGGAGGTGCATTCACCTAGATGTGGGGGTCGGGTGACAGAGGTCACAGAAGTCTTCCTGAAAGTCTTAAGGATAAGAGGGTTTAGCCAAGCAAAGGTAGACCAGGGCTTTTTGGGCAAGGGAGAAGTGTGAGCAAGAGATCAAAGTCAAGAAACAACACAGGAGGAAGACTGAAAGAAGTTTCAGTGTGTCTGAAAAAGTTCCAGCATAGTACCCTTTAATACTGCAGCCGTTTTAATGGCACACTCTCTATGATCTGACTCTTGCCTGACTCTCCAGCCAGTTGGAAGGGTTTCCTGAACAGTTTTGTACGTTCCTACAGGAGCCTTGGAGGACTGAGTTTTTCCAGTTCGGGGCCTGCAGGATTATGAGAAACTGGATGCTAGGGGAAAGACTTGGAAGCTGGGCAATTAGTTTTTGGGTGGGCTTTTCCCCTGGGACCTTCCACTCTCCTTTGCCTTAACAAGTGACACCCCTGCAAACTGGGGACTCGTGCGGCAATTGACAAAGGAAGTTGTGATAGGGTACCTTCAAGAGGAATTCAGAGGTTAAGACTAAGCAAATAAAAACACAAAAACAAAAACAAAAGGCTAAATATTGATTAACTAGGTTACTTAAAAACTTAGATTGCTGACTGATGGAAGACCATAGCCAAAGTGATCAGGCAGATTGGAAGATATATTTGCAATGGATAAGATCAACAGGGAACCAATACCTTCTAGAATATACAAAAAATATACAAATCAAAATATACAAATTTGGACTAGGAGAAAGTCCAAAGAGAAAAAGGAACCACTGACTTAAGCCACTGACATGTGGGGGTTGTTATAACACTTAACCTTACCCCACTGATATGCACCTTTATATGTCCTCAAATTGATCAGAGAAAGGTGAAATTTAAAAAATTGTAGGGGGGCCTGGCTGGCTTAGTGGTAGAGCATGTGACTCTTGATCTCAGAGTCGTGAGTTCAAGCCCCACGTTGGGTATGGAGCCTACTTTAAAAAAATTGTCTTATTTTCATTAGACTGGCAAAAATTGGTAAAGTAGATCATTCCAAGAATTTTGGTAAGGGTTGGAGGTGTGTATGGGTGTGTTGGTGATTATAGGAACTCCCATGTACTGTTGGTGGGGACGTAGACTGGTAAGGCTTGCACTGGTGTGTCTTATGAAAGTTAAATATTTAATTGACTAATGACTTGGCATTTCTACTCCTGGGAATATACCCTGTAAAAATTCCCACCCAGGTCTGCACAGAGGAGACAGGGACATCTACAGAAACGCTGTGTTGGGGCATTGGAGGCAATCTGGGTGTCCATCCCCGGGGGAGTAGATTCAGAAAAGAGGGGATGCAAGTCTCGGAATGGCAAGAAGTAACAGCCCACATGTATGCACAGCAATGTGCGCAGGCATTAAGGGCATAGTGAAAAATAACATAAATAAAGGCATATACATACAAAGCAACAGTACCTAATTCACAAAAATACACATAAAGAAAAGAACATGCATTAACCCCTTAGAAAGTGGGTGTGAGGATGAAAGGCGGGAGGGGATGAAGAAGACAGGATTGAATGGATGGGGTCCCCCCCGCCACACACACGTTCTTTTCCAAAGCTTTCTGACAAGAGACTGAAGGCTGACACCCACAGCGTTTACTTCCGAGGCTGGGTTTCCTTTACAGATGGGATTCCCACGAGGCTGTGACATCTCTCCTCAACTTTTTGGAAAGTCCACGTTCAGCCTTTACTGCTCTTTTTCCAATTTTGTAAGCATTCCCCTTAATCATCTGACCTCATGCTTTCTCAAAAACAAAACAGAACACAATGCAAGAGGAACAGAATTACGAGATCCAATCTTAGTCCGAACAGCTTGCACTCAGAACATAAAATGAGTTGCTTTTCATATCTGTATGAAACAGAGGGAGAAAAGAGTGAAATACATCAGCCTTCTATTTGTATCGAATTATTAGTGGCCTGACAGGTGTGCCAAATATATGCATTATACCGCTACGGTAATTAGCAGGGAAAAAAAATCAATGGAACAGAGAAGATAGGCTTAAATCAGATCATAGCAAGTATTGTAAGTAAGCACATGACAAAGGAATATCACATCAAAGAGGAAGCAAAGCAAAATCATCCATACAGCACAGAAGCAACCCCAGGTCTCGGCTTTTCCAGGTGGGTGTCGTGGAAGCCCCGCCCTGATTTTCAGCCTCACGAGCTTTGGTATTACTGCTGGCCACATGCCCACCTCCAGCAGGCTGGCCACCTGCCACCGCAAAGCCTCTGGGCCCTGGCTCTGCCAAAGGCCCTTGAATGCCATCTCCCTGCAGTTCACAAGCCATGCCACAGGGGTGAGTTGGGGCTGGACACCTCTTTGCTGGATTATGGAATTGGCCCCAGCTGAGGCTCAGCAATCTCCTCTTCCCTCAACGGTCCCCACCCCGGGTCTCCCCGCTCTCCCATCACTCCTCTCCTCCAGCGGAGCAGGTCGCCCCCTGCGCCCTTCCTCTCCTTCCCTGCCCTGGCCTCCTTCTCAAAGCTCCCTGCAACCTGAGCAATGGATTCAGTGGCCAGCTTAAAATTTGGAGACTCGTGAGTATAGATAACCAGAGAACTAGAGAACTAGAGTTTCTGGCTGATCTGTATCTGTGTGGCTGGGGGGTTTCAACTCAAAGCTCCGCGAAAGGATGCATGTTAGAGCCCTAGGAAATGCAGTCTTTGTGCACACACAGGGCCCCTCGAGGACTGATGGAACAGCCTCTTTCCTTCCCCGCAGAGAGCCATGACTCTAACAAGAGAGGGGTGCCGAAAGGTTGTGGACTCCGGGAAAGGGCTCCCCACCTCCGCACAGTGAAGGCTCAGATTAATCATCCCTGGACTCACCATATGTATTCATCAAAACCTAAAGCAGGCCCTGTGGGACCACATCACATTTGATGAGTTATCATTTGACTTGTAATTTTGTTTATTTATTATTAATTACCAAGCACATGAAAGTCTCCAAATGGCCGGTTCCTCTGACTCTGGGAGTTGCTTAATTTGGCTCTGCCCTGGATTCCGACCTAAGGGTTCACACCTGGCCTCAGGTCTGGTTTGAGCGGAAAACCAGGAAAAGGCTCGGTGGAGGTGCTTCTCTGCTGCTCCAGTGAACACCCCCCACCCCCGCCGCGGCCTCAGGAGTGGGCTCCTAATAGCTGTGTTGTACCTGGGTGTACGTTTCTTTCTGGGAGATAAGCAGAAGCCATGGAGTGTGAAAGGAGACATCACTGCCTACTGGGGTCTAAATCATTTCTGGAGCATCCCGGGCCTCTGATCTAAAGGAGGCCTTGATGTCTGAATCACGGAAGTACTTTTTCCAGCATTGGAAAGAGCAGCTTGGAGGGAAGCTTGAGTGGAGGTTTCTGTTATGTTCCCCGCTATCCTTGCCCCTTGTTTTTGTTGGAACAGCCATTTGTCCTTCAGTGCCCTTGAATGCTTTAACCCCATTGGGTAAAACCGGTAAAAGGAGCCAGGCTAGGGCATGCCTCACAGAGCAGACGAGGGCACCTCTATGGTCACGTACCCTTCATCTCTACACCTGCGCTCGTTTCAAAAGTGACTCTGCATCTAGACATGCAGGATTTTTTTTTTTTTAATCACAAGATTGATCATACATATAAAAATGTTCATAAAACACAGTATGAAGATTAATATAAAATGGACACCCAGTAACAGCCCCCAAGTTGAGAAATAGAACACCGCAGGGTCTTAGAAGCACCCCTTTCTCCCGTGGGGGCGACACCCCCTCCTTCCCCTCCAGAGCCCACCTCTATCCTGACATCTGTTGCTTTTCTTTACAGCTTGCCGCTCATTTATGCAGCACTAAATAATATTGTTTACTTTTGCCTGTTTTGAACTTTATATAATTGGAATAAAAATGTACATCTTCTTCAGGACTTGTTTCTCTCCAGCTGCATCATTTGGAGAACCACCCATGTTGATGTCTATAACTATAATCATGGTGCGTTTTCATGACCGTCTCCTCTAATGTATTTATTCTACTGTTGCCGCACATTTCGGTTTTTCTAGTGGGGGCTATTTCAAAACAATGCTGCAAAGAACAGTCACGTGCCTCTGTCAGATTTGCTCTGGGTATGACCCTGGGTGTGCAATTGGTGGGCACAGAGTGTGCCCAGCTCAACTCTCTTAGTTCATGGCAGCCTGTTCTCCAAACTGGTGCACCAATGTATATGCCCATTAAAAATACATGAGAATATCTGCGATCCAGGTCCTTGGTGCTGGCCGATGTGATTTTTGCCAATTTGATGGCTGTGTAGTAGCATCTTGTTGGGATTTAATCTGCATTCTGCTGATGAGATTAAGCATCTTTTCATAGGTTTATTGGCCATTTGGATTTTCTTTCTTAGAAAGGGTCTGTTCAAGTCTTCTGGGTCGTTCTTTATTTTCACCATTTCGATTCACAGAAGTTCTTTATAAATTCTGGATCCTGGTCCTTTGTCAGTTTTGTGAGTTGTAGGATCTTTTCCCACTCGGTGGCTTATCCCTTCACTCTCTTAATGTGTCTTTGGTTGAACAGATGTTCTTAACTGTAATATACTCAAATTTACAAATCTCAGATTTCCCATGAATGATTTTTGTATCCAGTTTAAGAAATCCTTCTCTACCCCCAAGGTCATGAAGATATTCTTCTATATTACCTTCTAAATCCTTAGAGTTTTGCTGGGCATCTATACTTTTTAATCCACTTGAGTTGATTTTTTTGTGCATAGTGTTCAGAGAAAGTCTGATTCCATTTTCTCCCCTACGGATACTCAGTTACCCCAGCACTATTTATTGAAAACTCTGTTTTTTCCCCACTGATCTATGATATCACCTCTGCTGTACATCAAGTGTTGATTAAGTTATGGGTCTGTGTATGGGCTCTCTACTATTTCATTGGTCTATTTGTCAATCCTTATACCAATACCATACGGTCTTCATTACTATAGCTTTCTAATAAGTATTATGTCTGGTAGAGACAGTCCTCCTACCTTATTTTTCTTCTTCAAGAGTAGCTACTCTTGGCCCTTGACACTGTCAGATAAATTTTAGAGCTGGCTTGTCAAGTTCCAACAAAAACCTATTGGGATTTTAATTGGGATTTTACTGAGTCTATAAATCAATTTGGAGAGAAATGACATCTTTACAATGTTGAGGCCTTCAGTCCATGAAGTGGTCTATTTCTCCATTTATTTAGGTCTTCTTTAATGCCTTTTAATAAAATTTTATAATTTTCTCCATTAAGGTCTTGTACATATTTTGTTGGATTTATTCCTAGGCACTTCTCATTTTTTAATGCCATTGTGAATGAAGTTTGTTTTAAATTTCATTTTATAACTGTTTCTGGTTAGAAATGAATTTAGTTTTTTATATTCACTTTGTATCCAGAAACTTTGCTAAACTCCTATATTCCAGTAGTTTCTTTGTAGGTGATTTTAGAATTTCTCTCTATATATCATCACTATCTGTTTAAAATAATAATTGTATCTTTTTTTGTTTCTAATCCTTATACGTTCTATTTATTTTTCTTACCTACTGTGTTGTCCAAGACCCCTAGTAGAATATTGAATAAAATTGGTAATTGTTAGCATTCTCTTCTCTGTCCTCAAGTTGAAGGGAAAGCTTTTAAATGTGGCATCATTAAGTGTGATGTTTGTTGAAGTTTTTGTAGATAATCCTTATCACATTAAGGAAGTTCCATTCTATTCTCAGTTTGCCAAGAGTTTTTGTTGTTGTTGTGAATGGATGTGGACTTTGAGCTTTTCCCCCCTATATATCTATTGAATGATCAGAAGGCATTTCTCCTTTGATCTATAAATATAATTTATATTAATTGATATTTGGATGTTAAATTGCCTCTTTTTCCTGCAATCAATCCACCTTGGTCATAGTGTAACTACTAAAAGAATAGGCTGTCAAGTCAGACTGTGTAGGTCTGAACTCCAGCCAAACCACTACCTAGCAGTGTGACCTGGGCAAATTCCTTAACCTCTCTGTGCCTCATATGCTGAAATGAGGATGATCGTACCTACCACACAGCACCATTGTAAGGTTCAGTAACATGTCCAAAGGGCTTAAACCAGTGCCTAGCACCTAGTAAGCCCCAAATAAGTGTTTGCTATTTTAGGGACTACACAATAATTTGTTCAGGATTTTTGGAGTTGTATTCATGAGTGATTTTTAGTTTGTAATTTTTCTTTCTCATAAATAACCTTGGTACCTTGGGTACTAGGGTTTTGCTGAACTTATAAAATTAGTTGAGGGGTGTTTTCTCATTCTCTATGCTCTGAAAGATCTTGTGGAAGACTAAAACTATTGATTCCTTGAATACATGCTAGAACTCACCTGTGAAGCCATCTGCCTCGAGGGTTTCATGTGGGAACCATGTTTAATTTAAGTTCTTTGATGTTTACAGGACAATTCAAGTTTTGCATGTGTTGTATATTTACTTGGGAACTTATACATCTAAATTTTCAATATATTGTTGTAAAGTTATTCATGATGACTAGTTACTATCTTTGAAATGTCTGCAGTATAACCATGAGGTTTCTGTGTTCACTCTTGACATTGGGTGTATGTGCCTTCTTTCTCTCTCTCTCTTTTTTTTTCTTGATCATTCCAACCAGAAATTTGCTAATTATATTAGTCTTTTCAGAGAGCTGACCACTGAGCCTTGCTGATCTTCCCTATTGTACCTTAGCGTTTTACTTTATTAGTTTCTGCTCTGTATTATTATTTTCTTTCTACTTATGTCTGTTTGATGTTCCTCTCCTAACTTCATAACCCCATTTACATTACTAGTGTATACATTTGAGGAGTAGAGTTCCCCTTAAATACTCTTTTGGCTTCAACCCACCAATTGTGATATGTAGCACTTTTATTACTAGTCAGTTCAAACTATTTTATAATTTTCACTATGATTGCTTTTTTTGAGCCATGGGTTATTTATTGGTACATTTCTTAATTTCCAAGCATATAAGGATATTCTAGTTATCTTTTTATATTTTGACTTTTAACTTAAAAGTGTTCATCAAAGAATTTATTCTATATCATTTCAGTCCTTTGAAATATGTTGAGGTTTGCTTTGTAAGCAGGTGTAGGGTAATTTTTAATGGACTCTGTATTCTTGAAACAAACGTGTAGGTGTTGGATGCAGTATTTTATATACATCCATTAAGTCCAGTTAATGAATCCTGCTGCCCAGGTATTACGTATTTTTACCGATTTTTTGTCTATCTTTAACTCTCCATCAACTGCCTTCTTACTTTACACTTTTTTTTTGTCCTGACAGGTCTATATTGTGTTTTTGTTTTTGTTTTGTTTTGTTTTTTTTCTCTCTCTCTTAGTTCTTGCCTCCTTCTGAATGATTTTTTTTCTTTTTTGGTCATTCCATTTCCTCTACTCTACTAATTTGATTGAGTTATTTTTGCGGTGCCTAAAATTGGAGTATAGGTATTTTACTTTGGATCCCACAAGGCACTGGTGAGGGTGTGGGAAAGTGACAGAAAGAAAGGAGGCCAATCAGGCTCCGTTCATGAACCAGTTACTGCTGTGGGCAGCTGGGACTCACTCCTGCTGGGACCTCTGCGAGAGTGCAGAGAACATGTTATGGCATTTCTATTCCAGGAGCAAGGAAGTTGGCATAATTATTCAGCATTTCTCATCTGTCACTGGGTGAGGGCCTGAGGACTGCTGCATTAACTCCCCAGCTTTTCTGACTTGCTCTGTGTAGGGGCCAAACATACTCCTACAACCAGAGAAAACCCTCAGGCTCAGGTCCTTGCAGTAGAAAAATGTTGAACAGGCATGGCGAGTGCCAAGGAAGTATGCGCAGTATACCATCATCTGTTTGGAATGACAATATGCATTGTTAACTTATCAGTCTAAAGATAATCAATACTTTTACCCTTCCTGGATAATTCAAAGATCTAGAACACTTCAACCCCATGTATTTACACTCCCCTGAAATTTATAGGCTGTTGCTATTGTGCCTTTTAATTCCATCTTGCTTATTTTTAACCACATAGGACATTACTTTTTAAAATTTTTAAAAAGATTTTATTTAATTATTTAGAGAGAGAGAGAGAAAGAGCATGAGTGGGGGGAGGGGCAGAGGGAGAGACAGAATCTCTAGCAGACTCCATGCCGAGCGAGGAGCCCGATGTGGGGCGCAATCTTACAACCCTGAGATCATGACCTGAGCCAAAATCAGGAGTCAGACCCTTAACCGACTGAGGCACCCAGGAGCCCTATGACATTATTTTTTAATACGTCTAAGAGAATTACCCACAGGTTAGGGTCCTTACTTGTTCTTCATTCTTTCTTGCGTCTCAGACCTTGATCTTTTGCGCACTAGTATTTTAGAGCTATTTTCTCATGAGGCCGTGACCTAAGGTAACAAAGCAAATACGTTATGAGCTGACCACATGGGAAGAAGAGCTACCAGTAGCCCATGCTTCCAGCTGTATGGGAGTGGCATGCTTTCTTGACTTCTTCCATTTCTCCCTCCTTCCCTCTCTTTCACTCTCCCTGCCTCTCCTCCTCCCTTTTTACTTCCTTCTTGCTCTTTGCTCCTTCCAGAGGCTATTGCTTTTGGAACTATGTCTTCACTCCATTTTGTCCATACAAGAAGATCGCCTTTCCAAGCCAATGCCCAAGACATTATCAAGTGTTTTGCTCACTGAAGTCTGTTGGAATCGAGTTCCAGTAGGAAGACCACTGGAAAAGCTGATGTGCCCTTCAATGTCCATGAGGACACCGTTGCAGCTCTGCTCAAGGACTGCTCTCATGTTCGCCACCAGGATATTCAGTTGTTCCTGAATTCGTATTCAAAAGGAAAATAAGACATCCAGGGACTCCAAATAATAAGGATAAAGCAAGAAGCATTTCGTATATACATCTTTCTTAGACTTGGGATGTGAAGTTCTGTTTTTTTAGCCGCAATTGCTAGGAAAAGGATTTGAGGGTTTTCGGTTAATTGCTTCTCAGAAAAATTCCACGGTGGACCATTGAGAAAGAAAAAGGGAAAATGCAGTTTGGGATAATGAAATAAACCACACATTTAAATTTTTGTTTGAACTGTTCAGGATCTGATTTAAAAATCTGGTCTTTGTTTTATGTGATTAAACAGTTTGTTTTCATAGAGTCTATGGTAACCTTAAAAAAGGGGAAAAAAAGCTTTTCTTTCCAGAAAAGCTTCCAGAGGCTGTTGATTTTGGAAATATATTTTCACCACATGTATATTTGTATATTCATGCATTCATAATTATAACAGACATTCATGTGCAGTGGATAGAGGGCCAACATGGGGGGCAGATTTCAATCTACAGTGAAATCTGATTCTGACTATAAATCTTGGCAGCTTCTGAAAAGGGTAGGAAAAAATTAATGACGGGATGAGGGGGCAAGGGATACTATAGTATCAAAGCCACATATAAGCTATATAACCACTATTTTCCAAAGTCCCCTGTTAAACTGACCCATGAGTGGGAAGAGGGTACGTTTCCCAAGGTAAGGATTCAATGTAAGGGAAACTATGGTTTAAATTTCTCATTACCTTGAACAGAGAACATTGAACAGAACAGATACTATTAAAGAAAACCAAATTACATCACCTTAACATATGTCACTTTGGCATTTGATTATTTTGAATTAAAGGCATTTAAAAAACCAGTAGGCCCAAGAAGGACACTCTGATCCTCCTTTTTCTTCCTGAAAGCAGGAGATAAAAGTCCCATATGAAAGGTACCCTCCTTGTTCCAGGAGGAAGGAAGACATTCTTATCACCAGAGACAGGGAATTTGGTGCTAAGAAATCTGTACACATGAACCCTATTAAAACAATCCTTACCCTCTTAGTTACTTATTTATCATTTACTACCCTTAGGCCAAACCCTTCTGTCTTGTCAATTCTTCACAGATTGATTGTTTCCTTGTCTAAGGGTATAAAGGCTTCCTGCTCTGGTCACTTTTTTTTTTTAAGATTTTATTTATTTATTTCACAGAGACATAGAGTCAGAGAGCACAAGCGGAGGGAATGGCAGAGAGAGAGAGGCAGAGGGAGAAGTAGGCTCCCCACTGTGCAGGGAGCCAGATGCGGGGCTCAATCCCAGGACCCTGGGATCATGACCTGAGCTGAAGGCAGATGCTTAACCATCTGAACCACCCAGGCGCCCCTGTTCTGGTCACTTCTTGAGGTCTTCATTCTCTTGTGAAGCCTCCCATGTACATGTAAAATATTAATAAAATTCACACGCATTTCTCCTATTAATCTGTCTCATGTCAGTTTAATTCTTAAGTCCAGCCAGAGACCCAAAGATGGGAAAGGAGAATTTTTTTCCTCTTCTATGTTATTATCATCCCAATTTTATGTGCCAAACCTGAGGCTTCCAGATCTCAAAAGTTAGTTTTTCTAACCGCCATTGTCATATGAATTGTTGGTGGCAAATCAGGATGGCAATTTTTGTCTTTTGACTTTGAGTTCTGGCTGCTTCCTGCTGGAGATACTCCACTACCCAGGTAGTTGGGAGAAGCAGGGTCTGTCAGCCATGGTGCCTCCGAGCCACTCACAATGACACCTTGTATTGATTCCACATCCTTCCCGTCTGTGACTTGACTTTTGAAGGTCCAACTGTTGCAGTAACCTGAGATGATTTGTCTGTTCCATCTAAGTCCCTGTGATGGGCAGTCTCACTACCACACAGATCTCTTTTACTACCCCAACATTTACTGGGAAGTCTCAATGACCCAGACTGGACCAGGCAGATTCTCTAAGGAACTGGATTCAGACCATGCACACCCAGTTGGCCAGCTGCGAGGAGATGGGTTAGAAGATTCTGTAAGGTCAGGTGCAGAGACCAGCATTGGGAATGTTCTGAATGGAGCCACGTGTAGTGGATGAGTAAGAGAAGCCAGTTTGCAGAGAATCAAGGCCCCTAGCCCTCCAAAGAGAGACAAAAAGAAAGAGAAAAGGAGGAAGAGAAAGACAGAGAGGGAGAGAGAGAGAAATTAGTTGCCTAATGAATTTCTGGTTCATGAGACCCAGTTAGATACCCTGCAGTGTGTTTCCACTATATTCTCCTATTAATAATTCCTTTTTCACTTGAACGTCTTTGGGTGAGTTTCTCTGGTTTGTAGCCAGACGGGCCCTTGCTAAGTCATCACCCGTGGCATATAGGGTACTCAACTGTGATTGCGTTTGCTGCAATATGACAATAGTCAACTAATCAACCAGTGTTTAGAACACTTCCTAGGTAGGTGTGATAGGCAGGCGGCTGAGCCATAGTCCTTGATCTAAAGATGGTTTTGTGTATCATTCATGTGAAAGCTAGGTTTGGGAAGTAAGATTGACACAGACAAAACCAGGAACAAATGCATGACATGACAAAATCAAGGGTTCGGCTGGGTGAGCTAATTCTAAGGGCAATGTGAGTCCAGACAAGGGAATATAAGGATTTCTTAAGGGAAGTAAAGCACTTAAATTTCATCTTGAAAGGACCGTCAGGATTTGAATGGATTGAAATGAGTGGGGAGGCTTGGGGAAGAGGTGGTTGCCAAATGGGGAGGACTGGCAGCTACTGGGGAGCTGCGGATGCACAGGGAGGGGAGTGAGGGGCGTGCAGAGCACGAGGAGAGGGTTACAGGAATGTGGCTTGCCCAGACATTGGAGGAAGCCTCATCCAGGTTTTTAAAATTGCTCCTTTACCCTCTCATTTGCTATTCCTTCTTTAGCCAATGTTCCTTAGCCCTAAAGACATTTCCTAATCCTCTTCTTTCCTCTCTTTCTTCATGACTGTCAAAAATTTAAACCATTCTTTGTGGGTCTCTTTTGGATGAATCATTACAAGAAGAATGATGGTGCCCTGGGGAAATGACCCACCGCTCTAAACTTAGTGGTTCTTCTATGAGTTAAATGATTTCCCGGACGAGCTCAGATGATTCCTCCAGCACTTGAACTTCACCCCTTGGCTGAGAATTGCATGCAGCTCGTGGCCCTCCCCTTACCACACGCACATTTCCTAGGCACTCTTGCCCAAAAGTTTCATCACCTCCTAGAGCAGCCAAAACATTCTTGGTGTATTTCTGTTAGTGTTTAACCAAATGTCGGTCCCTAAGGGGTGGGTTGAACTAACAGAAGAAAGATTGAAGCCTGAGACTTAAAAAGACAGTTTTTGCAGGGTGACTCCCTGGGTTCTGGAGGAGAGGGAGGGAGGGAGGGTAGTGGACACAGGAGCGAGCCACGATGGAACCTAGCTTCACCTCCAAGGACACTTACCTGAGACATTTTAACCCTCGGGATTACCTAGAAAAATATTACAACTTTGGGTCCAGACACTCTGCGGAAAATGAAATTCTCAGGCATCTTCTGAAAAATCTTTTCAAGATATTCTGCCTGGGTAAGTTCATGTGTTATCTGTGTGTCTCCCCGGCAAAATGTGAGACATACAGATGGAGTCTCAGGGCATGGCTGGGTTCGTGAGTAGTCATTGCTAAGTGACAGTCCTTTTGGCATTACTCATTCATTTAAAGAGAATGAAAACCAATGCTTTTTTTTGGTATGGACATTTTACAATTTACAGTGTTTTTATATGCATGATCTAATTTGGGTGTGCAAAGGGAAACGAGAAGGCAGGAGTTCTGTC
The DNA here is from genome assembly GCF_054177405.1 of Leptonychotes weddellii. NCBI lineage: Eukaryota > Metazoa > Chordata > Mammalia > Carnivora > Phocidae > Leptonychotes > Leptonychotes weddellii. The sequence goes on along the minus strand of NC_138379.1, from coordinate 85,535,312 downwards.
CTTGATTTCACATCAATTTGCTAGGTGACCAGAGCCAGCCATTTAACCATGATGGGCCACTTAAGAAGTGAAGATTCTAGTACTTACTCTGTTTCTAACTCAAAAGAATGTTGTGAATGTGCATGAAATAAAAAGACCTCCCAACATATGAAGAATTGGATGCTTTTTGGAGAGAGAAAACTTAAAAAATTTTAAAAACAAATTTAACTTTCCCCAGAAGTATTCCTTAATAGTTTTTACATTTTCTGCGTAGCAGTCTTTCTGGATCAGGGGTCTGGACACCAGATGTACATCTTTTCTTCCTTCTCCTACACCTAAAAATATCCCAGCAGCATGCCTCCAGCCAGGATTGGGGAATGGAAAATGCAAAGATGTTAAAAAAAGATTTTGAGGGATGAGGAGTGAGTAGAGAGATGGTCTGTTTTGGGGGCTCTCTCACACAGTTCCAGCGAAGATCGTGCGTATCAGCTCTGGCTGCCGTCATATGATGCCTGATCCCCTTTCCTTGTTGCCTCCTCTAAACCAGATGGCGTGAAGGGGGACCTCCTCATCGACATTGGCTCTGGCCCCACCATCTACCAGCTTCTCTCTGCTTGTGAATCCTTCAAGGAGATCATTGCCACCGATTACACTGACCAGAACCTGCAGGAGCTGCAAAAGTGGCTGAAGAAGGAACCAGGGGCCTTTGACTGGTCCCCAGTGGTGACCTACGTGTGCGAGCTTGAGGGGAACAGGTAGAGAAACCAGGGTCTGCTTCCCGGCTTTCTGACGGTACCTGAGTGACGGTTCATTTTTCTGAACCAAGAATTATCCATAGTGCCCAAGTTAAAAAACAAAGGGAACAGAGAGAGCCCAGAGAGAAATCCAGATGGAGAATAAGGAGAGAGAGAGAACGAGCCAGAGGGGAGTGGGAGTGTGTGCATGCACGTGCGTGTACCAGAAAAGCAGAACGTGCGTGAAGACACAGAGGAGAATTGAAGAGATGGCCACTGAGCCAAGAGGAGACAAAACCTTCCCAGGACAGTGTGGGGGTGCAGCGTGCAGGTCTGGTACCATGGGACAACGACACAGGACAAGGTCAGGGAAGAGGTGAACCCGGCTCCTTACCAGCAGCTTTGGGGTGTCAGGGCTTGCCCCCCAGAGCCATCCTCCATCCCAGTGCACGGGACTCTGCCACGAGGGAGCTAATGCTGACATCATCAGACACAACAAAAAGCTGACTAGGTTTTCGAACTGGGATTAGCAGCATAAAGGAATTATCTGTAAAGAATTTGTTACTCCCCATCCACAAAAGTCAGAGCTTGACATAGTCACAACTAATGACCAACAGCTTAGCCTACCCCATCTACGGGTCAGTTTATGCAAATGAGTCTTGTTTAAATGATTAATTTCTCTCCACACGAGAACTGGTCAATAACCTACTAGCCAGAGGTGTCCCGTTCTGCATTTCGCTTTGTCTTTCTCTTGTCCTGATGTGCCTCCATCCTCTGGCGATTGCCCTGTGATGGCTCAGCCCAGTCCTGCTGTCCCTCCAGCAGCCGGAAGGCTCTGCTGCTATGCATGTTGCCGAGGCCCCACAGACTCCTTTGCAAACTGCATCAAAAGACCGCTTCAAGATTCCTCTTCCGATCCTGCTGGCCCTGTCTGCTACTTCTTATATGCTCAGTTATTTCTACCTTTCTGTCTTTTTCTACCCCCTGCTCTTACTGATTTTTTTTTTTTTTTGGTACATTTTCTCTTTCTCCACCCTCTTGCCCATGGTTTATTTTTTACATAACCCTTCCCCATTCCACTTCTTCCTGGGTTTGCACCCCCACCTTTGCTCATATACTAATCTGTATGGTACAGCGTCCTCTGTCTTTCCTTGTCTTGTTGCTCACAATGGGAAAGCATACCTGTTTTTTTAAAGATTTATTTATTTTAGAGACACAGAGAGAGAGAGCACGCGGGATGAGGGGCAGAGGGAGAGGGAGAGAGAAACTTAAGCAGAGTCACATTGAGCAGGGAGCCCGATGCGGGGCTCGATCTCCGGACCCTGAGATCGGGACCCAAGCCGAAGGTAGACGCTTAACCGACTGAGCCACCCAGGCGCCCCCAAAGCATACCTATTCTTAATGAACATATCCCATGCTTTGGTCAGGAAAGGGCTCTGACTTCCCAGCAAGACAACCCCCTTCAAGAAACAAGTGCTGACACTTTTTGGCTCTTGGTTAAAGGAACTAGCATGAGCATGTATGATGTGCCACATAGTCCTAGCTACTGGGATAGACTGTTGGACAAGAAGAGGAAACCTCGAGTCTCCTAGACCTCGTATCAGGGAAGGCAGGCACGTGTCAGATCACTTAGGGCTTTGAGGCCAGGCTAACAATCCTGTACTTCAAGTGTGATGAGAAGGCATTAGAGGTGTAACTGGGAAAGTGATGTGACCCCATTTACATTTACGAAGATCTCTTTAGCTGTTGTGTGGAGAATGGATTGGAGGGTTTAGAGGAGAATGAGAGATGCAGAAAGGAGACACTTTAATCCAGGTAAGAGATGATGGTGGCTGGGACCAGTGGATTTGTTGGTGATAGAGAGAGGAAGATGATTTTAAGAGGAATTGTTGAGATAGGCTGGATAAAAGTTTGGTAATGATTTGTCTTGGGGAATGATGACAGGGAAGTCTCAGGGATGATGGCCATGTTTCTCAACTTGAACAACAGGAGGAGTGAAGTAATATTCCAGAATCCCAGAGGCAAATGTAAAATCATGTGATCTTAACATGTCCCTAAGGAGTATGTCTACCTCCATACTCTTCTTCTGGAGTGATGGTCAATTCATTTTTCTATATGTGCACTTAAATTTGATTCTCATTGCTTCACCAAATGTGCTTATTCATGAGTCAGATTCTCTTCTGAAACTAACTCTAAAGCCTGCTTCTATTTCTTTTTTTTTTTTTTAGATTTTTAAAATTTATTTGTTTTGATAGAGAGACAGCGAGAGAGGGAATACAGCAGGCCTGCTTCTATTTCTTTAACCCCTTCATTCTCTTTTCATGGTCTGCTGAATTCTAGCTTAGTTGGAGTATTCTAAACTTCATATTTGTTTTCTTACATGTTGTTGCTACACTGTCTTATTGATAGTCAGTGTGGGTTGTCCGATGTAAGTTATCAAGGTGACTCATTGTTTATACAATTCCTTATAATATAGTATGAACAAATAGGAATTTCATATTTTGTTTCCCGATTAATGTTTTTGCTGTACGCGGAGTCACTAAACTTCCACTGGGTTTATGCTGGTCTTTCATCCCTTTTACAAGGAAAAGTAAGTCTTGAAATCAGATAGTGTAAATCCTCCTCCAACTTTGTTCTTTTTCAAAATTCTTCTGGCAATTTTAGTGTCATATATATATGACTTTATATATGTATATATATAATATATATTATATATAATTATATTTTAGTAAAATAATATAATATATATTATATATTAAACATATAATATATTTAATTTATATATTATATATAATACATTTAATATATAGTATATTTAATTTAATATATTTAACTGGAGTATAATTAACATACAGCGTTATATTAGTTTCATGTATACAATATAAAGATTCAACAATTCTATACATTACTGAGTGCTCATCATAAGTGTGCTCTCAATCCCCTTCACCTGTTTCCCCCATCCCCCCTCCCACCTCCCCTCTGGCAACCACCAGTTTGTTCTTTGTATTTAAGAGTCTGTTTCTTTTATTTGTCTCTTTTTTTCTTTCTTTGTTTTGTTTCTTAAATTCCACATATGAGTGAAATCATCTGGTATTTGTTTTCTCTGTTTGACTTATTTGACTTAGCATTATACGTTCTAGGTCCACCCATGTTGTTGCAAATGGAAAGATCACATTTTTATGGCTGAGCAATATATACACCACATCATTATCTGTTCATCCACTGATGGACACTTGGGTTGCTTCTCTATCTTGGCTATTGTAAATAATGGTGTAATACACATGGGGGAGCCTATATCTTTTCAAATTAGTGTTTTGTTTTCTTTGGGTAAATACCCAGTAGTGGAATTACTGGATCATATGGTAACTCAACTGTAATTTTTTGAGGAATCTCCACACTGTTTCCCACAGTGGCTGCACCAATTCACATTCCCACCAACAGTGCATGAGGGTTCCCTTTTCTCCACATCCTTGCCAACACTTGTTTTTTCTTGAGTTTTTGATTTTAGCCATCCTGACAAGTGTGAGGTGATACCTCATTGTGGTTTTGATTTGCATTTCCCTGATGATTAGTGATATTGAGCATGTGGTTCATGTGTCTGTTGGCCATTTGTATATCATCTTTGGAAAAATATCTATTCGGGTCCTCTGACCAGTTTAATTGGATTGTTTCTTTGGTGTGGGGTTGTATAAGCTCTTTATATGTTTTGGTTATTAACCCCTTATCAGATACGTCATTTGCAAATAACTTCTCCCATTCGGTAGGCTGCCTTGTCTTGTTGATGGTTTCCTTCACTGTGTAAAAGCTTTTTTATTGTCATTATATTTTGATATAAATTTTAGAATAAACTGGGGTGCCTGGGTGGCTCAGTCACTTAAGCGGTTAAGTATCTGCCTTGGGCTCAGGTCATGATCCCAGGGTCCTGGGGTTGAGCCCCCTCCTCAGTAGGCAGTCTGCTTTTCCCTCTCTGTCTGCCCCTCCCCCGCTTGTGTGTGCACACGCTCTCTCTCTAATAAAATAAGTAAAATCTTTAAATTTTAGAATAAACTTGTCAACTTCTTTCAAAAAAGGCTGCTGAGACTTTGATAGTGATCTTTCAATTTACAAATCAGTTTAAGAGAATGGACATATAGAATCTGCAGTCCATAAACATGATCTATCTCTGTATTTATTTAGGACTTCTTTAGTTTCTCTCAGTAATGTTTTGTAGTTCTCATATTTTGTATATATTTTGTTAAATTTTTCCTGTGTTTTATTTTTTAATGTTATTGTTAATTTTATTTTTAATTTCAAATTTTAAAAATTTGCTAGTATATAGAAATATAATTGATTTTTATATACTGACTTTGTGTCCTGTAACCTTGTTGACTTCACTAATTAAGTTTAATAGTGCTTTTTGTAGATTCCGTAGGTTTTTCTATGTACACTCTTATATCATCTGCAAATAAAAATAGTTTTACTTCTTCTATTCCAACTATAGGCCTTTTATTTATTTTTCTGGCCTTATTACTCTGGCTAGGACTTCCCTAACAATGCTGAATAGAAAAGATGAGAGTAGACATATGTGCCCTTTTCTATATTATAAGAAAAAATGTCCAACGATTCATTGTTAAGTATATTCACTATAGATTTTTCAGATATTCTTTGTCAGACAAAAATTTCTTTATATTTTTAGTTTCTGGGGAGTTCTAAATCAAATGTTGAATTTTGTTGATTTTTTTGGAATTAATTGAGATGGTCATATGACTTTTCTCCTTTATTCTGAGAATGTGAATTATATTGGAAGATTTTTGAATGTTTAAATCTAACTGGCATACACCCATTGGTTAAAGCAGTATCCTTTTTATGTATGACTGGATGTGATTTGCTAATATCTTGTTAGGGATTTTTGCATCTACGTATATGAGGGATATTGAGCTTTAATTTTTTTTTCTTATAATATGCTTAGCAGATTTTGATATCAGCATGATGCTGGATTCATATAACAAGTTGAGAATGTTTCTTCTTCCTCTATTTTTTGAAAGTGTTTGTGTATTATTAGTATTATTTCTTCCCTTTTTTTTTAAAGATTTTATTTATTTCTTTGAGAGAGACAGAGAGAGAGCACAAGCAGGGAGAGGGGCAGAGGGAGAAGCAGGCTCCCTGCTGAGCAAGGAGACTGACCTGGGGCTTGAGATCATGACTGGAGCCGAAGTCGGATGCTTAACCGACTGAGCCACCCAGGCACCCCAGTATTATTTCTTCCTTAAATGATTGATAGAATTCACCAGTAAAGCTACCTGTACCTGAAGTTTTTTTTCATGTGTGTGAAATTTTTAAAATTCACAATAGTAGTTTTTATTGGCTATTTGGATTTTCCATTTCTTCTTTGTTTTGATAAGTAGTATTTTTCAAGGAATTTATCTTACTCATCTTAGTTGTCAATTTTATTGTCATAGATTTTTTAAACAATATATCTTTATTACTCTGTTAGTAATCTTCCTTCTTTCATTCTTTTTTTTTTAAGATTTTATTTATTTATTTGACAGAGAGAGACACAGAGAGAGAGACAACACAAGCAGGGTGAGTGGGAGAGGGAGAAGCAGGCTTCCCGTGGAGCAGGGAGCCCGATGCGGGGCTCGATCCCAGGACCCTGGGACCATGACCTGAGCCGAAGGCAGACGCTTAACGACTGAGCCACCCAGGCACCCCTTTCTTTCATTCTTGATATTGGCAATTTGTCTTTTAAAAAATATCTTCATCAAACTTGTTAGAGATTGACCAATTTTATTAATCTTTTTGAAGGACCAACTTTTGGTTTTGTTGATTTTTTTCTATTGTCTGTCCATTTTCAATTGTGTTGATTTCTGCTCTTATTTTTCTTATTTTCTCTCTTCCATTTACTTTAGTTTTATATGCTCTTCTTTTTCTTGCTTCTGAAGATAGAAGCTTAGATAATTGATTTCACACATCTCTTTCTTCTAACTTAGCCCTTTAAAGCCATAAATTTCCTTTAGAATTGTTTCAGTTGCATCTCATGATTTTTGATATGTCATATTTTTATTATTATCCACTTCAGCATATTTTCTTAATTTTTTAAAAGATTTGTATATTTATTATTTGAGAGAGAGAGCATGCACAAGGGGCGGGGATGGGCAGAGAGAGAGAAGATAGAGAATCTCAAACAAACTCCCCTCTGAGCATGGAGTCCAACCCACAACCCTGAGATCATAACCTGAGCTGAAATCAAGAGTCAGACACTTAATTGACTGAGACACCCAGGTGCCTCACTTCAACATATTTTCTAATTTCCTTTGTGATTTCTTCTTTGACCTGAATTATTTAGGATTGTGTTGCTTAATTTCCAAAAATTTTAGGATTTTCTAGATATTGTTATTGGTTTCTATTTAAATTTTACTGTAGTCAGAGATTGATTTTATGGTCACCATATGGTCTACTTTGGTTAACAATCTATGTGCTTTCTACATTGAGAAGAATGTATATCATCCTGTTGTAGGTGTGGTTTCTATAAATATCAATTAAGTCAGGTAGATCGATAGTATTTTTCAAATTTTCTACATGATTTTTTGCTTATCAATTACTGATAGAAAGGCATTAAAATATCAAACTATGATTGTGGATTTATCTCTTGTTCCCCATCATTCTGTCAACATTTGCTTCATACATTTTGAAGCTTTGTTACTACCTGCATATATTTTTAGGATTGTTTTGTCTTCTTGATTTAGTGACCATTTTATCATTAAGAAATATCTCCCTTTACTGCCAGTAATGCATTTTGTCTTGAAGTCTACTTTGATATTAATATGGCCACATCAGCCTTCTTGTGCTTGGTGTTTGCATGGAGTGGTAGATAGCCTCAAAGATGGCTCCCAATAATCTTCACCTCAAATATTCATCTCTTGTTTAATTGCCTTCCTTGGGTGTCCATTTGATTTAGTGACTAGATTCTAACATGCACAATGCAGCAGAGTACTGGGACATCAATCCTGAGATTAGCTTACAAAAATACTATGGCTTCCTTATTGGGTGTTCCCTCTCACTCGCTTGTCTGGAGTGAGCTTGGAAGCAAATTTCCCCCCACTTGTACCTGCAGGTAAGACTGAAGACATGGCCAACACTGTACCTCATGAGGGACCTTGCATCAGAGGTACTCAGCTAATCTGTGCCCAGATATCTGACCCACAGAAACTAGGAAATAAGTGTCATTTTAAATCGCTAAGTTTTAGAGTAATTTATAATGCAGCAATAACTAATAGACATGGTATATCTTTTCCACCCTTTTGTTTTTAGCCTATGTGTGTTTTTATACTTAAAATGTTTTTCTTGCAAGTAGAATGTAGTAGGTCTTGCTTTTCAATCCAACGTGATGATTTCTGCCTTTTAACTGGATTCTTTAGTTTACTTATATTTAATGTAATTACTGATAATGTATGATTGAGTCTAAATCAATCATCTTGGTATATATTTTCTACTTGTCCCATCTGTTTTATTTTTCACTTATGCCTTTGTTCCCACTTCTCTTTGGTGTAATAATGTTTGGTATTCCATTAGTATAAATATAAAGATTTTTAGTATTCCTTTTTATCCTCTCTGTTGACTCTGATCTTTTCTATTGACCTCTTTTGTATTTTGTGTGAGTGTATATATGTGTGTGCATGTGTAATTTTTCTAGAAATTTCAGTATGTATTTTTAACATATCTATTACCTCATGAGCAATGTAGGATATTACAATAGTGTAATTCCTTTAACCCACTCTTGCCTTATGCACTTGTCATATATTTTACTTCATATATACTATAACATTATAATACACTGTTATTATTTTTGCTTTAAAAAGTTAGTAGTGCTTTTATTTTTTATTGCTTTTTTTATTGTGGTTAAAAAACATACCATAAAATTTAGCATCTGAACTATTTTTAAGTATATAGTTCAGTAGTTTTAAGTATATTCATATTAGTCAATAGTATTTTAAACAAACATATATAAAGTCCTTTATATTTATCTGCATATCTGTCCTCTCTAGTATTCCTCATTCATTTTTGCAGATCTAGACTTCTTTCTGGCATCACTTCCTTCATCTGAAGAACTTCTTTTAGTATTTCTTAAAATGTAGGTATGCTGGAGACAAATTCTCTCATCTTACCAATGTCAGGTAAGAATCAGTAATTTTTTTCTTCCTCATAATATGAGGAACTTAACAATTTTTGATACCCAAAGTCCTTCTGTCATCTCTCTCCCCAGTGTTTCTTGTTAAAATTGGAGATTTTAGGGATGCCTGCGTGGCTCAGTAGGTTAAGCATCTGCCTTTGGCTCAGGTCATTATGCTAGAGTCCTGGGATCGAGCCCCATGTCGGGCTCTCTGCTCAGTGGGGAGACTGCTTCTCTCTCTCCCTCTGCCCCTCCCCCCATTTGTGTGCTTGCTTGTGCATGCGCTCTCTCTCTGTATCAAATAAATAAATAAAATCTTTTTTAAAAATTGGAGATTTTAAATCCAAATATTGTAATTTAATGCATCATTTTCATATTTTCTTTCAAGATCAGTTTGGACATTTGCTTTCAGTTTGTAATCATATTTGCAATTATGTGAACATTTTAATTTTATGTTCATTTTATCTGATTTTTCTAGTTGTTTAGTTTTTAATTCTGATTCATCTTTTGGTCCACTGAATAGGCCTTCAAAATAATGTTTTCAAGAAGAACACACAAGTGACATTTTCTAAGCCCGTGTATATTGGAAACATGTTTTTGTTGCCTTTACATGTGAACAACACCATAAAATTGTTTACTATTGCCTAAATATTTCTCTATTTCTGCCCCCGCTCACTGGCATTTGGTAAGAAGTTGAGAGGCTACTTTCATATGCCATTTTAACCTATAAACCTCTTACTTAGAATTTTATGCTAGCTGTAGTCTTCAAACTGAAGATAATGTTCCTAAAAATAAATGTAATTTCAAACCTCTTTTTTTTTTCTTCTATCGACTAGGTGATTCCACAGAATGAAACTGGTATTAACTAGGGAAAAAAACAAACAAACCCTGTAGCTATGACGATTTGGGCAATATCCAAAATTATTGTATAACTAAGGAATTCCTCAGGATTTATAGAATTTCAGGGAAAGTTTATAAAAGAGTTTTTCAGTCAATCAGACAATATACCTTTCTGAGGTCCAAATCACGTCAAAAAGGCTTTTAGAACTTTCTTCTCAATTTCCCTGGCTATCACAAGCCTTTCCATCTCATTCAGAAATGAACCCTTAAAATCTAGCAAGATACTAAAAACATTGCTGCTTATCTCATGCCAGAGTCATCAGCTTGTAACAATTGGCTCCTGAGAAACTGTCCTTTCCCAATCACTGTTTGAGTAAGCAACTGTATTTTTTGGCAGTAAAATTCTGCATTCTCATGCTTATCCTTGTGCTAGATCCTGTGGCTTCAACTATTTTGAGAATGATAGTGATCCCATTCAACTTATGTCTTTCTTGCATCTTCAAGTGCCTCTATCAGCCCATAACCTATTTCCTTTGAGATTATTTTTTCTTTATCTGAAGCTCTTTCTTGTGCTGCCAAAGACAATTTGAGCCGTCTCCTGTTCCTCGGCCTTTGCTGTGGATGCATACATTTAGATACCACTCATTTTTAAAACTATCCAAGAAGTTGTAAGGCATTGGTACCAAATTCTGGCTTCACATTATTTATTTATCAAGTCAGAGAGTCACATGCTAAAATATAAATTATGACTCCAGCACAAGACAAGAAAAATGAGCGTTTACCTTAAGAAGTCCTAGAAACGGAGCTGATGAACCTCTGGGTTCCTGGAAATTGCAGCCCATGCCCTGCCTTGTGGTTCTCAGACTAAGCAGCTTCCATGTCACCTGGGAGCCTATTAAAGAATGCAGGCTCTCAGGCCCTGCTCCCAACCTACAGAACAAGAGAATCTGCATTTTAATGAGATCTGCAGGCGATGGTATGCGTTTTACAGTTTGAGAAATACTGGTGTCTAGAACAGAGCTTCCCAGCAGATATACCAGGAGGTGCTGGTGAGTGGGAATGAGTTACAGGTATGCTCTGCAAGTTCTCCTCAGTCCTCAGGGCCGCCAGGAGGGTTCTGGGGGAAGCTGGAGTCCCTCCCCCCACCATGCCTCTACAGAGAGCAGCTCTTCCACCTACCTCCACATGCCTGACAGAAGGAAGCTTGAGCACCTGTAGAGGTGAAGTAAATGCTCTCTGTACAAAGATTCTCATGTCTATTAAAAAAAATGTTTGCCTGTTGCCCCAAATAGACACACTTGGGCCACATATGTCCCACAGAGCTATTGAACTTCCTCTACCCTGAAGCATCTCTATATTTTCATGTCTTGTAAAAGATTGATATCCCTTCTCAACTTTGAGATCTTGATGGTCATGGTGCCATGTGATACCTAGGAAAAGTTTCTCCCTTTTAAAAGCATGCCTTTCTCTTAGATGTTCTCCCTGCATTCTCTCTCTGGGAAAATGCACAGGGCAGGCTGAGGAAATTTCACCTGGCCATTTCCTTCAAATTGTAAGCATTTCTACCCATATGTCCGAATGTGCCCCAAATAGAGCTATGATCTTCCCAAATTTGCTCCATTTGCTCTCATCTCCCTGGGTGTTGCCATCATCTAATTACTTGAACAAGCCAGAAGCCGAGAAGCCAAACTTGCCTCCTCCCTCTCAGTCATGTTCTGTGAGCATGCACCAAGCTCTGTCCATTTTACTTCTGAGTTTCTCTCAAACCAGTATATGTCTTCCAATATTTTCTATCCAGTCTATTTTCCTGGTTCAAGCCACCATCCTCTCCCTCCTAACTCTCCCTCCACCTCCACTCTTGTCCCAAAGGGATCGCCTCAAAATGTAGATCCGATTGCACTACTCTGTTCCTTAGCACCACCCCTTCATATCTTCCCATGAACAGGACAAAAAGGATAAAAAGCAAAATTCTTAACACGGTCCCCAAAGATCTGTCTAGTCTGGCACCTGCTGACCCCTATCACCTCCCTTTTCGACCATGCTCTGCTTTGTTTCGAGATCCAGCCTCATCAGCCTTCCCTCCTCTTTCCACCCACCACATGGCCTTTGCATGTGCTGTTTCCATTTACTGGGATATCCTCCTCCCCTCCCTACTCTCCATGGCCCTAGTGAACTCTCGTTTATTCTGTCCCTGCTTACCTGACTCCATTGTGGAGAAGCTTTCCTTGATACTTCAGACCAACTCTAGCTTCCAACATTCCTTTGTTGGCGCCATGTCCCTCTCCTTCCTAGCGTTTATCACAGTATTAATTTGTCACTTTTGTGGATGATCGTTGGATTAATTCTTTCTCCCCTCTGCCCCAGACTGCTCCAAAATGTAATCCCCACAACGATAGGATCTGTTTCTTGTTTGTTCTATCTTGGGTCCCCATTGCCCAGTACTCTTCCTGCCACATCACAGAGGTTCAAAAAAAAATTGTAAAATAAATAACTGCATGCCTTTTGCTTCCCAGCCTCTCCCACCTGAAATGTCTGTTTTTCACCTGATTCACTGTGGCCTGTACCAAAGGCTTACTAATGATTATTCCTGGCTCGTACAGTTCTTACTTTGGTATCCAAGCTTATGTAGCATTTTATATCCTTCACACATTTTGCTGGTTCTCCCTCAAGAGGGCCTGCTGGAACCTCTGGGGATGGGGCTTTGCGGAGTGAGTGTCATTGAAAGATCTCATCCAGGGCCTTCTGGTCCACCAGCTGCCTTGCAGCCAGAGGGCAGGAGGACCCTCCTCTGAACCTCAGAGTAATTTCTTGGGGTGTGGGAATATACTCTCACCAAGCACTCTTCTCAGGAGCCCTACTCTGTATCCCCTCCCTCCCCAGCACCCTCAGGCTTCATGGATTGCATATTTACAGAGGAAATAGCTGCCCTTTTTTACGTGTGTTGGAAAGAGCAGATCTTCAGACCTAGAGAAACACTCACACTGCTGTTAGCTTCCTGTGGAACCGCCTAACACCTTTCTGGGGTGTGTTGATTCCCTACCCTTTGAGCTGAAAGCCAGTCCATTTCCCTGGGCGCGCGAACAGTGCAGCGCTCAGAAGCCCTGAGATGGCATCTTGGCACAGCTACCTGGGCCACTGAGTCCCCCAGTGTTGGCTGTGTACCCAGGGACAGGCAGGTCTCCACAGCAGTGGGTGTTTCCAGCCAATTTCCCTCTCAAATTGGCACATTCTCCATGAGCTTTCTAGACTTTGCAGTGTGTCTTGCTGTTTGGGAACAATTTCCATCATCAACTGACTGGCAAGGACTAGTTCTGGGGTAACGCGTGTCTTTCAAATAGCTTAACACACAATAGGGCACAGAGATCCAACGTGCTTCTGACGTCATCACTTAAATATACAATCCCGCGGTGTTCCCAATGTAGAGGATCATCTTGAAACATGTCCAAAAACACACCCTAGTTTTCACTCCTTGGGCTTTTTCTCTACCTTCGGCTATCCATATGTGCTGATAGGTTATTTGAATTTTTCTATTCTAGATTAATTTACCATTCAAATCTGTGTTTCACAGACTTCCATAATGTTGAATTGTTATTTTTTATTCTTAAAATGTTCAGTCAAATCATCCACGTTCTAGGAGGCTGAGTGGCAGCTTTGTAACTGATTTCCCTGCTTTTAGAATCCCTGTTTGCCCAGGATTGAGAGGGGTTCCCAGGACATGGGATTTTCAGTGGGAAAACCGGGAAAGTCCAGACCAATCAGGACAAACTTGTCACCCTACTACCATTTTACCCTTGATAGGAGAGTAGGTAGCCCCAACCAAAGGTAATTATCATTCCCTGTCTCTCCTGCTTTCTTGGCTGGTAGGAATTTCCTGAAGCCAATACCTTGCTAAGCTACTTCTCTTTCTCTCCTTAGTATAAACAGCTTTCCCAAGATAAAATTAACATCACATGTGATTCACTCATTTAAAGTGTGCCACTGGATAGTTCTTAGGATATCCATGTAGTTGTGCAATCTTCACCCCAGTTCTGGAACATTTTCATAACTTCCCAAACAAACCCTGTACCCACTGACAGTCAGTCCCATTTCCCGGATCCTCTCCCTGTTGGCAACCATTGGTCTGCCCCTGGTCTTTGTAGCTTTGCCTTTTCTGGACATTTCATGTAAATGGAATCATACAATATGTGGCCTTTTGTTTCTGGTTTCTTTTACTTAGCATCCTGTTTTCAAGGTTCTTCCATGTTGTAGCATGAATCAGCACTTCATTCCTTTATATGACTGACTATGATTCCATTGCATGGGTATACCACACTTTATTTATTTCTTCATAGGTTGATGGACATTTGGGTGGTCTCCATCTTTTGGCTATGATGAATAATGTTGCTATAATTACGTGCAGTTTTTTGTGTGGGCATATGTGTTCATTTCTCTTGGAATTCCTGGGTCATGCGGTAACTGTATGATGAACCTTCTTTTTTTTCTTCTTTTTTTTAAATTTTATTTTATTATGTTATGTTAGCCACCATACATTACACCATTAGTTTTTGATGTAGTGCTCCATGATTCATTGTTTGTGCATAACCCCAGTGCTCCATGCAGAATGTACC
>NC_138379.1:85426119-85520903 GCF_054177405.1 Leptonychotes weddellii | reverse complement strand
CCCTCTGTTTCCTGAGATTAAGAGTCTCTTATGGTTTGTCTCCCTCTCTGGTTTCATCTTGTTTCATTTTTTCCTCCCTTCCCCTATGATCCTCTGTCTTGTTTCTCAAATTCCTCATATCAGTGAGATCATATGATACTTGTCTTTCTTTGATTGACTTATTTCGCTTAGCGTAATACCCTCTAGTTCCATCCATGTCATTGCAAATGGCAAGATCTCAGGGTTTTTTGATGGCCGCATAATATTCCATTGTATATATATAACACATCTTCTTTATCCATTCATCTGTTGATGGACATCTTGGCTCTTTCTATAGTTTGGCTATTGTGGACATTGCTGCTATAAACATTGGGGTGCATGTACCCATCAGATCACTACATTTGTTATAATGAATCTTCTAAGGAACTTCCACCAGACTGTTTTCCGAAGTAGCTAGACCATTTTATATTCTCCCCAATAGTGTGAAGAGGTTTCCATTTCTCCATGTCCTTGCCAACACTTGTGATTGTCTGTTTTTTTTTTTACTATAGCCGTCCTAGTGGATGTGAAGTGGTATCTCATTGTTTAATTTGCATTTCTCTGATGGCCAAAAATGTTGAGAATTTTTTTCGTATGCTTATTGCTAAACCTCTTAAGTGGAAAATTATAATGTAAAGGATGTTTATAAATAGCTGATTTTGCACTGGGCTTAAGATTTTTTCTTAAAGATTTTATTTATTTATTTGACAGAGAGAGAGAGCAAGCACTAGCAGGGGGAGCGGCAGGCAGAGGGAGAGGGAGAAGCAGGCTCCCCGCTGAGTAAGGAGCCCAATGTGGGACTCGATCCCAGGACCCCGGGATCATGATCTGAGCCCAAGGCAGACGCTTAACTGACTGAGCCACCCAGGCGCCCCTGGGTTTAAAATTTTAACTAAATATTGAAATAGGATGTTCACAACTAATTGCTGTTATCTCAAATCATTCTATGTGGAGGTACATTTCCAAGTTTTATTTAAACCATTGACTTTTCCTCGTGACCAGAAGTGGTCCCAGGGTAAGTCCCTCTCTCATCTGCTCTGATGTTGGGCCATCCTCTGTTGGGCCATTCTCTTCATCAAGCCTTGCTGCCTGAGAGGCTGTCTTCTTCTGGAGCCAATGGACTGTGTGTTGCCTGAATGTAGGCTTGGATTGGCACCCCTGGTGTTCTCTCTGTTGACCGACTTCCTCAAAGCTCTGGATATCCAGTCATCACTCCTATTATTTGGGCTCTGTGGCCTTCTGGGCACTTTAAACACTTGTTCTTGCTTTTCTCTTGGCTCTCTGATTTTCTGTTACTGCTTTCTCCTTATCTCTTTCTCCAGTTTCTCCTGTGCACTCTATATGCTCACTTAATTTTGCTCATCCGTCAGCTTGTTCCTTCATGCCTCTGCTAACAAAAAGATCCAAGGCACTCTATTCCATCTCCTGCCCTTGCCTTCTCTGCCTCTTTTACAAGCTGGTTTCCTCTCAGGAAACCCCACTGATTTGGTAGAAAAGGATAGTATTCTGAGCAAGACTACCGAGAAAATGATCCCCTTGAGAAAACACGCTCTCTATCTGGAATATGTTTTGGGGTTCAAGAATGGCAAGTAGTGGTTTTCTTCTTTCCTAGAGGGGCCCTGGCCATGGTTGTGTTGTGGTTACCCACCATTTCTGTAAATGTCTATGGATGACCCCACTCACTCCCCCAGCCTGATCAGCAGCTACACAGAAATACTGTTTCCACATTTTAAAAGATTTTATTTATTTATTTGACAGAGAGGGAGACACACAGCGAGAGAAGGAACACAAGCATGGGGAGTGGCAGAGGGAGAAGCAGGCTCTCCACTGATCAGGGAGCCCAGTGCGGGGCTCAATCCCAGGACCCTGGGATCATGACCTGAGCTGAAGGCAGATGTTTAATGACTGAGCCACCCAGGTGCCCCTGTTTCCACATTTTAAAGCCATTATTGCCTGATATGTATCGGTCAAGTGGCTGCTATGTTGTAGTTTGGCAGAGGAGACAAGTGTAATAATTAATAAACAAATAAGTAGTAGTAGTCATAGTAGTAGTCATAGTAGTAGTAGTAATAATAACAAAAAATGAGCCAGGCACTATTCTAAGCAGTGGAGGAAGAATAATTCCAGTCCATGGGAGAAGCGGGCAGTAAGTACTTTCATCATCATTTTCATGTTATTACCTACTTCATAAGGAGATTTAGCCCAGCACAGGGTAACGTAGTCACATTCATATGCCGAAAGGGTCCTCTGTGTCTCCTTTCTCCATTTTTCCAACAGGGATGTCCCCAAGGATATACCACTTGGGACGACCCGCCATTTTCAGCCCCGACCAAAGAGACCTGGGGTTTTCATGAGTACAGCGTGGCAAGTGGTGTTTGTCGGTTTGTGTATTTCAGAGCCAAGGCGCTGGAGAAGGAGGAGAAGTTGCGGCGCGTGGTCAGGCAGGTCCTGAAGTGCGACGTGACTCAGAGCCGGCCGCTGGGCGCCATGTCCGTGCCCCTGGCCGACTGTCTGCTCAGCACGCTGTGCCTGGACGCCGCCTGCCCAGACCTCCCTGCCTACTGCGCAGCCCTCAGGAACCTCGGCAGCCTGCTAAAGCCAGGCGGCTTCCTGGTGGTGGTGGACGCCCTGAAGAGCAGCTACTACATGATCGGGGAGCGGAGGTTCTCCAGCCTCTGCCTGGGCCAGGAGGCAATAGAGGCTGCTGTGAGGGAGGCTGGCTACTCTGTTGAGTGGTTTGAGGTGATCTGTCAAAGTTATCCCTCCACCATGTGTGACAACGAAGGGCTTTTCGCCCTGGTGGGGCGGAAGCTGAGCAAATCTGTATGACCCCTTGTGGTTGCAATTAAAGCAATTCCTCTCTCTGGCCCAGTTAACTTTGGTCCTTTGTTCTAACTGCCACGGTCACTGTGCTGAGTTGAGTCTAATGCCTCATGCAGGTGGGCGCAGTCAGTCAGGGGAGGAACAACTGGGTGACCAGCGACTCTGTGCTTCCCATGTGGGCTACGGGGACTCAAAGATGAGCAACCGGGACATCCAGTCTTCGCTACCCATGATTAGAAAAGAAGACCCCCTTTTCCTTAAGCACCCCTAGTTCTGGCAGCTCACGCCCCCACACACCTACAGAGCAGTGTCTGCGGTGATGAGCTCTCTTTCCTACGGGGCCCGCTGCTTCCTTCTCTTGGGAACATGCTTCTCCTGTTCCTCAACAATTGCCTTCTCTGGGGACCCCATCCTCTGCTGGGGCCCACTGGCACCACCACCACGTCTGAGGATCAGAGAACAGGTGTCCCCTTTGCTCCTGGGTCCCAAGTGTGGGGCAGGTCCTTCTCTTATTTCCTTTAACACACTAGGCCAAGGCTGTGACTTCTACCTGAAGAGAAGTTTAGGAGTTAGCAAGAGAGGTAACAGGCACTATCTCACAGCTGCTATTAGAAACAGGTATCTTCAGAGCTCACATCCTTAGAGGGTTCTGGAAGGTAGTCTTTTTTTTTTTTTTTAAGATTTTATTTATTTGAGAGAGAGAGAGAGAGAGCACCAGCTGGGGGGGAGGGGCAGAGGGAGAGGGAGAAGCAGATTTACCGCTGAGCAGGGAGCCTGACACAGGGCCAGATCCCAGGACCCCAAGATCAGGACCCGAGCCGAAGGCAGACGCTTGACCGACTGAGCCACCCAGGCACCCCTGGAAGGTAGCCTTTTGGCATAGCTCTTGGACAAGCATCTATTTGGAGTTAGGCTTACCTGCCCATGGCATGTCTACCTTCCCTGGTTCCCAGGCCCTATCGCCATGATGCTCTAAAACAGAGGTGGACAAACTATGGCCCATGAGCCAAACCCAGCTTGCTGCCTGTCTTGTGAGGTTTTACTGGGACGCAGCCATGGCCGATCATGCATGTGTTGTCTGTGGCTGTTTGCGCACTGTAATGGCAGAGTTGAGTAATTGTTTTTTTGTTTTTTTTTTTTTAATTTTATTTATTTATCTGAGAGAGAGAATGAGAGAGAGAGAGCATGAGAGGGGGGAAGGTCAGAGGGAGAAGCAGATCCCCTGCCGAGCAGGGAGCTCGATGCGGGACTCGATCCCGGGACTCCAGGACCATGACCTGAGCCGAAGGCAGTCGCTTAACCAACTGAGCCACCCAGGCGCCCAGAGTTGAGTAATTGTGACAGCAACCGTCGGTATGGCCCGCAAAGCCTAAAATATCTGTTACCTGGATATTTACAGAAGAAGCTTGTCTACCCCTTCCCTAGAGAGAGGATTGTCCTCGTCCACCAGGTCTGAGGCCCGTCTCTCCAGTCTGTTTCTCCTCCCAAGATTTCCCTCTCCCCAGGATTACTGACAGAGGACATTGCTGCTTCCCACAGGGAGATTCCTGCCTTCCCCCTACCGCCACCCCCCCACGGCCTGACAATCATATCAGTGCCCGAGAGTCTATTATCGCACATGTTTGTTCATTTGGTTGTATAGGACCATCATGTTACAACACAGTATCCGTCCATTTTCAGGATGTTTTCAATTGTTCCATCTCCTCGGACATTCACGTTACAATTTCTAGAGATTCCATCCTGAAGGACACTAACAGGCCAGTCCAGGCTGGATGGAGAAAGCCAAGTCCAACTCTGTTCCTAGGAGCGGGTGGGGATGACCAGGCCTGTGCCTCCCTTCTGCAGAAAACTGCTCTTGGGAAGAGCTCACTTGACTCCCCAGGAGCCACCAAGACCACCAAGAAGCAACCAAGTTTGTGGAGATAGGGCTCTCTTAAACCCACGTGCCATTTACCCAAAGGCCACAACTTCTAAAACTTCAGGCATTTGGGGTACCTCCCAAAAGGATGGCCCTTACTTACATTTTGCATAACTGGATTGCCTGGTTTAAAGGAATGCTTTGCAATCTCCTTCAAAAGCAAGCTTTAAAATAATAAGGCTTCTGCTTTCATCTTTGGAAATCTGAGACCAGCCTGGTCATAACAGTTTTATAAGGCTCAGTCCCTTCACAGATAGTCTTCTGTGATTTTTACCTCTAAGGTGACATTTATTAAACTGCATTATAACTGTCTTATTTTTCTGTTTCCCCACAGAACTGTGAGCCTCTTGGGTTTACATTTAGATTCCCTAGTACTTTGGCCAGACATGGTCTCGAACCCTGGGGGACAGAGCAGTGAGTAGCGGATGGAAGAGCCCTGTTCTTGGGAGTTTATGTTCTAGAAGCAAAAGCGGGGGATAAGGAAACAAGTCAATAAATCAGAGACTTTCTGATCGTGACAGAGCTATGAAGGAAAGAGAACAGCAGAATGGAATGGAGACTAAGTGACAGAATGTCTGGCTGAAAATGGTCTGAACAATAGGGGTTTATTAATCTCACTAAAAGGAAATCCAGAGGTAGGCTCTTCTGGGATAGAATGGTGGCTGAACAGCATCATGCAGCGGCAGGGTTCCATCCGTCTGTCGTTCACCTTTGCCTGGGAGGGGGGTTTTCATGAGGGGAGATCTTTTTCAGAAGCGCCCAGTGGGCTTTCTTACATCTTATTGACCCAAACGGTAGTCACATGCCCACCTCTAGACCAATTACAGATAAAAATGGAAAGAACAAAGGGCACATTCCTTGAGATTCGCTAAATAAAGGAATTCTTAGATGGCAGCAAAGAGGAAAAAAGAAAACCCACTGGATTCAACGAACGAGCCAACATCTTAGCAATCCATTCTCTTTCTTTCAACGACAAAGATCATCCCGTTTTCAAATTCTGGCTCTGCCACCTAGTAGTAGCTGGTTCTCCTTGGGCAAGTTACATAACCTCTCTGTGCTTTAGTTTTCTCAGCTGTAAAATGAGATTCAAGTGGAATTTCTTGTCAAGAGAATAAAAATGAATTGCTACGTATAAAGAACCTAGAATAATGCTTAGTGGTCGATAAGTACATAATACTTATTTATTGTTAGCTATAATCCTAATCTTCGTCTTTGATGCTAGTTGCCAAAGCTGTGGTGAAAAGGTGTCTTTTTTTTTTTTTTAAAGATTTTATTTATTTATTTGTTTGAGAGAGAGAGAGAGAGAAACAGCATGAGAGGGGAGAGGGTCAGAGAGAGAAGCAGGCTCCCCGCCGAGCCGGGAGCCCGACGCGGGACTCGATCCCAGGACTCCAGGACCATGACCTGAGCCGAAGGCAGTCGCCCAACCAACTGAGCCACCCAGGCGCCCGAAAAGGTGTCTTGATCTCTAAGCAGGAGAGAGAATTTCAGTCCTGGGCTGCAGGCTCTTTTCTGGCACTGCCTCCCAGAGGAGGTCCAATAATTCTCCGTTTCCATGCCACATGCCAATCCCTTTCTCATTTAAGCCATACATTTAGTATTTATTTAGAACCAGGCAGCGGGGATGCAAACGAACCCCCAGTGCCAGCAGGCTCAAGGGTCCCTATCTTTGCAATCACATCACTAACACCCCCAGTGCTTCCAGATACTTCCAAGGGCAGTGCTGTAACCTGCCGCAGTAATCCCCACGCAGAACCTGCCCGGGTCAGCCTCTCCGTCTCAGGCTCTGCTGCGGCTGACACGCATCCCCGGCCTGTGAGTGCTGGCAAAGGGATAAGACGGTCTGTCTGGAGAAAGGAGCTGCCCCTCGGAGGCCTCAGAGCCAGGTGCTTTCCTCCCGGAGACTTGGGGAACACTTCCTGTCTATCCCTCAGGTGGGCAAACTTTCCCCACAAACGGCCAAATGGTACGTATTTTCGGCTTTACAGCTCATGCCGCCTTGATCCCAACTACCCGGATCTGAAGTTATAGCAAAAGCAGCCAAAAAAAAAAAAAAAAAAAAAGCAGCCTGACCAATATGCACATTAATGGGCATGGCTGTGTTTCAATAAAACTTGATTTATAAAAACAGGTGGATGGGTGGATTTGGCCCAAAGGTTGTAGTTTACTCTTTCCTGATCTAGATCCTGAAGCCGTCTTGTTTGTACCCGAAGTTTTATAGGGTTTCTCACAAACATTCTAGTTAGTTTCTAACACTCAGTCCTACCAATAGGAGCTCAGATCCAGGCCAAGGGGCTAAAAAGGGAATAGGAAGATTTTCTTAAAATTACTCGGTTGTGCTCATTCCTCTCTTCCCCTCTGCATCCCCCAGTCAGGACTCCTTCCTTCTCCCCCAGTTTGAAGGCATCCAGTAGCAGCAGACAGAAAATGGGAGTCGGGGCCAGATGAAGTCAATCACACCAATATTTTTCCAACGGCAGGTTGTCATTCATTAGGGCACCATAAAATTAATCAATACCCATTTGAAAAAATAATAGAGAATAAACCAGAAAACAAAATCCCAGATAGTAGCATTTATTTTGTGGGGTTTTTTTTTTTTTTCAGTTTTGAAAAACGATCATGTACTATTATAGATAACCATAAATATCTGCTCCTGGATTATGATCTAAAATAAAATGTATTTATTACTGTAGTTTGCGATCACAAGAGTTTGGAAGCCACTGACTGTGGTCTAGGCGTCTGGGGCTCATCTCTGGAGGCCAACATTTGTCTTTCCTATAGAGATTAAAGGTGCGGTCTCTGTTCTTAAAGAACTCCACGTCACGGAAACTGACACGAAAAAACAGGTTACAATTCATTGCGATAAGAGCTCTGAGATGAGTAAGCACAGGGTGTTTTGGAGTGGGGGTGTCGAGAAAGGTGGCATTTGCTCTGGGTCCTGCAGGCTGAAGAGGGGTGTGTTTGGCAGACGGGAAAGGCCAGGCAAGCTAAGGAACATCGGGTACAAAAGCATGAAATGGCTCTCACTATCACATTCCTCACAGATTTGTTCTCCAAGTGAAGTCAGGACCTAAGCAAACATTTGTCTGCTGGGTTTTGTTTGCTTTCACTGAAATCAAACAGACCAACCAAGTCACTAGCAAACACTGAGTAGGGGTCACTCCGGTACTAACTTATAAATCTCTTTGACCACTGACCCAGCGCAAGGATTTTCGGTCCACTTTCTGGGAAGCGCTCAACAGTCTCTCCCTGAGCCAAATTTTATGATGCAGGAAGACGCAAGTCTGTGTGTAATGTCCTGGTCAATGACTGGGGAAGAGAAAGCTATTAAAAAGGTTGTCCATCCATTTGGTGGCGTGCAGCCTGCCCAGCCCAGCCTTCGTAATTCCCATCATCCGGCTGTCAGGAGTAATAAGAGGAGATGCCCATGATATGACTTACTAGGGTGATCTTTAAAAGCTGTGACTGTCCCCTCTAATTTTAGCCTCAGCCACACTGAGAATACGAGGAGACCATTAAATCTTATGAAGCCTTGGAGGAGGTGGGAATAGCTTAGAGCTGGGAGACAGAAAACCTGTGTGAATTTTAGCTTATCACTTGATTGCCATGAAAGCATTATTCCACCTTTCTCTGGCTCAGGGCCCTTCTGTAAAATAGGGGTGATAATCATTGCTCAGGGCTATTGAGATCAAATGAGATACCTGTGAAGACACTTTGTAACCTGTTAAGGGATGTATAGG
The DNA here is from genome assembly GCF_054177405.1 of Leptonychotes weddellii. Lineage (NCBI taxonomy): Eukaryota > Metazoa > Chordata > Mammalia > Carnivora > Phocidae > Leptonychotes > Leptonychotes weddellii. The sequence goes on along the minus strand of NC_138379.1, from coordinate 85,512,404 downwards.
TACTAGATTAACTTGCATACCCTTCCAGGAAAGCTGCTAAGCCACATGTTGCTAAATTCATTAAGATTCCCTTCATAGGGGCACCTGGGTGGCTTGGTCGTTAAACGTCTGCCTTCTGCTCAGGTCATGGCCCCAGGGTCCTGGGATCGAGCCCCGCATCGGGCTCCCTGCTCGGCGGGAAGCCCGCTTCTCCCTCTCCCACACCCCCTGCTTGTGTTCCCTCTCTCGCTGTCTCTCTCTGTCAAATAAATAAAATAAAATCTTAAAAAAAAAAAAAGATTCCCTGCTGAACTGAGTCAGTATGGCCTTCAAAAGCTCTTTAAAAAGCTCTTCGAAAGCTCTTCATCATGTCACTGAGAGGCTCCAGCTATGACTAGGGAATCCTGTCTTGCATATGCACTGTACCTAAATCAGCACTCTTGGCGCCTTGAATCTAGAGTCTTCTTCGTAGGTGTTCATTCATTCAGTGGACATTTACCGTACCCCTGTTATGTGCCAGGCATTGGGCTTGGGGGCTGTGGATGCTATGCTGAAGACTTACATTTCCATGAAGGAGACCAGAAAGTAATGCACTCTTACAGAGCCTTAGGCTAACTACTAGATATTCTGGGTCTTTATGGAAGATTATCACAAAGAAAAACACCGCCGTGAGCAACATCGCTGAAGCTTGCTATGCCACATTTTCCAACAGAAGCAGTGACTTGAACTTCCAGACGCTCTCCACCATTGTCTCTTCGGTCTTGTTGGCAAGTTTTGTACCGAATGGAGATGCTTTCCTTGGCCCTATGATCGCCGGCAGAGGGCGCACGTGGCTCTTTTCCGAGACCTTCATTTCTGAATTCGCTCATTGATACAGCAAGGAATTTAAATTGAGTTAAACCTTCCAAAACAGGAAGCCTCTCCAGAGTATTTCCTTTTGTATGCTCCACATGCTCCCTAGCATGAGGCTGCTAGGGAAAGGGGAAGGGAGGAGTCAGCTGATTTTTCTTTAACAAAAAATATGTATAATTATTTTTATAGATACATACATTTAAAACTTTCCTTTTCAGGCCTATACACAAAATGCAAATTCTAATAAAACCGTACAGAGGCTTTTGGCAAGATTAGCATAAGAAATGTTAAATATTCGGTTATGCGATTAACTCACCATCATCTATTTCCTGTTTATTCAAAAAAGGAAAAAAGAAGTTTTTGTACTTTTTCAAAACCCAGTTTTTTAATATTTAAAATGAAGAAATCTTTCCAAAATTGCTGGCCAAACCACAATACCTAAAACCTTAATTTTTATGTTAGTAGTGTCTGATGAATTCAGGGGACCAGTTGGAGTTGAATTCTGAACCCTCCACAAATAATTGGGAGTTAATATTGCCTTTGTTCTGACCTCAGTGTTGAAGATCAGGAAAATAATTTCTTCCCTGGCTGGTTATTAGAGAGGTCTTTCTTTCTTTAGAGAAAAGCTTTGTCTTTTCTTTTTTCCTGCAAAGAGCTATACTCTTTCCACTTGCTTTCCGGTTTGGTCAAGGTTTTAAAAGCTGCCTCGGGGCTGCAGGGAGAGGCTCAGGCAGAAGCCCCGACAGCAGGGGGTGCAGAGGGACCCCTCAAAGGCCTGGGCCCCTGGGGGCTGCCCGTCCGCTGGAGGGTGAGCCCCTGGAAGCGAGGCTGCGCAGCCCAGCCCGCCGAGCTCAGGCAGGTGCACCCCATCTTCCTGCTGAGCTTCACCTGCTCCTCTAGGACGCCGTTCTCCAGCAGGTCCCGGCGTCTGCGCGGGCACCGCCCGGGGCTTGCAGATCCAGAAGGGCCTGCTTCAGGTTCTTCTCCAGGCGGAGCGGCTTCCACGGAGTTCAGGGGTTTGCCCGGTCAGTCCTGGGAGGCTTCTATTTGTTCTGGAGGAGGGCGCGGCCAGGGTCTCGGTTTTGCACCCCAGGATCCCAGTGCCTTGGCGCTGGTCCCCGGCCCACCCCCGGGGGGAAGTGCCCTCGCGGTCCAGAAACACAGCGTCGCAGTGGAATTAGAAGCCCAGAGAGAGGGAAGGTTGGAGGCCCGAAGGTGCAGGCTGACCAGGCGGCTGGCCACGGCCTCCACGTGGGTGGAATCATTCTGGCAAATCTGGGAGCTCATAGCTGGTGGGTAGTGGGGGCTAAGCTCAAAAGCTGTGCTGACTGGTCCCCGAGGCAGGGGGTGGTTCTGAAGGTGGCTCCGAAGGTTGCTGATACAGAGGAGGTTGGAGGGTGGCCGGAGGCTGGAAGGAGGGGCTCCCTGGGTCTGTTCCGTCCAAATACTGTTGCAGCAAGAGACAGATCCATGGGACTGCCGGGCAGGCGCACTGACCAGAGAAGAGCTTTCTAACATTTAAACCGGAGAGGAGTTAGGAACTGTGAACAGTAGGTTTCTCTTCAGAAAGATCAGCAGCACCAGGACTCACTTCGAAGCCTAACATGCGAATGACTGGTATTCTCCTTAAGAGCAGGGACGTAAGGGCCCCACGTGCCACAACAGGAAGAAGATGTTTCCAGGAGGAGGGTAAGCTATTAGTTTACTGCCCCTTTCTTCTCAAGGGTCAATTGCTGTCCCCTTCTCATGGCCCTGTAAGATTAGTTAAATGCCATGGAAATCTGCCGCTTATTTGTTGTGACCCTTACAACCTCATGGAATTTTATCATCTTACTTGTGCGTTAAGATTTACAAAAGTAGGGGCGCCTGGGTGGCTCAGTCGTTAAGCATCTGCCTTCGGCTCAGGTCATGATCCCAGGGTCCTGGGATCAAGCCCCGCATCGGGTTCCCTGCTCCGCGGGAAGCCTGCTTCTCCCTCTCCCACTCCCCCTGCTTGTGTTCCCTCTCTCACTGTGTCTCTCTCTGTCAAATAAATAAAATCTTAAAAAAAAAAAAAGATTTACAAAAGTAAAAGTCAAAACCTATTTTGGGGGGGCCGAAATGAAGATGGTGATAGGGGCAAAGAACTTCACCTTCCCACGCCTTTGTCTCTGTTGTAAAATGAGGCGGAATTAAGGAGGTCCAACCCTGTATGATTTCAGAATCAGAGAATAGTACTTGTTAAAATAGAATTCTAACACCTAAATTTATTCTATTCTTTAAGATTCAAGTGAAATTGGCTCAAACCCCTGTGCATACAATCCATGATTCCTCTACGGGGGCTTTGTGGGGGGGGGGGCAGTGACTTGTGTTTCTTCAGGTGACCACCGAGTCTCCACTCCTCCTGGCCCTGAGTTCCAGTTTGTGAATCGTCTTACTTCAAGCATGTGCCGATCCTTTTCTGTGCCACATGATCCCTTGACCAGACCTATCCCGATCCCTTCATTCTCTGAAATTCTGCTGCCCTTAATGTCTGTGAACAGCAGACTTGCCTGAAGCTTCAAGACAATGGAAGGGGGTCCGGTGGTAGGACACCAGCAGCTTAAAATACTCGGCACCCCCGCTCTTAACCCTATGGGGAGTCTTAGTGACTCACCTTCTCCAGTTGCCTCTCACCACGTGGTTCTGCTGTCCCTTCTCCCTTCTCTTGTGTCCAGCCCCCTTCTCACTGGCTTCTTGCCTCCCCTTCCAAATACCTATACCCCTCTCTTCACTTTGGTCTGGACCACACCCCTGGGGCTTCACTTCCCTCAAACTGCCAGGGTGTTTTCCTTGAAAGGAACTTTAGGGCCCATATTTAGAATTAGAAAATTCACCCCCTTTGCTTAATCAGGGGCTTGGGCTCTGAGCTTCCTAGCAACCAAAGCAAAGAGGGAAAATATCAGTGACACAATTCACTGTGCTTATCAGTTCAAGACAAACCAGCTGTTGTTCAGCATAAGCACAACTTTTTCTGGTCTGAAAGCTCGCCCGCAGCTCACAATAATGAGAGAACGGTTCAGGTGTCGCTCGCCCCCACCTGCCTCTATTGCGCTGGACCTGGCTTAGTTTGATTACCGACAGCAGCTTGCTCTTTTTTTTTTTTTCCAAGTTTAAATCTCTAGAAGACTATTATTAATTCCTGTAACAAATAGCATTTATTAAATGCCAGGAATGGTTCTAGGTGCTGGATAGAGAGGAACATAAGTCAGACATGGTGCCTGACCTTCTGGAGCTTAGAGTCAAGGTCAGCGTGGGCAAACGGGGGGAGGGGGTGGATTTAATATGGAATGTGGTGTAGGTGGGAAAGCAGAGGAGAATCTAGACTAGTCTTGAAGGGTTGGCAAGGGCTTCCTGGAGGAGGTGATGTGTGAGATGAGGCTTAAAGGGGAAATAAGACTTATTTGAGCAGAAGGGAGGGAGGGAAAGAAAGTCCTGGCAGAGAGGAGAGCAGTACAAAATGCCTGGAGGTGAGAGGGACAATACCCAAGATAAGGGGCTGTAGCTGATGCTGCAGCGCCCCACCCAGGCACCTCCGCGTCAGCACACCCAGCCTCCCGGAGTTGGGAGTGTTGGCTGCTAGGAGCTCACAGCTGCCCCCTTCTGGGGAGAATTGCTCTTATCTCATAGAAGTCACTGCATCTAGGAATCCGCAGGCCACTGCCCCTCCCCACCCCCAGGCCGTCCCCCAACCGAGGACGGACTGGAAAAGGCTTCCGAAGGCTGGTCCTCTTGCTGCAGTTTAAGGGTGGGCGTGGGGTGGACGCTTGTCGTTGCAGCTTATGCTCCGACGCCTTCCCCTTGTGGACCAGGCCAAGGCTAGATTTTCCTAAGACCACGTCCTTGCTCAGCTTCCGCAACCCGTCGCAACCAGTTTTCCCTGGAGAGCACCCCCTCCATAAATTACATGTTCCCAAACCCCTGACTTGGGCTCCGCTTCTCGGGAAACTGAGCTAAGACAGTGACAAAGGGAAGATGGCTGAGACTGAAATCTTCATATGCACTTGGTTCAAATTTGAGCCCCATCCATTAGCAGGTTAAGGCTTTACTGACCTAAGTTACTACTGCTTTCAGTAAAAATTCATTTGTGATATATCCGTTTAGATTTCCGATTATTAGGATCACAGTTCATAAAACTTAACCCAGCACCTAAGTTTGTCAAGAGGACACCAAGACCCAGAAAACCATGACATTTGGGTAAAACCTCTCTGAGCCTTAGTCTTGTTGAAAAGTGGGAATAATCATGCTCTCTGCTTTATCAGGGTACAGCTAGAATAAAACACACCTCAAAAAATATCTAATGTCCTTTGACCTGGGATATGAGAATAGGAATGCCCCTGGACCACAGCCACCAATATTCCAAGTTCTGGCAATGCATCCTCCTCTCACCAAGTGAAAACAGTCTGCTTTCTGGTTATGACTCAGTCTCTTATAAGTCCGATTACTGTGAATCAGTGACCAGAGCAGCCATGGATGCCCCGAAAGATGAAGCTCCAGAACCTAGAAGACCAGACGCTGAATTAAGATACTGACACTCTCTGAGACTAACCGGAAATTGTCCCATGTTTTCCTCTCTCCCTTTATCCCCTAGAGATCAGGTTGAAGGACCTACCCTATTGGAGCAGGTTGGGAGTCGGAGCTTGGAGGGTGAGTAGAAAGAACTCTAACAGAACCCACTGCGAAGCAAAGCAGCAGCACACTTCCCCACCAAGGCAATGTGCTTTTTTCCTTTCTTGCTCCCAGGCAGTGAGTATAATCCATGAATTAAAGATAATTAGTGTCCTTCTAGAAAATGCAACTGTAATTATAGACACTTAAGTGCACTTAGTGCTTTGGAGAAGAATCAATTGTTTCACAGTTCACAGAGGGTCCTGCTGGCTGGGGGGCAAACACTGTACCCTCAGTGACTTAATAATCATTAGAATGTGGGGGTCAAGGAAGCCTGGAGCCCCGGGGACCATGCAGTCCCCGTAGTACATGGAACATTCAACCTACCAAGTCATAGCCTAGGTGAGCTGGAGGCCCACGGCTCCTGGGTGAACCTGTTCTGTTCCTGCCTTTGGGCTCACAGGCCAGGCACCTTCCAAGTACCAGGTACCAGGGATGCAGATAGTAAATCTGACCCTGTGGTCCCGCCCTCTCAGAGCTTAGGGTCTATTTGGCAAGGAGGGACCGTAAATCAAACAAAACAATTCAGTGTGAAAAGTGTCCCCGCAGGAACGGACAGGGGTATGGTTTCCTGGAGGAAGTGACTTTTAATCCGAGACCTGGAGGGTGAGGGTAAGCAAAAGCGTGTGTTGCAGGTAGAGGCCTGGGGGGAGGGGCCGCCATTTTCCCGGCCATACACAGCCAGGACAGAAGGCAGGAGAAAGCATGGCTCATTGAGGAACTGAGAGAAGTTCCCTGTGGCTGGTGTGCAGGATTTAAGTGCGCAAGTGGTGGGATGCACTGAGATATGGGCTGAACCTGAAAGGCTGGAGGCATCTATGTTTCATTCTCAGCACGAGAGACCCTCAAAGGTGTTAGTAAGGAAATAACAAAACCTGGCGTGGAGAAACCTAGAGACTTCTATCCTTCCACATTTCCAGGGAAGGAGATGCCATAGCTTCTTTGGGTTAGTCAACCGTGTAACTACATGACAACATTTGGTTTTACCTAAGCCTTTTGCTCTTTGGCTGTGCTGGGTCACTCCATACTCCTGCCTAAGAGCCTTTGATGAGCCTCCAGTTGTTCATGGATTAATTCCAGACCCTCCATCGTGGCCTTTCTCGATGGCCCCACTGATCTCCGCCTCCACTCTTAGCCCCCATCCAGGCATGCCTGGCTCAGGATGTGTTCAGTAATTGTTTGTTAAATGGAAGACTTCTATCTCAGCAGTTCACAGACTTGCCTCCAAGCCCTTGTGCCTGGAGTGTGTTGACCCACCTCCCTCCATCGCCCTAGCCCTCCTGATCCACCAGGAAGCTCTCAGTTTTCTTTGCCAGGTCAGCTCAGAAGTCCCTCCTCTGAGAAGCTTCTTCCCTTAGATCCTCCTCTGGGTTCTCTGGGCTTTTCTACATACAGTTGATTCTTGTAATTCTTGGTAGTTACGGTCGGTCTCTAAAGGCATTGAGAACATGCAGTCAGCAAATACTGAACCATTGCTCCTGGGGGAATTACAGGGTTAGTGTCCTGAAAGCCTCCGGTCCCAATATCTAAACCAACCAATCAATACGTAACCTTGTTTTACAGGGGCTTCTGTTTAAAGACACCTTATTTAACATATATTGTTGATTCGTACATTGAACTCATGGCCAACAGCACTATAACTCATGCCCAAATGAAGCTTCTGTCACATGTATTTTCCCCGTAAGGCACATCACAGCCTTCCGTGCTAAAGGACAATAGACAGCACTTCAGCACTATGCTTTGAGACCATTTTCAACGGTGAAATCACCCATAAAAAGCACACAAATTCAAAAAACGTAGCACCAAATAGACCATGAAGAGGACACTTATTTACAGTAGGATTGCTGAAACACGAAGGCAGAGTGTTGCCTTGTTCAGCCTGAGCTAGGGATGTGCATGCCAGGCAACTCACATGTTTCACTAGCCTGTGCGTGTCCAGGAACAATCCCCCAAACACTGCAAGTATCGATTTTGGGGTTATAAATACATTTTAGTGAATAGGCAAATCCACAAATACAGAATCCATGAATAATGAGCATCGACTATGTTTTTTTTATTATAGCACTTAGGACTCTGAATTGAACTTTGTCATGTGTGTGTCTGTTTCTTCCGCTGGAGTCCCTGACTGCACCGGGAGCTCCTAGGGTAGTTAGCATACGGTGAACCATAATGACAACAACCAACATGGAGATCTTTCTGTGAGGTGTTCCACATGCATCTTCTCAGAAGAATTCTCTGAATTGTATACTGTTATCATCCCCACTTTACAGATGGGGAAACCAAGGCTTAGCTGTAATTATACTCCTTGCCCATGGTAGCAGAGTAAGTAGTGGAGGCAGGATTTACACACAGGCTCTCTTTCACATGCTTAATAGGTAGGCTATCCTACCTGTGAATTTGAGCCCTTGTGCAGAAATGTCTGGAAAGGAAAGGGCTTCAGCATAATCAGCTGGTCGACCTCTGAGAATGGCAGGAGACCTTTTGGGAGAAAGGGAAGGAGGAGCTGCTCTGGGAGGAAGCAGAGCTGATGGCTAGAGCCTCTATGTGTGGCCCCAAGACAACTGAATTCACTCACTGGTGTGAGAGGCAAATGGCCAAGACTATTATTGTCCAAAGGGAAGCATTTTCTGCTTATGAGGGAGACAAGAAAGGTCCGTACTCAGCTGTGGCAGGTGAATTGTCTGAACTATTTGCCTGAAGACCGTGGCATAGGCTGGTGCCAAGACAGCAAAGTTTGGGCCCCAGAGGGGACATGACCCGCGGACATGAGGGTCTTTTTAGGTAGCAGCCAGACACCGGGTTATGTGAGAAGTGATAAGGTCATGCTTTGGCTCCCCAGGATCTAGAAGGCCACGTGTCGCATGAGGGAAGCCGCCATTGGGAAGACGCCTCTGGCGCATAATCATCCCCAACACCGTCTGGGGTCTGAGTGGGGTCCTTGGACCAGGGCAGAGCTCTGTTGGCGAGTTGTCTGCCACTACCTGGCTGGCGATGTGCCCCAGCTGCTGACCCTTGAGGAACTGCCTCTTGTGCTCGGGGACTGAATGGATATGAAAAGAAGTACCACCTTGGGGACAAGGACAACATAACTCCTCTGGCCGGAGGGGAGCTCCTTCCTTCTCTGAGGGAACTGAGACTCCGAGCCCAATTTGTGGCCTAGATGTTCTAATTCTGAACATCACTGCACTCTCTCCCCAGAAATGCTGTCACCGTTCACATCCTGAGCTGTTCTCAGTCCTCACTGAGTCATTCCAGTGGCCACAGGAGACTGGCAGAGCCAGCCTGGAAAGTTTGCGGCTGGAAGGAGACTCTGGAATGTCTCCAGCGAGAGCAATTTCCATACTTCAGAGCAGGTTGTCAGATCTTTTCAGGAACAGAAAGGCCAGGATCTCTAGAGAAGGGATGACTGCTGTCTATGCACATTTTCTTCCTGCCGGAGGGAGTGTTTGGCATTTGTCTCAATCTCCCATGTAAGAGGAATAGAAGCCCCACTCTGCACAACATTTCCCTCATGGCCCACCTGCCTGGCACGGCTCTGATGAGTTCATCCTGGGGAAGAACCAAGCTCCTCCCCTGCCTCCTCACCCCCACCCTCTGTGTTTCTAAAATAACTGACCCTCTCCAAGGACCATCGCTTCACTCCCCCCCTCATTCCGAGGGGACATCTGAGGACAGCCTTAGCATAGCCCTGGTACTGTGGCTAGTGTTTTCACCTTTAACAAATTTTCCTTTGACTATAATTTATATTATTCAGATCCAATCTAATTTCTCCAAGGCCGTGGCCTATGGACTTGGGATCATTTGTACAATGAGAATGAATCTGTTCAAAATGACAAAGTGGATGAAATTTGTCTCCATTAACCCCACACCATCCAGCTCTCTTCCTTCTCCAGAAACTTCCTGCCCGTGAGAGGCTGCTGACTGCCCCATCTCTGTCTCTCAGGCAGCAACAGGTTCCTTTGACCATGATGGGTGCCATACCCTTGGGAACTTTCACTGTTAGTTTCAAAGAGTGTATGAATATGTAACCCAAATAAAACTTGTGGCCAAGGTCTACAAATGTCATCTTAAAATGAAAACAAAAAAATAAAACAAAAAAAAACACCTGACTTCAAAAGCATTGAAAAGCAACACAGGTCTTCTGGGAGGCATTCTAGAAATTCTCTTTTTGAGAATTTGCAGTCCTACAGCAATTTTCTCCTCTTTCCTCCTTTCTCTGCCCTAAACTTTCGTGCCCCGAGCACCCAGCTGTCACTTATGCCTCATGGCCCAGCCACCCCACGGATACCTCCTTCTCCTGCCTCCTGGATATTCTTCCCTCGGCAACCCCATACTCTGCCCCCTCTTCTGGGCTTCTTCCGTTTTGCATTTTCTCCTCTCTTCCCACTTGTCACAGCAAAAGCCAGAAAGAGAAGTTCTGAGCTGGTGCAGAAGGCACTATGTCACAAGTAACAAGAATGGGTCATAGCAGTGGTGTTACCTGACCCAGGCACTGCTGCTCCTCTCATGTGTGTGTGTGTGTATGTGTATGTATGTGCACGTGTACATGCGTGTGCATGCGTGTGTGTGTAGGGGGGAGGTATGCAAGATCCTTTGTCCCAGTCAAAATCCATGGCTACATTGAACGGTGCTGACATTTCAGGTAGGTGAGTAGGGCAGGGATATTTTAGGAAAACCTTTTGCCATTCTTAAAATCACCCTATAAGCATGTTCCTTCTAAGGTTTCCAGCTATTTTGCAAATGTGTTAGTTCAGAATCTGGGTCCTGACTACTGGTTTAGGATTAGCTCTAGCTACTTGCTCACATGTTTCCTTTGCTCGAACCTTACTTGATTGCTAGCATCTTTTTAAATGTATCATATCATTTTATGTCCAAATGCCCTCAATCCACCTCTTCCCTCTAGTATTCCCTGTATAGTAATTGCCAGCTACTTCTCTGATTTCCCACTAGATTATAAAATCCCACTTCCTCATGAGGAAGCTGGCAGGTCATGGGTTCTCGATATTTCTTATATGGATGGATGGATGGATGGATGAATGGATGGATGGATGGATGAATAGATGGATGGATAGATGGATGGATGGATGGATGAATGAATGAAGATTTATAAAAAGATTACAGTGTATTTCTAAGCTCTGGCCAAAAAGTATAAAAATCATTATTGCAAAAAATTGCTGCATATAAGCCAGGATGCCGAATGACTTCTTTTATTCTTTTTTTTTTTTTGCATGATTTACTTTTTTTTTATTATGTTATGTTAATCACCATACATTACATCATTAGTTTTTGATGTAGTGTTCCATGATTCATTGTTTGCGTATAACACCCAGTGCTCCATGCAGAACATGCCCTCTTTAATACCCATCACCAGGCTAACCCATCCTCCCACCCTCCTCCCCTCTAGAACCCTCAGTTTGTTTCTCAGAGTCCGTAGTCTCTCATGGTTCTTCTGACTTCTTTTATTCTAAGAATTTATCTATTTCTGGCCAATTCTCAATTGATTATCTCTTGTAATAGTTTCTCTCCCCCTGGAACACGCATGTTTCATATTATACATAAGTTGGAGCTTCTTGGTCTATCCTCTGTAACTTTATTTTCATTTTTCTATTTATTTATCTGGTTTTATTGCATTCAGCATGATTTGCTATATATTCCAGGATGGGCTATCCTGTGCTGCACAACAATTAAGCTCAGAAAGCGGATCAAAGGTTTATTTCTGGCCGGTGACAGTTCGAGGCAGGTTAGGGGGGCTCTTTTGACAGATGTCCTCCCGTGTATGACCTACATCTCATAATGCCACTGTCATCAACATGCTCTTCATGATCTCTGAGGAAGGAAACGATCATCCAGGATGTTTTGTGGCCAGGACTAAAAGTGATAAACTTTATTTTCACTCACGTTCCAATCACATGGCCCTGATTACACAGCAAGGGCATCTAGGAAATATGTTTTTCTTAGGTGCCAAGGAAGAGGAAATGGGATTGAGGAAAATCTAGCCATTCTCTCTCTGCCAATATATGGATTCCATTTGACCTTACCTAGTCTACTATTTATCACATCTACTCAGTTTTTTACTCTATTTTTAAATTTTTAATGATTTTTGGTTCATATTCACAGATCCCTTTTCCAGTTTAATAACCTGTTTTCATTTTAAGGATGCCATGTCTTCCTTTATCTCTTTGAGGATTCTAAACAAATTTGTTTTAAACACCTTGGCGAGTTGCACCGTTATTTCTATCCTTAGGTGTGATTTGTCCTATTTGTTGGGTCTGCCAACCAGCTCTCATTATTATGTGTGCCATTATGTGCTTTGTAATTTTTGTATGAGAGCTGATTGTGCATGGGAATTTTTTCCTCATGCTTGCTCCTCTCTGTTGAATGATTTCATCGATGCCTCAGCCTGGACCTCCAAGATGCACTGGTCTGAGCCATATCTTTGTGTAAGGATTGGGGCATTTGATCCATTGTATATAGTATATCCACTTGATCCAATATTTGATCCATTCCATACAGCACCATTTTTGGATGCCATATATAAGCCCAGTTCCTGTTTTTATACCAGAATCACTGCTTCCTGCCATTCCAACCAGAACAGTTCTAAAAATTTAGTTGGAACTACCTTAGTCCCAGTTCACTGGTGGATGCTAGGCCCCAAGCTTCAAGCAGGAAGCTGGATTCTGATTCCCATCCACTTCTAGGATGCTCTTGGGCACTTTTCTCACAGGGTGATTGAAGACCTGGCCTCCACACTTTCCATCCAGCCCCTGCTTTTCTCATACTGCATGGCTTCAGGTCCTTCCTACATTTTTGTAAAGCCTTCACCTATCTTTTCAAACAAAATGAAATATGCCCTTTCCGTGTTGCCCAACACCTACTATATCACGGTTATTTGTGTATAGCTAGACTGTCAGCACTTTGAGGGTAGAGATTATGTCCTATTTATCTAGCTGCCCTATTACCTAGCACAATGGTTGCAGAGTAGATGTATTCAATATTGATGAAATTGAATCTGATATGTTTTAGGGCCCCATGAGAAACCCAATTTCTTGTAACCCAGAAAGGAGTCTTCAGTGATATAACAAGATGTTTGTGAAAGATAATTTACAGACATAACCGAAAGGCATGTATTTGGACTCTAAATGATGTCTGATCTGCCTATTTGTGTGCTAACTTGTGCAAGGCCTTTTATTTGCTCTCATTTTGTTCCTTTGAAGATATAATTGCTTCTTGGTTCCATATTTCTATTGCTCATTACACTGTTCCATACCATTTCATTCTGAAAATAAAACAAAATAGGATATTTAAAATTAATGATGTGGGGCACAGCTTTTTTCCTTCCCTCTACCTCTAGGCAGAATTAGCAAATGGCTTGAACACCAGCCATTCCTTTTATCGGAAGCATCTGGGTTTCATTAGAGTAAGAAAAATCACTGATTGCAAGGGGAGAGGACCCAGACCACCTTTAGAAAGAATCACTGGCATGTTTATCCACTCTTGCCACCTCTTTTCCAAATCTGGCAGGCTGGTGGCGGCTACTTCTGTTTCAAAGCAAGTTGAAGAGTCGTCCTCACTGGTTTTAGAATTTGGAGTCTGAGTGTAAGGCTTTCCTCACTGGCTTCATTTTCAAAGATTAAGAAAATGAGCAGTTTCTGGGATGACACCAAATATGATGTGGCAGAGCGCTGTATCTTTTACAACTGTTGTTTTCCTTAAAGAAACCAGTATGAGTGGGGTCTAGTGGCCAGGTTTTTGAACACATGATGGTAGTTTAGGGTTTGCCCTTTCCCCACCAGCACCGTAACTCGGTTAAAATGGAATTTGCAGACACACAATGGAGGGGATGGAACTTTCAGTTAGGGGTGTTACAAAGGTGGTAATAATAATAATAATAATAATAGTAATAATAGTATTTGGTTTTGATTGTGAGCTTATATACCACACTTACTTCATTTGAATATGTGTGTGTTGGAGGAATGTTATTAGAGATCTATTTTCTTAAGCTTGGTTCCCTCTTACTTCCCATTTGATTGATACAGGAAAATTTGACTTCCTCCTCTGGCAGTCAGCTTATCCTTGGAAAACTCCAGCAGGAATTGAGGAAACTGGAACAGACTCCCTAAACTCATATGCTTATGCGTTGCAGTACATGTTACTTATAATTCTGCAGTTACTGAAAATGCAACTCAAATTGGGTTAAACACTAAAGGGAATTTATTGGCTCACAAGTCTGAAAAGACTAGAAATACCAGGCGTTTGTCAAGGCTTTATCCACCAACTTGGCGTTGACACCAAGACCCACTTGGTTTTTGTTCTTCCTTTTTGCCTTCCACCATGTGAATTTCCCTTAGTGGCCACGAGATGGCTGCAAGTAGCTTTGAGGGGCTAAGAGCAGCCCTGTTCACATCAAAAGAAAGAGAAGGTCCCTCAGGTAGTTTCTTTTTCTTTCTTTTTTTTTTTTTTTGAAGATTTATTTATTTATTTATTTGTCAGAGAGAGAGACACAGTGAGAGCAGGAACACAAGCAGGGGGAGTGGGAGAGGAGAAGCAGGCTTCCCGCCGATCAAGGAGCCCGATGCGGGACATGATCCCAGGACTCTGGGATCATGACCTGAGCTGAAGGCAGACGCTTAATGACTGAGCCACCCAGGTGCCCCCCTCAGGTAGTTTCTAAGGAAAAGTGAAGTCATTCTCCCTAGAATCCTCCAGGAAATGTGTCTTTGTCTTTGGTTGACCTGAATTAGGTCAAACGGCCATCCTTGCCCCAGTCATGATGATCAGGGAGAGGTGGGGCCTCCCCCCCACCATGGTCTTCTGTCAATCATGGCCCATCCATGAGCTCTGTGTGGGAGGCTGGACACCTAGATGGAAATCAGGGTACTGAGTCGGAGGGACCAGATGTCATGTGCTCCGCAGTAGTGTATCTCCTCAGGAGAGAAGCATCTTTACTTTCCCTTCTCTGGGGTTGGGAGGGGCATTTCCATCTTTCCCTGGCTCAGTCAGGACAAGGACAAGGCCCCTCTGTCACGAGGGAGGAAAGGTAGCATGGAGTGGGCCATCCTCTATTCCAGTCCTGCGGTTGAGGAGACAAACAGGCTTGCAGGTGTTCTCCCAGCTCACCTGGTCAGAAGACCAGGTTGAGAGCAAGACAGTGTGCCTCAGCCAGAATTTTTTATCTGTGCTTTGGGAATTCCACAGACGGGCAGCAGTGGGAAGCTGATGAGCCCGTAGTGTTACTAGAATCAGAGATTCAGAATCCTGGCTAGCTTCTGGCCTTTGGCATCAGCAGACCCATCTCAATATTTACCAGCTTTGTGATAGTAACTAAATCATTTAACTTTCCTGTTCCCTCATTTCATCATCTGTAAAATGGGAATAACAAGATCGCAATAACGTCTTGCCTATTTTGTGAAGAAAGAGGGCATGTTTCTGTTCTTTGTTTCATGGTTTAGTCTTGGCCCATAAAAGTGGGAACTTCCAACCCACTTCCATCCCCTCTGGCCTCACTTTCTTCCTAGCTCCTCCCAAAGGAAGGAGGAATCACAGAATTGATTGGTCGGCCATGTAGCATTCCTCAGATTACACGGGAGGGTGGGGTTATGTGTGAAAGCGCTAAAGGTCAATGCTCACACAGCACACCCCCCTGCATCTTCTTCCTCCTCCATCACCATGAGCCGGTGGGATATGTTTTGCACAGCCAAACATCCTTCCCTATCGTGTCTTGTAGCGAAATTGGTAAACAGAACCCTGGTGGGATCTGGTCAACTCTCTAGCCACAGGTAGCCCCGAGAATGCAGCTCTGAAATTTGGAGAGGAGTTAGTTGGAGAGAGGAGCCCCCACTTGGACTTGGGTTTACCCCTCCAGGTTCAGCTTTCCCAGACCTTTACATGAGAATGCTGGGCTCTTGTCCTGCCAACTTTAATAACTAGTGCTCTTTCCAGGGGACTAGTGACCTTTGTGCATGGGCTCCTTTGGCAGGAACTGTGGTAAGGACTTGCGGAGGAGGGGGGACAGAGGTGGAAGGAGAGAGGGGGAAACAGACACCAACTGCTGAGTTGTGGAGATGAAATGAAAATGTATGCGTGAAAGTATCTGGGAAGTTAAAGCTGAGCACAAATGTAAGGTAGTCCTCACCTCCAGATTGATCATGTGAGGAGTGGTGCTCTCCCCCATGAGTGGTCCTGCACAGATGTCAGCTCTCTAAGGAACAGTCCCACTCCGGACGCCAGAACCGAGACCGTTAGCTGGAAGATCTTCTCCTCTAAGATGGGGCTTGAATTAATGTGTGTAGACAAGTCAACTGCTCGCAAGTTGACTGATGTTCCCAACTTGGAGGAACAGTTAGTAGTAAATCCTATCTTTTTCCTCCTCCATGCGAAACCTATCTTCCTGCTAAGTGCATTTCCTTGCAATGTGCTTTGAATTTGAGAGTCTCCTGGGACTTTGGTCTCTCTACAAAGGGCTCTTGTACCTTGAAAGATATCTTAACTCTGCCTTTCCCTTGAGTTACTGCTCACTCTTCTTACTTCCCTTTCGCATCTGACCACAGAATGGCTTTCATGCCTATGGCTGTACTAAGTTGTTCTCTTTAAGGTCACCGATGATGTCATAATCATTACTCAAATTCGAAGGTCTAGTCTTGGCTCTCACCTTTCTTGATGCCTTTGTCTTTGTTGTTCACCATTTCTTTAAAAATTATGTAATTATTTCAATAGCTTACTTTTAAAGCCATATCTCTAATTTCTCCCTTAGTTGCATATCTATTTTTCTTATCTCTTCTAGACATTAGCTGTATTTATAGTTTTTAAAACAGAATTGGAAACAATGTGCAAAGAATTCTTTGTTTTTTCATTTAATATTATAGACAAAGCATATAAGAGTAGAGGTACAAAGGACCTAGAGATAGGGTATATTCCCTGAGTTTTACGGTGGAGGAAACTAAGGTTTGCTGTACATGCCTAAAGAAAAGCAGTGGCCAGGATGACCCAGGCCTGAATCCCAGTCAGCCCTCCACCTTGGCAATGGGACCCACAGAAGGATTTCTCCACATACGGAGAAAGCACCTGGGGTGTTTGTTAAAAATGTAATTTCCAGGACCCCACCACATCACTGAATCAGACTCTCTGGTGATGGGACATATGCATTTGTACCTTTAATAAGGACCTAGGTGATTCTTAAGTATATTAAAATTCAAGAACCACTGATTTGGGGCACTTAAGTCACAGAAAACACACAAATGTTCAGCACTCCCAGCTCAGACTTTGGAGCTAGGCTAGACCATCGCAGACTTTGCCAAGACAAGAAGCTGAATGAGCAGCCAGATCCCTGTCTGGGCTAATAATACTTTCAGGCCTGTGTAAACCACAACCAAAGCAGTAGAACTAGGTGCATTGGATTGTGTGACTTTTTTTCTAAGTCCTGTGGTTTCTAGGAGAGAAGAGGGAAGGAGGAAAGAGTTTAAGAAAGTTTCAAGATAGCTGTTAATACCGCCTGAGAAAGAAATTATCCAGTTGCATTAAAAATCACTCTTCTGGAGCGCCTGGGTGGCTTCAGTCGGTTAAGCGTCTGCCTTCGGCTCAGGTCACGATCCCGGGGTCCTGGGATCGAGTCCCGCATCGGGCTCCCTGCTCGGCGGGGAGCCTGCTTCTCCCTCTCCCTCTGCCCCTCCCCTGCTCACGCTCTTTCTCTCTCTCAAATAAATAAATAAAATCTTTTAAAAAGTCATGATTCCTCCTGACATATATGTCCTTAGACCTAGTGGGCTGTAAAATTTGCACGCCTACTACAGTTCCTGCCATCTACAGCTCCACATGGGCTGTGACCTTTAGTAGAGCTTTCTTTGGGTGTAGTGTGTGTGTGTGTGTGTGTGTGTGGTTGCAGGAGGATGAGGATATTGGAAAGAGAGCTGGGAGAAGGGACGGCAGTAAACTTTGAACACTCCTGTAAATTAGACTGGTGTTTTATGAACTGCTGGTTGTGATATATTAGTGGGTTTGAAATTGATTTAGTGACCAGCATTTTAAAATGGATTGGAAAAGAATGAAGTGGACAAAAGAATAGAATAGACCACTGTGATTTACCAATAGTGAGTGTGTGTGTGTGTGTGTGTGTAGTGGATGGGAATATGAGCTTTTAAAATTTTGATAGTGGTCAAAACGTTTGAAAACTGCTGGGTTAGAGGAAAAACTGCATTGGCAGAAAACTAACTTGAGAGCGTTTGAATCCTCAGCTGAAGGTCACTTAATTTCAGGCTTCTTGACTCCAAACCCAGTACTTTTCCCCCGTTTCAATGTAGCACACTTCCTTCAGTGTGCACACTCTTCAAGTGCTTCCATTTCTAATGAATGAATATTAGGTTCATCTTAACAATTTTTGTCTTTACTATTTCCCTACTATTGAGCATTTTGATAATTTCATTCTTTAGCTATTATAAATAATTCTGCTATAAATATTTTATAATTATAGGCTTGCTCTTCTTATGAATTACTTATATGGGATGCATTTTTTGGTGTGATCATTTTTATGGCTCTTACTTAAAAAAAAAAAAAAAAGAAATGAAACAAAACACAATTTACACTTGTACCAGCAACTAATTCCCACCGGTCACACTGGTGCTGCATTTTATCATTTATCCTTATACATGTTTATCTGATATGTGTTAAATGGCCCCTTATAATTGTTTTCATTTGGATTTAATTACTTTTGAGGCTTAGTGCTCCAAGTGTGGGTTTATGTTGGTTTTCCTGGTGTATGAACTGCATGTGTGTTTCCTGGGCTATGTCTCCACTGGGAATTGGGTTTGAATGACTCAATATATTTTGGACATTAAACTTTAAATATGCAGCTGTATTTATAGCAAACATTTTTTCTTATTCTGTTACATTTCTTTTTGTCTTGGTCTTGTGGAATTTCATTATTGCAGTTTTACATTTTTATGTAATTCTACACATCATTATTTTTTACTTTGAATTTCTCCCATGTTTTAAATCATAAAGAAATAATCTTTGGAAATCGTTGGAAAAAGAATTCTATTTCTTTTTTTTTGTAACATGATTTTTAATTCTGATACACATGCACAACATGAAAATCCCTTACTTTGCTGGAATGTGAGGGTGTAAGTCAGGAACAGGGTTGTTATAAGCCTTTTTGCTATTCTTCCAAATCAGTTGTTCTTAGCAAGTGGTCCCAGACAAACAGCATCACATCAACTGGGAATTTGTTACAAGTGTAAATTCTCAGGGCACCTGGGTGGCTCAGTCGGTTAAGTGTCTGCCTTTGGCTCAGGTCATGACCCCAGGATTCTGGAATTGAGCCCCATGTCAGGCTCCCTGCTCAGCTCTCCCTCTGCCTCTCTCTCTCTGTCTCTCAAATTAAATAAATAGAATCTTTAAACATAAATTCTCAGGCCCCATCCCACACCTACTGAATCAGAAACTCTGGGGGTGGGGCTTCTGAGTAATCTATGTTCAATAAACCCTCCAGGTGATTCTGACACAGTCTCAAGTTTGAGAACCATTGTTCTAAATCACTCCTAATGCACTTTAACTTGGGCACAAACTCAGCCACGATTACACTCCCTTCCTACTTTTAATTAATTGGTAGTAGAAACCATATGCCTTTACTGGAAAATTACCTTGGAGCCCACAGAGCATCATTTATTTGATTTCTCAATGTCTAACTCCAATGTCCCCTCCATCCCCACCCCTTATTAGTGTAGCCAATTATAGGCCCATGCTTTCAATTTGCGGTTTTGCTTGTAACCACACTCTACTCAACACCTTCACTACGACTTTATACTCTTTAAGGTTTGCATGAAGCTATTCTTCCAGTTACCCTCCTGGGTTATTAGCTTTGAGACATTATGTGTATTTTTATCTTTGCTTGGGGAGAGTTTCTCAGCTATGCTTTCTGATCCTTTCCTGCTCTCCAGGGTCTATGCCTAGTGGCTTCTTTGCTGATCTTTTTCTTTCTCCCAAGGTCAGTTTTGAAGCACCCTTCAATAACAAATATAAGATAGGCAAAATCCAACATTCTTAAAGTCCTGAATTTTAAAATATCAGAAGAAAATCTCAGAAATTTTCAAGAAAAAAAAAATAGGAAATATCAATGTTGCTGACTAGGAATGCCATTAGCTGCGGAGGATTTTCTAAAGTCAGAATGTTGATGGTGTCACAGGAAATGATCCAGGTTATGGTCCTTGCTCTAGACGGTCACAAAGTGAATTTCATCAGTTTGTCTGGGGTTGGTCAGGTTCCCAAGAAGCTGACCAATAAGAGTCAAACTGCCAACACTGTTTTGGACACTCTTTTAGGACCCTCCTTTCTCTGACCTATTGCATCTCCCGTTCTCCGCATCCATGAAGGCACACTTTAACTAGTAAACCATTCTTGCTATGCCTGGCTGTCCATAACTCAACCAGCCTCTACAATCTGAGATGGAGGCATTGGGGTAGGGGCCATATTCCTCCCAGAGTCAGCACCAGCTCCATCGTCTGATGCAGTGGAGAAAACTTTATCCAAAGAGTGGTCCTGGGAACCCAAAACTACCTTAAGAACGTTCCACAGTGCATCACATGCATTGACTGGGACAGCCTGATGATGTCGCAAAGCTACCTTGCTTGGCAGAGGGGGTTTGAGAATGTTTGACCCGACTTGGATCTGTGAGTGGGAAAAGCGTACTCCTATTCCATGCCTCTAGCAACCAATAAAGTTAAGTTGTAAGCATGTCAATGTATTTTATAGCGATGGCCCAGGCCTCTCATCACCTTTTTCCAACTTGCTGCTATTCTTATCCCCTCAGCGGCAATGGCTCGGACTCCACCCCAGGCATTCCCATTCTAAAGCTTCTCAGGTATCACCTCACTCTCTGATGGTCCCTTGAGATGCAACCCACACAACAAGAAGCCTCAGGTGTCTTCCCAGAAGAGTCCCAGGGGATTGCAGATATTTACTACCCAGATCAGTTCTAGAGCTATACCTATATGGAGGCATAAAAAGATTTAGTCCCTGAACCTGAAAAACAGGGCACAGTAGAGGAAGCCAACTCTGTGGGCAGGTGGCCACCTTCAGTAGGTAATTAAGCAGAAGTGAGGACAGAGCCCCTGCACCCATAGGTTCTGCTCCTCACGTCATTTGTGGAAGCTTCGGGACAATCTTAACTCCCCACGTACTTTGAGATAATTTAAAACAATTTCCTATCTTCCAAACATCTACAAAGCATAACTTTTTATAGCCAGACCTATGATTCTGGGGGAAAGTGAAGAAATGGGTCATGTCGCATATGAGACATACCCCTATGAATGGGTTACTTAGGACTCCTGGCCTCCATCAGGTCCAAGGGCCCCGTAAAGGAGAACTTAGTTAACGTGTCATCCAGTGCTCAGTCAGGGATAGGTCCAGGTAACTGGAGCCACCAGATCACCTGCAGAGAGCATTCTAACACAGATACAAGGGGGTTCTGAGATTTAGTGGGCATGACCACCCCCTTCTTAACTGGCACTGCAGACCTTCTCTGGCCCTCTCCCCAGAAATAGAAATTTAGGCGTCACAGAATGATGTTAGATATCACTCTTTGGGGGTGACTGCCCCAGGTTTGAGGTCATCTATACATGGATCACACTTGTGGAAAAGAAATATAGTTTGTTTTGGTAATGGCTACTAATATCTGATGTTAACATAGCATTTTCTAGTTAAACATTTTGCTTTGGCAGCAAACAGCAATCAATAAACAAGCCATTATCAATAACATATAAATAAGTGTGGCAGAATTCATGACCAGGCTGGTTTTGTTGTTTTGGTTTTGTTGTTTTTGTTTGTTGTTGTTGTTGTTATTATCATTTTTTTAGTGACAGGTGAGAAACACAATACTTAATTTCAAAGGGATACTCTGAATTTTTAAATGCAATTTAACAGTGTTTGGAGATTATTCTCCAAAAATGCTTATTCTTAAAATAACCACACATCTCACCTGATGAATTTTATGAACACACAAAAAAATAATGATCGCATAATTTCATGCAAAACCCAGTAAGTTTTCCTTCAGTACTTGAGTGTCATTCACATCTGTTAACACGTGCATTCCCTCTGTAATTGTATCACTTCTGAATCACGCTCGTGGCAGCCACCGATGGTCCCCTTCTCAACAGCATTCTCTTTGTACTTCCTTGCTAACAGAATCATTCCTTTCCTTGGGTGGTTCCTTCTGAGCCTAGGAGATGAATCACGATTAACTTATGAGCTCATCCTCCTTGCCAGTGATTGGTTTAGGCGGCGTGAACGTTTGGTGTAATCTGGCCAATGAGAGATGAGGAGAAATTTACATGGGGGCTTCTGAGAAGGATTTCTGCACTCGCAAAAGAGAGGGAGAGGGTGACACCAGTTTCTTTTCTACCTTTGAATATGATGGGATGAGGATGGGATGCTTGAAGTTTCCATCTTGCAGCCATGAGGGGACAGACCTGAGGACAAAAAATAAAAACCATACGAAGGATGGCAGCACAGAACCTTTGGCCATTGCTTTAACCATCTTGGAATCACTCTGATTCCAAGTCTGAGAGAGTAAAGTCCTTATAATTTAAGCCAGCTGTCTCCAAAATGGAAGAAAAAAGATAATAGAACATTGATTTATTTTTTTTTTAAGATTTTATTTATTTATTTGACGGAGGGAGACACAGCAAGAGAGGGAACACAAGCAGGGGGAGTGCGAGAGGGAGAAGCAGGCTTCCCGCAGAGAAGGGAGCCCCATGCGGGGCTCGATCCCAGGACCCTGGGATCATGACCTGAGCCGAAGGCAGATGCCCAGCGACTGAGCCACCCAGGCGCCCCTAGAACATTGATTTCAACTTAATACACAAAATTTTAGAAGTATATTTAAAATACGAGTTGAAATCAGTGGCTCTACTCAGTTCATCATTTGCTAGGCAAGCTGTGTCTCCCAGCGGGACCCTGGAGACAGAAGTGGGAGTTCTAGAAACCAGAATGGTGCTTTTTTTCTTTTTTTTTTTTTTTTTGCTTTCAGCATATTGTAACAGATTACAATTTACACATGCCCAGTTAAGTAGATTCAAGCATTATACTACCCTAAAAGAATTTTTTCAAAACTTTGAGAGAGTATTTTTAAAATAGATGTTTGAAATGTTTTCATTGTTACTTATTTTGTTGCTAAAAATTGTCAGTGTGTCATCACCCACACAAACATAAAGTTATACTTTTTTTTAAAAAAAGATTTATTTATTTTAGAGAGAGAGGGAATGTGGGTGCATGAGTTGGGGGAGGGGGCAGAGGGAGAGAATCTTCAAGCAGACTCCCCGCTGAGAACACTGAGCATGGAGCTCACCTGGGGCTGGATCCCACCACCCATGAAATCACACCTGATCTGAACCAAGAGTGGGGCACTCAACTGACTGAGCCACCCACACGCCCCTAAAGTCATCCAACTTAAAAAAATTTTTTTAAAGGAACATTTTGGTAGATTTTGGACCCATTTGTTAAAAATAAAAACTAAAATTTCAATTAGTATTCAAGAACAAAGATTTTCATTAGGAAAGTTTGTGATATACTGCCCAGTTTTACAATTCAGGTATGGATTGAAATAGGGTATCATGCTTTAGAAAGCAAACTCAGTTATGAACTTCTATGAATATTTGTGACAGATCACTTTCTACTCCAACAACCACTAAAATCTAGTATAAAAACAAAAAACTCAAAATGAGACCTCCAAGTAGAGTTTTTCAAAACTTTCAAAGTAATATTTTTCAAGTTTTAAAAATAATAAAGCAGAGTGCTCCTGCTCAGAATACTAGCAATAAAATATAATAATCATTTAAAAGATTATTATATTGTTAAAAAATCTATTTTTGTATATATTTACAAATTATACAGAATGTATTGGTACAGTAATATATATTCTTTATATATAAATATATTTATTATATAAATTGTTGAGTGCATTCTCAAACATCTTTACTGTTAAGTATGTACAATACAAAAACCTATAAAAATCACTGATTTAAGCTACTTTTAATGGGTCCTCTGTTATTTGCAATCAAAATATCCTCATGTAGTGCTTTACTTAGAAATGGCTTTCACATACACTTTTTTTAATCAATGGACTTTATTTTTGAGAACAGTTTTAGGTTTACAGAAAATTGAACCGAAAGCACAGAGTTTCCGTACGCCCGCCCCTTTGTGCCCTCCCCCCCCACTGCAGTTTTCCCTATTACAACACCTTGCACAGTGTGGTATATGAGCCAATACTGATACATTATTATTAAACTCAAGGCCAGAGTTTACATGACAGTCACTCTTTGTGTAGTACATTTGTATTGGAAAAACCTACTCTTCTCTTCCTCCTCCCATGTGTCTCCTTTACTTTCACACAGGACACTTCATTACTGACATTTCTGGTCCCCAAATGGGTTGGGGTTTCTCCCTACACCAAGCGATTCTCCATGACACCAGCTGGATATCCTACAATTTCACTCAATTCTGACGCTTATCTACCTGGAGATTGCATCAGATCCCCCAGGTCAAGGGCTCAGTCCCACAAGACGGCTCCCACCCTATTTCAAATGCCCCCACCTGCAAGTAGTAGGTCCCCAGGTTGTCCACAACTTCTGTCTGACTTGGCTACAAATTGGAGGTTCCCATGACCCCCTTCCCAGGTGCAATAATTTGCTAGAGTGGCCCACAGAACTCAGGGAAACACTTAAATTTACCAGTTTATTAAAAGATATGATAAAGGATACAGGTAAACAGTCAGATGAAGAGATACATAGGGCAAAGTCTGGGAAGGTCCTGAGCACAGGAGTTTCTGTCTCTGTGGAGTTGGGGCACCTCACCCTCCTGGGGTATGGATAGTTCACCGACCTGGAAGCTCCTTGAATCCTGCATTGCGATTTATATGGAGGCTTTCTCATGTAGTCAAGATCTATTGTAACTTCATTTTCAGCTCCTCTCCCCTCTCTGGAGGGTGGGGTGGAGGTGGGGCTGAAAGTTCCAAGTTTCTAATCATGGATTGGTCTTTCTGGCGACTAGCCCCCATCCAGGAGCCATCCAGGAGCCCACCCAGAGTTGCCTCAATAAGACAAAAGATGTTCCTAATGCTTTTATTGGGAAATTACAAAGGTTTTGGGAGTTCTATGTCAGGAACAGGGGGCAGAGACCAAGATATATTTTGCTAATATCTCACACTATTCTATGGATTTTGACAAATGTGTAATCACATGTATTCACCATTGTAGTATCAGACACGATAGTTTCACTGGCCTAAAAATCCCCTGTGCTCTACCTATGAATCTCTCTCTTCCTCCTACCTACTGACAACCACTGATCTTTTTACTTTATTTTTTGCCTTTTCCAAAATGTCATATAGTTGGAATTAAAAAGTATGCAACCTTTTCAGACTGGCTTCTTTCACTTAGCAATATGCATTTAAGTTTCTCCATGTCTTTTCATGGCTTGATAGCTCATTTTTTTTAAAGCTAATATCTTTTCATCACTGAATCATATTCCATTGTCTGGATGTACCACAGTTTGTTTATCCATCCACCTAATGGAAGACATTTTGGTTGCTTTCAAGTTTTGACAATTATAAATAAAGCTGCTGTAACCACTTAGCCACAAGTTTTTGTGTGGACGTATGTTTTCAGCTCCTTTGAAGGAGCATGATTGCTGGGTCGTATGATAAGAGCATGTTTAGTTTTGTAAAAACTGCCAAACTGTCTTCCAGTGTGGCTGCACCATTTTGCATTCCCAGCAGCAATAGAGAGAGTGCCTGTTTCTCCACATCCTCACCAGCATTTGGTGTTGTCAGTGTTTTGGATTTCGGCCATTCTAGTAAGTGTGTTGTGGTATCTCCTTGTTGTTTCAATTTGCAAGTTCTTAATAAAATACGATGTTGAGCACCTTTTCATATGCTTATGGCCATTTCGTGTATCTTCTTTGGTGAGGTGTCTGTTTAGATCTTTTGTCTGTTTTTAAATTGAGTTGTTTGTTTTGTTATTATTGAGTTTTAGCAGTTCTTTGTATATTTTAGATTAGATTACAGTCCTTCATCAGATTTGTGTTTTGCAAATATTGTGTCCCAGTCTGAAGCTTGTCTTTTCATTTTCTTAGCAGTGTCTTTCACAGAGCAGAAGTTTTAAATTTTAATGAAGTATAACATCAATTTATTTTCATGGATTATGCTTTTGTTGTTGTATATAAAAAGTCATTGCCAAACCCAAGGTCACCTAGATTTTTTCCTAAGGTATCTTCTAGGAACTTTATAGTTCTGTATTTTATATTTACATCTATGATCTATTCTGAGTTAAGTTTTGTGAAAGATGTGAGGTCTGTGTTGGAATTCTTTTATTTTTCTGCATGTGGATGTCCAGTTGTCCCAGCACCATTGGTTGGAAAGACTGTCCTTTCTCCATTTTATTACCTTTGCTCCTTTGTCAGAGAGCAGTTGACTGTATTGTATGGGTCTGTTTGTTGGCTCTCTATCCTGTTCCACTGATTCATCTATTCTTTTGCCAATACTACCCTGTCTTGATCACTTAGTTTTATAGTAAGCCTTGAAATCGGGTAGTGTCAGTCTTCTGACTGTGTTCTTCTCTTTCAACATTGTGTTGGCTATTCTGTTTTGTTTTTGTTTTTTTTTGCCTTTCTGTATAAAATTTAGGTTCAGTTTGATGATAACACACATATACTTTCTGACATTCATAATAGTTCTGATGTACAGGGATGGAAAATGCCATTTACCCATTCACTGATGAAACTGAGTGAGGGCTGGGCAGTTAAGAGAGTTGCCCAGTGTCACGCAAAGACTCAAATCCAAGGCTTCTGTCATCAAGCCCCTCCCTGTGTTTTTCTCACTACAGTATGTCTAGATAGCAGGATCAATTCTGTGTATTTGCTGGCTTCAGAATGAATTGATTGTCTAGTACCTACTGGGCTTGTGTGTGAATCAGTACCCAACATTTATCAGGGACATGGGTCTGCCGCACAGCAGCCCGCTTACAAAACTACCAACACTGGGGCATGGCTGGGAATCTGACAGAGTCGTGGTGTTCAGGGGACCCGAAGTGAGTAAGCCAGTAGCCTAGAGTGCCAGAGATGAGAGTGGTCAAGCTGTCAGGATGTGGCTGCCTGAACCTGCCTTCAAACACCAAACTCGGCTCCTGGAAACTATCATCAAAATACTAAGAGACCAAGTAAATTGTCTGTGGGGAGACACAGCTATCCTTTGATTTAAATCCCTGGCTATTTTGCAAGAACACCTCTAAAGCTGAGTGGAAAAATCATTATCTTATATCCTATATAACATGTGACACGCTTCCCAAACCAAGTCTTAAAAAATCTATTTTTCTATATTTTTATCAGAAAATAATATGGGTGTTAAAGAAGAATTCAAAAGCACAGACGACTAGAGGAAGAAAACCAAAATCACCTCTGTTCTCCTCACACAGAGATCATCCCATTGCCAGTTTAGTAACTTTGTTCCAGCGTTCGTTCCATGCATTTATCTAGGGTCTGAAGATTGCTCTCTTTCAATACGTTCAATTCATTGTTTTACAGTGAGCCCGCCATAATTGAAGGTATGTGTGTGTGCGTGTTTTGGTTACATCTTATCATGGGTGTTGCCTTTGACACTGCGTGCTGTATACCTCATGAATGGGACCTCCAGTGGTTCCCTTGTGTTCCATCACATGGCTCTGTACCTACGCAACAATTCTGCTACTGGTGGACAACCTGCCATTATTATTATATTCTCAAAGCACAGCCTTGTACATATGTATTCATCCATAGCTCTGATTTCAAAATTGTCCTTCCTAAGTAAGGACAAGGATACTTTTGGTCATAGGAGGCAGCCCTCTTCAAAGGTTTTGTGTCATTTTCGTCAAAATGTGTGTGTTTTTTTAACACACTGATGTCATATTCTTCCCACTGTGGTCACATCTGAAAACAACGTGGGACCCTTATCTTGTCTCTTTCCCATCCATTTGTTTGTTTTTATCCTTCTGGTAGTTCTTAGCCAGATATAAGTATTTTTCCCCAGTTAAAATAGTGGTGTGGGATAGTGACCTTTAAAAGGATGTCCTCAGATGAAAGCTAATCCAAAGAACTGTCAAAAAAACAAAACAAAAAAACCCAAACTCCATCCAGAATTGTCATCAGTAAGGATATGCCAGCCAGAATTTGCCAATAGTTTAGATGCTTCTCTGCATAAGGATGAAATGAGATGACCCAAACACTTTCTCTTCCAAATTGGATTTCCTCATTTTGAAATTTACAAATCTAAATGCAAGAAAATGATAATGAAATGGGGAAAAAAAAAAAAAACCCAAGCCTCCCTCATCTGTATATATATTTAAATATGTATGTGGGTGATTCCTTTCTTTTGCCAATTTAGTGACATTTTTTTTTTTTTTAATTTGAGACAGAATGAGAGAGAGAGAGCACATGAGAGGGGGGAGGGGGAGGGTCAGAGGGAGAAGCAGGCTCCTTGCTGAGCAGGGAGCCCGATGCAGGACTCGATCCAGGGACTCCAGGATCATGACCTGAGCCGAAGGCAGTTGCTTAACCAACTGAGCCACCCAGGCGCCCTAGTGACATTTTTATGCCCAGTTTATCAAATCTGTGCAGTCAGTTACACTGAGTTGTTGAAATCACCTAAGACACTATACCAACTATATTTTTATGGCAATGTTTAAACGAATCCTACGCACACATGTATACATCATGTCTTTGAATAGAGTAGGCGATTGGTCTACTAGTATAATCTGAGAGTCACCAAAAAGCACGCCAACCTCAACATACTTCCCCACGGGCTCAGTCACTCCCATATGACTGATTCATAAAAACATAGTCCTTATTACAAGAAAACTATAGACTAAAATTCTTCATGCATAAGTGCAAAAATGCTAAAAAAATTAACACATCAAATCCAGCAATATAAATAAAGAATAAAATAAAATGACAAAGTGGGGTTCATTCTAGGAATACAGGTTAGTTTAACATTTGAAATCAATCATTGTGCTCCATCATGCCAACAGAATAAAAGAGAAACACAAATGATTATCTCAGTAGATGAGGAAAAAACAGTTAGCAAAATTCACCATCTGTGATAAAAATTCCCCAAAAACTGGGAATAGAAGGGAACTTCATCAATCTGATGAATGGTGTCTATGAAAAACCTATACCTAACATCACCTCAGCTGAACTCTGAATACTTTGTTGCTAAGGTGGGAAAAAGGCAAAGACGTCTGCTCCTACCACTTGAATTCAGCATTGTACCAGAGGTCCTAACCGGTGCAAAAAAGACAAGAAGAAGAAAGAAAAGACACAAACGCCAGAAAAGGACAAGTAAAACCTTCTCTATTTGCAGGCAACATGATTGTTTATGGAGAAAGCCCTAAGGAATGCAAACA
Source organism: Leptonychotes weddellii (assembly GCF_054177405.1). Taxonomy (NCBI): domain Eukaryota; kingdom Metazoa; phylum Chordata; class Mammalia; order Carnivora; family Phocidae; genus Leptonychotes; species Leptonychotes weddellii. The sequence continues at coordinate 85,483,476 of NC_138379.1, read as the reverse complement.
AACAAATAAACTGCTAGAGCTAAAACGTAAGTTTAGCAAAGTTTCAACATATAAGGTCAACATGGTAAAAAAAATCAATTATATTTCTATATGCTGGCAGCAAATAATTGGGAAAATATTCAATCATTTACAATCGTGTCAAAAATAAATAAAATACTCGGGAATAAATTTAATAAAAGACGTGCAGAATATCCATGTTGAGAGTTATAAAACATGACTTGGAGAAGTTAAACAAATCCTGTACAATGGAGAGATATATCATGTTCATGGAGCAGAAACTCAATAGCATTAAGATGTCACTTCTTCCCATACTGATTTATAGAGCAATGCAGACTCAGTGATAATACCAGCAGGCTGTTTTTTAAAAACAGAAAATGACAGGGCCAGTCTAAAATTTATATGAAAATGTAAGGGATCTAGAGTGCCAAAGCAATCTTAGAAAAGAAGAACAAATCTAGAAGACTTATACTACATGACTTCAAGACTTATAAAGCCACACTAATCACAACCAAGCATAGACAGATCAATGGGGCAGAGTCCCCAAAGAGACGTGTACTTATATAGTCAGTTGATTTTAAACAAAGATGCTAAATACATTCAACGGAAAAAGGGAAGTTTGTTCAGCAAATGGTGCTGGAACAACTGGATATCTATATAGAAGAAAAAAAAAGATTAACTTTGAATTATACCTTATGCTGTACACAAAAATGAAATTGAGGTTGGTTGTAAACCTAAATATAAGAACTAAAACAATGATATTTTTTTTTTTTAAAGATTTTATTTATTTATTTGACAGAGACACAGCGAGAGAGGGAACACAAGCAGGGGGAGTGGGAGAGGGAGAAGCAGGCTCCCCACGGAGCAGGGAGCCCAATGTGGGGCTCGATCCCAGGACCCTGGGATCATGACCTGAGCCGAAGGCAGATGCTTAACAACTGAGCCACCCAGGCGCCCCACAATGATATTTTTAGCAGGTAACACAGGATAATATCTTCATGACCAGGAAGTAAGTATGTAGACAGGACGCAGAAAACAATAACCATTAAAGAAAAATACTGGTGACTAAGACTTCATCAAACTGAAACAATTATGTTCATTGAAATGTTAAGAAAATGAAAAGGCAGGCTATAGACCGGGGAATATGTTTTCAAAGGACTTACATCTAGCATACCTACAGTGGAATAAAAAGAGTGTCAAACAAGAAAGACAAATACTGTGTGATGTCACTTATATGTGGAATGTAAAAAGCAAAAACCAAAATCAAACATCAAACTCATAGAAAAAGAGGTCAGATTTGTGGTTACTGGAGGCAGAGGGTGGGGAGGAAGGTGAGTTGGAGGGGTGGTCAAAAGGCACAAACTTCCAGTTATACGGATAATATAAGTAAGTCCTAGGGATGGAATTACATGAATTCTATAGTTCACACTGCTGTATGGTATATTTGAAAGTTGCTAAGAGAGTACATCCTAAGAGTTCTCATCATAAGTAAAAAAACATCTTTTTTCTCTTTTCTTTTGTATCTATATGAGATGATGGATGCTAACTAAACTTATTGTGGTCATCATTTCCTAGTTACCCAGGTGAAGACATGATGCTGTTTACTTTAAACTTACACTGTGGAGTATGCTGATTATATCTCAATAAAACTGGGAGAGGGGGGAAGAGCAAGCAGCCCAGTTTTTTAAATGGGCAAAAGAGTAAAACAGACACTTCGCAAAGAAAGATATATGGCCCGATAAACACATGAAAAAGTGCCTAACATCATTCGTCATCTGGGATTGGCAGATTAAAACCACAGTTAGATTAAGCCTACATACCTACTAGAAGGCTATAAAAGAGAATGACGATACCAAATGTGGGGAAGAAATGGCATTCTCACACATTGCTAGTGGGGATGGACAATGGTACAACTACTTTGGGAAAGTTTTGATATGTGTATATATATATATATATATATATGCAAAGTTAAATATACATCTTCATCCAGCACTCCCTCTCCTATTTATTCAAGAGAAATGAAATACGTGTGTTCAAAATGACTTGTTCATATCAACCTAATTTACAGTAGTCAGCAGAAATAATCCAAATGCCCACCAGCAGTGAATGGATAAGCAAATTGGGCTATAGTCTACAATGGATTCCCACTTAGCAATAAAACAAGGTGAGCTGATAAGCACAACCATGTGGATGAATCTCATGGACATTAAGCTGAGTGAAGGACACCAGTCACAAAAGAGGCCATATTGTATGACTCCATTTATAGAATATTCTAGAACAGGTGAAATAAATTGGGCTAAGGAGGAAAAAACCATTGTAGTGGTTCTCTGATATTAGGAGGTCAGCGAATGACTGAGGAGGGACTCAAGTAGAACTTCTGGAGAGACGGAAGTGATGAGAGAGATGTGGGTTACATACATGTATCCTTCTGTCAAAATTGCAAAGTTAAGATCTGTACATTTCAATGTATGTAAATTTTACTTACATAAAAAGAACTTAAAAAGTACTGTAGGGGTGCCTAGGTGGCTCAGTCGGTTAAGCGTCCGACTCTTGATTTCAGCTCAGGTCATGATCTCAGGGTGGTGAGATCAAGTCCTGAGTCAGGCTCCAAGCTCAGCAGAGTCGGCTTGAGATTCTCTCCCTCTGCCCCTCCTGGCGCCTCCTGGCGCTTGCACTCTTTCTCTCTCTCTCAAAATAGATACATAAAATCTTAAAAAGAACTGTAAAATAATCATTATTTAACTGGGAACGGGGAGTATTTGGCAATACATATACAATAAGAGTGGCAAAATATTAGTAATTGCTGCGGCTGGATGATGGGCACATGAGGGCTTATTACACTCCTTTGTTTACAGTGGCTATGTTTTATACTTCCCGTAATAAAAAAAAAATTAAAAGTTGTAACCCTTGCTTTCCCAGACTGTAGTAATGTAAGGAGGCTAGCCAAAGGAGTTTAATTATAAAAATTGCTTTTGGTCCAGGGCTACTTGTGCCCATGTGGGCTGGTCTGTCTACTTCTGGAATTCAGTTTTAGGAACCCCACTCACCTCCAGATAAAACATTCTTCAAGTATCAACTTTATCGGCAATAAAGGTGGTCATTTGTTTTTCATCTCTCTCACTCTTCTTTTTTTTCCAGTTGGTTCAGAAATTATTTGGGAGGAAAGAATGCACTTTATTTGTCCTGTTTGGTTCTATAATAATCCTATTAACTTCTGCCTTGTGGATTGGCCTTGGTGTTGCCAGAGGTGCCTTGCCTTGTCATTATCAGCCTCCAAGGTGGGGAGGGGCTCTCTCTCCTTGGCAGGCAGTATGGCTTTAAGGAGGAGGCTTCGCTAGAGAGTAGCTTTGTTTTCCCATTTTCCTGTAGCCCCCTCCATCAAGAAACTTGAGGCCAACCCCCTTTGATCTGATCAAAGGACCTCTGTGAGAAGCTACACAGCTTCACGTTCAAAAAGCCTCTTTCTCCCTAGACCATCAACCAATCAACCAACCCGTGTCCTGGGGCCTTACCTTACCTTAACTTAATAAATACTGACCTGCAGTGTGATTTCTTGGCTCTCCTGGGCCCTCTTTAGAGGCAGACAAGATCTCCCTTCACTTTGGTGTCTAATCCAGGTCTCCTAAGACCTAACTATCTGCCTCTGGGTCCTCTTGATAATTTCTCCCAGAGTCTACAGTGGGTCCTTATCCAAATAGGCCTCCAAGTGGCCCATCCTGGAAGGTCAGCATTTCTTAACTGAATATGTAGATAAGGTTTCCCCAGGATAGAACTACAGAGCTGGAAGAAAGAGAGCCAACAGACTTTGTCAGACAGGCTGGATGACTTGCAAGGATCTACAACCAGCAAGGAGCTTGCCAGAACTTGGATTTGGATGTCCTAACTCCCCATTCAGAATTAACAGGCTTATCTATGAAGATGTTTGATTAAAAGGCTTATCTATGAGGATTTATTGTTTGAAAGACAGGAAAGAAACCCAATGCAAACTAATTTAAACCCCAAATGGCACTTATTGGAAGGCTACTGAGTAGCTCACAGAATCGAGGAAAGATCTTTGGAATCCAGGACACACTGGACACCACAGGGACTGGAATTCTGGGCTCAAATACCCTTGACAGGCTATGTCTCTCCTCTCATTTCCCCCCCTTTTCTTTCAGGGGTATGTCCCCAGAAATTCGATGCTAGTTATAAAGTCCTTTAGATTGCAGATGTGTTTGAAAACTAGAGAGGGTTTATAGTTACCTTATAAACTCATCAGAATTATTATTTTAGTGCACAGATTTTTTTCCTTATGAGTATGATCGTTGGAAAATTGGCTATTAAATTTGCCATCATAAAAGGCAACTTCTTGATAATGGTACATCTTTCCTGATAGCAGTGACTGCATTGATCTCAATCCGCCTCACATACGTTGGTTTATTTATTAGATTCCTGCACAAGACAGTCTCCCTCCCAGCTTTGGATAGACCACTACCCTTGAGCATCACTGCATTTTGTTTATGTCCTCACCAGCTAAGGAGCTTACGTTGAACTTCACTTTTCTGTTGTTCGTATTATGAACACAGCAGGTAGTTTTTCACATATACCCTCCTCCAGCAACCTACCACTCCGGCGTGTGGGGGATGTCGGGAAGGCAGTCACACACAGCTTGCTCGACCCTTGCTGGCCATGGAAGGGTGCTGGGGCCTGGACCATTCCCTTACACGGAGATCAGGAGCCTTCACAGCCTCTGCTGGGCTTCTTATCTTTGTTTGGGAGAATCTTATCCTGTTCCGGGGCTGTTGTGTACTCCTTTGTTCTGCTTAAGTGTGTGCATTGTACGGCAGCGTGCCAAGCCCGTGGCTACATCTGTCCCTGGTGGGAGAAAACGAGGTCCTTTGCCTGCAGCACAAGAAGGGTGCCCAGGGATCATCTTCCTGCATGGGCTGTGGGATGAGACTGGCGTGGGGGACCAGTGCTCACGATTGAACCTGATCTTGGTCTGTCTCTCCTCTGTGTGAGTCACGTCTTTCTTGGTGACCCCAAAACCTGCAAACCACGCAGTGGGTTGCCATCAGGACTGCTGTTCCTTTGCTAACCTCTGCTCAGTGAGACACCTCCCCTACCAGGTGTCACTTGCTCAAAAGGGTTGCATGTTGGGAGTGTGTGGGATATGCCCTCCCTCCCTTTAGAGAAGCACTATCTTAAGAATATACTTATTGTTTTCATCCTTTACCAGCCCTAGCCCACTGCGGAGGCTCATACATGTTTGTCGAACTGAATTGGCCTGTAATAAACACGACCTCTGAGGTCCTGTTGTGCAGTTCTGAAGAGTAGCAGCTGTACTCCTAGAAGGGTTTCCATGGCACCTTCTCCAGGGATGGAGGAGGTTTATCTCTCACCACAGCCCCGCATCCCCAGGAACAAGGGTGTCAACTTGTTAGCTAGCCCAGAGCCTAAGCACCACTGATGTTCCTCAAGATGGAGCCACTGACCTACAGAGCACAAGAGCTGAGGCTCCCTAGCCCCTCACCTCCACTGCATTTTCCGTGACAAATTCGACTGGATTTTATTCCCTTCTAGCCAAGTTCAGATCTAGTAGCACATCCAGAAACTTGGCACAGTGGGGCATCTGTAGTTCAGATGATAATGAAATCGATCAATGACCAGCTTTTCTGCACAATTCTTACTCGCTTATCCAGTAAATTAAAACGAGAGGGGCTGAAACACCTAGGGACAGAGTGGAGCCAACATATATTGGGAGTTCAGACCGTCTCGTGCATGGACGGTTGCACAGAGAGAAGGTGCGTGCCTTCCTCTTCTTAACTCCTTAGGTTTTGTTATGGAGACAGCTACATCTGTGCCCATACATCCCCCATTCCTAGCTCAAAGCTGTCTTCCTTCTCCCTAGCACATATGCATGACTTACTTGCTAGAACAAATCACGGAGTCCATACATAAATGCATTGCTAGAAGTTTCCACGGGAAGACCCAAAAAGCTGTTTTCCCGGCTCAGTGCAGATGTTAGTCAGCACCCAAGCATTCGGAGAATGTGATGGGAATTGCATATACACAAAAGCATGCTGTTTAGTGTATTAACTGGGGTGACCCATTCTTTGAGGCTATTCAGAAAAATAAGTGTCATTTGCGGTGGTTTCAGTCAAACGCTCTCTCTATCATTTTGTGTAATTAGGGACAGCCATTTTCTTGAGGGTGGCAAAAACATGCCGAGATTCGGGCTGTTCTTTCCCCCCTCCTCCCCGTCCCCCCATAGAGCGGCTCCATTTCTGTAGCCGCCCTCAGAACGTTAATTGTCTTTGGGCAGAGTCAGGCACCGAAGCAGAAGCAGCAATATGGAAGATGAGGGTAACCAAGCAGAGAGACCGACACAGACAACAAGTGCAATCAGCTCTGTGGCCGGAGGAAAGCTGAGTGACAGAGCTGTTTGCTGAACGTCCTACCTGTCCGTCACCTGGGGCCAGACGCCCCCTCGGATATCCAGCTTCTCATTTTTTTTCACCGGAGAACGGAGGTCCCAACGACCTGAAAGCATATGTATTTTGACATGTCGGAGGACAAAGTGATAAAATAAAATTTTCCTGCCACCTGGGGTGAAGGGATTTTTAAATACATAATTGTTTTCGGCGGTTGCCTTGTTCTAGCACTACCCTTTTATCTCCTGCTCCTGGAAATGACTTCATTTAGCCGACTCTTCCCCTCCTGCCCGCCATCCCACCACAGGCGTCTTCGAAGCAGGAGCCACATGGCTTCGCTTCATTAACATCTTTGTTTGTATACCGGCCTCATTGATGATATCAGTTATAGCTCTGGGAGTTTGGTTTGTTCATACATTAACCATCATTAGGAGCAAACAGCAAACAGCTTTTCTCAGGAGCAAAGCCCGTTTCTGCACTGAGAGAGCCTAAGAAATGGAGCTCCTTCTAGGTACTGTTTATGCCTGATACTTGGGCTTTCTCTTACACTAGTTCCAGTATATTCTCCTGAGTTGAGACAACAAATCCCCACACCGGTGGACGAAGAGTTGTTTATTCATTTATTTATTTTAAAGATTTTATTTATTTATTTGAGAGAAAGAGAGAGAGACAGAGAAACAGCATGAGAGGGGAGAGGGTCAGAGGGAGAAGCAGGCTCCCCGCTGAGCTGGGAGCCCGATGTGGGACTCGATCCCGGGACTCCAGGATCGTGACCTGAGCCGAAGGCAGTCGCTTAACCAACTGAGCCACCCAGGCGCCCTGACGAAGAGTTGTTTATAAGATTCACGAGCAGTATTCTTCTCACTACCAAGACCTAGGGAGTCCCAGAGTGATCTTTTTGTGAATCTTAGCTGTATCAGGTTGTTCTTACATCATGGACAATCACATCTGTGGCATCCTGAGGCTAGGTGAGGTCTTGGTTGTCAACATTTCAATTTATATAGCTAATTTTTTTAAGTATATATTTGTAAAAAGCTCTGTAGTAGATCTGCTATCTAATCAAGGATGGATTTTAGCAGTAAAGATTAAACCAGGGGCCTCCTGGGTGGCTCAGCCGGTTAAATGTCTAACTTTGGCTCAGGTCATGATCTCAAGGTCCTGGGATCAAGCCCCACGTCAAGCCCCATGTCGGGCTCTGTGCTCATCGGGGTGTCTGCTTGTCCCTCTCCCTTTGCCTCCCCAACACACTCGTGTGTTCTCGTTCTCTCATATAAATAAAATCTTTAAAAAAAAATGATCAAACCACTCTATTGCTAACATTTGAGGGATGTAATTAAGAACAATTCCAAATAGTGGTTACTTTCTCATGTGAATTTCCTGTGGTTTGATTTGAGTGCCGAGATAGCAACTTCTGAGGAGTTGCAGATCTGGTATCACTGAGTGGAGTCCAGCAGCTCGTTCATTTTCCCAGTCACCTAAAGGTCACACTGCTAAGTAATCCATCGATTATTGAACTGTCAGTCCTTTTTTTTTTTTTTTTTACCAACGCATATTTGCATTGTGTTTGATTGGTTTCTTAGGCCAAGACCACTGATAAACCAAAAAATGACTCCAAAAGAGTGGATTCCATAAAACACACGGAGACATGGCCAAACATCTTACTTCTTATCTTTCCAGTTTATCTTTGATCCTCTGTAAATGGTGGTGGAACACTATCTGTGATCTGCACTGTCCTATTAATAGGTGACCCAAAGGATTAGCCATGTTTTTCTAGTCTGATGCCTCCCATACCATAATAATGACAGGCACAAGTCTTCCTTCTGCTGACAGACCACATCTGTTTTGAACTCTTTCTTATATGTGGTTCAAGCGGATCACTCTACTGTGGCTGAAAGCCTGCAGGCCAAGCGTGAAAGCAGTCCTTGGGGAGCACATTCCCAGCCCCAGGGAAAAGCCTGGTGTGGTGCAGAACTCTCTTTTGAAATTTACCAGTTGCCGGAGTCGCTCTCCTCCCCATGGAGAAGCTGGTGCTTGGGGACAAGCAATGTTTGTATTCTCTGCCACAATATCACAGCTTAACCTCTGGTGGGTGTGATGTCTGCCACAAATTTGCAGGTTTGTCCTGGCAAGGCTTGATTTTCTGAGGTTATCTGATGCATCCTAGATTTGATGTCTGCAATTCAGCTAAGTTGCCAGCAAGCAAAAGTGGTCCAGGCAAGCACTTAGCTAACTTGTTCTGCAAAGAGGGATAGTAAGTATGTTCAGCTTTGTGGGATATATGGTTTCTGTTGTTGCAACAGAGTTGTTCTGAGTTCTGCCACTGTAGAGCACAAGTGTCTGTAGAGTATGGCTGTGTTGCAATTAATTTTATTTACAAAAATTGGCAGTGGACTGAATTTGGCCCATGGTATATAGTGTGTTAACCCTTTCCTGCTCTATAGGAGTTGTCTGTAAGGTTTTTGATTGTGTATACTATCAGTTAAAACAAAACACTTTTAAATACACATCCCCAACAGCACACATATGAATAGAACTTAAAAAAAAAATGAGATATAGGGGCGCCTGGGTGGCTCCATCGGTTAAGCATCTGACTCTTGCTCAGCTCAGGTCTTGATCTCAGGGTCATAAATTCAGGCCCTGTGTTGGGCTCCACGCTGGGCATGGAGCCTACTTAAAAAAGAGAGGGAGAGAGAGAGATGCAATAACACTTTCATGTGTAATTTTAATTGGAATAATTTCTTACTGTCATTACCTAAGATTTAAGAAATAAACGATTTAAGATTTAAAAATGCAGTATAGGGGCGCCTGGGTGGCTCAGTTGTAAATAGTCTGCCTTCAGTTCAGGTTGTGATCCCAGGGTCCTGGGATCGAGCCCTGCATCGGGCTCCCTGCTCCGCGGGAAGCCTGCTTCTCCCTCTCCCACTCCCCCTGCTTGTGTTCCCTCTCTCGCTGTGTCTCTCTCTGTCAAATAAATAAATAAAATCTTTAAAAAAAAAGAAAAGAAAATTAAAAAAATAAAAATGCAGTATATGCTGAGGTCTAGGTTCACAGTTAATGACAGTGGAATTAAATCCATAATTCAAATAGTCGTCTTGATAATTTCAAAGCTTTTTGGCTAACTCACTAGACCCAAATACATCTTAGTTTTATTTTGTAATGTTGCTGGCAAAGAATTCAAACTATTTTTTGACTTTAACGAAATCATCTTGTTTGCCCTGTGCTAGGCACTAGCCTAAGTGTTTAAAAAATATTAACCTATTTAATTTTCATAAAACCCCTGTGGGGTGGGTACTATTGTTATCCCCTTTTTACATGTTTGAAAACTGTAGCATCGAGAGGTTAGGTAGCTTGCTCAAAGTTACACAGTTGCTAGGTGGGTGGTTCCAGAATCCTTATTCCTATCTACTGAACTAAGCTGCCTCTCCCACTTTCTACTCTTCCCTTCTACATTTACTATTACAATTAAAGTTCAGTGTATGCTTTCTTTTCAGGGATATGTTAAGTTACTTGTCTATTTAGGGTACAGTGACTTTAGGGAAAACTAGGTAATGGAATCACTGTTACGGGTTGCACTGAGTTCTTCCAAACTATTTAAGTCCTAACCCCCAGTATGAGTAAATGTAACCTTCTGTGGAAATAGGGTCATTGTAGATGTAATTAGTTAAGGTAAGGTCATACTGGAGTAGGGTGGGTCCTTAATCCAATAGTCTGGTGTCCTTAGTAGAGACATAGACACACAGGAGACATGGTAGAGGACAGCCTTTGGAGCTACCAGCCAAGGCATGGAAGGGTTGCCAACAAAGAGAGGATCTAGAAGAGGCAAAGAAGGCTTCTCCCAGCATGATCCTGCTGACATTTTGATTCTGGATTTTAGCCTCCAAAACTATGAGACAATAAATTTCTGTTGTGCTAAGCCACCTCATTTGTGGTCCTTTGTTATGAAAGCTCTAAGAAATGAATATTCTCTGTCATCATGTCCAAAACGAACTGAGTGTCCCCTTTGCGCACCAGTAACCCTAATGTGCCTCTTCTACTAAGTTCTGTTTTCAAATAATAGCATTTTAGTCTATAGTTTTCTTCTTTTTTTTTTTTTTAAAGATTTTATTTATTTATTTGAGAGAGAGAGAATGAGAGAGCACATGAGAGGGGGGGAGGGTCAGAGGGAGAAGCAGGCTCCCCGCCGAGCAGGGAGCCCGATGCGGGACTCGATCCCGGGACTCCAGGATCACGACCTGAACCGAAGGCAGTCGCTCAACCAACTGAGCCACCCAGGCGCCCTTAGTCTATAGTTTTCTTGATCATCCAAGCTAGAAACTTGGATTTATCTTATACTCACCTTCACCCTTCACACCGTATAAGCCACCAGATTGTGTTAACTCTATCCTCTCTTCAACTTTGCTTTTAACATTTTGGCCATTATAACAACTTCCAGAGCAATTCTTTTTCTTCTTCTTTCTTATATTTCCAATTAATTCTTGCATCTGCTACAACGATCTACTATCTTATTAAAGTACTTCTAATAACAATAGGTACGCTTTCCTGAGCGATTTGCTTGCACTTGGAAATGTGCTAAGTTCTTGCACATGTATTTGATCTTCACATTGGGTGGTAACTACTATCATCTTCATTTTAGGAATGCAAAAAGTGGTGCCCGAGTTCACGAAGCTATCAAATGTCAGAGTTGGAACTTGAAGTCTTCGTCACTCTGTTATACTCCTGGTAGCACACCATGGCACCTCCTTAAAATAGAAAATACTGGAATGGCACTGAGACCACCCCTAAGCTAGTTCTCTAGCCTTGTTTCCCTACACATTCCTCTACAACCCTCTGCTTCAGGCACACCAGGCTTCTCATCATTCCCAGAACATGTGGATTCACTTTTCTACCCTTATGGCTTTGATTATGCATTTCCCTCAATTTAAACACCAACAGTTTTTCACTACCCACAACCCTTTGCATACCTCAACGCCAATCTTACCAATGACTTCTTTCCCCAATACCCCAAGTCAGAATTACCTGCTCCTTCCTCTGGATTGTCTGCTTAGTACTTAGGCTATCTCACCTTGCTAGCCATTTACATGTGTCTTTGTCCTATGGTCTTACCTGCCTCAAACCAAGGCCTATGTCATTTAATTCTGTCACTTTTTTTTTTGCTCCCATCTTTATAACAGCACCTCAGTTTAAATTGCTAATAACAGCAATAGTAATCATGACAGCAATGTTAGCAAGTCTTTGCTGGGCATTAATACTCAACAGTTTCAGTAAGAATTGCAAAACAAAGTTTTTAAAAATTAAAAACATTGTAACCATTTTTTCTTTTCCCATGACTGAAATTTCTTAATCTCTAATGTGATGTGAGAAGTTTCACTTGAAATGCCTATCCACTTCTATTCAGTCTGATGCTCTGTGTGATAGATAGATTCATTTGTTATGTGGTAACATCAAAATCTGTCCAGTATCTTGCAGAAATAAAATGCTCCCGAAGGTGAGGGGAGAGAGAATAGATATACATTTTGTTTCCGACTCTCCAGAAGATATTCCCTTTGTTCCCGGATCTTGAAGCAGATCTGCTCTGCGAGTGATTTTAAGTTATGTCCCAGCTGGTTTGGACCTACCCTAGGACTCAGTTACATTTCACGATAGGGGATGAGACCCAAGATGGAAACAGTATGTGCACCTCACTGCCTTCACTGTCCTGGCAGCTTAAACCCAGCCGTCAATTATCTTGGAGTCTCAGACACATGACAAAAGATCAAATTCCATGCTTCTGGGCAAGCAGAAGGAACCTAAAGAAGAAACTAAATGAGCCCCATGGGAGATGAACCCAGAGTGGACATTCTGGCCAAGTGGCAGAATAACTGTCTGCTTAAATAAGAAACTACTTAGAAGTCAGTTACATGTGAATGATTAACCAAAATGGTTGTCAATCTGGGTGCCTTCATAAAGAACAGACTGAAGAAAATGATTAGGAAGTAATTAAAACAGCATATCACACAGAGAAATGTGATGCACCATAAAGTGATCACTCTTCCCTCTTGAGCTTTTTAATTTTTTCCCAAGCTGGAAAAATATCCCTGTTTCTGCCCCTAATTTGAAATATCTAGAATGTTGAATTTATTGACAGAAAGCGTACTTACCATCTAATCAGAGAAATCTTAAAGGGAAAAGAGCACTGTATATATCAGAGGTCCCCTAGAGACTCAACTGCTCATAACACTGCATGAATGGGAGGAAAGTGCCATATTCCCATCAAAGAGCAACACAGTTGGTTAAAGAATGAACAAAAAGCAGCATTTCTTCATTAGTGTCATTGCAGGAAGCTGATGCTGTGAACGCTGGAGGCCATCAAATGGGATATTGCAGCAATAAAACAGAATGAAAAAATGAAATGCTCCATTCTCTTGTCAATCTCATATGCTTGTCTCTTTCTTTTTAATATACCAGGCACTACCCTGGTAAGCTAATGCATATTCGCGGTTTCATCTTGTGCTTGGTAATTGTGCTATGGGCACTTATTCATTTGACGGAATTTGCTTTAAATGAAGGAAACTGGTAGGTTGGAAGAAAAAAACCTAATGTTGCCAAATCACCAATTAAGGAAACTGCCAGAGGGCAAACTGGTCCTGAGATTCGTATCTGTAAAAATGTTATAATGATGCTGCATTTCAAAAGACATTTTGAAGAGATACATAATGAAGGACAGCAGAAAGGTGGATTACAGTGTGGCTAAGATATATGACTGCCAAACTTAAACCACAAAGACAGATACAATGGGGTACAGTCATTTTTGCAAGGTTTTGGACATCTAAACAACAAATATATTCACTTGTGATGCAGTTGACAGGAAGCCTGATTGTTCCTCTGTAAATGGGGGGAAGTCAGCCTCATAATCAATTCTGTTCAAAACTCCTTATTCTAAAGGTATATCACCTTGATAGGCAGTAGGGATATGAAAACAAAGAAGCCATAGTCCTGGCACACTGTCTCGGGGCTCAGTCTGGCATAGGAAGAAGCACACAGGCTAATTGAATAAAGCTCCAAGGACAAAGCAAAATCTTCCTCTAGTTTTCCATTGAGTCACCCATCAGCCATCCATCAGTATCAGGGTGACCATTCTGTCTCTGTCTCCCTCACTTTTCTTCCCTACAGTATCCTTGATTTGGTTCCATTTCTCTGATTTCCCCCCAAGACGCAGATCCATCTGGAGGGGCAGTATCCAATCCTGAATGTTTGGAATTGCTAAAAGGCTTTTATTCCTTCACATTCATAAATATATATATATATATATATATATATATATATATATATAGCTACTGTGATCACTTCTCAAGGGTAAACTTCAGTGAATTGTTATATTAGCCATGTCCTTGTTTCTTTACTCTGTTTTATTGAAGACCCCTTCCCAAGAAAGTATACAGGAGGAGGGCACCTGTGTGACTCAGTCGGTTAAGCGTTCAGTTCTTGATTTTAGCTCGGGTCATGATCTCATGGTTCCTGGGATCAAGCCCTGTGTTGAGCTCCGTGCTCAGTGGGGAGTCTGCTTGAGATTCTCTCCCTCTGCCCTCCCCCCAAAATAGATAAATCTTTAAAAAAAAAAAAGAAAGAAAGTATACAGGAGGAAAAGATGAGGAAGAAAGCCCCATCTTGACATGCATCAAAATAGTGGCGTGAACAAAGTCCTGTGAAATCCCTGAGAACTTGGGGGTGATTTCTGAGGAATTACTGAGAACCCTAGCTTGGTGTGGTCAGCAGTCCAAACCTCTCATGTCATTAACTCTGCTCTAACCTGCTTCTAAGACTTGCCCTAAATCAGCTGGCCCTGGCCCTAAACTACCAAAAATGTCCTTCCCTGATTTCTCTCCTCTGAGATACCACCAGGACTGTCAAAATGGTACGCTCCTTAATTTTATAAACTTAGCTTTGCATGATTGAAAGTTTTTTTCTGGTGGTCTTTTGGGGGATTGACAGAACAATTCAATAATTTTCAATAAAGACATGTGTCTTGGCTACCTGGTAATTTCTGTAGTCATATAGTGTATGCAAAAAACATGTCCTTTTTCTCTTAATGTATCTGAGGATAGGGCCCAGAAATACAGCAATAGCCATGACTGAAAGGTCATGCATCTTAACACACTAATAAAGCATTAGATTAAAGGAAAGCATTCATCTGAGCTGTGCCCGGAGACCCCTGGGGGTGGCACTGACACTGTACAGACTGGAGTTGAGATTTGGATACAGCTTGGAGTACGGTTTTGTGACCTCATCTTACTCCCTGGGCTCTAGAAGCCAAGGTTCCTCCTAGAAAAAGAGCTTAAATCATGTCAGTGCCTGGGGATCAGATACACACTGAATTGTCTGGCAACCTGGGAGCAGAAGGACACTCTAAGGTAGCCAAACTACAGAGAAGGACACAAAAGTTCATTGTGAGGTGCGAGGACATAGTGAATGAGCTTCCATGTCTAGAGCCAACACACATGCGGGTGTATGCAGCCCTTGGTTCTTGGACTTATCCATGCCTGGTCATCCTGGGGGCACAGCACACTCTGGGAGGTATGCATAACTGGAAGAGCCATCTCATTGGGCTTAGCAACACTTTGGGGCCCAAGAAACCCTGCTGCAGTTGCTCCCCAAGTGAAAGAAACCCATGGAAAGATGTTTCTCTGGCCCAACTCTTGGCACATCAGGGGGTTGAGGCACAGAAGACTGGAGCAAAGGGGGCTGAGTGTCTTCACTCTGCAGGGCAGAGGTCCATGAAGGGGGGCCTGAAACATGAACATATGTCACCCCTTCCCCCACCCCCAAAGACTCCCAGAAGGGCTTTGGGGCTGCAATTTTACAAGGAAGCTGAATTACTTTTATGAGTTATCAATACCAAGGATTAACAGGATTTTGGGATGAATCTTAAGGAACCCCAAGCTTGAGCCCACAGGCTGGTGATGCTTGGAGAGATCTGAGTCACATCACACAAAATCACTGATTTCCTGTAGGAGTCTTGATGGGAGGGAGGCAGCTGGGTGGTGGCTTGCATGCCAGTGCAGGAGGTGACCAAACATAATTATCTGAATCTGGATCTCTTTTGCCCACGGAAGCCTTACTCTCCATGGACTGATCATACTGGGGAAGCAAGCAGTCAAAAGCATAAGGAAGTCTAGAATAAGAGAAGCCAGGGGGAACTGGAATGGGCACAGACACACGTTTGTGGCAGAGATATGTAACCTGAAAGGTTGGTTAAAAGAGTGTGATCACTGTCTTGGATTCTATATGTCTGGGCACATCCACTGTCCATGGGCTAGGACTGCAGCAGGCAGAGCATTTATGGCCTCTGTCTTTTTTTTTTTTTTAATTAAAAGATTTTATTTATTTATTCATGAAAGACAGAGAGAGAGGCAGAGGGAGAAGCAGGCTCTCTGCAGAACAGGGAGTCCGATGTGGGACTCGATCCCAGGACCCCGGGATCATGACCTGAGCTGAAGGCAGATGCTTAACCCACTGAGCCACCCAGGGGCCCATGACCTCTATCTTTGTGCCTGAGCATAGGGAAGAGGAGGTGAACACAATTCTGTCCTATTTAGTACTTACCCCTATTGGCTGTTGGCTCCACATACTGATGTTAATTATACATCCTCACTCTTCCAGGGCAGTGCTCATTTCAAATGATCTGCCTCACTGTTCTGGGGGGATGGTAGAGAGAACTGAGGTGCTCGCCCCTAGCCAGCCGGCTGTGTGCCTTTGAATGAGTTAATTTATCTCTGTTATCTTTTTCCTCCTCTGTAGAAAGAGGAACTAATACGGGCACTCTGTAGGTGTGATACACTGCTGGCTTTCACTCTGCCCTTCTTCCATAGTAATGGACATGTAGCAAGACACAGGGCTGACAGGCTGTCCTACCTTTCACCACCTTCTCTAAAGAAGATGTGACAAAGTTCTCTCCAGTGAAGTGTGACAGGAGCAATGTGTCCAATTCCCAGCCTGGTATCTTGAGACTAGACCAGGAGGGGTCATATACTTTCCCCTTTCCACTTGGCGCCACCCAGATGAGGTGCCCTCTCAAAACTGGATGAAGAAACAAGATGGAGGGGCGCCTGGCTGGCTCAGTTGGTGGAGCGTGTGACTCTTGATCTTGGGGTCGTGAGTTCAAGCCCCACGTTGGGCATGGAACTTACTTGGAAGGAAGGAAGGAAGGAAGGAGGGAAGGAGGGAAGGAAGGAAGGAAGGAAGAGAGAAGAGAAGAGAAGAGAAAAGAAGAGAGAAGAGACAAGAAGAAAAAAGAAAGATAGATAGATGGAGAGGACCCAGGTCCGCAAATAATTGTGGGGAGAGCTGCATGCTGAGCCAGTCTGTTTACATGAGGATAAAATAAAGTATCTTGTGTGAGCTATTCCATTTTGGAGGTCCCTAAACTTTAACCTTATCCAAATTGGGTGTATTTCACTGAACTCTTAGAAGCCCAAGAAAATAGAGGATGCAAGATTCCCTTATAAAGTGTTTTACAAATAGATTATGACTGCCACATAATTGAATGAGCCATCAGTGGAAGCAACAACTCTGAAAAACTAACTACACCCTGCTGCCAAGCGGAATTACCCAGTCTAATCTCACTGCAGTGAGCAAATCAAGCAAGGGTGATAGACACGCGTTGCTATTTGAGTGTTTGTCAAACCTCTCTTCCTGTTAATAGCCCTTCTTCTCTTTAGGGAGTCTTGGGAGGTAGTGGACACGAAGCCTGAGGGGCCACATCCCCTCTCCCCGAGACTGCAGGTAACCAGCCTAACATGAAGATGGCTGGAGTTCATGTCCATCATGCTGCAGAGTGGCAAGGTAGACCGGACTATGCCTGGGGCCTGCCCTTTGCTGCCGAGAACCTTGGCTGATGCCCCAGGCAATTGTCAGCTCTCCACATATAAGCTTACTCACAGACAAAACTTAATCAATTAAACAATATCTGTCTCCAGAATCTCCCTGTTCCCTTCATTATAACCCTCCACGAATCCTCTCAACATCCCTGAGAAAGTGGAAAGCAGGTGTATCTTTCTTAACTTGACAGCAAGCAGATGTTTGGGGAAGGAATTAGCCAGCCCACAAAGGACTGCCTCCAGGAACAGAGCAGAACCTGGCACAGCTGCCCTGGGCACCTGCATCTGAGCGGGACTGCTCCGCCCATCCTCAACCTAAAACGGGTGTCCCTCCTGCCCTCCTGGGCCAAGGGTCCTTGGCATTCCCACTGTTGGAGATTAGAGACTCATTCCTTTGCATTCCCTAGGAATTACCTTCCTTCAAGATGGAGAAAGTCCTTGGGGGGAGAGGCTCACTTGTTTATTACCTAAGCCGCTGAGTCACAATTCGGGCTTGGAGCCCCTGTGGGAGGGGCTGCGAATGACAGAAGCCATTTCTGCCCCACCGTAAAGCCCAGGCTTGCTGTTTCCACTTGCCACACCTGCTCCCAGAGCCGAGGAGGACCCAAGCCAAAAACATTAATTGGGTCCAATTTCTACCATCCCCTCTTGTTTACTGCAATTTAAACTTCCCCAGAAACAGATTTTTGCTTCAGGTGCTTTTCTGCTGGTCTCATTTTCCCCATTTTATGGTCTCCTCCTTGAGACATCCTGTTGTCATTGAGCGGTGCCAATGACAGAATCTTTCCCCATAGCCCCAGAAATGTGAGGTGGAAGAGGGAAGAGAGAGTGCACACCCTAGGGTGCAGTAAAAGGCAAGCAGGCTTCTGATCTGGACCCTCTGACATCCCTGCTCCCAGCAAAAAAGTTGGACGCAAGCTCTACCCTCGATTTGCTCGCACCCCACAAACTGACAAGCTTACAGCACACAAGGCACAGTCTGGATGCTTGCGACCAGTTTTGGAAGCAGAGATCTTTTCCTTTCCCCCAACTTGCTGACACACCTTGGTGGGCTTCTGATCTTTACGTTGTCCCCTTGCCTTCGGCACTGATTCTCCCAAAGCCCAGCTTCTCCTCCCAGCCTGGGATCCCCTGACCTTTCTTTGAAGGGAATGTCATTTACTTCTTTCGACAGAAAAGGAAGATCTAAGCACTTCTTTTTGCCTCCTACTTGCCCTTTATTCTATACCAAGACAGGAACGTGCCTTCTCAAAGGAGCATACTAAGGAGACACACAGCTGCTGAAGGAGGAATTCTGGAAAGGCAGGATCTGACCGGAGCCTGCAGGAGATAGACCTGGGTCCGGGGCGCAGCTTAGCTGCTCACCGCCTGTGACAGTATGAACTGATGCCTGCACGACTCAGTTTCTTGCTCTGTAAAACGAAGATCAAAACCCCTTTCTCATGGGCTTGGTGAAGCCACTGCCTTGACCCGTCTGGCCAACTTAGTAGTCTTTATTAGCAAGCATGATTATAGTGCCATGATTGCTTTCTTTGTAAATTTACAGATCATGCAGTGTTTCCTGGAAAGACTCAGAACCAAACCCTCTGGCGCAACCTCCCCCTGGACACCAATACACAACCTCCAAGCGCTGAGATAAGGTCCGTAACTGGTACCCTAGAGTCTGCATGCAATCAAGAAGTGTTACAGACCGCTGCGCTCCCCTTTTACTGATTCACTGCCCTAATGTTCCTTTAAAAATATCTTTGGGCCAGGCAGAAACCTCGGAGTTGGTTTTTGGACAAGAGTCTGCCTTTCTCCCCAGGTGGCTGGCCTCCTGCGTAAAGCTCATCTTTTCCAATCAAAACTCATCTCTTGAGGTAGATGGCGTCACCCGGAGCATGAGTTGCTGCACAAGGGTGTTGAAGACAATGGCCAAGAACAAACTAAGAGGGCAGAAGTCCAGGAATGTATTTCATATAGCCAGCCAAAAAAACTTTAAGTCTAAAAACAAAGCAAAACCAGTTACCACTAATCTTAAGAAGATAAACATTGTGAATGATGAAAAAGTTAACAGGATGAATAAAGCTTCTGTAGATATACAAAAGGAACTTGCCCATTTCTCAAAAGGCCTTTCCCTTGAACCTTTGCAGAAACAGCTGATTCCTCAGCAGTGTCATGAAAACGAACCAGTTAATGTTGATGAATCGACAAGATTAATGGTTCAGTTGTAATACATCAAATACCCCCCAAAGACCAACGAATTAAATGTTTTATATAAAAAACAAACAAACAAACAAACTCATTTCTTGAGTATTGGCTTTTCGTGCCACAGGCAGCCGAACTTGGGTTTTTCGGTAACATTGGGGTAATAATGAAAAGATATAGCACGTGTTAAGCACGTGGCATGTGAGTACCTGGCATCATACTGATTAACTTCCTTCATTTTCCAACATCCTCAAGATAAAGAATTTGGAGGGGGTAGTAACATTCTGACAAATAACACGGTGGCTTCTTGAGGTATGGTCCAAGACTGCTTCCACTGCAAAATACACAGAAGCGATCACACACTCGCCCTCAGTTCTTGGCTGCCATGCAGTGAGATGCTGTAGTCCGAGTGGGATCTCATCAATGAGAACGTCAGAGGGACAGACTGCTGGTAATGAAGTTACTCCCGCACTTACTCTAAACTATAACATGCCAACCTGGAGAAGAGAATGGAACGTGCTAATTAATTTGTTTATTTAGAAAATAAAATAAATACATTAAAAATTTTTTTTAAACTTCTAAATAACTCTATTGGAACTTTCTTAAATCAGCGTGCACTTGAATTTTCATTGGGTCTGGTCTTTAAGGTAAACTATGTGATTCCCAACGGGCCAATATTTGGCACCGATTTGGGCCACTTCACTACATTTTTTGACTAAAGAAGATATCAATGTCGAAAGGAGGGACAAAGTATGAACAGAAGTACATGAGTGAGATAGGATGTGTCTTAGTCTGTAAGCTAAATTATACCTTCAAAATATACAATCTTTTGAAAGAGAAAGTTTTATTAAATTTTTTTAAATTTTTTTTTAAGATTTTATTTATTTATTTGAGAGAGAGAATGAGATAGAGAGAGAACATGAGAGGGGGAGGGTCAGAGGGAGAAGCAGGCTCCCCGCTGAGCAGGGAGCCCGATGCGGGACTCGATCCCGGGACTCCAGGATCATGACCTGAGCCGAAGGCAGTCGCCTAACCGACTGAGCCACCCAGGCGCCCCCTTAAATTATTTAAATAAAGTTTTAATTAGGTTTTATGATCCGTAGAGCAAAACCTGAAATAGTCCTATGTATCATGTGGTAATTCCCTGTCCGACATCTGTGTGTTGTAAAATAGCCTTTGAATTTGCTCACTAGGGAAGGGGCTCTGTGTTTGAAGCAGGAACTCTCCCAAGACTCCCAGCCTCCCTGAAATGACTTGCCACATTTTGCATGCATACCACTCTGTGTTTTGTTTTGTTTTTTTTCCTGGGTAGATTGTCAGTCTCTTTCAGCAGACTCGCAAAGGGGTTCTTGACCCCTGTAAGTCATAAAGCCTATGGTTTGGAGATTGTGCACTGCCATGAAGCCTTGTTGCCACAGCTAGACCAGGCCATCAACTCCACGTGTTCCCACAGTTACGTTCTCGTTTCTGCTCTTCTACCCGCCCCAGGAGATGGTGACTGAGAATCTTCTGTCAGAGAAGGTACAGGTCACCAAACCTCCCCAACGCACTGAGCTAACCCTCTCCTCCCAGAAAGACGTCTCCTCCGGATGCCAGGAGGCGTCAACCAGAGGCGTTGTATTTGTCAACAGACTGAGCGCTGGTTCCCTTTCAGGCACTCTTCTCTGATCACAGATTTTGTCTCATTTGATCCTCACTATAACTCCATGGGGTAGCTATTTTTATAACCATTTTACAGAGGAAGCAACTAAGTCTCAACATGGTTGTTAACTTGACCAGGTTTGTACACCTGGTCCATTCAACAGGAAATGATTAAAGAGTATTTAAGTTGGAGAGTTATATGATGAGATTTATATTCTTTTTTTTTTTTTTTAAAGATTTTATTTATTTATTTATTTGAGAGAGAGAGAATGAGAGACAGCATGAGGGGGAGGAGGGTCAGAGGGAGAAGCAGACTCCCCGCCGAGCAGGGAGCCCGATGCAGGACTCCAGGATCACGACCTGAGCCGAAGGCAGTCGCTTAACCAACTGAGCCACCCAGGCGCCCAGTGAGATATATATTCTTAAAAGATGGCTGCTATCTGTGTGGAAAATGGGTTGGAGAGGCACAAGGGTAGGACTAGAGAGGACAGCTTAGAGGCTGTTGTAGTACAGTTATGAGGCTTGGACTGGAGTGATAACAGAAGACAAAGTCAAAGCAGAGATGAGGTAGACTAGACTTGGTACTGACTAAAGATGGTAGAGAGAAGGTGTCAAAGATGACTCTCAGGTTTCCGATGTGAGCAACTAGATAGACAGTGCTGGTAACCAGCCACCAAGATGGCCCCAGTGATCTTTGTCTCCTGGTATTCACACCCTTGTGGAATACCCTTTTACAATGAATCATGACTAGCCTGTATGGCCAATAGAATACTGAGAAAGTGCCAGTGTTTGCCTTATGAGGCTGAGTCAGGAAAGGCATTACAGCATCCTCCTTTTGGGTCAGCTGCTCTGGAGGGAGCCAGCCACTATGTCATGAGGACACTCAAGCAGCTCTCCAGAGCGCTGTGAAGAGGTCCACGTAGGGAGGAACTGAGGTCTCCTACCAACAGACAGCACCAACTTGCAAGCCATATGAGTGAAACACCCCGGAAGTGGGATCTTCCATCCCCATTCAAGCCCTCGATTGACTGCAGCTCTGCTCAACATCTTGCCTGCAAACTCATGAGAGACTTTGAGCCAGAATCAGCTAGCCAAGCTATTGCCTAATTCCTGACCCACAGAAACTCTGAGATAATAAATATGTATTGTTGTTTAAAGCCGCTAGATTGTGCGGTAATTTGTTTCACAGCAATAGATAAATAATTCAACATTAGTGCTAGGTTTGGGTTCTTTGAAGGAGGGGTGATGAGATTGGTTTGGGCATGTTTAGTTTAAGATGCCATCCAAGTGGAGCTTTTGAGCAAACAATTATACATACATGTCTGAAGCTCAGAAGAGAGCTGAACTGGAGATTTAAATTTGGGAGTCCTTAGCATATGGATGGGATGTGAAACCAAGAAAGAGTGTGACACCAAAGAGAAGAGAGCAAGAAAGGCTTCTGGGAGGAAGTGATAGCTGAGTTGAATGTGGACACATGATCAGGAGTTAGCCTGGAAAAGGAACTGAGGATCTGAGCTGGGGTAGGGGTGGCAGGGAATTCCAGAGCCTGTAGGAAGTTAAGGTGTAAATAACTTCTTGTGGACAGTGGTATCCATTTGATTTGAGGCTACGTACATTTCTAAGTATCTCCTGAGTAAATGATAAAAGCCATCCCTGGTGTGGTGTTAAAGGATACTAAAACAAAATATCTGTGGTCAATAAAAGACACACATACTACAAAAGAGTCTGTTTTGCAGATGGATAAATTTGCATTAGCAGTAACAAAGGAATTGGTAATAAATTCTGTGCCTCCTCAAGCCCTCTTTCACAAGGCAAATGGCTTGAGCAATAGTAGTCTACCCAGCTGACTCTTTTATTTCTCTCTGTGTCCTGGTTGCTATATTGAGTCTGTAGTATAAATAAAGCTTTGATATTTATATATGGAATGATATATAAAAAGTGGCACTGAAAATACCTGGAAAGATTTCAGATATGAGTTATGTTACAAGAATCAAATAAGAAGTACAGAGGTAGTAATCAGAAAAAAAAACATGTATAGATATTTACAGGCATTCCCTATTATTAGATTAGCCCAGATGGAAGGGCTATGTACACAGCCCTTGCGTTCAGCAGAAAGGAGGGATATGTTTTCTTCTCTGGCCACAGACATGTGAGAAAAGATTAACTCAGCTACCTGACTTCTGAAATTTAATGGATGTATTTATGGAAGAATATTAGAGCTGACTGGTCTTGGTTCAAAAATGCTAAATTTCCTGAACCTGGACTATGTTTTCAAAAATTCAAGATGCATTTAGCAAAGCAAGGAAAAATAAATTCAGGCTGCTAGCTTGGCAGCTGGTCTGGATACAGTATTTTGCTCTGTTTACTCTGTCAGGAAGCCAGTTCCATTTGATTAAATTCTGAAATTAGAATGCATGCACTCTGGAAGATACCAAGCAGCTTCATGCTTTCACCCGTATGGAAAATGTGATTAAGGAAATAAACTCAACGGCTGTAGCATCAGAAGAGATCAGTGCAATAGCTGTATTCAACTAGGCTCAATGGGCTAGACCTTCACTTTATTAAAATGGATGGCTTTAGCATAGAAACTGTGTCCACATCACAGAACTGCCATATTGCTCTGAACTCAGGCCGAGAAAGGAGCCAAGTGGAACTGCCATCCAATATTATGGCAACAGTGCAAAATGCAGACCCACTCTCACATCACAGAACTAAAATTTAGCCAAAAGGAGAGATAATTAAAGAATTTATATGCACAGTCTTTCCACATCAACATATTGGATTATTTTCAAAATTGCCAGTATGTCCTAATTTGGCAAGTTCTACAGAATGCCTCCACAACAATCTTGAAATTCTCTGTGGGGTGGCAATATCTTTTGCTTTGCCTAAAATGAAGTAGACTATGAAAAGAATTTCTATGTAAAATACTGTCCAATATAACCAGATAATCCAGGCAAAAAAACCCACAAAAAACCTGTGTATTGTGTTCATTTACCAGTTAATGGAGAGAAAGTTGGGAGTCTATTGGAAAATACTTAAATTGGCAACTGTGATTGCCAACTCTTCACTTTGGCCATAGAGGCTTTGTCAATAAGTTGAAAAAACTGAAATGGAATTAATGTATTATCATTGCACCTGTGAACCTCAGGGGATGTGAAGGGAATGTGACCTAAGAGATGGTAAACCAGAGGACTGTCTAGATAAGACTTTCTAGAATAGCAGTACGTTGATATGGACACTGTGTTCCAGGATCTAATCTTCAGGCTTCATATGCCAAGGAGCTTTTTGTAAGGGCCTCCCAATGTAATCAGATTCTCTGGGACTCTTTTCATGCTAACAAACTCACAAGAAGCTGACACATAAAACCGGATGCCAATAATCATGGGGCTTGGAATGCTCAGGTGAGCTGATGGTGTACTCTTTCCCTTATGACAAGCTAGATAGGTGTTTGCTGGGTCAGCTTGGAGCCAGAGCAAGGAAAGCTGATGGATCTCCTTTATCAGTTTTATCTGGCTGCATATCCATCTCTACAGATTACATGTTGTTGTTCTCACATTGGGGCACACTCTTCCTTCAACAGGAGAAAATTCTTACCTATTGGACTGCTTTTTTAGAAATACTACGTAAGTTATCCCTTCTATTAATGCAATCTTCCTTTGATAGGGTTTAAGACAAATGATTCAGCAGAGCTAATATATTTGTTCTTTAATCTAGACTATACCTTGTGCCTATCACCCTTATATATCATCCATGATTATTGTGAAATGATCTACTGCTAACTGAAAATGTAGATCCCACCAAAAGGCATCCAAATCTAATTTTATTGTTATTTAAAAATTTTTTTTAAGATTTTATTTTGAGAGAGAGAGGGAGGGAGAGAGAGAGAGTGAGAGCAGGGGGGAGGAGCAGAGGGGTAGGGACAAGCAGACTCCATGCTGAACATGGAGCCCGACAATGTAGGGCTCCATCCCAGGACCCGGAGATCATGACCTGAGCTGAAATCAAGAGTCAGAAGCTGAACCGACAGCCACCCAGGGGCCCCAGTTTTATTTTTAAACGTGCCAGCAAAATCAAGTGGAGAAAATAAGCCACAGAACATGTTTAGTATAATACCATTTATCTTGTTTTAAAGCAGGTAAGACAATTCTATGTTCCACTTAGAGATACACTAGGGGTACATGTGTAATAAAAGTCGTTTTTGCAAATAAAGGAGAGAATGTAAAATACCAAATTCAGGACAGTGATTACTCAGGAAGTGGTATGAACACAAGGTTATCAAAGCAAGGTAAACAGAAGGGATTTTAAATGTGGGGCAATATTTTACTTAAGTTGGTTGGTAAGTACATGGGTATTGGTTGCATTTTACTTCTTCTGTTTTGTACGTATTAAATATTGTACAATGCATCTTTTTAAGGAAAAAAAACCCTCAACTGTTAGCCAAAGAAAACCCCATGCTGGATTTGGCCACGGGCTGCCGGTGGGCTACCCTAGCATGATAAGTAGTAGAGCATAGTTACCAAGTGAATGGGCTCTGAGTCAGGCTGCCTGATCATATTTGAATCCCCATTCCACCACTAAATAGTTTTGTGCCCTTGGGCAGATAATAAAATTCTCTGCAAACTAAGGCACACAGGTCAAATCTAGCCCTTTGCCAATTTTTACATAGCTCTCCAGCTAAGAACAGTTTGTACATTTTTAGAAATGATTTATTTATTTATTTGAGAGAAAGAGAGAGTGAAGGAGGTGGGGAGAGGTAGAGGGAGAAGGAGAGAGAGAGAATCAAGCAGACTCCCAGCTGAGCATGAAGCTGGATGCAAGGCTCAATCTCAGGACCCTGAGATCAAGAGTTGGATGCTTAACCAACTGAGCCACCCAGGTGCCCCATGTACATTTTTAAGTGGTTGGAAGAGGGGTGACTGGGTGGCTCAGTTGTTAAGTGGTTGGAAGAACTATCCTCAACCACTGTTGCTGAACTATGAATGGCTTTGGAAATTAGCTTTTGCTGCAGGCTTGATAATGTTTCTCAATGAATTAAGTCTAAAGCTGTAAGGCAAAACAGCACTTACACACCAAATTTATACTGTGGTAATCTCCACAACTAGCATTGTTTGAATCACAAGCAATCTCAAGCTTTTTTATGTACTTCCTGTGCTGTTAAAAAGTTAAGAAGCAGGATCTCCATACCCCCACAAATTTGTAGTAGACATATTTTCTGAGTTCAAACTACAGCTCCAACAGTATCTCTTGGACCTGGATGTGAGTGCAAAAAAAATTTCCATATCTCAAAATCCATTCAACTGTGCAATTGCAGAGCTTCCACCTTCAATTGGAAGCAATTAATCTGCAACATAATGACATACTAAAAGGCAAATATCAAGAGAAAAATTTAACAGAATTGCATAAATGCCTTCCAAGCAATGAATATGCTCAATTAAAACCATATACTCATGTACCAATATCAGGATTTGGCAATACCTATGAAAAGAATATTTCAAAGACATTTTCAAAGATAAAATATATAAAATCTTACTAAAAATCAGCATTAACAAATGAGCATTTGCTATTGACTTTGATGATAGGGAACACGAACTTTGAACTTGAGTAGAATGAAATGTCCCCCCACCCCCGCCAAAAAGAGTTCTACCTTTGCCTTAATAGTATAAGCATCACCAAAAAATGTATCAACTATTAGATTTTGAAATTCATCAATACAAATTTTGTGGAAATTTGTTTTCTCTCGTTACATAAATGCCTCAGCACCCATGTACTTACCATCCAACTTAAGTAAAATATTGCCCCACATTTAAAATCCCTTCTGTTTACCTTGCTTTGATAACCTTGTGTTCATACCACTTCCTGAGTAATCACTGTCCTGGATTTGGTATTTTGCATTCTCTCCTTTATTTTCAAAAACGACTTTTATTACACATGTACCCCTAGTGTATCTCTAAGTGGAACATAGATTTGTCTTACCTGCTTTAAAACAAGATAAATGGTATTATACTAATTATACTAATACTCGTTACATAATAGCCTCAGTTTTGCCCCTTGGTCTGCAAAGTCTAAGATATTTACTACCTGGGTCTTGACAGAAAAATTTTGCCACCTCCTGTCATACAACGATCGTAAGGATTAAATAAAATAATCCTTGGGAAAGTAGTTGGTGGCAACCTGGTATACATAAGCACTCTTTCCTTTTTCTTTTCTCATCATCTATTTTGGACATAGAAGCTTTTCCACGTTTTAAAAATTATAAATGGGGCATTTTAAAGTGCATTAAATATTTATGTGCATAAATATTTGTCCACATCTTGGATTAGGATTAATCTTCAGGTTATATTCCCAGAGGCAGATTGATTCTAAATTGAAGTAAAACCTTTAAACAAAACTTATTTTGTCTTACCATATTACTCTTATCTGCCCAGATAACTGGATAATTTTAGACTAAAGGGCCTACAATTTCTGCCCTTGTCTTCCTGGAATGCTCCACTTTTGGATTTTGATTCCAAGAAGAGATAGCCTACGTGAAGTTCATTCGTTCATGTAACAGGCATTCATTAAATATCTACTCTTTGGGTAATAGGTACAAGTAAACATAAAAATAAATTTATTTTTTTAAGAGATTTTATTTGAGAGGGTGAACGAGAGAGAGAGAGAGAGAGAGACAGCATGAGCCAGGGGAGGAGCAGAGGGAGAAGGAGAAGCAGACTCCCCGTTGAGCAGGGAGCCCAAGCCCGGGACTCCAGGATCATGACCTGAGCCAAAGACAGACGCTTAACAACTGAGCCACCCAGGCACCCCTAAAAATAAATGTAGACATGTCGTCTGCTCTCAGGGAGCTTCAAGGTAGTAGAGGAGGTAAGACATGGATTATAACTCTATCCCTGGAGGCAGGTGTTAAGCTTCTCCCCAAATACATGAATGGAGGATGAGGGAGGGGGCTCCACAGAAAAAAAAAACCAAGGTGCTCTTAGATAGAGGATAAATAGTTGCTTAATAGACAGAACATCCCATATTCTCTTCATGTTTCCAGCTCTCAGCGTCAGTCCGGTCCATTTTTTGCTTAACCTTGTTAAAATGGGTGTGTCCTTTGTAATGTAAAGAAACTGGACCAATCTGGATGGATAGAAGTTTAACTGGCAGAAAACGAGAAGTACAAACGATTTAGTTAAGGGGACTAGAATAGGCATAGGCACAGCGGCAGGAAAGAACAGCAACCACGTGGGCACATTATGAAAAAGAAGGCTGGCAATGTAGTCTGGTCAGATTCTGTAAAGTCTTAAAAGTCAGTTTGTGGAGTCTGCAATTTTTAAGAGTTGCATTGCTTCAGTTACTCTCAGGTCTTTGGGAAGCTGAAGGCAGTATTTTCTTCTGATTTAGAAGTGTATTTTGAAGAAGGGCTGTCTTCAGATATTCCAGTGAAGCTAACAGCCAAGTAAATCATTACATTTAAAAAAAAGATTACATTATTAGCATGCTTAAGAAGTAAGTTTCATCAGGGGATGTTCCTAATGCCTTCCCTTAGTGACATTGCCAGTCTTGATCCTCAGTGGCTGGGGAATCTGCAGCTGCATGCTTGCCTCCCTCCTCCCACCGACTCACCAAAGACAATGATGGGTACCAGTCATCATTTGGAATAAAGATGGGATTGAATCTTATCAAACCACGAGTGAGGAAACCAATCAATTTGCCTGACTAATAACATTCTGGAAACTTAGCAAATTCTGCTACATTATATAAAAGTCCATTTCTAATACCTGACGTGGGGAGCCAATGAAACTTCTTAAGTAAGGCAGCATACAGAATTACGTTTCTGTAGAACTGAGGCTCATCGGGAAGAGAGGTAGTATGCAAAAATTTTAAACTTATGGACAAATAAATTTGTGAAACCCTGGTGAAAATGAAGTTAAACAGCTTTCTTTTTCTAAAGGAATTATCAGAACATTTAACATATTATTATACATCATGACTCCCTAACAAGGTGATAAAACGTGTACCACTTGTCAAATGTATTGATCTCGTCTTTCTACAAAGAAGTATCTTATATTTCTAAGCTGTACCTTAGCAGGATCTGGATTCACTGAAGGAATGAAAGACAACCAATTTTGCTCGCAAGACAGCCAAGCCTCTGACCATCAAAAGTTAACTTACTCATCCTTCCTGTAGGACTTTCCTCCCTCCTTTCCTTTCTTTCCAAGGTACCCCGCTTTAGAGGTAAGGCTTATCACGAAATCCAGATACTGAGGGAAAGTCTCCTGGCCTCTTTTTTCTATATCCCTAGTGGGCATTCTTTTTAAGAGCTTTAGTGCTGATGAATAAAGTAAATATTCTAATAGGACTCCACTTCAACACATGCTAGTCAGTTACTATGATATGATAAATACGAGACAATAAAAAACAAACAGGAATTTACAATTTTTTTTAAACTAACATTAAGTATTGATTTTTTTGGACAGTTTTTTGTATTACTCTTAGAAACCGCATCTATTTTAGAATGCCAACATGCTATACTTCACTACTGATGTTAAATATTTATTTTGTACGCTAACATTTTTAATGACACGGACTGCTCTTGGGAAAACTGTCCCTGCTTCAAGGTAATTTCATCGACAGAGGTTTACATTGGTTCTTGCTTCCATGATATGGTCTTTGTGACTCATTGTAACTTGGACACTAGCACAGATGCTAAGGAGAATTTAGATATTCATTGGCTCAGATTTTTTTTTTTTAAAGATTTTATTTATTTATTTGAGAAAGAGAGAATGAGAGAGAGCACGAGAGGGAAGAGGGTCAGAGGGAGAAGCAGACTCCCCGCTGAGCAGGGAACCCAACGCGGGACTTGATCCCGGGACTCCAGGATCATGACCTGAGCCAAAGGCAGTCACTTAACCAACTGAGCCACCCAGGCGCCCTCATTGGCTCAGATTTAAAATGATGGAACATTTATGTGAACAAGGGTCTCCTCCTGTCAAAGCACAATAAACCACACAATTTTTTTCTTTTTTTTCCTCTGGCACATATACACTATTATTCAGTCAAAGCCCTACTCCTGATGATCTCATGCCTAAACAAACAGAAATGAAATCACTCCCCTTGGGTCTTCCTTTTCTCATGTGCACTTTTATGCCAGAACCTGCAGCACCCTCTCCCACTCTCGTGTCCTGGTTTGTACAGTAAATACGGTCATCCTGTGTATTATACCTCATTTTCCTCTTCTCATCCTGTTGTCCACTTCCAATTTTAACAAGTTTATTTTTTAAAGCACAGAATTAATAGGTTAAATGGGGGAAGATCCAAGAAGACATAATCCTATTTCATACTTGATAGTATTCAGCCTCTCTCTGAAGTTTTTGGCTGAACTTACCTTGTGAGGTGTTATTTTTCACTATTAGGCATCTCTAAGTTTTTTGAAAACACTTCTTACCTTTAGTCTTAATTTTATTATTCTTCCCAGTCTAAAACTCGTTAACATATAGATTTGGGATTCCTTTCTCAACTACAGGTTTTTGTAATGCCCAGTCTAAGGCACCCATCGTATATTATCAATTAATCTTTTAGGTTAGAAGAGTGTTAGATATATGCTATCTTTGAGAGAACTGAGAAAATAGTTACTCAAATGACTTTTTGTATGGCATGGTTCAAATGAGGAAACTGGATGAGAGCTGCAAGGCTCTATCATTGACTAGCCGTATGACCTTGGAAAGTTTACTTCATCTCTTTGTGCCTTGGTTTCTGGGCAATAAAATGAAGTATGATATCTCTCTTATGGGCCATTGTGAGAATTAAATGACATATATAAAGCTCCACCAAAGCAGAGACGTTATTGAACTTGTTCACTTTATTCTAAATGCCTAATACAGGTCATATGAGGCACAGAATAAGTTCTCAATCAATATCTGAATAAATAATGAATAAAAGCCTCTACAACATTGCCTTACACATACCACTCAATAAAACATAGCCGTTATTATCCTTCCAACCGTTCTTTCTATGACCTGGTTTCCAGATCTCTCACCATATTAATCACTCTCTTAGGGAAGCTCTTGGATTTACCAACATTCTTCTTCAGATGTGGTTCTAACAATTCAATACTGTGTGGTATGTGCTAATTTTGCTTTACCTGATCATAATTATACACAAGAGTCCACTGGGAAAAAGCTAGTCTACCTGCTTACAGAGAGTTGGCACTTAAAAAACCCCACTAATTTTCTCCCCATACCACCCTTTAAACCTTAGGAAATATGTGGTTAAGAGAATAAAAATATCAGAAAATAAGGAGTGACCAGCCAGGCAGGAGAACCAGGATAGTAGAGTATTATGGAAAGCCACTGCAACCAATGCTACTGTTATTACTGCATGTAATGAACAGTCCAGTGTGGTGATTACCTATTGATTTATTAGTCTCCCTATCTAGAACACATTCCTCGACTGTAGCTAATCCACAGTGCTCACCACTGGGAAGATCTTCAAATATTGTTGAATGGCTAATGAATACAAATAAACAAGAACGTTTGGGGAAGATGCTACAGTGAATCGATGAACCGCTTCCTAACAGGAGACCGTAAGCCTCAATTATCCACCATTGTATTTCGGGACAACAGACTCAGATTAAGGAAACTGGGATTGAATGCTAACAATAAAATGACAAATAGAATTGTAAAAACTCATTTGGAGCCTTTGGCAAAAAAAGAAATGAAACTGGCTTAATAATGTGAAAAAGCAGCAAAGTTTAGGTTTACTTTTGTTTTTAGTATGACTGAGATTGGAGTTTGTAGATATGCCTGAAGAAAAAGTGGAGGGAGATGGAAAAGGGATAAAGACAAGAGGATTGGATAAGCCTCAGGCCCTATGGAAGAATAAGCCAGGGTAGTAAAAAGAAGCATTTCCTTTTCACCAACAGAAGTAAACGTAATGGCAATAGTCTGGGGTAGAGAGGTAGGCCGTTTCCAATTACAAGTCTCCAATTACAAGTAGGAGAATCTGCCAGGGTGGGAGATACGGTTCGTGGAAAGCAGAGAAATTTGGGTCCATTGTTGGGATGGAGTGCACAAGGGGTGAAAAAATGATTGCCGACCTCTGGGAAGGGTGGTTCAGCTTTGTGACTAAGATCTCTTCTACCTCCCTCCTGATTTAATCACTCTGGCCGCCTAAAACCATCGGAATTCAGCAGTAAGGAGAAGTTTCCTCTGCACTAAGCCGTATTAGCAGGACTCCTAAGTGTTTTTATATTAAAATGAAAATACATCCCTCTGAAAATAAGACTGCCCAGGCACCAAGGATTTTAGAGAGGCCTCGTTTACAAGCGAATCGAGGGGCAGAGGGAGGTATTAAGCCGAGAGGCGGGCTGCGATAACACTTCCAATGGCCATCAGCCGCTGTTGCAGCAGGCTCCTCAGGAGATCCAGTTTAACCCCGGGGGTCGGATACGGCGAGAATCTGGTCTGGCGGCTCCGGTTCCGTCCATCAGGTTCCCTTCCCGTTATAAAGCGGGTCGGGCTCCGGCCGCCCCCACTCGTCCGACGGCTCTCGGTACGAGCGCTCGGCCGCAGGGCCTGCCGAGGAGTGGGTCCTGGAAGAATAGCCTCGGGCCTAGCAACGAGGAAGCTGTCTCCGGAGACCATCGCCAGCGCTAAGGCCGACGGGCTGAGGTCGCCGTGGGACGCGCGGTAGGCCACCCCGGTCCTTTGATCGCCGGCCGACAGGGACACATTGTTCAGCGCCATCTTCAAACACTGCCCGCAGTGTTTGTTACGTCCCTCGGTCAAGGTGGGCCCTTTGCGGCTCCACAGATCAGTCCAGGCCGTCTCGAACGCCGCCACGGCCTACATGTGAGGCCATAACTAGAGCCGCGGCCGACCAAGGAGCCGCCTCTCACCGGCGTTCTCCTCGCGAGCATGCGCAGCGCGTCCGCGCACCGCGGCGCCGGCCGGGAGCGAGCGTGATTGACGTTTACGTCCGTGACGTCCGGGAGGGCAAGGACGTGGGGTTTCCGAGAGTGCGCAGTGAGTGCGACGGCGACGACCCCCTCGGCCTTTTTAGGGAGGGGGCGACGGTGAGATGGGGGCGGCGGCGGCGGAGGCGGACCGCACTCTCTTTGTGGGCAACCTTGAAACTAAAGTGACCGAGGAGCTCCTCTTCGAGCTTTTCCACCAGGTCAGTAGCAGACGGCAGGCTTTTCCTTTCGCTATGCGGCTCCCATACGGCCCGGTCCGACGGCCATGCCCGCCTTCTTGGGGAAAGGGGGTCTGTGGGTCCGGGTGCCCGACGGGTGGGCCGCTTGGGGCCGGAGGTCCACTGGAAAAGTGAGGCGCTCGCTGGGTGTCGCCTTATGGGAAGAACCCTAGTCAGTTCACTCCAGGGTGGTGGAGGCTTCCTTGGTGAAGCATTCCCGAGGTAAAGATTCAAGGATCCTAAGGGGCACGGTATGTGTGGGTTCTTCGTGGAGCAGGGCTTTTTCCTCTTCCTTTGCTCATCTTCCTTCCCCTTAAGGCACTTTGTCTTCGGTTTATCTGGCTAATTAGATTTCAATTGCTTGGTCAGTATCTGTTTCCATTTAAGTTTTTTAAATTAGTTGCAGCGTTAAAATATTTAAAATCGACTACTCCATAGAGCAGCAGACTCGTAGTGTTTCTGTATTCGAATCTGCATTAAAATGTGTTAAAAATTCAGAATTTCTTGTTCTTTCCAGTTCCATTCTCTAACAACTGGTAATATTTGGTTAATCAGTACAAAAGTGAGTTTTTAGTCCAAGGAAACCACTTTCTCTAGCTCTTGATAAACGGTACCTGGAGTGGGAAAGTGATGGATGTTGGTCGCCTTGTTAAAAAGTCACATGAAATGTAAACAGTGACTGTTTCCAGTTCCTTATAGGCTTCCTAACCCAAATAAATGAATCAAGTGTTCAGTCATATCTATAGAACCTTTAATTGAGTTGGAAATCCCTGTGTGTCCATTTTTTAGACTTTTCCTGGTTACATTTCTGTTGTTTTTAAACTTCCTCATTTAAATTCTGAAGATTTTCTTTTTCTTTTTTTGTTTGTAGGCTGGACCGGTTGTAAAAGTGAAAATTCCAAAAGATAAGGATGGTAAACCAAAACAGTTCGCATTTGTGAATTTCAAACATGAAGTATCTGTTCCTTATGCGATGAATCTACTTAATGGAATCAAACTTTTTGGGAGGCCCATCAAAATTCAATTTAGATCAGGTAACTAACTGTTCAGTGTTACTGTTTAGGGAGACGGGTTTTTTGCTGCTTTGTTCTTTGTTTTTAATTTTATTATTCAATTTTTAAAGAACCTCTTGTTGGATGAAAATACCTTAAGCTTTGTGGGTAGTAAGCTTTATATATCCCTGAAACTAGATAACGTTGACAACATGGATTTTGAAAATTGTCATTTTAAAATTGAGTTTGGGTTACTAAAAAGAGCATAAACTTTGTTGTTAGGAAGACTTGGGTTTGGGTTCCTGCTCTGAAAGGAGTGAGGTTGTTTTCTAAAAATACTTTTCCTGGCTGCTTTGTGATTTACATTTACAAATTTTGATTCTGGATCATGTGAGGATGAAACTTTCCATGTATCCAGTTAAAATTTAGTGTGTTATGGCCAGGTTGGATATTTGTACATTGGTAGTACTTATTTGGAACCCTTTGTTTTGGATATATCTGATGATAAACACATAATTTTCATTCTGATGGAACTGTAAAGCGGTCTAGTGAAATTTGAAGTTTTCTCTTATAGCTTCAGTCTACCTTTTTGGCATGATTTGGGGTAGGAGGGATAAAATTTCAACTTGTTCTATCAAGGATAATTTCTCAAATTACTTCATTTTAGGAAGTAGCCATGCCTCACAGGATGTCAGTTTGCCATGTCCCCAGCATCATGTTGGAAACTCAAGCCCTACCTCTACATCTCCTAGCAGGTAATATTTTGGACCTATTGTTAAAATCATTTATTGGAAATTTTTTAGTTAGTGATCTCAAAACATACTGAGGGATTTGTTTCCTCCTTTAAGCTCCTACCTCTTTATTTTTCTGCTATATTATATTTTGGATTATAATTAGTTATCTATTTTAAGGGGACTACAGACAGACATATATAGTACCCCTAAAATAGATATATATGTACATATAATTACGTTCATTTGTGAAGACATATACCCACAGCCACATATTTAATATGTAACTGAAAATTTCCCAGAACATTACTTATTCTCTACTTTCAGTATACTCTATTTTCTATTTTATTTTCTTTTAAAAATTCACATTAGTTTTGACCATTAATTTGTTGTTACTTGCAGTTTAAAAATACCTATCAGTAACAGACTGGTGGACTAAGAGTTTATAGAATTGGATTCTAGGTCTGCCTCTCCGATTGTGTAATCTTGAAGTAGTCTCATTTCTCTGGTCCTGTCCTTCCATTTGTAAAGAAAAGCTGAATTGAATGCTCTCCAGAGTCTCTTCCAGCTACTAAGGGTTAGAAAAGGTACCATGTTTATACTAAATAATTTTATTTGCTTTGGGAAGCATGATATTTTACCAGGGACATTTTTTCCCCTGGTTTATCAGTAGAGCTATTCATCAGTCATAATGGGCTTCATTCAAGAAAGAGTCAACAAATATCTGTCATGTGTCAGGTTCTTCACCAAGTCCTTTGCATTTATGGTTTTATTTCTCACAGCAGTCTTAGGAGGTAGGGATTATGGTTAGTTCTACCTTGTATGTGAGGAAAGTGAAGACTGACATTAAGTTGCTCAAGTTTGAACTGCTCATGAACAGTGGGCTGGGATTGAAACCCAGGCATTGTGACTGAGCCCCAGCCACTGTCATAGGCTGCATAGTGAAGCTTAAAAGTCTGTAGGAAGATACATATATATTTTGCGACTGCCTTTTTTATTTTGCGACTACCTGTTTAATAAGTTCTCTAAAGAAAGCATAGAATGTGCTTGGAGAAAGGTTTAACAAGGAGAGATGATATAAATGAATGAGGAACTAAAAGGCAGATGTATCTAGATCATAATGAAGGAAAAATGGAGTAGTAGATAATGTTGGTGAAGTAGAAAGAGGGTCTTTCTTACAGACCATAGTTAAGATTTGGGAATTTTCGGGGTGCCTGGGTGGCTCAGTCGTTAAGCGTCTGAGTTCGGCTCAGGTCATGATTCCAGGTCCTGGGATCGAGCCCCGCATCGGGCTCCCTGTTCCGCGGGAAGCCTGCTTCTCCCTCTCCCACTCCCCCTGCTTGTGTTCCCTCTCTCTCTGTCAAATAAATAAATAAAATCTTTAAAAAAAAAAAAAAAGATTTGGGAATTTTCTCCTAAAAATGGTAGAGACACATTGAAATGTTTTCAGTAGGATAGTAACAAGAAAAGGTTTGTATTTTAATAAGTTGTTTGGTTGCTGTGGGAGAATGGCTCATTGGAGGGGACAAGACTGAACAATAGACCAGTTAGGAGGCTATTGGTAGCTAAGTATTGCTATTAGTAGCAAGATATCAAGGAAGTTACTAGGGTGAGGTTGTTGGTTTGGATTAGGGTGGTGCCAGGATGTGGAGCGAAGTCGCTTCAGTATGAAAAGATAACTGGAAAGTAAAATTTCCAAGAAAGAATAGTGTAAAAATGGTACCTCTTAGCAACCTTCTTGCCAACTGAAATTGTGTTTAAATACTCAGCACATTTGGAACTTGAAGCATCTCAAACCACTTTTGTAGAAGCTTCAAAGGTATCTCAGGTGGAGGAAAAAAGTTTACCTCCCTGAGAATTTCTTTGGAAAAAAATACACAAGTAAATAAGTTGTTTTTAATTTAAGGCTAGAGTGCCAATCGTTTTTGTTTTCTTAAAAGGAAATTTATACTTTTTACCCCTTTAACATACACGTGTCTAACCTGATTTAAGAAAACCCAAAATGAAAAGATCTAAACTATGAGACAAATCAGTTAGTGATTTGATGCTAAGTATTTTAAAATAAAATTAAAGCGCTTGCTAAAGTGACTTTTTCTGTAGAGCAAGCTACTTTTTTAAGAATTGAGGAATAAGGTATAATTCTTTAAAATTAATACCCTATTTATGTTACAGAACTCTTTAATTCCTTGCTCCCCCAGACCTGTTCCTCTCCCTGTCACAGTAAATGTCCACGTAATTGCTCAAGCCAAAAATCTAGATTTTATCCTTTATTTTTCTTTTTCCCTCATCTATCATATCTAATCAACCAAATCCTTTTCATCTTAGTTTTCAACCTAGGCCTCTGCACTAGTCCTGGGATTGACAGGTTTTTTTGGGGTTTTTTTGTTTTTGTTTTTTCTATGAAGGGCCATACTTTTGTTTCAGACTTTACAGGCCATACTTTTTTTTTCTCTTTCTTTGTCATTGTAACACTACATAGATAAAACAGACACAGGAGTGTCAGAAAAACGGGGTTTGGCCCACAGGCTATATAGCTTGCTCACCCCTGTGCTAATTCTTCCCTCAGCTGGAATGTTTTGCCTCCAGGTAATCTTG
The DNA here is from genome assembly GCF_054177405.1 of Leptonychotes weddellii. NCBI lineage: Eukaryota > Metazoa > Chordata > Mammalia > Carnivora > Phocidae > Leptonychotes > Leptonychotes weddellii. The sequence goes on along the minus strand of NC_138379.1, from coordinate 85,445,896 downwards.
TTACTTAGTTTTCACTTCAAATGTGTCTCCTTTTTAGAAAGACCATCCCTGACCAGCAGAGCTAAAATAGAACCCCTATCTCTCTCCCATTACTTGCTTTTTAATCAATTATTTATCACTTGTAACAAGGTGAAGTTGTTTTACTGTCTGAATCCTTACCCTTATCCATGAGAGAGCAGATAGATACCTTGTCTTTCTTGTTCATTCCTACCTTTGACACTGTGTCTTGCTCATGATTGGTATGTAGTAAATATATGTTAAACTGATGATTATATGTTGGTTTTCTTATTTTCCACAGGTATGAAAGGCCTGTGGATAACATGACTCCATCAGTACAGATAATTCAGAGATCTTTCTCTTCTCCAGAAAATTTTCAAAGGCAAGCAGTGGTAGGTTGATATTTCTCTTCTCTTATTTTTTTTTAAAGATTTTATTTATTCATTTGAGAGAGAGAGACAACCAGAGCACAGCAGGGGAGGGGCAGGGTGGGGAGGGGCAGAGGGAGAAGGAGAAGCAGACCCCCTGCTGAGCTGGGAGCCTGACTGGGCTTGATCCCAGGACCTGGAGATCATGACCTGAGCCGAAGGCAGATGCTTAACTGATTGAGCCACCCACGTGCCCCTTCTTTTTTTTCTTTTCTTTTCCTTTCTTTTTTTCTTTTTAAATAAAGTAATAATTCCTTTTATTAAAAAAACTAGCACATATCTTTGTTGTACTATTTACTTACAGGTACAGACAAGCTAGTCTCTTAGTAGCCATGAAAAATACCATGCAGTCTTCTACAAATAGAATAATTTCTAAGGTATTACCTAAAAAGTTAGTTTCATGATGAGTAAATTATCAAATTCTTGAATTTAAAACAAATTAGACCTTGATTAGCATCTACTAGTGCTAGAACTGGGGTTACCCAAATGTCAAGACTAAGCCTTTAAGTAGCTTACACAGACACACACACACGCACGCACACACACATAAATGAAGTCCCTACAAAAATAAAAATAGTTACAATGTATTGATTAATTAATATGTGTCAGGCAATATCACCTAAAAGTGTTACATATATTATTTCTTCTTCAGGGTAACTGAGATATATTCCCTGTTATAATATATAGGAAAATTAAGGTTTAGAAAGGTCATAAAATTAGCAAAGGCAGGACTGAGATTAAGTTGCAGCCTGCTAAAATTTGAAACCATGGAGTGTTACGCAGAAAATTTAATGAAAAAGAGCAACACAACATAATTAAGATAGAAAACCCAGAAAATCATGATTAGGTTATTGAATAAAGTATCACATATGATAATTATGCAGTGCAGCAGAATACGATGTACACTTGCAAATACAATTCAGTTTATGAAGTTTTCAAAATTTGTCACAAGAAGTCTTTTGTCTTACAAAGACAAAAGCAGAAGTTGTAATTGCTTTTACCAGTGATTTATGTACTTGGAGGGTTTTAAACTCAGCTTCTCAAAAAAATCTCAAAAATAATCACATTTGATATATTGAATGCTTGCTGAAACCTTAATTCTTTGAACACCGAGTCTAAATTTATCAGCCAATTAACAATATTATGCTACAACTTGCATCTCTTTCACAGCTGTAAAATAAAATTTATCACTCATTTACTGTCCTCTACAAATAAACTAAAATACACTTCTTGAGACATATTTGTTGGGTCTAAAGGTCGCTTATAACTGAAGTTAAGTAATGTCTCTAGAGGCTGTGCAAAAATGTTGACCAAAACTCAGACATCTTCAAGAAGAACCCCAAAAAACTTAGAATGTTCAAACAGGGGTGCCTGGGTGGCTTAGTTGGTTAAGCATCTGACTCTTAATTTTGACTGAGGTCATCTCAGGGTTTTGAGATCGAGCCCTGTTTCCCGCTCTGCGCTCAGTGGGGAGTCTACTTGATATTCTCTCTCTCTCTTTCTCTCTCTGCCCCTGCCCCTACTTGGGCATGCATGTGCGCTCGCACGCGCTCACTCACTCACTGTCTCTAAAATAAATGTTTTAAAAAATGTTCAAATGATTCTTAAATAATATTCTAAGTTTTAGTTAGACTAGCATGATCTCTTGTAGGTTGATCACCCATTTTGATTTTCACTGGGCTGAGAAACATATTTAACAGATTGAAGATAAATAGAACTGCATTTCACATTTGTATTTTTCTTCAGCCGTTGTTGGGGGTGGGGGGTGTATGTTTGTGTTTCAAGGACTGGAAATTTATTCTCTGATATTCTTGCAGCCTATGCTGAAAGGCTTCTTACCATACATTCTCCTTAATGCTTAATAACAGTACTTGAATATATTGGAGTCTTTGACCAGTTTCCTCTTGATTTCCATTTTTTCTGTAATAATGAGACTGTGAGAATAGGCTTAAAATCTTTGGTGTGTTTTACTGTTCCATCTTTGTCTCCAGTCTTTCATTTTTTTTAGTTTTGTCTCCAAGTCCTTTATTTTTTTCCTTTTCTTGAATTGATTTCTTCTTTTTTTCTTTGCCCAAATCACAGTGTTGGCTTGTGACCCCTCACCCTTTTGCAGGTTTGCAAAATAAAAATATAAGTGAAATAAAGTAAACTTGAGGGACCAATATAAAGGGATGTCAACTTTTATGTAAATACCACATATTTTTCTCATTGTGGTATAGGCTATTTAAAAAAATCATCACTGGCTAACGCTTATCCACAGGCAGAATTGGGGACCACTGGGCTAGTGAGTTCGTACTTGTCTCTGTTTTCTCTTCACTAGCCCATCTCACATCTCACAATGTTTCAAAATGAATGTTATAATCCTGTTTCGCTTATCTTCCTGGTAATTTGATTTTCTTTCGTTTGCAAGATAAAGTCTGAATTCTCTAGTCTACTTATAAGGCACTTCCATCATCTGATGCCAATAAACCTTTCTAGCCTAACTCCATTATTCATTGCTTATGAGATCTGTTATCAGTCAGAATTTTTGCTATTCTACAAACTCATTGTTTCCCTATTATCTTTATGCAATTTCCTTTCCTTGGTATACTTCCCCCTTAAAATATTCCATCCGTACTTTTAATACTTAGATAAAAATGCCACCTTCATGAAGCCTTTCCTAATGATCCCGAGCTCTTGGCTCTTTATGTGTTCATTAGACAATGATTTACATTATAATCATTTGTATGACCTCTTCCCTTCTAAGTTGTATTCTTGAGGGCAAGGAATAGTAGTTATGTACAAATAGCTTACAGGTATACATTGGAATGAACAAAGCCATTGTATTTTTTTTTTTTTCTTTGAGTTCTGTTTAACCTAAGATCTATATGGGCAAGAGTAATTTAGCTTTTCCATCATTATCTGTTTGGTTCACTGTGACTAAATATATATTGGCTTTGATACCTAGAAATACTTGCAGTTAACATTTCCTTCTTTTTGTCTTCTCTTAGATGAATAGTGTTCTGAGACAGATGTCCTATGGTGGGAAATTTGGTTCTCCACTTCTGGATCCATCAGGATTTTCCCCATCGCATAGTCATAGTTTTAACCAATCTTCAGGCTCCCAGTGGCGCCAAGATACGCCATCCTCACAACGTAAAATCAGACAGAATTCTCATCCCTACATCCCGGATCGACATTATAGCCGTGAACAGCGGTACACTGACCATGGGTCTGATCATCATTACAGAGGAAGCAGGGATGACTGCTTCAGTGAGGATAGGAATCCCGATGGCTGGAGCCACGACTATGATAACAGAAGAGACAACAGCCGAGATGGAAAATGGCGTTCATCTCGACACTAACAAGTGTTAAAAGGATGAAGTTGTTATAGGGTCATTCTAGGTCCTTTTGGCTAAATAGACCTGGAAATGTTTTGTTAAACTTACAGAGCAGCTTTACAAGTTGCCACGTTTCTTTTTAAAATTTTTAAAACCTATAGCTGCGGTCTAATACAGAAATAAGGGTTGTGGTTCCAGTTTTACTACATTAATAACCTTTCACCTCAGGGTTTTATGCAGAGGAAAGGGTTTTATGCAAAAGAAAGTGCCACAATTCCTAATCATTTTAGACAAATGAGGAAGGAGGATGTATTATATGTGTTGGTTGTATTATAAAGCAAATCTTTTAATTATCTGTTATCTTTTTGTATTGCAGGAAGTTTCTTGTTAGTGAATCAGGTTTTGGTGTGTATAATAGAAAACATTCAAGTTCTGGTAGTCTGAATTGACTATCAATATTTTGTTAAATGAGAAAATGTAATTTCAGTGATTCACTTTACTAACATTTTATGTAGAAAGCTTATTGGTAAAGTTTGGGGATAAATCATATTTGATTTAGAGAATTTTTAGTGTAAGTTCTGTGACATGGTCTTTTGAATTTTACTCTAATTGAACATAAAATTGTAAATTTATACATGCTATCTCATTCTAAAATTTTAGAATTTGCTCATTAAGTCATGTTTGATGTATAACTGAAGTCACTCAGGAAGTTAAATTTTTTAAATGTATTTTTTTACATTAAAAATACAGTGTTAATATAAAACCCCCTTTTCAGGAAGAACACAAATGTAAATGCATAGTCAGATAAAAATGGTAAAATGTTTTACTGAAAGTATGCTTTTGTGAGGGGGAAAAAAAAAAGGTTCCTGAAGCCTTTAAGTGCTGCCTCTGACACTCAAATTTTAAAAATTCTAACATTTTCAAAGTGCCCAGGACATGTGTATAAGGATACGTTTTATTATGGAGATTGTACAGGTCGCTTTTTTGTTTGAACATTTGAAAGAATTTAGTCTTAAACATTTTCTGATTTAAAAATTTTAAGATCTTGTTTAGCAGAACTTTTGTGTATCAAGATGCTGTTTCTTCTTTGTTGTAGAACTTGTTTATAAAAATATCATTCCTTGAAAATTTTTGATCCTTTTTAGTATTAATCACAACATTTGTACTCTGTTGCTTTTTAATATATTGAAAACATAAAAAGGACTGTGCCTTATTTTTTGGACATCACTTACTTTAGAGACATTGTATACGACATTAGCAATATGCTTCAGTTCAGTGATTACCTAGTGTTAAGAATGTCTGTTCTTAGAACATCCTGAAATACTCCTTTTGTACATATAGAACTTAATACTTTAGAATCAAATTTTCAGTGACATGGATTATAGTTCTGAGCATTAGCTAACTAGTTCAGGTTAGCCTCCTTGAGAGTTCACATACTCTCAGGTCTTTCCTATTTGTAAATAAAATGCATGCAGTTTTTAGGTAAATGGAATTATTTACTCAACATGGAGAGCATTAGGATCAAAAGTTTGTTTGCTTTAACAGTTTAATAGTAGGAGGATTTGCTTCCAATGAGCTTGTTCTCAGGTATCTTACCTGTATGAATATTTGGTAGGTTTTATAGAGATTTACAGAGATGTATTCTGCTTTATTGCAGTTTATCTTTGGGTCAGTTCTTTTCATATTGATTCATAGGTAATCCTGGTTTGGAATAATCTATTTTTTTAATGACTTGGGACACACCCCTTTTGAGGTTTCAGAGAAACTTTTTCACTTCAATCTCTCCCAGTTGAGGGTAATCAAACTAATAAATGTCCTGTGTAAAGGGATCAAACAAGACAGCCTCAACAAACTGAATATAGTTAGTAAGATGATTCACGTAGGTTTGGGAGCTGCAGTAGAAAGGAAGAGGTGTTTCTGTGGGAGCAGTTTCTCCCCATGTGTTCATGAACCACCATTCTCACAAGGTGTTCTGCACAATAAGTGTTCTGTAATCAAATGTGGTAAAGTTGGGTACTATCTAACATTGGGTGGCTTTCTCTTAGTGACAAAAACCACAAAGCTTCTGACAGGTACTGCAGTAAAGAAATCTTTGTGCTTAACCTAGTATTTTCCAAACTTATTTGACCATTTTGTGCATAACACTAAGATATTAAGACCCCCAAAGAATCTGACTCAACCTTTCTCTACCCAATCAACCAACATTTTTGATACTACTCTCTAATCATATTGTGTAGATCCATATTCCTCACACCAACTGCCATCATCTGAGAAGGGGCAATCATCCTCAACAGGATTATTCCAACAGCACCCCGATGTGCCAATTTATGTAATACAATAATAGTACCCTGTATTGTTTTTGTCATAGCCTTATACCGTGTTAATAATTTTCTTTTTATCTGTATCTCTCTAGGTAGCTCCATGAAGGCAGAGACCATATCTTATCACTGAATTCTCATTATCCAGTGCCTGGCACTCCAATAATACTTGGTAAATTTTTTTTTTTTTTTTAATACTTGGTAAATTTTTGATGAGTAAATGAACATTTGTCAAATAATTGAATAAAAAAGGGAGGCTTCAGCATAGTAGTATTTTTTTTTATCGGTTTCCTAATCCTGAACCATCATTCTATCCTGTTATAAAAACTCTGTATTACAATATATTGTGCCAATTACACTCTAGAATTCTGTTTTTCAAAAATGTTAAGATTTAGATATGTATTCATGAGGTTTTCTTTAAAAAAATTGTTTATTATCTTAGTTTGGTTTGGGAATTATAGTTCTGCTAGTTTTATAGAATGAATTGGTAAGGTTATCTTTTTCTATGCCCTGGCAAGAAAATTGAATAATACAGGAATTATCTGTTAATTTAAGACTTGTTGAACTCATAAAACAGTCTTAGAAATAAATGATTTCCCCCCCATCTTCCTTTATTAGCCATGGGGGAAACTATTCGTTTCCTACTTTCTCAGAAATCAATTTGAATAATTTATACCTTTCTAAAAAAAATCAGCCATTTTCTTTTATCTTTACAAATTAATTGATAGAAGTACATGGTATTTCTTACAATTTTTGTTAAACTCGTCCTCCAGTTAGAGTCCAGTTTTAGTTTGTGATATATTTCTACGTTCCTTCCTACATCCTGGTCAGACTTGTTAGAGGCTGTGCTGTTCCACAGTTTACATTTATATATGTAAAAGCCCCTCACTGCATTGTTTTTTTTGTTTTTTTAAAGCTTATTTATTTGTTTGACAGAGAGTGGTGGTGGGGGGGTGCACGGCAGGCAGCCTTTTAGAAGCAGGCTCCCCACTGAGCAGGGAGCCCAACATGGGGCTCTACCCCAGGACCCTGGGATCATGACCTGAGCTGAAGGCAGACACTTAACCAACTGAGCCACCCAGGCGCCCTGTTTTTGTTTTTTGGCGCCTGGGTGGCTCAGATGGTTGGGCATCTGCCTTCGGCTCGGGTCATGATTCCAGGGTCCTGGGATCGAGTGCCGCATCGGGCTCCCTGCTCACTGGGGAGCCTGCTTCTCCCTCTGCCTCTCTCTCTCTGTTTCTTATGAATAAATAAATAAAATCTTAAAAAAAACAGAAAACATTCTCTTTTAAAGAGATTTATAAATAAAAATCTTACTCCAATAGTTACCATTTCTGGAGCTCTTTGTTCCTCTGTGTAGATCCATTTATCCATCTGGTATTCTACTTGAAGTTTTTTTGGGTATCTCTTACAGTGCTGGCTTGCTGGTCATGAATTCTTTTAGCCTTTGTGTCTGAAAAAGTTTCTTTCACCTTTGTTTTTGAAATACCTTTTTGTTGGGTACAGACTTCTAACTTGACAGGCTTTTTTTTTTCCTTTCAATACTTTAAAAATGTGGCTTCACTGTCCTCCTGCTTGTTATTTTTTCCTGTAAGAAATATGCTGTCAGATACATAATGTGTCATTTTTCTCTGGCTGATTTTGAGCAATTGGGTGATAATGTGTCTTAAAACAGTTTTTTTTCATGTTCCTTTTGCTTGGAGTTCATTGAGCTTCATGGATCTGCAGGTTTATAATTTTCATCAAAATTGGAAAAATTTTAGCCATTAATAAAAAAAAGTTTTGTCCTCAATTTCCTCTTTGGAAACTTCAACTACACTTATATAAGACCTCTTGATGTTATCCCATAGCTCACTGATATGCTGTTTATTTTTTAAATTATTTTTTCTCTGTTTCATTTTGGATAGTTGTATTACTAGGTCTGCAAGCCCACTTGTCTTTTTTTTTTTTTTCCTGAAGTGTCTAGTCAGCAGTTACTTACAGTATAATCTTCATCTTAGACATTATAGTTTTTCTCTCTAGAAGTTTGATTTACATCACTTCTGATTGTTACTCTTTTTCTTCAGCTCTGTTGAGGTACAGTTGACAAAACTGTAAGCTATTTAAAGTATACAACATGATTCGATATATATGATTGTGAGAGGGTTCTCCGCCCCCCGCCCCAGTTAATTAGCACATGACTTGGATCTTCTTTTTATATCTTCACTATCTTAAATTTTCAACAAATGGAATAAAGTTATAGTAATTTCTAATGTCCTTGCCTGCTAATTCTAATATTTTTGTCAGTTCTGAGTTGGTCTCTGTTGGTTCACTCTCATTATTGGATGTACTTTCCTGCTTCTTTGCATGCCTTGTCATTTTGATTGAATGCTAGGCAATATGAATTTTACCTTACTGGATACTTGATAGTTTGTATTTCTATAAATATTCTTGAGCTTTGTTCTGGGACACACATACGTTACTTGTAAACCATTGTATCCAGGACATGGTTTAAGATTTGTTAGGCAGAATTTGAGAACTATTTAGGATTAACTCACCCCATTACTGACTGAGGCAAAACTCTTGGATACTGTAACAGGTGCCTCATGAATTACCAAGACTTTCGGTCTGACTAGTGGGAACAGATACTGTTCCTAGTCCTATGTGAGTGCTGAGTCGTATTTCCTCTGACTTTTTGGGACAATTTTTTTCTCAGCCTTAGGTAATTTCTTCAAACCTATATGCTGTTCATTACTCTCATGGATACTGGAGGAAACCTGCAGATCTCTGAGAATTTTCTCCTGGGCAACTTAACCCTCTTCAGTCCTGTGTACTGGACATTCTAGCTGGCTTGGTTTCCCTAGATTCTCAGTCTTAGCTCCTCAACCCGTGGAATTTGCCAGGCTCTGTCCACCCTGCCCCCAACCACACGGCAGCTTGGAAATTCCCTCAAGGCAGCAAGTTGAGGCAATCGTAAAGCTCACCTCATTTGTCTCCAGCTTTTCAGGATCACTGTCCTTTCTGCCTGGTGTCCATTGTCTTGTTTTGTGCTTTTTTGTGTGTATTGGTTGTTTTGGGCAGGAGGGTAAATCCTTGTTACTCCATCTTGACTGGAGGTGGAAGGTAATTCCTGGGTTTTGACATGTAGTGTACTCACCATCCTTCCTTTAAATGATCTGTATTTTTATGTTTGATTTTTCTCTTTAAATTGAGTTGATATTCTTTTTTAATTTCTAAGTGACTTTTTTTTTCTTCTGTGACTTTTAATTTTATAGCCTGTGGACAGAGAATGTGGCCAATGTGACATAAACTTGTAGAGATACGAACCAGATCACTAGCTGGATGATCACAGGCTTTCTCTAGGTTTCCTGGCAGTGAGCTAACTGTGCTGACCCATGGCCCGCACACCTATCCCAGGGTTGCTGAGGAGAACCTGGAGCCACACCGATCCTCCTTGGCTGGCCCTTCTGTCTGTGAGTTCCATCCCGCACTGTGTGATGTCTGCAAGGTATTTGCCTAAAGGTTTCTTTTCCCAGTTTTTATAATGGTTCCATGCATGTTTGAAAAACATTTATTTTCTCTGTCTCAAAATTCTGTCTTTACAAAATTGTCTCTTACCTGACAAGATTTGTAAATCAAAAATGTCAGAATGAGGAGTCATTTAAAAAATGAAAATGCATGCATTTTAATTTAATACACATAAATATACATTCATTTGCCAATCTTTTGATGTAGGGCCAAGGCCTTTTCCTTACATCTAGCTACATCAGTTGGAGTTTAGTTGGCCTTTCTTGTATAAATCACTGCTAGACTCCGTTGCCTGTAATTTCCATTTTGGGTTTCTTTATAGTGGAATACGAATGCAGAGAAACTTGTGAAGGATTCAGGTTTTCTAGGATTCATATCTATTTTTTTTTTTTTACAGTTGTCTTGCACACATTTAATCTGACAGCAAATTCTTACAATGATTTATCCTTACTGAATCTTTACAAAGTATTCAGCTAGTTTTCCAGAAATTGTTATTTTACAAATTCATATTCATATTTCACATTCATGTTCTTATTTACTGGCTTATAAAATATTCAGGTTAGGAAGTTATATTAATGAGAACTAGCATAAGCAGGTTTGGAACCACTTACCTAGTGAGAGCAAGAACAGGTGAACATAGAGGAGGGGTTGACTAGCACCTAGCTTGCAATATGTCAAGGACAAAGACATTTATTACAGAAAGAATAGAGAACATCAGTTAACCCAACAAATCGGTTGTGTGGAATTCAAGGAGTTAAATGTGCTAATATGGTATATAAGTTCTATTAATTACATATTTTAAGTTCTATATGTTTTTCTCTTCTTGATCTCTTAGTTCTGAAACAGATGATTTTAATTTATCATTTTCTCTGAGTAATAAATACATCCTGCAGTTAGTGTACATCCTGAAGCTCTGCTAGATGCAAAAAGAGGTATGACGTTCCTTCCTCGTGCCCTGTAATAGGTTATTAATGGAAATATCCTTGACCCATCTTCATGCTATTAACTTTGGACTCTATTCTGTTTTATATTGCTGTTTCACATCTTATTTTTTGTTAATATTGGCCTGCTTTGTCTGTTAATTTTTAATACCTTTATGTCACTTGATTTTAGGAATACCTCTTATAGTAAGGTATATTTTAATTTATTCCTGCTTTACCTACTTGCATATATAGGTTTATAGGATTGATCACCTTTTCTTTTTTTTTTTCCTTCCTTCCAGGGCAGCATTTAATAACTCTGGATACAGACTGGAATCCCCTTTCAAAAATCAACTTAATGCCCAATGAATCATGGAACAGTACATCAAAAACTAATGATGTAATGTATGGTGACTAACATAACATAATAAAATAAAATTAAAAAAAAAATCAACTTAATGCCTAAATTTTACCCCAGAATCTCAGGGGAGGAGAGTGGTATCAGTATTTTTTAAAAGAGTCTGGTATGTAGTCAGAATTGAAAACCCTAGTGTCATACTATTTCTATTCCTGTAGTGTATTCCTTTAAATTCTCATCCATCATATTAAATTTATAGTTTTTTATCAGACAGACTGAAACAGTTGTAGCAGTCAAGGTAAAATCAGAGTGATAAAGTATAAGGGACTTACTGTGGGGATTTAGCCTTACACAGTTGTAATTGCAGGTGGAAAAATCTGCTGCCCTGCATCTGGTGTTGGGCCTGAAGTCATAATAAGTTTGCCAGATCCACAGCTGGGAAGAAAAGCTGAACAAGAACAGGAGCGGGAACAAACTGGAAACGGCTAGAAAACAGACACAGAGCTTGCATCTGTCTCTCATCACTCTGCCTTAGATGACTCAGATGATGCCTGCAGGGGTAACTGGCACGCTTGGCTACAGAACCGCACGTATCTTTGGCTCAGGACTCAGAGAAGTTGGAGGACGTGTGGCAGGACCTGGAGGAGCCATGGGCTGGGTGCTGCCCCACGCCAGCAAGGTGAGCCAGGAGATCAGCAATGTGCATGAGGTACCCTGGCACCCACTGCTGATCTTCTGCAGTGTAAAAAATATGACCACTCTTTCCCTTACGATGTCCAAATCTCAAGTGAATTTCTCTTGTGGTCAAAACTGCATTGCAATCCTAACACTAACTATCTGGAGTTAGGCCAAATGTCACAGGTTAAGGGCTTATTCCTCTAGATACTGCCCTCACTTCAGACACCAGCTGCAAGGTCAGTGATTCCCGGGCCACCCACCCACGCTTCTACCAGTTGGCTACAAATTCAGGGGTTCCCACTACTCCCTCGGGTTTGGTAATTCACTAGAATGACTCACAGAACTCAGCTAAGAGCTATATTTATGATTACATTTTATTATAGCAAAAGATACAAATCAAATGAGACAAAAGAGGATACACATGGGGTGAGGTCTGGGAGGGTCTCAAATACAAGGCTTCTGTGTCCTCTTCCCATGGAGTCAGGGTGCATCACCCTCGTGGCACATCAATGTGTGGTACCAGGCAGGAAGCTTATCCAAGCTTTGTGTCCAGAGTTTTTACTGGGGTTTCATTATAGAGGCATGATTGATTGAACCTTGGCCATGAGATTGAACTCTCCCAGGAGTCTGGACTGGTATCAAGTGGCTCAAAGCCTCAGCTCTAATCACGTGGCTGATCTTTCCAGCATGGCCAGATCCAGTCCTAAAACTATCTAGGATATCTAAGAATCTCAAAGATACTCTTCTTACTTGGGAAATTCCAAGGATTTGGAGAGGGAGCAGGAACAAAGGCCAGTCAAAATCTTATAGAACACCAACTCTAAATGGAACTAGACGGGGGGTGGGGGGAGATGCTGGGAGCCAGAGTTCCATCCTAACTAAGCCGATACAGTGCCAAGCCACCACAGCAGTACTCTGTCTGACACCCTTGCCCCCCACCAAGAAAATGCCTCTAGCATGCCTTCACTTTCCTTGCCGCTTCTCCCACCACAAGCATATAGACCACCTTCAGCGCTTTATCACAATTACTTGGATTTTAGTTTCAGATTGCCATTAATATTTAAAGATTTTATCTCCTTGGGGTTTCTGGGTGACTCAGTTGGTTAAGTGTCTGACTCTTGATTTTGGCTCAGATCATGATCCTCAAGGTGATGAGCTCGAGCCCTGAGTTGGGCTCCTGTGCTGAATGTGGAGCCTGCTTGAGATTCTCTCTCTCTCCCTCTCCTAACCTCTAACCCTAATCCCTAACCCTAAACTACCCCAAAACTCAGTGTTAAAAAAAACAATTATTTGGCTGGGACTCAACAAGGATGTCTCTTCTCTGCTTAGCATCACTGGGGTGACCCAGTTTGCGGCTGGATGATCCTCTTTCAAGATGGATCACTCATATCACTATCAAGTTGGTGCTGGCTGTTGGCTGAGAGCTCAGCCAAGGTTGTGAGCTGAGTGGTTTGGTTCCTCGCCATGTGGTCCTGCTTGGGCTTCCTTTCAGCATGGTGAATGCATTCCAAGAGTGAGCATTCCAAGAGAGCAAGGTGGAAGTATTTTATAATCTAGCCTGAGAAGTCACTTCTGCTATATTCTTCTGATCAAAAAAGCCACAGTGGTCCATTCTAGTTCATGGAGAGGGGACACAGAGCCCAAAGATCAATGAGAGGAGTTTTAAGATCATATTGCAAGAGAAGAATGTGGGACAGGAGCTACGGTTGTGACCATCTTTAAAAATTAAATCTGCCATACTATTCTTCCAGGACCTAGATTCTGCAAACAGCACAACTAAAAACAACTACTGTTGTTTTCTTCTAGCAATTTTAATTTTTCCCACTTAAATGCTTAATCCATTTAGATTTTATTTTGGTGTAAATTTTGAAGTCAGGAGCCAATGTAATTTTTTCTCCAGATAACTGCCTAGTTGCTAACAAAATTTATCAATCCATCTTTCATCACTTATATGAAATGGTGTCTAAATCCCCCCTTGTATTGTCGATTTCTGGGCTTTACAATCTATAAATGTCTGGCTATTCCTGCCCTAGAAACTAATTATTGCAGGACTATTCCACACCCACCCTATTGGTCTTCTTTTTCAAAATTTTGCTGGCTATTCTTGCATGTTGATTTTTCTATGTTAATTTTTCTATGGCAACTTAGCCTGTCTACTTTTAAACCATTCTATTGGTATTTCCATCAAAATAGTGGTTATTAATTTTAAATCACTTTTATCATTAATGAAATTGGGTGTTTTGCTACTTTGTTTCAGCCAATTCCATTTTTTCATGAATTGTTCATAATCTTTGACCATTTTTCTTTTTTTTTTCTTTGACCATTTTTCTACTAGGGTTTTGATTCTTCTTATTCATCTGTGAAACTCTTTGTATTTGGGGCTATCAGAGCTTTGTTTGAAATGTTTCTTGTAAATATTTTCCCCAGTTACAGGAATCCTCCCCCATCCGTGGTTTTACTTTCTGTGGTTTCAGCTACGCACTGTCAGCTGTGTTCAGAAAGCAGATGATCCTTCTGACAATCTGTCAGTAGTAGCCTCAGTCTGTGTCACAATGTCTACATCATCCCCCTCCCATCGTCTCAGCACTAGACCTTTTATCATCTCACATCATCACAAGAAGGGTGAATATAGTTACAATAAGATATTTTGAGAGAGAGACCACGTACACATAACTTTTATTACAGTATATATTATTATGATTGCTCTATTTTATTATTATTGTTGTTAATCTCTTACTGTGCCTAATTTATAAATTAAACTTTATCATAGGTATGTATATATAAGAAAAAAACGTAGTATATATAGGGTTAGGTACTATCTTGCATCCACTGGGGGTCTTGGAACTATCTTGCAGATAAGGGGGAACTGCTGTAGTTAATTTTGCTTCTAATATTTTTTTAAGTATTGAAATAAATAGTAAATGTGTGTGTGTGCACATGAGTGGGTGGGGGATGAAAGCTATCTTTTCTTGGGTGGTTTCTTCTGCTATTTTGAGATTTATACATTCTTTCCCTGTCCCAAAATAAATAGTCACATATTTTCAGGATTTTTTATGACCTTGTTTTTATTTTTAAGTGTTTAATCCATTTGAAATTTATTTTAGTGTATTGTGTGAAGTTCTGATTGAATCAGTTTTTTTGATTGTCTGTTTCTCCCAACACTATTAAACAAATGCCTTTATTTAACTGTTTTTTCAGAATTCAAAACATAATCAAGAAAACGTAATTTTTCAAGTTGGAAGAAAAATCCAGTTATGATTTTGACTGTGATTGTGTGACGCCCATAGACAATAGGCATTCAGGCCTGAATGGGAAATGACTTGTGGCTGGAGTATAAACACATCAAGTCACAGATTGAGGTCCTCTAGTTTCTATTTTAAGACGGGCTTCCCTCCAAATTTGGCAATCTGTAAGTTTTAAATTAAAACTTTTAATTCCTATTCATAAAGAAATAATTCCATTTAAAATTTTATTGTAGTAAAATATATAAAATTTGGCATTTTAACCATCTTAAATTGTACAGTTCAGTGGCATTTAGTACATTCACACTGCAACCATCACTCTGTATTTCCAAAATTTTCTTGTCACCCGAAACACACTCTGTACCTGTTACGTAGTAACTTCCTATTCTACTGCCCTTCCCACCCCCAACATTTCAGCCTCGATGAATTTGCCTTTTCTGGATATTTTCTATAGTTGAAAGCATGCATTATTTGGCCTTTTGTGTCTGGCTTATTTCATTTATCATAATGAAAGGAGTAATTGTAGGAAGTGGTTGTTACTATTATTTTATGAGTGCAAAACAAGAAATGTAGACAGTTTTCATTACTAGCCCAAGGTCACACAGGTAGCATCAGAATTTGAATGTAGGTCTTTCTGACTCCTAAACTCACACTCTCAAATACCCTAGTACTACATGTTACCCCCATCCCTGACCCTCCCAAGATGAAGTGTTTTGCTTTGGGAATAACTGTACAGATGGGGCAAAAAAAGTGAAAATAATTTATTAGTTTTTTTTATGTCTGTAATTTTTAAATCCATACCTTTTCTTCTCAGAATGGAATTCAAAGGCTACTTTGAGGTCAGTGCAGAATCAGAAGATAGGAAATGGATCTCTTCCTATTTGAAGAGTTAGGATTAGTCATCAAAGTATTCTCTAAAGTGAAGTAGCTATTTCTTACTGCTTTTACAGGAAGCAAACTAGATACAATAAATTCAAAGAATGAAATAGTACTAAGGAGTTTGTAGAGTTTGCCTTTAGAGCAATGCTTACATCGAGCTGTATCAGTAATAAGTTTTGTGAAATAAAATGAGATCTATTCAATGAGGTGAAAAATATTTTGGTTGTGGCACAAGATGACTAAAATTCAAAGGTAAATGATAAGCTCTGAAGAGGGTCTAATTTCATGAACATATTTCTGGTGTATTAGTTTACTCTTAGTCTATTTGCTGTTAATGACAATTTTAAAAATAATGGAAAGCTAATTATGTACTTTTCCCAACAATCACTTTTCCGCGTGTTTTGTTGTCGGTGTTGCAAGATTTTTCCCCTTTCAGAATTACATTCTGAGTGCTGTTATGTTCATTTAAAATTTAATGCAAGTGTTTGAAGGTGGCACTTAATTTACCATGTAGAAATAGAATTACTGCTGTCAGCACTTAACGTTTTGAAAAATTTTTTCAGGACAATATAATTATTTTAAAGCCAGTGTTCATTCAAAGGAGAAGATTTCATTTGTGAAAGTGATCATTCTAAGGCTTGTCCCAGCAGCTGTGCTTCTGTGATTTGTTCCCCCAGAATCTTTTGCAGATACCTTTTTCTCAATTTCATTCTTCTCTACCTCTTTTCCTTTATTTCTTGAGCTTTTCTTGTCAGTGGCATTGTGGTTCTTACTCTTAACAAACTTGTTCGCTCCTATGCTGCTTCTCTTCCATTCTCTCCAAGGCACCAAGAAAGAACCTTTGTTACTTGCTTTGTCCAACTTGTAGTTCTCTGATTTGTTTCTCGAGCTGCAGTGAAATTTTGTGTGTGTGTTTTTTTAAAGATTTTATTCATTTATTTATTTGAGAGAGAGACAGTGTGTGAGACGGAAGGGAGGGAGGAGCAGAGGGGGAGGGAGAGGGACAAGCAGACTCTACACTCCATGCGGGGCTCAATCCCAGGACCCTGAGATCATGACCTGAGCCGAAACCAAGAGTCGGATGCCCAGCCAACTGAGTCACCCCAAATTTTATGTTCTAATGACCAAATACAATGACATCTTTCTGAACTCATCCTGAGTTTGATACCAAAGACTTCACTCACACCTTCAAATTTTTTCTTCCTTTATTTTCTGTAATGCTGCCCTTTTTTGAAACTTTTCCTATTCCTACCACTTTGACCAATAGTTATCTTTCTGATTTCCTTTTTCTTCACTCACCACTTAAATATAGGCAATCTCCAAAGCATGTTCTGTAGGGGTTAGGAATTGTGTTAGGTTATCAAAAACAGAGGCTCAAAAATAGTGGTTTCACAAAGTAGGGAGTTTTCTTTCACCTCCGGCAAGTTTCTAGGTAGTATGGAAGCTCCCCTAAGTCACCATGCATAGAGAGACCAAAATCATTCCTACCTTTCTGCTTTAGCATCCTCACCACTAGTTCTATGCTTAAGATGGTATCATGGTGCAGGATGGGTACTAAGGCTTTAGCCACTGTGCCAAAATTCTAAGTATCAGGAAGGGTAAATCAATTCCTTTCAAGAAAACTTTTGGAAATCCAATAATATGATTGGCTAGAACTTAGTCACATGACCACAGCCAGCCACAAGGATGACAAAGTGTCTTGCTAAAACTGAGAAATATGTCATGCATGAAGAAAGAGGGGTATTTGATAGGTAATGCTCACTCTCTGCCACAGTCTGTTTTCTCAGATGCTGGCTACATGATCAGAAATGATCGGTATTTATAAATGGTGAATGGGTTGGGTCTGTTAAATAATAATGATTTATTTAGACTATTTATTAAGCACCTGCCACATGCCAGGTATTGTCCTGCCTTTATGCATAGTATCTGAAGCTCTTACAATAATTTTTCAAATGCCATAGTGCTCTCAGTGTTTTGAAGATGAGGAAAGTCTCAGACTAGAGTCTACTTGTTTAAGGAAATATAGGTAGAAATGAGCTGAGGTAGGGTTTGAATTTAGCTAGTTTGTATCCAAAGCCCCCCCTTTTTTTTATTATACATGGCCCACATTGAATATTCATGCACATTTTCTTTTGTCCAATAATTACTTAGACTGCTTTAGCCCGATGTCATAATTTCCAGTAGCATTCACCTTGGACTATTCAGGATATATTATAGAGTTGTCTAAACTTGGTTGCAGTGACAATTACTAGTTGATTCAAGGTTGTTATCAAGATACCCAGAAATCACCAAGGTAGCCTGATAGCACAGGGAGGTGGTTAGATCTGAACAACCTGTGGGTGCCAGTGACAGAAAGGACTCACAGTTAATTCTCTGGGACCCTCCACCGGAGTAATACAGGACCTCAGCTCTGCAAAGGCTCCTGCTCAAATACTTGTAGGACTTCTAAACACGCCCACCCCCTAGGACACTGCCTTTGTACCGGGTTGCCCTTGCCTGATTTCCTGTTCCAAGTCTTGAAATGTTACTCCGTGTTTTCATGGAGAAATTAGAGAGGTGCCAGGTGCAAGGGGCCAGGACTGGTCAGCCAGTGGCTGTCCTTCTGCATGGAAGGCAAGTATGAGGAGTGAGAAGAGATTCTCCTTTTCATTCCCCGTACCTGCTGCTGCCTCGCTTCGGTTTTGTCTTTTATTTTGTTGTGCTGGTGGAGAACTCAAAGCGACGTTGTGTAAGACCATTATTATATGTGCTTTTTATTGAAAAAGCTCTCTTAGGACACCTCTCCGTTCTCTGTAGACCTTAGACACACATCCAGTAGGGACTAAGCCAGGAGACAATCTACTACATGATAGTTGCGTGCTGTCAGAATTACCCTTTTCCTCCCTCTGACTTAGTTGGCTTCCGTGCTGCACTGTGCTCTTTGTTTCTGGCTGCTGCTTCCTTCAGCTGATTTCTCTCCAAGGATACTCCTTACTCTTCCAAGAAATTGGCTTCTCATGGGCTTGCTTCACCGCTTGGTTCAGTATGTGCCAACATGAATAAATCCAGCTGAGAATCTTCTTTATGTGTGAACTGGGTTTAAAAATTAGTTTTGCAAAAATAATGAAGTTCTTAAGGTTGGCCTGAGCCTATAGCTGTATTTTTTAGACAGCTTGCAACCTTCTCTCCCATTGCTCCATCTATCCTTTCTCTGTACATGACTTCCAAGTTCATGTCTCCATCCGTGCCCTCTTCCTAGCTGCCTGCTGGATACCTCTGTATAGTTGTCCCTCTTGAAGTGTGACTCCAACCTTTCCAGAACTCTTACCTGTACTTCTTGCATTCGTTCTCTCTTTTGGGTTTCTCTCTTATTTAAAGACTCATCATTCCAGTTGCTTAGGTTCAAGAAATTCTATCTGGGATAGGCTTACCATACTATCTGTTGTCAAAGTTAGCTTTTTTAAGGATCTAATTCAATTTCCAACCTCCTGTATCTCTTCAGACAAAATGAATCCCTTTCCCCTATATTCCCATAGCACTCTCTAATCCTTTAAAGCATTGGCACAACTCTCTTTATTAAATTTTGTATCTTCTGATTTGCTTCCAGAAATAAATTAAATGAGCACCTATTATGTAAATGTATTAGATATTTATATGTTTTTGCTTAATCATGCAACCCATTTTACAGATGGAAAAAAAGCTGTTTCCTTATCTGCAAAGGAAGAACTCTAAACCCAGAATGAACCATCTTATTCTTAGATGGTAAGCCTGTCTTAATATCTTAAATGCCTACAGTGTCTGGTATAATAAATATCATCTTAATAAGTGTATTTTTACTTTGATATTCTAGCACAGTGTTTGATACACTCCAAGGATTCAGTGTTTGTTGAACTGAATCGAGATAAAATGCAATTCAAATTTCATGAAAGCCTTTATAGAGTGTCAATTCTATACAAGGCACATTTTGAAGATTATATTTGGCTTCTATTTTTACCACTTTTTTTTTTTTGTTTGTTTGTTCCTGAGATTTTTTTTTTTTATTCTTATGTTAATCCCCATATATTACATCATTAGTTTTAGATGAAGTGTTCCACGATTCATTGTTTGTGCATAACACCCAGTGCTCCATGCAGAACGTGCCCTCCTCAATA
>NC_138379.1:85394534-85425619 GCF_054177405.1 Leptonychotes weddellii | reverse complement strand
TTTTTGAGGAACCTCCATACAGTTTTCCAGAGTGGCTGCACCAGCTTGCATTCCCACCAACAGTGTAGGAGGGTTCCCCTTTCTCCGCATCCCCGCCAACATCTGTCGTTTCCTGACTTGTAAATTTTAGCCATTCTGACCGGTGTGAGGTGGTATCTCATTGAGGTTTTGATTTGGATTTCCCTGATGCTGAGCGATATTGAGCACTTTTTCATGTGTCTGTTGGCCATTTGGATGTCTTCTTTGGAAAAATGTCTGTTCATGTCTTCTGCCCATTTCTTGATTGGATTCTTTGTTCTTTGGGTGTTGAGTTATTTTTACCACTTTTTGTTTGTTTTTTTTTTTTTACAGTGGTAAAGGGTAAAGGCAAAAGATTTATCATCCTTTATTCCCCAGACCACTAGATGGAAGTAAATAGCAGTGGTCAGTAATTAACAGCAGTAAACCTGATGTCAACATTTCTCAAGACTGAGTTCCACAAAGCCGTTGAAAGGAAGAGATAGTAACATCAACTGGTAAGTATTCATGAGGTACCTACTGCCTGTTTAAAAATATTTTGTAAACTGTAGGACAGTTTACAGGTGTGAAATAGTTTCATTACTTTGGTGACTACTAACTAGTACTACTACCATTATTATATGGCTCCGTGCAAGTCTTATGAAAGTACAAAAATAAATGTGTTTGGAAATTAAAGTCTAGTTTAATAGGATGTAGATAAAGCATATCAGATAAAGTTCACTAGAACACAATTTTAACAGTGTTAGTTTTATGAACTTGCTGTCAAAATTAACAGAAGGAACCAGGGGCCTCTCTTAAGAGGGAGTAGTAGGGAAGGACATTTTAAAAGGTAGGGTTTGGAATAGTTCTAAAGAGGAACCAGGGGGAGTGGGGATCACCTCTAGATTGATTATCATAGTAATCTTTGCTTAGGAAGTGAGAGAGCAAAGCAGGTCTGGGGAAGTTCTGGTAAGAAAGCCCAATTAAAAAAAAAAAATATATATATATATAAAATATTAAAAACCATGTCAGTGCTCAAATAGCCTAAGGGTGGAAGCAACCCAAGTGTCCATCAACTGACGACTGGCTAAACAAGATGCCATGTGCCATATATATATAATGAAATATCAGCCTTAAAAAGGAAGATAATTGTGATGCATACTATAATACAGATGAAATTTGAGGACATTGTGCTAAGTGAAATAAGCCAGACATAAAAGGACAAATATTGTATGATTCCACCTATATGAGATACTTAGTGTAGCCAAATTCAGGGAGACAAAGTAGAATGGTGATTGCCAAGGGCTGGGTGAGGGGGTTGGGTGGGTGGGAATGGGAAGTTAGTGTTTAATGGACATGTATTTTCAGTTTGGAAAGATGAGAAAGTTCTGGACATGGATGGCATTGATGGGTGCACAACAACGTACTTCATGCCACTGAACTACACACTTAAAAATGGTTAAAATGGGAAACTTTATTTTACCACAATTAAGAAAATAAAAGTAAAAAAACATGTAACAAAGAACTAGTGATCTCTTAATTAGGGGAGTATTTGTGCGGCTTTGGCCATGTTCTGTTAGAAACATTGTCATTGATTCTGTTTGAAACATCATAGTCTGACTACCCCCAGTGTTGAGAAGCTGACTCAGAGCCCTGTTTATTTAGAAACAAAAAAGTCAAGATAAATGTGGAATGCTGTGTCTGAAAACCTTTTATCTGAATCTCTGCCCCTGGGGTGACAATTAAGGCAGCTTTTCTGTGTCAGTGACTCACAAGGCTCAGATTCTTTAAGTAAGAGGAGATATTCTATTCTCATTAAAATGACTTCAAACAGCAAAGTTTACCCGTCTATGATACTAGAGAACAAGATTTCTTAGCACTATAACCTTGTTGTTAATTAATAAAAGCAGTTTTTATAGGATCTGAACAGAAATGAAAAGGCAAAGTCTCTGACCAGAGTGGTGTGGAAAAGACAAAGAAATGATTGAGCCCACCGCGGGATGAAGCTGCTTGCAGATTCTAGCGTTCTATGTTCTTGTGTCTGTCCTCATTTACATGGTTGGGATTTGTGAATTTGGTGCATACAGTGCTCTGCTTTGGGACATTAATCTTTAAGATCACCAATGTAACGATATTACAAACAAAAACCAACAACTGCTAAGTCTCCTTGCGTTATAGCACCATTCACCTAAAATGTGTCTTTATCATTATAAAGTAGTTACTATGAAAACCGAAGTTTCAAAAATGTCCACACGTAATTTTTAACTACATAGTATTTTAAAATTAAGGTCATAAATTTTCAGGATATAAGTTCTTAAATGTAAATAGCATTTTCTAAGTTGTAATTTCTTTCTTTCTTTTTTTTTTTTTTTAAAAGATTTTATTTATTTATTTGAGAGAGAGAGAATGAGAGACAGAGAGCATGAGAGGGAGGAGGGTCAGAGGGAGAAGCAGACTCCCCGCTGAGCAGGGAGCCCGATGCGGGACTCGATCCCGGGACTCCAGCATCATGACCTGAGCCGAAGGCAGTCGCTTAACCAACTGAGCCACCCAGGCTCCCCTCTAAGTTGTAATTTCTAATAAAACTGAACAATGTTTTAGTAGTAACTTTGAAAACAAAAGGTGTTTTGTGAAAATTTAAAGAAATAATACTTTAGAAGGATGATAAGCCCAATTGATAAAAGTTTCTGTATTTCAACTGATTCTTTCTATGGATCAAGTTAAAAACTAAGGGAAAAAAGGAAGAAATGTAGACTGTTTCTTATAAAGTAGGCTACAGTGAATAAAAAGCTATAGCAAAACAATGTGACTCATCAGGCAGTGCAGTTATAATACATAGACATTGTGCACAATAAAAGTCTTTATAAGTATACAATCTGTGCACACAATTTCATGACCCTTCAAAGAGTTTCTATGTGCCCTGGCAGGTGGTGGTTTGGGTACACCAAAGGAGTTGAAGGTGACATCCAGTACACTATGCTATCCTTACAGCTCTGATTAGGTAACAAGTTTCTCACAAAACCAGCTCACCAGGTACGAATGCGATGGACCACAAGCTCTGTAATTAGTGGCAATACGGCTTTCAGAAAAAATACATAGAGGGTGTAATTCCAGGCTGAAGCCAATTTTGTGACAAAGTTGCACTCTGCACACGAGTTTGTTACTGAATAGCCAAGATTTAAGAGAGTCGTGCAATTTGATACTACACGGTCAACAGGTTCTGCTGATGGCCATCTCCTGGAAATGACGGAAACTATAGCTACATCGGAGATTACTCAATCAAAACCAAAGCAGATTACAGAGCAGACAGAGCTGTTTTTAGTTCATTTTAATTTGCTGCATAGATTCGTTATAAAAGGACAAGATTTAAACTTTGAGGACTTGTAAGGGTGGAGCAGGAAGTCATTACCACTGACACCGCACAGCTGAGCTGAAACAGACCCCCTCCCTCCCTAAGGAATAAAGAGCAGCCCTTTGCCAAGGGAAGAAAGTCTTATTGAACACCTAATGCATGCTAAGAGATCGCTCACACGAGATCTCAAGGATTTCTAAAGGATTTGACGATAGCCGAATTGGCCTTCTGGCCTAAAAAAGCAGCACACCGCACTGCTGCCTTACGTTGATGAGAAAAATACCCAGTGGGGAGTGGAGGGGCAGGTAAGTAAAAAAAAAGGGGGGAGGGGACCAAAAAAGATAAAAAATAATAAATAATCAGGTCTTTTTTGACCAAAGAAAGTAAGACTTCTTTCTCAACTAGGCGCTTTGCAACTAATCCAAAGTCAGGAAATAACTCTGTGAAACGAATAAACTTAGTTCTGAAAAACATGCGCGTCCAGTAACATCCGAAAACACGTGGCGGGGGTGGGGGAAACCGGTCGGAACACCGGGCGAGACTCCAACTCCCATCATCCCATTCGGCAGCTAAGCCGGGCTGTTCAGGGCCAGCTGGCGCATAGGATGCTGGAACTTGTGGTTTTCGCTCCTGCGCCTCCCCGCGGGTTTGCGACGTTTAGCGACCATCGCGCCTGCGCCAGCGCCGGCTGAGAGGCTGGGGCTGTGGCGGCTCGTGCCGGGTGATGCTAGGCGGCTCCCTGGGCTCCAGGCTGTTGCGAGGTGTGGGTGGGAGTCGCGGGCAGTTCGGGTCGTGGGGTGTCCGCGAAGGTGGCGCAGCCATGGCGGCAGGGGAGAGCATGGCTCAGCGGATGGTTTGGGTGGACTTGGAGGTGAGTGCGGTCGGCGGGGGTGAGGGGAGGCGAGTGAGGTTCCGCGCGTAGACCGAGGAGCTGAGCCTGTCCGCGGACAGCGGCGGGTCTCTGGGTCTCAGGTGTGGCATGTGAGCGCCGCCGGGCTGTGTGCTGCGCGGGGCAGGTCGGCAGGCTGGAGTTCTGTAGGTGTCGGGGACTGTGCTGGGCTGTGGGGTTTGTTTTCCAAAGGGAAGAGTCATCCATATGGCTCCCCCCAATCCCCTCCACCCAGATGTAAACCTCCCTAACGCTTTGGTTCCTCTGGGTTTAGGGTCACTGGGGTGGGGGGTTGGGACAGCGACTTTGCTAGACTCCAGACTCTCCTTCCGCAGTCTTAACAGGACCCTAGGTTGTTATAGCTGGACGGGACTCCGGAGATGACTCAGCCTTACCTCTTATTCCATAAACGAGAAAACCGAGGCCCAGAGAGAGGATTGAGCTCATTCAAGGTCATGCTGTTGGGTTCTGAGTTGGGACTAGAACCCAGTTCTGATCCCTCGAGGTTTTCCATACCCATGCTGAAGACTCCCCGCCTCGGTTGAACTTCAGTTTTCTTATATATGAAATGGGGGTAATAACAGTGCTTTCTACGTTAGATTGTGATGAAGATCAAGAGGTGTAATTAATATGAAAACTTTGTAAACTGCAGAGATGTAGTGATGTGAGTAGTCTCTTACCAAATTGAATGCTGTCAGCACTCAATTTTGCTGACTTTGCATCTGTCCTGCAGTAGAACTGGGGTGCCTGACATATAGCAGGCCCTTGGTAAATATTCACTGAATAAGTGACTCATATTTAGTGTCTTGGGGGCTTGCCAGAGAAGCATTGTTGTCTCTTTTATCCTGGCTATGGGATATAAATGGAATATGCTTGAGGGAATTACTGTTCAATAAAATTGGGTAAAATAGACCAGAAAGATGGTTTGGTGTGTTACATATTTATTTTTGGTTGCAGATGACAGGATTGGACATTGAGAAGGACCAGATTATTGAGATGGCCTGTCTGATAACTGACTCTGATCTCAACATTTTGGCTGAAGTAGGTGATGCCACGTAATACAGTCATACTGTTTAGAGTGTATGAGAAATCTAAATCATTTTTCCCCATCTCCTTATTTAAAAAATAAGAAAACTGAGGTCCATATAGGTTAAGTTCCCAAGGAATATGCTAGGTCATGGTAGGGTTGGTTCTGGAACCAAAGTAGTCTATCTCACAGTCTAGCTATTTTTCAGTTATCCATGCCAAAAATTACAGAAACCTACATGCCCTTGTTTACTGAGACCTTACTGTGTGCCTCCCACAGTTCTAAATGCTTTACATGTATACACTGTTAGTCCTTACAACAACTATAAGGGAGGTGGTTGCACTCATAGAAGAGGACATTTTGGCATGGAGATATTGGGTAATTTTCCCAAGGCCACCTGGCTTATTACTGGGGGAGTCAGGAATTTAACCCAGGTGGTTTGAGTAAAGTACTTCTAACCAATAAGACAACCAGCTGTTGTGTCATCAGGATTAGTGACTCAGGCCAAAATATCTGTATGTCATCACCTTAATTTTAACTCGATTCTCTATGTCCAGTTTCTGCCTTCTCAACTAGGATGTGTGCTTGTCTAGATCTATATTAAGATTTTAGAATTCCTGTTGAGGCAGAATCAGAATACTCTCTTGTTGATATATTGGGCATGATTAAGGTTTTAACATGCTGCTTTTAGCTGAAACGTTAAGCAAAACAACACACCTGTTGCCTTTTGGCCACTTATGAAGCATTTGAGAAGTGTGTGAGGGCGTCTGGTCTGGAATTGGTCCCCGGTCTCGTATTGTCAGGATTTTCAGAGGCCATAAGAAACTCTAGAATAGGAACACAGTGGGGATGTTTGTGGAAAAGGAAGTCCTGTTAAAGTCAATTCCCAGAGAGCGGGAGTGATGTGCTGCTGACACTGGAGAGATTTCATAAATGCACAGTAAGACTTATCTTGGTAGGTAAGGGACAGGAGAAGGTATTTATAGATGAATTGTGACTTTTGTAGAGTACCAGGCATACATCCTGGAGTACCACTTGATACATCAGCTGGAGGAGAATCATGAGACTTTGTATTTCGCATCATAACAACTAGCTCCTTTCTTTTCCTTTTTTTTTTTTTTTTAACATTATATAAATAAAGTTCTGTGTTTTAGGTTTGGTTGTTTTTTCCTGTCACTTGGAATTTAGTACGGATGAATAGGGAAGAGAAGTGTCTTTATTTTGTGAGCCCTACTTACCCTTGGCTGAAGAAGAGTTTTTCCTTTAGACTGTTGATATAATGTGAAATACTGACAGTTTAATGGACCAGTTAGTTAGTATGTACCCTGGAGGAAATTTGGGTCTGTATTCACACAGCTGCAGATGAGTGTGGCATTTGTAAATAGACTCAGTCAGATGAGGATAAGAATGTTAAAAAAAATATGCGCAGGGCTCTTAAGTGTCCTTTCTGTGGAAAATATGTTTTATTCTTGTATATGAGTCTGAGGAAAATGTTTTATGCTGGTAGAAGAGTAAACATCCTACCCTGAAAATTTTTCTGTAGGTAGTTTAGTGTGCCAAACTGGGACCTAAAATAAGTTAGATAGCCTTAGATTAATAGTTTGCTTTTCCCATCATGGTTTTTTGAAATTGTTTTTTGTTTTTTTAACAGTATGAGGTTTTTTGGTTTTTTAAAAAACTAATCAGAACAAATTTTTTGCTTCTTGGGGATTGCCTTTACCAATTTTCTTATTTGGCTGAAACTCCCTGTTAGTTTTAAGATGTCAAATAGTCAAATTCTAGTCATTCCTCTCAGTGATCGCAAATTATTTTTACCACCTTAGTAGTAATAATACCTTGGATTCATAGAATACTTCCAAAAGTTCAAAGAACTTTGATATCTATAATTTCTTTTATCCTATGTTAAACATTCCGTTGGGGGGGGGGCAGTTTGTTATCGCCATCGTACAGGAGAAACTATACCCATGAAGACTTACTTTAATGCCACAAGTCAGGCTTCTGTGACTGCTGGGACTCTGTCTGAGACACTCAGAAGTTCAATTTTCTGTTAAATGGAGTGGAGGATTTGAGAACCACGTGTTACTTTTTTTTTCTTTTTCCAAATGTTGCCAGTTACCTTTTTAACCTTTTGATACAAAAATATTGTTAAAATTAAACAGTATAACTTTATCCAAAATGTATGTGTAGAAAGCTGGGTTTTTTTGCCCTGTTCTGCTGCTGCATCCTATTCCCCAAAGTTTGTATATTTTCTTGGTATTTTGTATGCATATATAAATGTGTGTTTTTTTATTTAAACACGTGTACACGAAATCACATGCACATATATACCGTTCTGCAGTTTGCTTTTTTCACTTGGCAATATAGACACTTTCCAAAATGAACTCCTAGTTAGAGGTTGGCAGGCTCTTTCTGAAAAAAGACCAAATAGTAAATATTTTACATTTGGAGTTTCACATACCTGTCACGTGTTTGTTTTATAACTCTTTACAAATGTAAAAATTATTCTTAGCTTGCTGGATAAAAAAAAAAGCCAAAGGCTGGGGCTATAGTTTGCTGATCCTTGACAGACAACCAATGTCCTCTGTTAGGCGTTTCACTTTCCAGAGGTGTGTGTGCATGCGTGTGTGCACGTGCATGTATGCATTCCTTTTAGCCATTGTAAACAGTGCTGGAATGAATAAGGACCACTTACAGAGATAACAAAGGGCCCTCATCTCTTTCTCTGCTATCTATCTATTGAATCCTGACAGCAGCGTAAACTTTACCTCAGAAACCACGGTTATCCCTGTCAATTCTGGATGACTAATGGCTTTTCCCATCCACAGGGTCCTAACCTGATTATAAAACAGCCAGATGAGTTACTGGACAGCATGTCAGATTGGTGTAAGGAGCATCATGGGAAGGTAACATTACCAAAATAACAGGAGTGCTGCTCTGGGGATCAGTAACAAGCGTGTCGCTCCCACATCTGAATCCTATACCATTGTTGGATGGGATTCTAAAAAGGGTTAGAGGAAGATTGCTTGGCAAGCCTGGGAGACTGCTTGCTTGTTTACCTGTCATCTTTGGGACCTCTCGAGATCATCTCCTGAATGTTCTCTTTTTTCCTCTCCTGCATTCAGTCTGTCGCGAACGCATTGCGGATTGTCAAGTATTGCTCAAATCAGTCTTTTGGATAAGGTTAGACATCAACTTTCAGAAAAGGGGGAATGCTGTTTTCCTGTTAATAGTTGTTTCTTCCCAGAGCTTGGACTTTGAGCACCATCTTTTTTTGACTGTGTGGAAATGCTATTAACAATCAGGAACATAGCTTATTTGACCTGGATTCTTTAAGAAAAAATCAGAGCAAAGATGGCAGTTTCATTGTGAACTTGAGCTTTATAAATGGTCCATCTATGGTTATATTTGCCCATTTTAGCAGTGAAGTTTCATTTCTGGATGCCTTTGAAAACTGACTTGATGTGTTTCTGGTGGGGGCTGGGGATTCTCTCTTGCAGTCTGGTCTAACCAAGGCAGTGAAGGAGAGTACAATGACATTGCAGCAGGCAGAGTATGAATTTCTGTCCTTTGTACGACAGCAGACTCCTCCGGGGCTCTGTCCGCTTGCAGGTAAAATCCAATCCTATGAATACCTTGTAGATAGTCTTCTATTGTAGTGGTTCAAGAGACTGCAGTTCCAGAAAGATCAACTAAGACCATCATGCCTTCCACTTACCCTGACTTGGATTATACATCTTAATTTTCTGTTCAAGTTTCCTTGTATAATTTGAGTATTGGGAAACTGCCCTGAAACCCAACATGGGATCTGGGGTACATAGACTCATTCAGTAAAATTTTCCTTCATACTTTTATTATGGAAAAATTTCAACACGTACAGGAAAGTTGGATTTGGTAATGAATGGTTTAACCTTGCGCCATGTTTGTTTTACCTGTCTGTTTTTTTGTCGGACATTTGAAAGTAAATTGTAGGCGTTTTGACACCTCATTTCTAAATACTTCATCAAGCATTTCCTAAGAATAAGGACATTTTCTTATGTAGCCACAGTATCATTATCACATTTAAGGTAATTAAAAATAATTCAGTAATATCATTTGACATCTAGTCCACGTGCAAAATGTCTAATTGTTTTTGAACCAGCACTCAGTCAAGACTCATGCATTTCATTTGGTTATTATTGTCTCTTTAGTCTCTTAATCTAAAATGTCCACCTTTTTTTTTTTTTTTTCCTTTTTCCCTGTGTGACATTGACTTCTTAAAGAAACCGGGCCAGTTCTACTAGGATTTTGAAAGTCCTGCCATTGTCAGAGGAGTTAATGGTCTGTGGAGGTGTATTTGCATTTGTATATGTAAATTGATATGATAACCTACACTTTCCTTAAATTTCATTAAAAAAAAAAGTTTTGACATTAAGTATTAGAGTATATGTTGTATATATATTTTCCCTCTAGTTAGTGTGGCTGCTGTCTGTTTTAAAGTACTTATTTAAAATTTAGTGTTTTTAATATAAATTACTGTATGGAAACATGAATATGGATATGATTTGTTAAAATTGGAATGTGAATAAAGCTTTATTTACTTAATGTGGTTCAGTTAAGTTTTTAGTGTTAATAGTGTGGCTTTCATGACACTGGGAGAAAATTTGCACATCTGATATGATCTGAAAAAGTAACAAATAGATTTGTGCATTATTTTAAGTATGTGGAATGGTAGATTTATCCTTTTGTCCATAGAGAGGCTGTTTATAAATTTATTATGAGCTAGACTGACTACTCAGAAGTCTATACTTGTAACGTAATCAAATGCACTCAAACCTGATTTAGAAATTCCGAGATGCTTTTAGGAATTGTTTGACTTAAAAAAAAAAAAAAAAAAATCCTCTCCATTTCAATACCAGTTAATGAATTTTTGTATCCTGTTGTATATTGCTAGAAATACACAGATGCAGTATGCTTCGTGTCTTTCTAGGAAATTCAGTTCATGCAGATAAGAAGTTTCTTGACAAATACATGCCCCAGTTCATGAAACATCTTCATTATAGAATAATTGATGTGAGCACTGTTAAAGAACTGTGCAGGTAAGGGCTATATTTAGGATCCATTAAATTGCCTCATTTAGCATGTTTTAATTGAGAATTTGTGGAAAGTAATTGAATAGAACGATAGAACTGCGGGAGCCAGGTGGGTGCATAACTTCATCCCTTTCTCACTTGGACAGGTCCTTAGTTGATTCTGGACTGGTGAGAAATCGAAACAATGTCGAAAATCTTCTGTATAAATTTCATTAGTCCAGAAAATTTATTGAACACCATTATGTGCCAGGCATTGGCCTATGTGCTGGGAACGTAACAGATGAAAAGCCTTGAAATAGCATAGAATCTAGTGGTTTGAGAGATGTGTAAAAAACACACCTGACTCATATACTGTATGATGACTTCTGTAATGGAAATGTGCATATTGAATATTGAGGGCACCAGGGGGAAGGAGCCCCTAGCTGTTGGAGTGAAGAGTGGGAAGTCGGGGAAAGCTTTACCTAGGAGATTTAAGTTGAGATGTAAAGAGGAGTTGGATGTTTTCCTGGCATTTAAATGAGGCAGGAGGATTCCAGAGAATGGGCAGAAGTATGAAGAAATGAGGGCTCAGGAAGATAAGGGAATTACAAATAGTTCATCAATGCTGGATTGCCAAGCATGCAGTTTGCAGAAGGTGGGAGGTGAGGCCAAATTGTGAAGGGCTTGTGTGGTGGGCTGAGTTGGTTAACATAAGGGATGGGTTCCTTTCAAAAAGTGTAAGTAGAGCAGTGAGTGATACGATTAGGTCATTCTGATTATAAGGTGGCAAGAAAAGGGAGATAAGAAAGGAGATTTTTGCCTTATCTTGAGGGAAGAATGAGCTAGGGACATGGCATTTGGGTGGCAGAGAAGGGTGCGGAGAATGTCCCATCTGCGACATCTCTTGGCATGGTATGGAATGCTTGAATGGGGGAGTGAGGGAAAGGAAGATCTCTAAAGCAATTCTAGTATTCCTGGTTTGGGCAGGTAGGCAGATGATGGAATTGTTCAAAGATAAAGGGGAAAATAGGAGCAAATGCAGATTTGGTGGATGGGAGAAGGGAGGTCTTGAGGATAAGTGTAGTTTTATATATGTTGATTAGAAGTGTCTAATGGATTTGTAGGTGGAGATGTCCAGCAGGTGGTTGGCTATCCATGACAAATTAGGAGACGGCTGGAATGGAATGAATCTAGGAATCATAGACATGGGTGAGCTTGCCTAAAGAGAATATCTAGGGTGAAGAGAGGGTGGAAAAGAGAGTCCCAGGCAAGGAAGCATCTTGATAGTCACAACCCAAATGCCTTTTTCAGTGTTAATAAATGACTGGAAGGAGGTAATTATCCAGTATATTTGAGACAGTTTCCTTTGAGAGTTCCATTTTTGCTGTGTATAGACGCTGGTATCCAGAAGAATATGAATTTGCGCCAAAGAAGGCTGCTTCTCACAGGTAAGTTTGGGTCCTTCCAAGCACTTGGCAATCTGACACACATATAACCCCCAAATTCCTGACTGCTTAAAATACTGTCTGTTCTCTACTCTTTTTTCTTGGGGGGAAAAACAAAGGTCAACTAGCATAAATATATTTTTTTTTCTTTTTGCTAAGATTATTAGGAATTCTCGTCAGGATTCTAGTAGTCCTTTCTGAGATGGATAGCATCTTTTAACACTAAAAGATAGCTTAGTTTGTAGGTATGATGAAACAGTCTGTAATCTTTCTAGTAATGAGCAGTATTGATATTCTTCCCAGCAAGGAGACGAATACTTGTACCACTTAAAATTAATTAGAACACTTTGTGGACAGTTATATAACATAGTTAGCCTAACTTTGACACTTTTGAGTGTTTCAGATCCTTTCTATTAAGACTGCAGACTTAGGCACAGGTACACAAGAAATTTGAAGATTTTGTTTATCCAGTGTCCTGTACTGGCTCTTTTACTTTTTTTTTTTAATTTTATCATCATTCAGGAGGAACCATAAAACTCGGTTGGGGATTTAGCAGCTGACTTCTTTTTTTTTTTTTTTTTTTTAAGATTTTATTTATTTATTTGAGAGAGAGCTCGCTCATGAGAGGGGGGAGGGTCAGAGGGAGAAGCAGACTCCCTGTTGAGCAGGAAGCCCGATGTGGGACTCGATCCCGGGACTCTAGGATCATGACCTGAGCCGAAGGCAGTTGCTTAACCAACTGAGCCACCCAGGCGCCCCTAGCAGCTGACTACTAAGGGCAGCCTTGAGTTCATCCCTTTGCTGAGTGCCTACGTGCACAGTTCTAGGCAAACAGAAAGACTGAGTCCCTGCTATAAGGAGCCTGGCATGCTAGTGTTTCTTTGCGGGGGAATT
Organism: Leptonychotes weddellii; assembly: GCF_054177405.1. NCBI lineage: Eukaryota > Metazoa > Chordata > Mammalia > Carnivora > Phocidae > Leptonychotes > Leptonychotes weddellii. The sequence continues at coordinate 85,412,967 of NC_138379.1, read as the reverse complement.
GCACGGACCACAGCAGAATACAGGTTTAGAATACCTTATCTGAAATAATTAGGGTTTGATGTCTTTCGGATTTCGGAAATTTTCAAGCTTTAGAAAGGTAGTAGTGTATTTGTGGTATTTACCGTTATATAACATGCCTTAGAAGGTCTGAAGAAGCATCCCATGGTCAAACACACGGATGTTTCTGCAGCGAAATGTACGGACATGCACACCAAATGGCATAACTGATGAGTATAAAGAGCCCCATGTCAAGATTGATCAGGTTTTGCTACCGAGCGAGTCACAAAAGTACTTTGGATTTTCAGATGTTTTTGGATTGAAGTGTTGTAGGTAAGATGTTGTGTACCTTGATTTAGTCTGCTCTCCACCACATATCCAATACCAGGGAAGAAAGCAAAACTGTCGTTTTAGCCACAACAATAACCATCGTAAAATTCTCGCATGAACATTTGTGCGGTTTATTCTCTAGAAGAAGCCCTTGGCTTATCATTCAGAGCTTACTGATTGGCCTGCACACAGGTCTCGTAATCTCGGTTACTTGATTTCTCAGGCTACAACAGATGAGAGCATTTTGGAGAAGAGAGGGTGTTGTAGCTGATGGTAGCACAAATCTCTACCAGAGAGGAGGTAGATCCTCTGTTATGGTTAGGTACTGTCTGATGATCAGTGTTTATTATGACTGAGTCATGAGTCCTGTTTGAGCAGGTCAGTATATTTTGTATAGGGATGTCTCTAAGTATTGCACAGTGTTTCCCAAACTCTGTTCCATGAGCTGTTAATGATTATTCCACACATGTGGTTAAGTTTTAGAACTACTGTGTGCCTAGTACAGCCTCCCCTTGGAAATTCACAGTACACATTAGTAAATAAGTTCAGGAAAGGAATGCTTGATCTAGTTTTTCCTAAACTCACTTAGCCCTGGAATTCTTTTTTTCCATGGAACACTTCACCACCTTATAGGACAGTTTAGGAGACTTTATAATCTGATATATTTTAGGAAATTTTTTTTAATCCAACTTTTTTTTTTTTAACAAAGTACTTAAATTTGCTTTATTGGAATGTTCCTCTTCTTGATGGTGTCAGTGGCATTTGCAGTCGTACCTGTTGTTACTTGTAAGAAGCTACATTGTCGATTGCTTACTTCCTCCGTGGACATTTCAATTCAGTATGATGTGTTTGCTTGTAGGGCGCTCGATGACATTAGCGAAAGCATCAAAGAACTTCAGTTTTACCGAAATAACATCTTCAAGAAGAAAACAGATGAAAAGAAGAGGAAAATTATAGAAAACGGGGAAAATGAGAAGACTGTGAGTTGATGGCAGTTCTCATGCTGTCAGCACATAGTTCTTGGGAAGCAGCTGCTGGTGGTTGTGTTTGGTTTTGTTTTTTGTTCCTGCTGATTGCTTGGCACATCACCTTCTTTCAGTTAACTTGCGTCTCCAGATTATTCAAGCAGACAGCACCTGAAATACCATTTTTCTCCTAACATTCTGTTTTCATTTATGGCACAGCAGCTCTTCTGTAAGTACCAGGTCATGTCCATCCCTCGGTACATATCTGCATTTGCTTTTAGACCATTTCTTTTGTTTAAAAAAATAATAATAATAAAGCTAGTTCTATTGAAATGCAAACGTTTTTGTACCATCTATTTAGTAGTTTGAAATGGTGGCTTTTTTCTCAGGGGCATGGCTAATGTTTAAATTCTCATGATGACATCAGGGATGGGGTAACTTTTCGTATGTTAAACAGCAGGTGAACTTGCTCTGTTTTGCTTTATACATCAAGAATAAAATAACTGGGGCAAATCTGGGCTCATTGTTATCAAACTCACAGAGCTCTGGAATGGCTACTTTTCACTGCACCCAAGAAATTCAAGTCCGTCATCATAGAGGGATTCTGTAAGTAAGGTTTCTTGAAGAGATATTATGTGTTACGCTATCACTGTGCTCATTTTATAAAACGTTGGCTGCCCAAGGTGTAATGCTCTGTAAGCCAGAGGGTGTATTAGAATAATCTGCCTGTGGAACACAACTCATTCTGACAAATGTCCTCTTAAGACAAGAAGTCAGAATTGGGAAGGCCCGTAGGGGGCTTCTGCCTGTCCTAGAGAACCACTGGATCTCATATTGCATTCCTCAGCCCATTATGGCCATTATATGAACATAGCAGTGTGATCCTAGTGTGTGAGAGTTGCAGATACAGAAGTCAATAGACTGTAGATCAGAATTATCATAATTTTATGTACTAAGTTGTTTTAGCTTTGCAACAACCATGTGAGTGGAGAAAGACTTGAACTTTTTCCAAATGAGTCAATTAAGGCTCAAATTCGTAAGTATAGTTAAGTGTAAGCTGAAGAAACATAAGTCTGCTGAGTTTTCTGACCAGTGTTCTTTCTGCTGTCTGGAGTTGCATGGGTTTTAGCTCATGTGACATCTTCAGTGGTTTGGAAGACAGGATTGTATCCTAGTCGAGGACAGGGCTCTTGAATCAAACTCTGGCTTCAAATCTGAGCTTTGAGACCTTCTGAGTTGCTCTGCCAAGTTCACTTCTCTAAGCCTCAAGTTTCTTATTTATAAAACGAGGATGATGGTACCTGACTTAAAGAATAATGTTAGAATGAAATGCTTCCCATGTAGTTCTGAGCTCAGTGCTTGGTACACAGTGAGCACCCTGTTGTGATAACTAATGCGCAGTGAGAGTGGATTCGTTCAGTCCAGGATCTCTGGGAAATGGTGCTATGACTGATTTGCTGTGGTGGCTGGGGCATTATTTTAAATCCGTGTTCACTTAATGGCCTGTGACTGACTGTATGTTGCTGAAGATTGTTTCACTGCCAGTGTGACTTTGACCTGACTTAGTGCTTCCACCTAAAATTTGGCAAGATAATCTTCGTCCTTACTCGGCTCTCAGGAATGTCATAAATTCTAATGCGAGAATAGATAGGAAAACACTGGGCTTGAGAAAGGTTCCAAGGAAGCGGATGCTACTGTTAATGCTGCAGGGGTTCTCCCCTACAGCTGGCCTGTGTATTCATCAGGTTAATGGTTTGAGCCCCACTGTTTAGTTTTCTTAAGAATTTTAGCTCCTGGTGTTCATTTTAAATCTCCCGTCCCATGAATGACCTGCTCACTGATTTAATCCTCTATTCCTTATCTTCCTAATGGAGCAATATCCCCTGATGGAGTACGTGTTAATTTTTAGCAAGATAATTGGCAACCTGTGAAATAAGCAAATCTGGTCTGATGCAGGTCTGTATGAAGACATGATGGTTCAGTGATCAGTTCATTATTTATTAGTCTGCTTTAAAAAAAAAAAAAAATTGGTAGTGCTGGTAACTGATTTCACAGGGGATTCCTGAAGCCATGAAGTAATTTCTGTGAAATGAACTGCCATGCAAATTGGTTTAAATATAACTACAGCCTTAAGAATGATCAGTATGTTTGTTTAGTAGAGCTTGCTGTTCCAGCACTCCCGAGAGCTTTTCATTTGGTGGTTCTTCTGGCTGTGCTGTAATTATCCTGCAAGCTATATTCATAGGATTATCCAGGTATATTTCCCCTGAATTAAACTCATAAGGTGAATGAATTAGTACAGTGATGATAGTCTCCAGTCAGCATTCCTTGAGTGCTCATGGTAATCTTGCCATGACAGTGAGTATGTGGACAAGAAAGACCCCTTTTTTTCCAGTAGCTTAGCCAGAGCAGATAAGGATGGAGCCTGAGACCCCTGTGTTTTTTCATTTACAAAACAATAGATCTCTTTATTAATAAACCAGCCAACAAATTCAAAGGGAAATCGATAGTTTCCTTTGACAAAAGTGGTGGTATTATATATGTAAGCCTTACAGAAAAAAGGTAAGAATAGCTAGTTGTAATGTTCAAGTGCAATTTTGTCATTAAATAAATTTTGACATATTGATTGCCTTGTGATAGCGCATGACAGTCCTAGGTACACTCAGGCGTTTACATCTTGAAAAATTAAGCAGCAGCAGGGACAGTGGAAAATTGGTTGTTAGGATAAGCCATCTGTAGCAGATTGATGAAAGCAAAAGCTGTTATATTCTGTATCTTTTGATGAGGCAAAAACTATTAATGCTCTGGACTTCGCTACATGCTATCTGTTGTGAGTATTGGGTTTGGGTTATTTGACCAAAGCCTTTTAATTTTATGCGGCTCCCAATTATACCACAGCCACAGTGCTCATGGAAATGAAGAGTTTCTCCTTAGTTGAGTCTTTTCTGCTGAGTAGAGGAGTACTTGAAATTTTCTAAGAGGACAGGTCTTAAATCTACTTAACACACACACACACACACACACACACACAAGGGTAACTATGTATGGATATTTATTTAGCTTGATTTTTTTTTTCCACAATGTATACATATATATAAAAACATTAAGTTGTGCCCCTTAAATACATAATTTCTGTATGTCGGCTATCTCGATTAAAGGCTGCTAAAAAGAAGGGATTATAAATCTTCATTTCACTAAAATGTAGACAGATGTAATAGTTGCTTTCATAACTGACTTGTCAAGTCGAGTGCATCTGACCCGAGCTTTAACTTGGTGTCCGGGGGAATTTAATCAGTATCGTTTTGCACCTGGGTTGTAATACCCCCTGGTATTCTACGGTACAGAAAACAGGAGTCTCTCATTCAGGAATAAGCCCTAGAAAATGGAAAGATTCAGGGAATGTGGAGCAAAAATATGCTCTTGTGCAAATGAAATCCTACCATAAACAGCCTGCAGAATCTTTGGGGACCCACGAGAGTTTGCATAATTTGGGGTGCACAGCTGTGTGACTTGTACAGCTAACCCTTGAACAACATGGGGGTTGGGGCGCCGATCCCCCTGTGCAAAATCTGCATATGTAACTTTTCTGCTCTGAAACTTTATTAATAGAATCTCTAGAGATCACTTTTCCGTGCAGTGCTCATGCGGGGATGATTAGCGCCACCCAGCATTTTAAGTGGGTATTCGCAACACTTGAGCTCACTGCAGTAGCAACAGGTGGTGGCTGTGAAATTATTACGGTAGTACAGTTTATGCAGTTGTGATTTAATACTGCATCTTCATATTCGCTTACATTTCTCTCAACTATGAATGGTGCAGGGTATGACCTGTTGTGTTTGTGTAAGTTTTGGTAAATTGTAACTTCTTATAATCGATTTGTATATATTTTATGGTAGTAAATGTTAAAGAAGTATCTACATATATTTTGTGCATTTGTGACATACCTAACCTTTTCTTAGTTTTTTCCATATTTCCAGGCTATGCAGCTCGTCTGTGAGTTACTTCAAATTGTCACAAATCTCCAAAATTTTTCCCACATGTTTATTGAAAAAAAATCCACATACACGTGGACCCATGCGGTTCAAGCATGTGTTGTTCAAGGGGTCAACTGTACTTAGTGCCACTGAACTCACTGCACTTAAAATGGCAAAAATGGTAAATTTTAGGTATATTTTACCACACACACAAAAAGGATGCATAATTTGACACAACCCATTTTCAGAATGATCCTGTCTTAGGATGAATGTATAAATGAAAGCCGGCCTGGAGGAGCTGAACTTGTGGATGCTTGCTTGTACCCTTGGGAAGAAGATCTTCTGTTTCCCAATTTGGAGGAGGTGGAGAATTTAGGGAGCTGCTTTCTCTTATGTTGGCATCAAAGTGGTATAAGGAATGACTGGTTTTACTTACAGACAAAGGAAATTTAACAAATATCCTTTGGGAGCATCCTTCTCTTATGTCGGCATCAAAGTGGTATAAGGAATGACTGGTTTTACTTACAGACAAAGGAAATTTAACAAATATCCTTTGGGAGCATCCAGCCTTCTTCCTGCCTTTAAATTTAGTCCCATGAGAGATGCTTCTGATTTCTGCATTAGGTGTACTTCCTGCACCATCTAGGTTAGCTGGCTCATGAAGGCTGCCCTGGCATCCAGGCCTGTTTTGCTTCTGTGGGAAAACCTCTCCATTTTCCATTCTACTTCACCAGCTCTCTCTAGTAGGTAATAGAATCCACTGTTAGGTTAGAGACCTTATGTAGTAAATATTTTGACTCTTCTTGGTTATACTTCCTCTGTCCATGTCATTTTTTTTTTTTTTAATTTTATTTATTAGAGAGAGAACATGAACGGGGAGGAGGAGGAGCAGAGGGAGAAGCAGGCTCCCCGCTGAGCAGGGAGCCCGACACAGGGCTCAATCCCAGGACTCCAGGATCATGACCTGAGCTGAAGGCAGACGCCTAACTGAGTCACCCAGGCACCCCTCCCCCGTTAATTTTTTTATACATTCATCTTTACTATTCAGGGGTTCTAAAGTATTTCATTCTAACTTGTACCTTCTTATTCTGTCGTTACAGTGCTTTGCGAAATATGTCAACATGATTGCCCCATCATTTTTATATTCACATTTGATAACTAGCAGAAAGCCAACTCAGAAGAAAAGCAGGACAGATACGAGGGACACCGTGAAGGGAATTCCTAGCCGTTCCTAGAGTGGAATAGGAGGAGTTCCTAGAGTGGAATAGGAGGAAAGGAGCTCTTGTTTTAACTACATGTTCAACATAAGCTTCCAGAAATATGGGGGTTGGCCTGACATGCTTCAGGGCCTGCTTTTATAGAAAAACTTGTTTCTTCCTCTATCAGTATTAGTTTTCCACAGCTTTGGGTTTTATAAATAATAAAAACATTAAGTTATTTGGATACTCTCTAGAGATTGCCAATGTTTATTTTGCCAGATAAGGATGTTAAAAATACCATCTTCTATCGCCATTTCAGAAGAGAAAAGGCATTTTAAAACATAACAAAGGGGGCGCCTGGGTGGCTTAGTCAGTTAAGTGTCTGCCTTTGGCTCAGGTCAAGATCCCAGAGTCCTGGGTTCTGGCCCCGTGTCGGGCTCCCTGCTCAGCAGGGAGCCTGCTTCTCCCTCTCTCTGATTTCTCTCTCGCACTCTCAAATAAAATCTTAAAAAATAACGGAACATAATTTCAGAATGAGGAACAGGTACTTTAAGTGGAATACATTTAGTTTTGTGAAAAATCCAGTTGTGTCCTTATTTTCATTGCATTTCAGGTTGATTTAAAAAACATACCATCTTAATCCTGGGCCTCTATCAGTTACTAGACTGGAGTTTGGGAATCACTGGTATATTTATACTTGGGATGGGACATCTCTCCAAAACACTCCTGGGAGAGGAGAGAAAGAAGGTACATTCTATCCTACCCAAATAAATCTTTTTTGACAATTATTAAATGAGAGGAGTTGGAAGATACGCAAAAAAGCCTTGCAGTGGTGTAGTTGAGATGAAATTGTGTGATGTGTTAATGGTCAGAGCATCAAAGCAAGATGCTTTGTCCATGTGTTTTTTTTTTTTTTTTAAAGATTTTTATTTATTTATTTGAGACAGAGAGAATGAGAGAGACAGAGAACACATGAGAGGGGAGAGGGTCAGAGGGAGAAGCAGACTCCCCGCCGAGCAGGGAGCCCGATGCGGGACTCGATCCCGGGACTCCAGGATCATGACCTGAGCCGAAGGCAGTCGCTTAACCAACTGAGCCACTCAGGCGCCCTGTCCATGTGTTTTATACCATTGTTGACCCTGTACAGTCTTTCCAGGTGATTCTAAGAATGCTGTGGATTCCTTGGTTATTTGAAACTTTGTTTTTCCAGTATTGACATTCTGAAACTGTTTTTGCATGAACACTGGCTTTCTGAGGATGGGTGGGGAGAGGGGGCAGGTACGAGTTTTAAAAGTATTTTTGAGTTTCAGATAAAGCCTGAAAATTAAAAAAAAAAAAAATCACCTGAATTAAATCCCAAATCTAGTTTATGTTTGAAGAATATAGGTAAGTGTTTCCTACGAATAATACTGGCTTTTGAGAAAAGAATGACAAATCCTTTTAAATACTGAGCTCCTGAAAGACCCTTGGAAATGCAGTGATAGAGATCATGATAAAAATGGTTCTAAAATTAAGTGAGAGAATGGTCCATGCTTTGGGATTTTCTTCTTTGAAAATAGATAAATTACATAAATGGGATAGCAGATCTCCATAGTTCTGGAGAATTAAATTAGATAGTATTTAGTTGATAGAAAAGAACAGTTTTATGACTAAAAATTTATTTTCACTTACTTTGATACATTTTTTGAAGATTCTGATGTGCTGTTTGTTTGCTTATGAAGTATAGTTGGCATACAATGTTATGTTTCAGGTGTACAATATAGCGATTCCACAATACATCACTCAGTGCTCACCACGAGTGTAGTCACGATCTGTCACCACGTAGTGTTATTACAATATTATTGACTATATTCCCTATGCTGTCCATTTCATCTACCGGACTTACTATATAACTGGAAGTCTGTACCTCTTAATCCCCTTTATCTATTTTGCCCATCCCCCCACCCAACTCACCTCTGACAACCATCGCTTTGTTCTCTGTATTTAAGAGTCTGTTTTTTGGTTTATTTTGTTGTTTAGATTGCATATATACATGAAATCACACGGTATTTGTCTTTCTCTAACTTATTTCACTTAGCATAATGCCCTCTAGGTCCATCTGTGTTTTTGCAGATGGCAAGATCTCATTCTTTTTTATGGTTGAGTAATATTACATTGTATAAATATACCACCTCTTTATCCATTCGTCAGTCAGTGGACACTTGGGCTGCTTCCATATCTTGGCTATTGTAAATAACGTTGCAGTAAACATAGGAGTGCATGTATCTTTTCAAATTAGCATTTTCTTTTTTGGGGGTATTTTCTTTGGGATCCAGTAGAATTACTGGATCATGTGGTATTTTTATTTGTAATTTTTTTGAGGAACCTCTGTTCTGTTTTCCACAGTGGTTGTACCAATTCTCATTCCCACCGACACTACACGAAGGTATCCTTTTCTCTACATCCTTGCCAATACTTGTTATTTCTTGTCTTTTTGATGCTACCCATTCTGACAGATGGGTGATGTCTCATTGTAGTTTTGGTTTGCGTTTCCTTTATTAGTGATGTTGAGCATCTTTTCATGTCTGTTGGCTACCAGTATGTCTTTGGAAAAATGTCTGTTGAGGTGCTCTGTTCATGTTTTAATTGGATTGTGTCTTTTTTTGGTGTTGAGCCGTACATGTATATAAAATTCTTTATGTATTTTGGATAGTAACCCATAATTGGATATATCATTTGCAGATACCATCTCCCATTCAGTAGTTTTGCCTTTTGTTGTTGGTTTCCTTTGCAAAAGCTTTTTATTTTGGTGTAGTCCTAATATTTTTGCTTTTGTTTCATGTGCTGAGGAGACATTCTTAAATATGTTGCAAGGCCGATAGTTACTGCCTATGTTTTCTTTTAGGAGTTTTATGGTTTCACATCTCACATTTAGGTATTTAATTCATTCTGAATTTACTTTTGTACATGGTGTAAGAAAGTGGTCTAGTTTCATTCTTTTGCATGTAGCTGTCCGATTTTCCCAACACCAGTTTTTGAAGACTGTCTTTTCCCTGTTGTATATTCTTGCCTCATTTAACTATATGATTGTGAGTTTATTTCTAGGTTCTTTGTCCTTTTCCATTGATCTGTTTATTTTTTGTGCCACTACTGTACTGTTTTGATTACTACAGCTTTGTAGTAGATCTTGAAATCTGGGATTGTGCTGTCTTCAGCTCTGTTCTTTTCAAGATTGCTTTGGCTGTTCGAGGTCTTTTGTAGTTTCATACAAATTTTACGATTATTCTAGTTCTGTGAAAAATGCTGTTGATATTTTGGTAGGGATTGCATTGCATCTGTAGATTGCTTTGAGTGGTATGGACATTTTATTTTATTTTATTTTTTAAAGATTTTTATTTATTTATTTGACAGAGAGAGAGCGAGAGCAGGAACATAAGCAGGGGGAGTGGGAGAGGGAGAAGCAGGCTTCCCGCAGAGCAGGGAGCCTGATGTGGGGCTCGATCCCAGGACCCTGGGATCATGACCTGAGCCGAAGGCAGGCGGTTAACGTCTTAGCCACCCAGGCACCCCTGGTATGGACATTTTAATGACATTCTTCCAATCCATGATAGTGACATGTTTTACTCAATAGTGGCAGTTTTACTTCTTCCTTACCACAGTGGATGTCTTTTACTTCTTTTTTCTTGTATAATTGCTGCAGCTAGGTCTTTACAGTACTATGTTGAATAAAAGTGGTGAGAGTGGGCATCCTTGTCTTGTTCCTGATCTTAGAGTAAAGTCTTTCACTTTTTCACCATTGAGTATGATGTTAGCTCTGGGTTTTTCATATGTGGCCTTTATTATGTTGTTATGTTCCCTCTAAACCCACTTTGTTGAGTTTTTATCATGAATGGATGTTGTATTTTGTCAAAAGCTTTTTCTGCATCTGTTGAGATGATCCTGTGGTTTTTGTCCTGCTCGTTAATGTGGTATATCATATTGATTTGCAAAATTGGAACCACCCATGCATCCCTGGAATAAATCCAGCTTGGTCGTGGTGAATGATCCTTTTAATATATTGTTGAATGTGGTTTGCTGGTATTTTGTTGAGGATTTTTGTGTCCATGTTCATCAGGGATATTGGCCTGTAGTCTCTTTTTTTATAGTGTCTTTGTGTGGTTTTGGTATCAGGGTAATGCTGGCCTCATGAAATGAATGTGGACGTTTTCCTTCCTTTTCTATTTTTTTGGGATAGTTTGAGAAGAGTAAGTATTAAGTCTTCTTTAAATGCTTGGTAGAATTCACCTGTGAAGCCATCTGGTCCTGGTCCCAACATGTTTGTTGGAAGTTTTATTTTTGTTACTAGTAATCAGTCTGTGCAGATTTTCTATTTCTTCCTGATTGAGTTTTGGAAGATTGTATGTTTCTAGAAATTGATTGATTTCTTCTAGGTTGTCCAGTTGGTTGGCACAGAATATTTTTGTTGTAGTCTCTTATAATTCTTTGTGTTTCTGTACTGTCAGTTGTTTTTCTCCTTTTGTTACTGATTTTGAGTCCTCTTTTTTTCTTGATGAGGCTGGCTAAAGGTTTATCAAATTCTTTTCTCTTTCAAAGAACTAGCTCTTGGTTTCAACTGATTTTTTAAAAAAAAATTTTATTGTCTCTTTCATTTATTTCTGCTCCATATTATTTCCTTCTGTTTACTAACTTTGGGCTGTTTCTTCATTTTCTAGTTCCTTTAGGTGTAAGGTTAACTTGTAATTTGAGCTTTTTCTTGTTTCTTGAGGTGGGCTTGTATCCCTATATATTTCCCTTTTAGAACTCTCATTGTATCCCAAAGATTTTGGACCATTGCTTTTTTCATTGCTTCATTGACCCACTGGTTGTTTAGTATCATGGTTAGCCTCCACCTTTTTTTTTTTCCAGTTTTTTCCCTGGTAATCAATTTCTAGTTTCATAGCATTTTCATTGAAAAAGGTGCTTGATATGATTTCAGTCTTAAATTTTTTGAGACTTGTTTTGTGGCCTAACATATGATCTTTTCTGGAGAGTGTTTCATGTGCACTTCAAAAGAGTGTGTATTCTGCTGTTTTGGATGGAATTTTCTGTATGTATCTCTTAAGTCTATCTAGTCTGATGTGTTGTTCAAAGCCACTGTTTTCTTGTTGATTTTCTGTGTGGATGATATGTACACTAATGTGGGTGGGGTGTTAAAGTTCCATACTATAGTTGTATTACTCTCAGTTTCTCCCTTTATGTCTGTTAATATCTGCTTTATGTATTTAGGTGTTCTGTGCTGGGTGCATAGATATTTATAATTGCTATTTTCTTGTTTGATTGATCCCTTTAACATCATGTAATGCCCTTCTTTGTCTCTTGTTACAGCTTTTGTTTTAAAGTCTATTTTGCCTGGGGTGCGTGGGTGGTGCAATTGGGTGAGTGATTTTTGGTTTTGGCTCAGGTTGTGATCTCAGGGTCATGAGATTGAGCTCTGCATCGGGCTATGCACTCAGTGTGGAGTCTGCTTGAAATTCTCTCTCCCTCTGCCCCTCCCACTTGTGCTCTCTTTGTCTCTAAAATAAATAAATCTTTAAAAAAATAATAAAGTCTGTTTTGTCTGATATAATTATTAGTACTCTGGTCTTTTTTTTCCTTCCATTTGCATGGGATATCTTTTTCCATTCATTTACTTTAAGTCAGTATGTGTCTATAGGACTGAAGTGAGTCTCTTTTATGCAGCTTATAAATGAGTTGGTTTTTTTAAAATCCATTCAGTCATTCTATGTCTTTTGATGGTAGCATTTAGTCCATTTACATTTAAAGTAATTATTGACAGGGGTGTGAACTTCCTGCCATTTTGTTACTTATTTTTTGGTTGTTTTTGTAGTTTTTCTCTGCTCCTTTCTTCTTTTGCTCTCTTCCTTTCTGGTTTGATGCCTGTCATTAGTGTTGTGTTGGATTCCTTTCACTTTATTTTTGTGTATCTATTTATAGGTTTTTGATTTGTGCTTATCCTTGGGTTCATATATGGCATCCCATGTTAGGTTGTTGGTTGGTTAAGTTCATACACATTCTAACAACACTGAATTTTTACTTCCCCTCCATGTTTTATGTGTATCATGTTATGTTTTATATCTTTCTATTTTGTGTATCCCTTCATTGGATTTTTGTAGGTATAATGGCTTTTACTACTTTTCTTTTTTAACCTGGCTTTATTAGTGATTGAGATACTATCTTTATTACATGTTTGCTTTTACCTGTGAAATTTTTTTCTTCATAATTTCTTCTACGTATAGCCTTTTTTTGTTTACCATTTAGACTTCCCTTTGACTTTTCTTGTAAGGCTGGTTTAGTGGTGATGAACTCCTTTAAGTTTTGTTTGGGAAACTCTGTATCTCTCTTTCACTTCTGAATGGTAATCTTGCCATGCAGAGTATTCTTGGTTGTAGGGTTTGTTTTTTTCTCCCAACACTGAAAATATATCCTGCTACTCCATTTTGGCCTGCAAAGTTTTTCCTGAAAGATCAGCTGATAAAGCTATGGAAATTCCCTTGTATGTAGCTGTTTTGCTACTTTTGCTGCCTTTAAGATTCTCTCTTTAATTTTTACCATTTTAATTATTATGTGTCTTAGTGTGGTCCTCCTTGGGTTCATCTTGGTAGGGGCTCTCTGTGCTTCCTGGATCTGGATGTCTGTTTTCTTCCCCAGATTAGGAAGATTACATCTTCACATAAGTTGTTTGTCCCCTTCTCTCTCCTCTTTCTGGGATCCCTATAATGCAAATATTATTATGCTTGATGGTGTCACAGAATTCCCTTAACCTGTTCTCAGTTTTTAAAATCATTCTTTTTTCTTTTTGCTCATCAGTTGGGTTGCTCTTCTTTACCCTGTCTCCCAGATTGCTGATCTGTTTTTCTGCTTCTAATCTACTTTTGATTCCCTTTAGTGCATTTTTCTTTTTAGTTATTGTATTCTTCAAGTCTGCCTGGTTATTTTTTATATTTTCTATCTCTTGGTTGAAGTTCTTACTGAGCTCACCTGCTCCTTTCTCAAATCTGTTATCTTTATGACCATTACTTTGAACTGTTCATCAGGCATATTGCTTATCTCTGATTTATCTCTGATTTTGTCCTGTTTTTTTCATTTGGGACATACTCCTCCGTCTCTTCATTTTGTCCAATGCTCTGTTTGTTTCTGTGTATTAGGTAGGTTAGCTCTGTCTCCTGCTTTTGAAAGTAGTGGCCTTGTGTAAAGAGGTCCTGTGTTGCCCTGTAGCATAATCCCCTCCCTGGTCATCAGAACCACACACTCCAGTGGTGTCCCCTGTGTGGGTTGCATGTGTAAGTTCTGTTTTGACTGAGATACTATTGCTGTGGGCATGTTTGTTGGTGGGCTGGCCTTTTAGCCCAGCTGATTATAATGAGCCACTTCTCCTCCTCTGGGGGCACAGTGCAAGGTTTGCTCCTCATGCTGTAGAAAAGCCCAACTAAAGCTGCTGTGGGCTCATTGGTTGCTGGGGCTGGTACTCAGCCTAGCAGCCTGCAGTTCACCTCTGCCCAGTTCGGGCACACAAATGACAGGCCTTGCCCCCTCCGAGGCAACTAAAAGGCACAGCTGCCGTGACTGTGGGCATGCTGGATTATCTCTCCCCCATCCCCAGGGCAGGAGTCACTTTGGAATGGTGCCGGTCCTAGCCAGGGCTGCCTGTAGAGTGTGGCAGGGCAGGAGCTGGTTTGGAGGGGCGCCTGCTGAGGTGAGTGGGTTGGGTGGGGCAGGTCTGCAGGGGAACAGGCTGGGTGAGGGCAGGAGAAATGGCACCCACTGGCGCTTTTGTTCCCAGAGAAATCCCTGGTGGATCCCTGCCCATCTGGCACACGTTCTAAGACTGGGTAATAAATCTTCACATATACCCCAGGCGCCTTTCAAACTGCTGCATCTGTACTGTGTCCAGGGCTGAGTTATTTAGTATGCTGCCTCTTTAAGGGTGGAGGGTCCGTTTCTCTCACCTGCCGGCTCTCGCAAGTTAAGCCCCCTGATTTTTAAAGCTTCTGAAGTTAAGCCCTGCTGGTTTTCTAAAGCAGACATAAGGGAGACTCTGCTTCTCAGTGCATGTCCCCAGGGCTGGAGGTGTCCTGTGTGGAGTCTGTCCCCTCTAGTTGCACCAGGGGTTTGCTTTCTAACTGTGTCTTCAGCCCTTCTACCCTGTTGCATCTGGCCTTCTCTCTACATCTAGCTGTGGAAGATCTGTTTGCCAATCCCCAAATCATTTTTGGATGTAGTTGTGTCTGTGGGGTGACATGAGTCTGGTTCTCCACCATCTTCCCCAACTTCCTCTGTGCTGAGTATTTTTTAAAAATTGAACATCTAGCCAAGACTTACACAGCTTCATCTTCTCATGGAGTTTATGTTCTAGTGAGCAAGACAAACACTATATAAATAAAACAATAATTGTGCTATTAAATAAAAAGGTGCCGTGGTGAAGACCAAGGGGGGTGGTGTTGAGGGTGGAGGCAGGGCTACTTTAAATAAGATGACTAGTGTAGGTTGCCATGATTAGGCAACATTTTAGTCTGGCCCAGAAAGTTGTGAAGGAGGCTCTAGGAGGCATAGAAAACTGTGACCTTGGAGTAGCAAAGAGTTTAGTGTATTCTTGGAACTGTCAAAGCTTGGATGGAGCTTAGTGAGCTGAAGGAGAAGGGGACACCCCAGGCTTTTTGAATAGGGCCCTACTAAGTATTTGCTTAATGAATGAGTGAATGAGTGTAAGATTTTGATAGCCTTAATTCTGGCAAATCATTATTGCATACTAAAATCCCTTATTGCAGAGTAAAAGGTGATCATGAATGAGGTGGGTATCACTGTGGATGATGGTCAACTGGTCAACTCAGATTTGAGAGCAATAGCTCAATTGGGTGCACAAATTTAGGTTCCTCTGGGCTACAGGCCCAGAAATCTGGTTTCATCAGTACACCAACAGTATACCAGTCCCTTAAGAAGGAACTTATTCCAGGCAAACACACAAGGCTCTGATGTGTAATTCTGAATGCTGGTTTACATTGGGATCTTTTTCTCTAGTGAGCAAGATACGATATTAATGTGTGCTGTATGGGGCATCGCTTTTTTCAGCATCAGGGCTTTGGGAACATGGGTTTGTAGTTGGAAGTTCCCCTAAATAAATTTACGGAGAAGAAAACTTTAATGTTATAAGTGTTCTGTGGATTTACTATCTTTTTAGGATAGGACTAGATTTATGTGTACTTCTAGGTCATTGGTTTGCTTTCACTAGGCTGCCTTTTCCCTTATATTTTGACAGAGTCTTTGTTTTGTATGTATTTTGTATGTCAATTTTTTCCTGATTTTAGAATAACAGGCGAATATTTTAGAAATTCACTGTACAGAGAAGACCACTGTTTATACATTGATGCCTATTCTTTTTTTTTTCTATATGAATTTGTGTATACAGAAGGCTGCCCAGTGAGGCTGACTTCAAAATGTAGTTCTGTTACCATAAAATATTTAAAGCAGGTGAGTCAGAGGTGACACCAGATCATCTTTGAACAGACTTCTGCCTTAGTAAGGTTGTCAAAGTGCCTCTTGGGTTATGATTATAATACAAATATTCTTGTATTTTTTTAATGTGGACAAAGCAATCAGAATACAAATAAATGATAGTCACTTTTGGCTTGTTTCCCTCTCCTTTTTTTTTTTCTTTTCCCCCTTCCCATACGTTCATCTATTTTTTTTCTTAAATTTCACCCATGAGTGATATCATATCGTATTTGTCTTTCTCTGACTGACCTATTTCATTTAACATAATAAACTCTAGCTCCATCCATGTCATTGCAAATATCTTAATGATAGAGAACAAACAGGGTTGATGGAGGGAGGTGGGTGGGGGATGGGCTAGGTGGGTGATGGGTTAAGGAGGGCACTGTTTTGACGAGCACTGGGTGTTGTATGTAAGTGATGAATCACTGAATTCTACTCCAGAAACCAATATTGCACTGTATGTTAACAAAATTTAAATTAAAAAAAAAAAAGACTACAAATGAATGAGATGGAGATACTAAGTAATCTGCTTAATAATCATAAGTGTTTCTCTTGAGGGAAAGTGCATCTCAACAGAAATTTATTTTAAAAATGTTTAATAGAATGTTTAAGACTTTGCAAAGACATATGCAAAAGTTAAGAGACTAGAACAATGAGCCCCCAAAGACCTTCACCCAGCTTGAAGTTGACTCTACTATGTCGTTTATACCCCAACTAGTCTCCCCCATTATTTTGTAGCTGTCCCCAAGGAGCATATCATTTCTTCTGTGAATATTTAAGTATGATCTCCATAAGATCAGGACTCTAAAAACAAAAAACATGATATGATTTTTATCTGCAAAAAATGGACAATGATTTCTTAATATACAGTAAGTATATACATTTCCCTAATCTGTATTTTACATATACAGTTTGCAGTTGTAGCTAGTGGAATGACGAGATTTAGGTTTGATTTTACTATACTTCCTGTTCCATACTTCAAAGTTCACTGGAGCCCAGTAACTGAGTGCATCCCACATTGGAGGGAAGGGGGTGTTCAGCTCTTCCTTCTGGGGAAAGGGAGGGAATCCAGACAGCTATGTGATGTCAAGTAATTTTTTTTCCCCCCTGGTTGTTTCCTTGAGGCTGGTAAGGAGTGGAAGAAGGAAGGAAGAACTCAGAGCTGAATAGGTATCCTGGGCTGCTGGAACTGAGCTGTAATGACTACAATTTTAGGTTTTCCTTTTATGTGTAACTTTATTTTTTTATTTTTATTTTTTGTTTTTTTTAAGATTTTATTTTATTTATTTGACAGAACGCGAGAGAGGGAACACAAGCAGGGGGAGTGGGAGAGGGAGAAGCAGGCTTCCCCCCGAGCAGGGAGCCCAATGCGGGGCTCAATCCCATGACCCTGGGATCATGACCTGAGCCGAAGGCAGACGCTTAATGACTGAGCCACCCAGGCGCCCCGAAACTTTTATCTTTTTATTTTGTAACTTTAATGGCATTTATTAGGTGCCTACTATCTAGCATCAACAATTAGTTAGCAAAGCAAAGTTGAGAGAAGTAGAGCACATAAGTTGCAGTAAATAAACTCAGTGGTTCTCAGAGAGAAGCCAGAGAATAGCAGTCATGAGTGACAACCAAGACATCTAAGCCCCTTACAGGAATCCTCAGACATTCAGGAGGGACTTGAATTTCCTTATAGTAAAAGAAGAGGTTTGATTTCTTTTCATTAGATCTTCAGGAAAAAGATAATTCCAGAAGGCTGTGGTTCTGGGGTTACTTGTGATGCATCGGAGTTTTCATAAACCAGTGGATACAAGGAGATGAATCTATTAGGGATTACAGTGTGAAACAGATTTATTACGTGGACTTCAATTTGCTACAATTATTAACATGTTTGCTACAACATAGACTCCAATAGGAAAATAGTTGTTATGAGTAGTAGGAACACACAACTTTTTAAGTTTTTAATTTTAGTTAACATACAGTGTTATATTAGTTTTAGCTATACATGTAGTGATTCAACACTTCCATACATCACCAGGTGCTCATCACGGCAGGTGCCCTCCTTATTCCCCATCACCTATTTAGCCGATTCCCCCATGCCCCCACCTACCTCCCCTTGGCAACCATCAGTCTGTTCTCTATAATTAAGAGTCTGTTTCTTGTTTTGTCTCTCTTTTTTTTCCCCTTTGCTTGTTTGTTTTGTTTCTTAAACTCCATAGGAGTGAAATCATACGGTATTTGTCTTTCTCTGACTGACTGAATTTCACTTAGCATTATACTCTAGCTCCATCCATGTTGTTGCAAATGGCAAGATTTCATTCTTTTTTATGGCTGAGTGATATTTCGTTTTATATATATACACCACTTCTTTATCCACTCATCAGTCGATGGACACTTGGGCTGCTTCTGTAATTTGGCTATAGTAAATAAAGCTGCTGTCCTTTTCCCATTGGATGTTCTTTCCTCTGTT
>NC_138379.1:85371342-85394434 GCF_054177405.1 Leptonychotes weddellii | reverse complement strand
CCCCCCCCCCCCCCCGCTAAGATTGCTTTGGTATTTGGGGTCTTTTGTGGCTACGTGTAAGTTTTAGGATTGTTCTAGTTCTGTGAAAAATGCTGTTGATAACTTTGAGAGGGTTTGCATTAAATCTGTAGATTGCTTTGGGTACTATACACATTTTAACAATATTTGTTCTTCCAATCCATGAGCATGGAAGAACACATAACTCTTTATTTGAATGGCTGGCTGCTTAGGTTTTTTAAATTAAATTTTTTATTGTTATTTTGTTTATTTTTAGCAGTAGTGAACTGCTACCAAGATTGCTAGTTCAAGGCCAACAGTAATAGAATTTTAATAAGCTCCTAAGTGTATACATTCAAAGGCTATGAGGTTTGTTTTTTCTCAGGTTCTTATGAAAATATCTTTCTTTTCAGTTTCCACATTTACTGAATTAAGTGTAACTCTCGGTTCATTCATGGCACATTATTATTGATTAATGCAAAACCCTCTTTTGTTTTATATTAATGCATTCCCCATCTCTACTGCCATTTCCCATCTCTACTGTCCAATTCCTTAATCTCTGTTATAATGACTATATGTTCCTCCATTCTGTCTTTTTAATTCTTAATATGTATGATGCTTCGTGTGTGTGTTTTAACTTGATATAAATGGTATTTGGACTTTGTGTGTGAGTGGCTTTCTTTAGAATTTTGTCTGAAGTATGTATTCAGGAGTAGGAATTCTGGGTCATTGGCTATCCCTGTATTTAATTTTTTCAAGTACTGACAACAGTTTCTTGTAATGGCTGCAACAGTTTTAGCTATGACCAGAAATACAGTATTACCATTTTCTGAGGTCTTTGTCAGTACTTGGGTTTATATGAGTTTATAATTTTTGCCATTTTATGTACATAATAGTATGTACTGATAAAATTTGCATTTCTCTGAATATGAGTTTGAGCATGTCTTCATGTTTCTTGCAGTATTGTTTCTTTTGTAAGTTGTTTTATTCATATCTTTTTTCCACTTTTCTGTGAGGTTTTCTTTCTCTTAATGATTTTCAATTCAATTATTTCCTCCCCATTTTCTATCCATGTGTTGACTTCGTGTGTGTTGACTTTCTTTAAACGGAGACTTGTAATTTTGTTATTGGAATGTCTGTTACTTTTCTTCTTTAAGGTTCGTTCTTTGAGAATATTGTATAGGGAATAGTTCTCTACCTCAAGATCGTGAAGATATTCTCCTATGAATGTATCCTTTTATTAACTTTATACCTTAATTTTGCTTTTCATGTTTTGGTTTCTAATGAACCTGGAGTCCACATATGAAGACTAAGTGAGGTAAGAATTCAACCTTATTTTTTCCATGGAGTGCACCAATTTTCCACCATTATTTGCTAAATAATCCATCATCTCTCACCGATTTGTGATATGACTTCTTTCACACACCAATTTTTTACATACAGAAGGATTTGTTTCTGGGCTTTTTATTCCATTACATTAGTCTTGTCTGATTCTATATCACTGTTTTTTGTTTTGCTTTGTTTTTACCCTGGTTTTATACTAGGTCTTAATTTCTTATAAGGTCTTTTAATGGGATAGTGATTATCCTGGGTTTTTTATGTGGATTATAAAGTCAGCTTCAAATAATAACAATCTCTTGCCTGTTATTTCTTTTTCTTATTACATTGCCAGAATGTTCTATACCATGTTGAACTGTACCTGTGGTGGTGGTATTTTTGTCTTGTTATTGACCTTAAATGCATCAAATTTTGTTCCATTAATTATGATGTTTGCTATAAGCAGGGCATTAATACATAGCCATCAACAAGTTAAAGAAATTCAGTTCTATTCTTTTTTTTTTTTTATTTTTTAGGAAAAAAATGATAGTTAAATATTGAACTTTATCAAATGTCTTTCCTACATCTTCTGCAGTAATCATGTATTTTCTTCTTGACTCCATTGCTCTGGTAAAATCCATTTATAGATTTTCTGATAGTAAATCATCTTTGTATTTATAGAATAAATTCTTAGTAAAATAAATACTTAAAGTATTATTAGGGTTATTTTTCAAACTCCTAGCTAGATTCTGTTAGCTGATATTTTATGCAAGTTTGCTTCTATCTTTGTTAGTGAAATTGGCCCGTAATTTTTTATATTGTCTTCATCAGTTTTTTTTTTTTTTAAGGTTTTACTACCCTGAAAAATGGACATCTTTCGCAATTTTTCTAATTTTGGATAAACTAGAGCTTATCTGTTTCAGTGCAACAGAACTCCCCTGTAAGACTTTCTGGGAAAAGTTTCTCCAAGAGATTGTTTTTCAGATTACTATTTCAGTTTCCTTTATGTTATTGGTGTATTCAGGTTTTTTACTTCATATAGTACTAACGTTGTCATTACCATATTTTGCCTAATCTGTCTTGTAAGTTTTCAATTGGAGTATATTTGCATATAGTTTTTCTCACAGCACAGCTTTTTAAATCTTTATGATCAGTATAATTTGTCCCTGGATTTAAATATATTCTGTTTACTTGCATTTTATTATTGTTTTGTTGAACAGACTTTCCTGAAGTTGTCTGTAATAGTCTTCTTAAAGAGGGAGCACTGGGTATTATATGCAACTAATGAATCGTTGAACACTACATCAAAAAAAAGGGGGGGGAGCTTCTGGCACCATTACTTTCTTTTTCTATACAATTTTATTGTTTTATATTGGGTCCTACCCTTTATTATTTTCTCACTTTTAGTTTCTTTGGGTGTATTTTCTTGCTTACATTTTCAGTTCTGCTCAGTCATTTTTCAATTTTACTTGTTTGTATTTGGAGCCCTGGATTTTCCTCTAACAAACTTCTCTTAATGAGCATCCATATAGAACACTGCCCCCAACAACTTCAGGATCAACTTTCTTTGCAAGCACCCTATAGTTTAAACAAATATTAGAAGATGGAAATCCTTCAAAGAATGTTCTCTGATAACAATGCAGTTAAGCTATAAATCAATAACTATAGGGTAATTAGAAAAATTTAATATAATTCCAACAACTTAGGTCACAGAAAATTTTAAATAGAAATTAGAAAACATTTGGAACTAAAAGTTCGTGGAAGCACTACAGATAAACACTTCTAGCCAAATGGTACTTTGAGGGAAAAGTATAGCTGTAAATCCTTATTTTAACAAAAGAAGTAATAAAGTTATGAGCAGAAATTAATGAAATAGAAATGCATATTGAGTACTGAATATCAAGTAAGCTCAAAGAAATACTAACACTGATACCTGTTTGTTAACAGGAGGCACATATAAATGGTGGGGAGAAAGAGGACACAACCAGAGCTGCTGTAAACAGTGAAAAGGCAAGAAAATACTGTGGACTCCATGTAAAGGCTATAGTCTAAACATCACCTTATACCCATTCAAATGGTAAAAATCAAATGTCTGACAGGAGCACGTATTGAATGGAGAAGATCTGGATCAACAGTATCATGTAAAGCTTTGTGCTGGGAGTGGGAGCCATTTTACAAAACAGTTTGGCATTATCTTAACGGTTAAACATTTATATGCTTTACCAGCGCTCCCAGGCCTAGGTGCAGAAGAAGCTTGCAAAATACGTAAAGTAGCTCTTAGCAGCTTTATTTGTTAAAGCAAAAACATGGAAGCAATCCAGATACCCACAAACAAGGGGGTGGATAATGAAAGTCTGTTCCCAAATGATTATGTTAGCTATCAAAATGATTGAGCTAAATGTATATGCAAAATTTCTGTTACATAAAATTGAGTGAATAAGTTCCCAAAAGGTTAAATGTACTGTGATGCTCAGTGTAAACAAAAAATATACTCTCTTGGAACACCCGCCCACACACACACCCCCACCCCACCCCCACCTGCCCTGTGCAATAGGGATTAGACTTCATGAAATTGTGCAATAGGGATTAGACTTCATGAAATTTTGTTGGGTGTAAATATAGTAATAGCTGCTCCATCTTACAACATATGTACCCAAGACCCTTGAACAATATGAGTTTGAACTGCGTGGGTCCACTTCATGTG
This sequence comes from Leptonychotes weddellii, assembly GCF_054177405.1. NCBI lineage: Eukaryota > Metazoa > Chordata > Mammalia > Carnivora > Phocidae > Leptonychotes > Leptonychotes weddellii. The sequence continues at coordinate 85,390,416 of NC_138379.1, read as the reverse complement.
GATTTTTTTTTCCAATAAATATATTGGAAGTTATTTTGAAGATTTATGATGATTTGAAAAAACCTGTATAGGAACCGTGTAGCCTAGAAATATAGAAAAAATTAAGAAAAAGGTAGGTCACGAATGTATAAAATATATGTTGATATTAGTCTGTTCTATCATTTACTACCACAAAATATGCACAAATCTATTACAAAAAGGTAAAATTTATCAGAATCTGCACACATTTAGAGACTGTGCATGGTGCCATTCTCAGTTGAGAAATGTTAAATGAAAAGATGCAGTATTAAATCGTAACTACAGAAAATTAACGGTTGTACATACTGTCCTACTGTAGTAATTTTGTAACCACCTTCTGTTGCTATTGGGATAAGCTCAAGGGTTGCAAGCATCTGCTTAAAATGCCACATAACACTCATCACCTCTCTGTAAGCAGTCTTTCCATTAAATTGCATCTCACAATAAAAAGTGACCTTTCTTGGTTCTTATGTATTTTTCTTCATGTTTAGCGCCATACCGTAAACCTTGAATAACACATGGGGCTCATACAGAGTGCCACCAGCGATGCTGGAAGTGCTCCCAAGAAGCAGGGCATAGTCGTGACATAAGGAAAAGTTGAGGGCGCCTGGGTGGCTCAGTCGTTAAGCGTCTGCCTTCGGCTCAGGTCATGATCCCAGGGTCCTGGGATCGAGCCCCACGTCAGGCTCCCTGCTCGGCGGAAAGCCTGCTTCTCCCTCTCCCACTCCCCCTGCTTGTGTTCCTGCTCTCGCTGTCTCTCTCTCTGTCAAATAAATAAATAAAATCTTTAAAAAAAAAAAAAAAAAGGAAAAGTTGACTTGCTTGATATGTACCGTAGATGGACATCTGCAGCTGGGGTTTCCTGCCATTTCAAGATAAACGAGGACACTATAAAGACCATTGCAGAAAAAAAAAAGAAAAGGAATTTGTGAAGCTATCTTGCCCAGCTACACCAACAGGCACAAAAATATTTCACTTTCTGCGAAATACTCTTTGTCTCATTGCAAGTACAGCTTTTATGTGGGTGCAGGATCACTGTAAGAAAATCATACCTGTAGATTCTAATAGGATTCGAGAAAAAGGGAAGTCATTATATGATAACTTTATTTATTTATTTATTTTTTAAGTAGGCTCCATGCCCAGTGTGGGGCTTGAACTCACGACCCTGAGATCAAGAGTCGGATGCTCCACTGACTGAGCCAGCCAGGTACCCCCATTATACGACAACATAAAAGGAAGATGAAGGATCTAAAGCAGAAGAATTTAATACCAGCAAAGGATGGTTTGATAATAGTAGAGGTTTGGCTTAAAAAATGTCACACTAACAGGAGAAGCAACTTTTACCCAACCAAGAGGCAGCAGATGGGTTTCCAGACACTTGTAAGAAAATCACTAAGGAGAAAGGATATCTGCCTGAACAGGTGTGTTTTTTGTTTTTGGTTTTTTTGTGTGTGTTTTTGTTTTTTGTTTTTAATGCAGATGAAAATACCTTGTTCTGGGGAAAAAGTGCCACAAAAAACATTTATGAGTAAGGAAGAGAATTGAGCACCAGGATTTAAGGCAAGAAGGGACAGGTTAACTTTACAATTTTGTGCAAATGCAGTTGGGCTTGTGATCAGGACTGTGCTTATCTATAAAGCTACTAACCCCCGAGCCTTAAAGGAAAGAGGTAAATACCAGCTGCTAGTCTTCTAGTTACACAATAAGAAGGTCTGAACAATAACAGCATTCAACATTTATTCCGGATTGGTTCCTTCAATTCATTGTCCCTGAAGTCAGGAGGTACCTTGCCAGTAAGACACTGCCTTTTAAAATCCTTTCAATATTGGACAATGCCTTGGGTCACCCAGAACCCCATGAATTTAACAGTGGAGGCATTGGAGTGGTCTACTTGCCTGCAAACACAGTGTCTCTAATTCAGCCTCTAGATCAGGAGATCATAAGGACCTTTAAGGCTCATTACACATGGTACTCTATGGAAAGGATTGTCAACCTGATAGAACATCATGAAAGTCTGGAAGGATTATACCATTGAAGATGCCATCGTTGTTATAGAGAAAACCGTGAAAGCCATCAAGCCCAAAACTATACATTCCTGCTGGAGAAAACTCTAGATGTTGTGCATGACTTCACAGGATTGAAGACAGAGCCACTCAAGGAAATCATAAAAGAAATTGTGGATAATGACAAAAAAAAAAAAAAATGTGTGTGTGTGGGAAGGGTTTCAAGATAATGGATCTTGGAGACATTCAAGAGCTAACAGATACCACACCAGAGGAATTAACAGAAGAGGAATGGATGGAAATGTGTTTCTGAGCCAGCGCCAGACTAAGGAAGAAGACGTAGCAGAAACAGTGCCAGAAAACAAATTGGTATCAGACAATCTGGCAGAAGGGTTCTGATCACTAGGATTGCTTTTGACTTCTTTTATACTATGGACCCTTCTTTGACATGGGTACTGAAACTAAAGTAAATGGTGGAAGAAGGATTGGTACTGAGAGAAACATTTTTAGAGAAATGAAAAAGCAAAAGAGACAGGGGCTCCTGGGTGGCTCAGTCAGTTGAGCGTCTGACTCTTGATTTCAACTCAGGTCATGATCTCAGGGTCGTGAGATCAAGCCCCACATTGGGCTCTGTGCTCAGCGGGGAGTCTGAAGATTCTCTCTCTCCCTTTGCCCCTCCCCACACACTTGCTCTCTCAAATAATAAATAAATCTTTTTTTAAAAAAGTCAGAAATTATATTTATGTAAAGTTACATCAAGTGTGCCTGCCTCCTCTTTCATCTCCTCCACCTGTTCATCTTTGCCACCCCGAGACACCCAAGACCAACCCCTCCTCTTCCTCTTCAGTCTACACAATGTGAAGATGATAAGGATGAAGACTTTGATGATGATCCATTTCCACTTAATAGTAAATCCTCATGCTGTTAATACACTAGTTTGTTAATAAACCTATCTGGTGTGTGTGTGTCTTTGTGTGAAAGCAAGAACTGTAGATGTTTTTGGGTCATCATCATCATCCTCGCGTAAGTATTCATCATGTAGAACGTCATGTGCAAGACTTGCATAGAAATGGATAGCTTAACCTTACATAGGCATCAGGTGAGTGATATTTAATATAAAATTACTAGTGTGTTAGTTTTCTTACTGTTTTATAACTTGAGTTTCAAAGAATTACATCACCATACAGTATATCTCTATCTCATAATTGGAGAAATTGTGTTTCAACCTATCATCACAGGTAAGTGGGTTTTTTAAAAAACGTAACAGTATTTCCAGTACTGTTTCATGAATATGTAATACTGTATGCCATAAAAATTTTATAAGGATTCATTCATTTGCATATAGGTAAGGCTACTGTGAAGTGATTTTATCAATTATTAGTCTACCATAAAACAATCATATTGTTGCTTCTTACCAGTGCATGAATCATTATACTTGTAAATAACTATGAATTTCACATTATCTTTTCATTTTTGATATCTACTGTTAGTAATATGTATAACATCTACAGTGTTTTGCATCATATAAGACAGTATGGATAGAGATGCTGATGATTCCTCTTGTAAACAGTTGACATAAAGCATAATACTGTAAATTTTTTTTTTTTTCTGCTTCAGTTTATTTGTTTCAGGGGTACAGGTCTGTGATTCATCAGTCTTATACAATACACAGCACTCACCACAACACATACCCTCCCTAGTGTCCATCACCCAGCCACCCTATCCCTCTACCCTCCTCCCCTCCAGCAACCCTGTTTGTTTCCTGAGATTAAAGAGTCTCTTATGGTTTGTCTCCCTCTCTGGTTTCATCTTGTTTCATTTTTTTCTCTCTTCCTCTATGATCCTCTGCCTTGTTCCTTAAATTCCACGTATCAGTGAGATCCTATGACAATTGTCTTTCTCTGATTGACTTATTTCACTTAGCATAATACCCTCTAGTTCCATCCACGTCGTTGCAAATGGCAAGATTTCATTTTTTGATGGCTGCATAATAATCCACTGTATATATATACCACATCTTCTTTATCCATTCATCCGTTGATGGACATCTGGGCTCTTTCTATAGCATGGCTATTGTGGACATTGCTGCTATAAACATTGGGGTGCAGGTGCCCTTCGGGTCACTGCATTAGTGTCTTTGGGGTAAATACCCAGTAGTGCAATTGCTGGGTCATAGGGTAGCTCTATTTTTAACTTTTTGAGGAACCTCTATACTGTTTTCCAGGGTGGCTGCACCAGCTTGCATTCCCACCAACAGTGTAGGAGGGTTCCCCTTTCTCCGCATTCTCACCAATTTTTTTTGCTTCCTGACTTGTTAATTTTATCCATTCTGACTGGTGTGAAGTGGTATCTCATTGTGGTTTTGATTTGTATTTCCCTGACGCCGAGTGATGTTGAGCACTTTTTCATGTATCTGTTGGCCATGTAAATGGTTTTTTAAAAATGATTTTCTTTTTTTCCCCTCTAGCTTACTTTATTGTAGAATACAGCATATAATACATATACAAAATATGTGTTAATTAACTGTTTATATTATTGGTTAAGTCTTCTGGTCCACAGTAGGCTACTACTAGTTGAGTTTTAGGAGAATCAAATGTTATACAAGGATTTTCAACCTGCCTGGGATGAGGTAGGTGCCCCTAACCCCACATTGTTCAATAGTCAACTGTATTGTGTGTGTGTGTGTGTGTGTATGAGCATACATATATGTGTGTATGTATATATAATCCATATGTATATTATAAGATTCAGGAAATACTCTGGGTTGGGGTTATGGAGTGGAGAAGGATCACATAGGTGTATAAAGATTTATGTCTTTATGCAAGGGTTATGAGATTAACAAACATTAAAATATCAAATAATTTAGCATAATGACATACTAAGGGAGAAAAATCATCTGATAATCTTAGTAGGTACACAAAATCATTTGTTGGAGTCAAAATCCATTTAAAAGGAAAAAAACCTCTTAAACTAGGCATACAAGAGAACTTACTTAATCTGGCATGTGGTAGAAAATACTACTACAAACACCAAACATCCCCCCTCCATGTTTCTTATTACTGGCATCTAATTACTAGCATTGATGTAGTATATTTGTTACAATTGATGAGCCAATACTGATATATTATTGACCAAAGTCCATGGCTTACATTGGGGTTCACTATGTTATACATTGTATGTTACTGGCATATATATGATAAATATCCACCATTACAGTATCCTACTGAATAGTGACACTCTCCTAAAAATCTGTATTCCACCTATTCATCCTTCCCTTCCTCCCCTCCCCGAGCTTGTGGCAACCACTGATCTTTGTACTGCTGCTGTAATGTTGCTTTTTTCAGAATGTCATGTAGTTGGAATGATATAGTAGATAACCTTTTCAGATTTGCTTCTTTCACTTAGTTACAGGCATTTGAGTTTCCTTCCACTTAGTAACAGGCATTTGAGTTTCCTTCATGTCTTTTGATGCCTTGATAGCTCATTTATTTTTAGCACAGAGTAACAGTTCATCGTCTGCATGTAGTTTATTTAGCCATTCACATACTAAAGGACATCTTGGTTGCTTCCAAAACCTTATTCTTAATATTACTTGAAAGTTCAAGAATTCCCATTGAGAATGGGAGCTTGTCAATGACGCTCACTACCAATTCTATTGATCATTGTACTGGAGCTGGCCAATAGTCAGCAAAAAAAAAAAAAAAAAAACCCACAAAAACCATGTTAGGGTTGAGAGGTAAGTAATAAAACTTACTATCCATAGATGACTTGAATGTCTGTATGGGAGGCCCAAAAGAATGTAGAAAATATTTTTAGAATTAATAGAATTGAGCAAGTTGTCCAGATAAAATACCACTATACTAAAACAAGTTGCATTTTTATATGCCAGCAAACATCAGTTAGAAAATGAAAATTTGAAAACATAACATTTATAATAGTATAGAAAAATATGAAACATTGAGATAAATTTAACAAAAATTTACAAGAAACTAAGAAAATGATAAAACTATATTGAAAGAAATTAAGGAGCACTTAAATGAATGGAGAGAGACAGGGGATTAAGATTCATAATGTGAATGTCAGTTTTCCCAAAAATAGAGTCATTGTAATCCTAGTAAAAATCCCAACCTTACTATTTTGTGGACCTTTGATAAAAATGATTCTCAAATTTGTATTGAATTTCAAGACCTAAGTATTGGCCCACTTGTGAAGAAGAATGATAAGGTGGGCCCTCTTGAATATAATGACTTCTAAAGAACTGAGGAGAGTGTGTTTTTGTTACAGGGGTAGAGCAGTAGATCAATGGAGCAGAACAGAGAATTGAGAAAGAGAACCACATGTTATAGGACTCCTGATATATAACAAGGTGGTTTTCAAATAAGTGGAGAAAGGATAGCTTTTTTCAATAAATACTACAATATTAAATATTATTCAGCAAATGGGACAATCGGGTGCCCATATTTTAAAAAACGAAATGGTGGGGGGCACCTGGGTTGTGCAGTAGGTTAAGAATCCGGCTCTTGGTTTTGGCTCAGGTCATGATCTTAGGGTTGTGGGATCAATTGCACAGAGAGCCTGAGGATGTCTCTCCCTCTCCCTCTCCACCGTCCCCCCTCACTCGCATGCTCTCTTTCTCTAAAATCTTTAAAAAAATGAAATGAGACCCCTACTTAACACCATATACAAATTCCAGGAAAATATCTTTGTGTTTTCCACGTAGGGAAGAATTTCCTAAACAAGACTACACTCACATATGCTTGCCAAAAGCAAAATAAAGTGCATGCGTGCATAAAGACACACATATGCATAGCATAATAGAAAAGATTGTTAAATTCATTTACTTTAGGATGAAGAGTTTCTTTTCTTAAAAAAGTTACCGTAAAGACAATAAAGACAAAAGTCACAAACTGAGTGAAGATAATTGCAAATCATATAGTTGACAAAAACTGATATCCAGTATAGAAAGAAAATTCCTACCAAATAACCCAAAATAAAAAGAAGGAATTTTATAAAAAATGGGAAAAACATGAGAAAAGGTACTTCACAAAAGAGAAAATCTGAATGTCAATAAACATGAAAGCATGGTCAACTTAATTATTAATTAGGGAAATCAAATTTAAACTATAATAAACATTCCTATTAGACTGGTGATATTACAAAGTCTAATAATTCCTGGTATTAAGAATTTGGTGCAGTTGGAACTCTTGAGCACTACTGATGAGAATGTAAATTGGCTCAACTACTTTGGAGACTAATTTGGCATTACTTAGTAAATTTAAATATGTGCATATCCTAAGATACAGTGGTTCTACTTCTCAGTTTTAACCAGAGAAAATCTTGCACATATGCACTAGAAGACAAGTGTAAGTGTATTTATAGCAGCCCTAAAATGAAAATGACCCAAGTATTGGTAGAATGTATCACTGTGGTATGTCTAGATGATACTACAACAAAAACGAGATCTACAGTTGCGTGCAACATGAATGTGAAACAAAATTATCAGGCTACAAAAGGATACATGTAATATGATTCCACTTAAGGAGAGGCCCAAATTAGGCAGTATTTTTAAAAATGTATACATAGTTGGAACAGTTACGAAGTCGGAATCAGGGCAGTGGGTTACTCTTGCAGGGGAGGGGAGAGGATGTGACCCTTGGGAGAGGAGCAGCCAGGAAGCTTCTAGGGTTTTGGCAATATTTTCTTTATAAAAAGGTGTGGTGTTTACCTAGGTGCTTGCTTTTTTAAAAATGATGATTCTTTGGAAAATGTATATTTTACCTTCGCGAATATATATTATTAAAAAGAAAACCACAAGCCCAGAATGGTGTCACTTAGGCAAAGTCACCAAGCCAGGGCTTAATACTTAACCTGATTGCAGTTTCAACCTTCCCCAGAGATGTAGCCTTAACCTGTCAGTCAGGCATTTTCTGGTCAGCACCAATGAGGTAATCTGTCACAGGGGTCCTCTCTGTCCCCCAAAGGAAGATGAGGTAATCCACCTACTAAGACCCCCTGCTCTTCCCTCTAAGGGAAAGTCACCTTGCCTAAAACAATCCTTTGTTTTGCTAAAACTTTCTTGTCCCACCCTCCTTCCTATGAAAACCTTCCATTTTATACAACTTCGGAGCTCCCCTCTACTTGCTAGATGGGAAGCTGCCAGGTTCATGCATCCCTTGATAATGGCAATTAGACCGTCAAATTTACTTAGTTGAATTTTGGTTGTTTAGCAGTATTTTACAGTAGAAATACAATAGAAAAGTTTAAATGTGATCACGTATGAAAACTTTTTAACATATGCATGGCATATATTTTTTGTTTTATTATTATTAAAATGTTTCCTTCTAAATAGAGTTGTAGCTGTACCTCACAAGTTTTTCATGTAGTGCTTTGATTTAGGTTGAAGTCTTTTTTTAAAATTCCCTCATAATTTTCTCCTTAAAACAAATATTATTTAGTAGACTATCTTATAGTTTTCAGGTACATAAGATTGCTCCGTCACCCTTCCTCTGTTTTATAATAGTGCTGCATTATACTCAGAAAACATAGTCTCCATGGAGGTAGTGTTTTTTAATTTTTTTTGAGACATTGAATAAGTTTGTTATTTGTAGCTTGAAATAACAATATGTACTTAGATGAATAAAAATACCTTTATTGAAATTCCTGCAGTGAAAATAATCTTGGTATTGCAATCCTGAAACTCTCTACACAATTCTCTCTTTCCCCATAATGGCCTTGACTTTAATATTTCTATTTTTGATAATCTGAAGTTTCTTAGTCCTGTAGCCACAATAATATTGCAGGATAGGCTGTGATTTTCTCTGTTTATATGTATTGTTTAGTGTTAATTTTTTCTTTTGAAGATTTTATTTATTTATTTGACAGAGACACAGTGAGAAAGGGAACACAAGCAGGGGGAGTGGGAGAGGGAGAAGCAGGCCCCCCCGGATCAGGGAGCCCGATGCGGGGCTCGACCCCAGGACTCTGGGATCATGACTTGAGCCGAAGGCAGACGCCTAACGACTGAGCCACCCAGGCGCCCCTAGTGTTAATTTAGAACACGCTCAGCCCATTTCCTTGTCCCTTAGGGGGTGTGTGTGTGTATGCACACACACGTGTGTTTCTAGTTATATAAGTAAAATTTAACTTTTTTATCCTGTTTTATCCAGTTGTCATTCTATGTGAGTTCATGTTGTCTACTAATTTGGTAGAAATTACCAAATTTGTGGAAACAATGTTTTAAAAATTTTAAGACCTGTTTATATATTTAGGGTGATATTATCCCTTGTTGAAAATTTCCCCCTCAATTTGGTATTTTAATTTCAACTTACTCTTCTTTTCTTCATCTCTTTAAGGAACAAATAGCCCCAGCTTTTCCTTCTTTCATCTAGAGTGTTTGGTCTTCTTTTATTGCAGAGAGAAGATGATCATTTGGCAGATAATGAATATAGCCTGGACTGCAGAATCGAGTTGGAGGTTGAAGTATGTGAGCTCTGATTTTTGCCAGTTCCATAAGTCAGTGAATATCACATCTATTCAGACAGCTTCCAGATAATAGATAACTTTGCCATATAGTGACCCCACATTTAAGCATGTCAAGATAATATAACCTTCTGACTCCTTGTCAAAATTTTATCTTTTAAGTGACTTCATAAATATACTGTGCACACTTAAGCAATCCAAGGTAAAACATCTCTTCTGTCTATAGTGAGAGAATAACATTGACATTTGTCAAAGGTCAGGGCTTCAGAAATTTAACATTAATAAATCTGTGAACTGCTAGTATTTTTATATCGTGGTAGTAAAAAAAAAATAGGTTTTTTCTTTTTTAAAAAACATGTTTTAGTTCCTACCAGGAGTTTCTAAGCACATTGTTTTTGTACTAAAATCCAATCTGTTCCATATTTTTGACTCAAAAAAGGTAAATCTTTTCTAAAAAGCAGTCTATTTTTAAGGATTATCTATGTAGAAGGAAAGTCTAGGAAATATGTAAGCCTCAGTACAGGCTTTTCCACATGCGTTGAACTGTTTATATATATACATATGTGTGTGTGTGTGTATATATATATATACACACACACACACATACACACCACATCTTTATCCATTCATCTATCGATAGACACTTGGGTTACATACATATCTTCACTATTAGAAATACTGCTTCAATAAACACAGAGGTGCATATATCTTTTCAAATTGGCATTTTCATTTTCTTTGGGTAAATAACCAGTAGTGGAATTATTGGATTGTATGATATTTCTATTTTTAATTTTTGAGGAACCTCCATACTGTTTTCCAGAGTCGCTGTACCAATTTACATTCCCACCAACACTGTATGAAGATTCTCTTTTCTCTGCATCCTAGCCAACCCTTGTTGTTTCTTTTTGATACTAGCCATTCTAACAGATATAAGGTGATAACCCATGTTGGTTTTGATTTGCATTTCCTTGATGATTAGTGATGTTCAGCATGTTTTCATGTGTCTCTTGGCTATCTGGATGTCTTCTTTGGAAAAATATCTATTCAGATTCTTTGCTCATTTTATTTTTTTAGAGAGCAAAAGGGAGAGAGAGAGCATGTGAGTTGGGGGGAAGGGGGAGGGGGAGAGAGAGAATCTCAAGCAAGCTCCCTGCTGAGCGCAGAGCCCAACGTGGGGCTCAATCTCATGACTTGGAGATCATGACCTGAACTGAAATTTAGAGTCAGACACTCAACTGACTGAGCCACCCAGGCACCCCTATCCTTCATTTTGTTAATGTGGTGTATCACATTGATTGATTTGCAGGATCTGAGCCATCCTGCATTCCACTTTATCATGGTGAATGATCCTTTTCATGTATTTTTGAATATGGTTTGCTGATATTTTGGTGAGGATTTTTGCATCTGTGCTCATCGGGGATATTGGCTTGTAGCTTCTTCCCCCGCCCCCCCTTGTGTTTTTGGTTTTGGTGTTAGGGTAATGTTGGCCTTGTACCATGTATTTGGAAGCTCTCCTTTCTGTTTAGTTTTTTGGGATAATTTGGGAGAGTAGGTATTAACTCTTCTTTAAATGTTTGGTAGTATTTACCTGGGAATTAATCTTGTTCTGGACTTCTGTTTGTTGGGAGTTTGTGATTACTCATTCAATTTCATTACCAGTACTTGGTCTGTTCAGATTTTCTATTTCTTCCTGATTCAGTTTTGGAAGATTTTATGTTTATAGAAATTAGTCCATTTCCTCTATTTTGCCTAATTTTTTGGTATATAATTTTTTGAGGTAGTGGCTTATAATCCTTGTATTTGTATTTCTATGATGTTGGTTGTTACTTCTTCTCTCCCCTCTCTGATGTTATTTATTTAGGTCTTCTTTCATTTTTTTCTTTTTAAGATTTATTTATTTTAGAGAGAGTGCATGTGTGCATGATGTGGGGGAGGGACAAGGGGAGAGGGAGAGAATCTCAAGCAGACTCCCTGCCGAGTGTGGAGCCCCACTTGCGGCTTGATCCCACAACTCATGAGATCATGAACTGAGCTGAAACCAAGAGTTGGACACTCAGCCTGCTGAGCCATCCAGGTGCCCCTTCTCTCTTTTTTTCCTTGATGCATTTGGCTAAAGGTTTCTCAATTTTGTTTCTCTTTTGAAAGAACCAGCTCTTGATTTTATTGATCTTTTCTATTGTTTTTGTCTCTATTTTATTTTTTTTTTCACTTTGATCTTTGTTATTTCCTTCCTTCTACCAACTTTGGGCGTTGTTTGTTCTTTTTCTTGTTCCTTTAGGTGTAAAGTTAGATTTTTTTTTTTTGAGACTTTTCTTGTTTCTTGAGGTAGGCAGGTATTGCTATAAAACCTCTTAGCACTGCTTTTGCTTCTTCCCAAATATTTTAGACATTGTGTCTTCATTTTCATTAGTTTCTTGGTATTTTTTGATTTCCTCATTGATTTCTTCATTGACCCATTGGTTGTTTAGTAACATGTTGTTTAGCCTCCATGTGTTTGTGTTTTTTCCAGTTTTATTCATATAATTGATTTCTAGCTTCATATTATTTTGGTAGGAAAATGCTTGATATGATTTCAATCTTCTTTAATTTATTGAAACTTTTTTTGTAGTCTAACATGCTCTATCCTGGAGAATGTTCCATGCACACCTGAAAAGAATATGGATTCTGCTGCTTTGGATGGAATATTCTGTATATATCTGGTTAAGTTCATTTGGTCTAACTTGTCCTTCAGAGACACTGTTTCTTTATTGATTATCTGCCCGGATGATCTATTCATTGATTTAAGTGGTGTGTTAAGGTTATCTGGTGGTATTGTATTACTGTCAGTTTCTCCCTCTCTGTTAATATTTGCTTTATGTATTTAAGTGCTCCAGTTTTGTGTGCATAGTTATTTACAATCATTATATTCTCTTGTTGGATTGATTTCTTCATCATTATGTAATGCCTTTTCTTTTGTCTCTTATTACAGTCTTTGTTTTAAAGTCTATTTTGTCTGATATAGATATTGCAATCCTGGCTTTTTTTTTCTTTTCCATTTGCATGGAATACCTTTTTCTATCCCTTCACTTTTGGAACTCTTTGGAACTTCTTAATTGTTCTGGGCCTTCTAAATAGTCGTGGCACTTGATATACAGGAATTGGTTAGAAGCAATTTTCTAAGGGCAGCCCACTCAAGTGAAGCAAATAAAAACTTTTTTGTACTCTTAAGACAGACATAATGGGTCCAAGGTGTCATCTTATCATAATTGGTTTTCCTTTCTTGGGAAATGAGGAAGAACTTCAAAACAAAACAACTTTTCTAAAAAACTCCAGTACCGTCTTCAAAGAAATTTTTGAGTAAGTGATTTTGAGGTGGTATTTTTCCTCATATTTAAGTGTAGAATATCATTTGGGAAAGAGGCACACAGGCATTGCTATAATGGAAGAACAACGTGCAATAATCATCCATTAATATGATCTCTTTCTCTTAGAAAAGAAATACTATTTAATGATGAAGGGCATCATGATTTTTCTCAAGGTCTCTCAAAATACTGCTTTCCTCACGTCAATCTGGGGATGGTGGTTAAGTTAGATTAGATATAGTATATCCAGTTTTCTTGCCTCCATCCTGATCTATTCTTTTTTCAGAATACGATCTTTGCCTCTTTGCAGAACCAAAGGGTATTTTTGCCCAGTTGGTGTGTTAAAGGTGATGAGGGTAGCAGACACACCAAAACATGTGTCTTTGGTATAAGGAATATTTTGAGCTGATTATTTTGAGAAACTGCAGACACCCAAGTAACTCTGATAACAGAAGTTTCTCTTTTGTAAGGGAAATTGGCATTAGAAAGGGGGACCTGTACCAGGAGGGGGGACTATCGCTGGAGATCACTCTTTAATCTGAGAGATTTACCTGCCTGGTAGGGCTAATTTTGTTTACTATGCATTTCCTCTTTTCACCTTCTTATGAGTTACCTTCCCTTGCCTTTGAAGTCTCAGATGCTTATCCCTATTCTTAGCTCAGGATGGTATATAAACCATAATTGCTTGGTTGCCTTTTGTACCTCTTACCTTTGTGGGGTTCTCACACATACCTAATTAAAATAATTTTTTTCTCTTGTTATTCTTTCTTTTTATTGTGTGGGGAGTGGTTATCTCAGCCAAGAACCTAGAAGGGTAGAGGGAAATTCTTTTTCTTTTTTAAGATTTTATTTATTTATTTTTGCATGCGCGCAAAAGAGAGAGCACGCACGAGTCGGGTGGGGGAAGCAGAGGAAGAAGCTGAATCCCCGCTGAATAGGGAGCCTGATGTGGGACTCGATCTTAGGACCTTGGGATCATGACCTGAACTGAAGGCAGACGCTTAACCAACTGAGCCACCCAGGCGCCTGGAAAATTATTTTTCTTTCCCCACAGTGAATTCAACCCTCTATTTCTAAAGAAATAGGAAAATTGCTTTCAGTTTTAAAATGGCAAATTTCCTTCTAGTCCTCAAGTTTTCCAAAAAATTGAAGTGTACTTTTAATAAGGGTACTCTATTATAATGGATAAAATGTTAGGATACACGTTAGGTTAAAAAAAAAAAAAAGACAAACAGAAAAAAGTATCCCAATTAAAAAAAAATTATACATAGAAACACAAAGATTATAAAACTGAGTGGGAAATTTTCTTATAAACTGTTAAAGTTATGTTTTGGGGGACACCTGGTTGGCTCAGTTAAGTGTGTGACTTGATTTCAGCTCAGGTGGTGATCTCAGGGTCTTGAGATTGAGCTCTCCCTCATGGGGCTCTACGCTCAGCAGGGAGTCTGCTTCTCCTCCTTCTCCCTCTGGAAATCCCCCCCCCCCAAGTGTGTGTGTGCAAACGCATATGTACTCTCTCTCAAAAAAATAAAACTTAAAAAAACTATGTTTTGGTTTATAATGTTATGTTTTATATTAGGTGTACCTTAATTGAATTGTCTATTTGGAAAATACTTAGAAATTGTTTATTTTTTGTCTTTATGAAAAGTAGTCTTGAAATTAAACCTAACTATTTTTTGGAAACCTTGACCAGAATTGAGGAAATTTGCCACTTTAAATCTCTAAAGTTAGCCTACCTAGGTACAGATCCCAGTTCTGTCCCAAATAATTTGTGTGACCTTTGAAAAGTCACATAATTTTTCTGTGGCTCAGTTTTCTCATCTCTAAAATGGGGATAATTCTAATGACTAGAAGGTACTAGGTTGACAGAATATGCTGATGGCTTTGATAAAGGATACGTGTGTGTGTGTGTGTGTGTGTGTGTGTGTGTGTGTGTGTGTGTGAGAACAGTGTGGTGGTAGAGGAGAGAGAGAGGGAGATGAGATCCAAAGGTTTTGCCCTGTGGCACTCTAATATTTGGATAAGGGGGGGGGAGGGTTACTAGTAAAAGAGATTGAAAAGGATCTATTTATAGGGCAGGAGGAAACCAGCAAGGAGAGTGTGGTGTTTAGAAACCAAGGTCTTTTATGATTAATTGAATTAAATGCTGCTGTGAAGTACATGAAGTAAGGTTTACAGCTTACCATTGGATTTAGCTCTTCAAAAGTGATTGGTGACTTTGAGAAGAGCAGTTGCGGTGGAGGGGTGTGGACGAAAGCCTGACAGGAATGGTTTCAAGAGAGAGTGGAAGGAGAGAAACAGGAGCAGCAAGTATAGACAAAAACAAACAAAACTTTTGCATTAAAGCTGAAAAACAGCAAGTAATATCTTTGCAATAATAGGTGACACTGAGCATTTACTGTGTGACAGACACTGTCTTAGGCACTTGTATTAACTTGTTTAATGAGGAATAAGAAATATAGGCAGTCCTTGCTTTGCACAGTAGTGCAAGACCACGCAAGCTAAAACCATGCAAAGCAATCTTAAACATCAGTGGGAAAGATTACAAATGTTCTGTGAACTTTAAAATTGTTTGTGAAAACATTCAACATTTTAACCAGCTCTTACTGTTGATTATTAATGTATTGGGAAGTGAAAAAATGGTAAAACTAATATTTACTTATGGTACACTGTAACTTAAAACATTAGAAACATTGTAAATTAAAGTGTTATTTCATTGTAAAAAACTTACAAAGATTAGTTTCAACAGTGCTCACCTTCTCATCATAAACTTAGGATAAGCATCTTTTCTGTTTGTCATTCTCCTTTCTGTGTTTAGATCAGTTTCCAACATTTTATCTCTTCCTCTTTAATGTGCAGAGAGTTCATCTAATGGGAAGTTTTTGCCAGTGTCACTTCCTCTAGGACATCTCATTCTTTTTATCTCAACCATTTCCTCATTCATGTTTGTAAATTTGCCTTCACTAAGTTCCTCAGGCTGCATGCATGCCCCTTTGTGGTCTGGGTATGAGTGTGTCCTGCCTGAGCTTTCCATTGCTAATATGCCAAATATGCCAGAGGGTTTGTTTTTGTTTTTGTTTTACATGGAGGAGTCAGGGGAGACAGGAGTGCAGTGGGCAGAAGTAACCTACAAGGGGAAAGACTGTATTTTCAGGGCAGTGTATTCCAACTCCCAACCCAGCTGTGTAGGGCCCTCCAATTATATGGGCCCTGATGAAATGCACAGCGGCTTCAGCTTGTCTTTCCTACTGGTAAACGATTTTTCAGATACGAATTCACCACCTTTACTTGGTCAGTCTGGCTTGTGATTGGTATTGTTGGGGAAATAAAATTGAAAACAAAATCTGCCAACCCAGAAAACCTCTCCACGAAGATGGAAGAACAAACAGTTTTATTATTGTATAAGCATATAACCAAAATTGATGTGCATCCCAGACAATCAGCTAAAGAGAAAAGACAGAAAGGAATCTCACCCTTACATATAGCCAGGCAGATCCAACCTCTCACCTCCATGTACTCGAGATAAATTATAACTAGTCCTCAGGTCAGAGGACATGACAGCACCGTTTGTCACACATAGCTCATCCTAGATTCACTTGGTAATTGGGTTGACCATCTGTGTTTGCTAATTCTCTTTATTCAGAAGAAGAATAAAACTCAAATCTCTGTGACAGGTAGGTAGTTACAATTTGGGGTCAGATGTCCAAATTAAACTCTCATGGAGGCTGAGATAGAGGTGCTATCTTCCTTCATGTTTACATTTTAAAGAGATGGCTGCTAGGTCCTTGAGAAAGACATTCTTGGGTTGTAAAACTGTCAAGACGCTTATTTAGCTTTTGAAAAGATCTACAGACACTTCAAGAGGGCAGAGAAAGAATGTGATTGCAAGTTTTCTAAAGGAGACGCTCAAACAAAAGTGGGACGAGGGGAGAGGTCTCTTTCTTACACCAGAGAAAATTCAACTTTTCTTTTTTTTTTAGATTTGTATTTACCCACACAGTATGTATGATCAGAAACTCTTTGAATGTAGTCCAAAGCTTATTTCTGTTCATTTGATCTCACTGGAGACTGGAGGAGAGCTTGTTATCAACCTCTAAATAATTACTTTGATTTTGAAGATTAAACTTTCTCCTTCAGGCTACTAATTAATTACTCCAATCAATGTTATCTGAGCCCTTTCTTTTCTTGGTGTGTACACTTTATCAACAAATGAAGACATTTTCAGTCATGTTAAACC
Organism: Leptonychotes weddellii; assembly: GCF_054177405.1. Lineage (NCBI taxonomy): Eukaryota > Metazoa > Chordata > Mammalia > Carnivora > Phocidae > Leptonychotes > Leptonychotes weddellii. Next base: position 85,373,338 of record NC_138379.1, on the reverse strand, counting down.
AACCATGCTGTGAGGAAAATCTATATTAAATTCTCTTTGGTTCTGAATGGTGATGAATATTAAACAGATGTTGTGCCCCACTGTCCTGGGCACAAGGGATAAATGGGAACCATGGCAGGCATGGTGTCTTCGCTCCTGGGACTTACTCTCTGGCAGGGAATCTGACATCGAATACATGAGTGCTCCTGGTGGGGTACGGGGCGCTTTGGGACGGAATCATGAATAAGATGCCCTGACCTTGCCTGGAACTGCAGGAGGTCAGATTGTGAAGGTCCTGTAAACCATAGAAGGATTTGGGATTAAAAATTAGTACCTTGGGCCAATCCCTAGAGATTTTGATTCTTTGGATTTGATATAACTCAAGAGGCAACATTTTAACAAGATCCACTCCAGGACTCTGGTGCAGTTAGTCCCAACACACCCCTTGAGACACTCTGGGCTTTTTAAAGCGTTTGGAAAAATTGTAAAGGCAGAGATTAATTATATTTGGATTTAAATGGATTGGTGGAGGGAGGGACTAGGAATGGTCATAGGGTGGTTAGGTGGCTGCGGTAATATTTAAGGACAGAAAAAGGTAGTTTGGACTAGGAGGCATATAGAGAAGTGGCCAGTTTTGAGATAGTGAGGAGGTAAAATAGGATTTTGTGATTGCTTAAATGTGAACGGAGATGTTGAAGGACAGGGAGGTATCAAGGATGAATCCCAGGTTTCAAATTTGAATAACAGGCTGGATGGTGGTATCCTTTCCTGAGATAATACACATTGGAGGAAGAGCACATTAGGGTTGAGGGGTAGGAATGCAGAGTTAATTTTTAGACACAGACACAACCACATGTAACTGTTTAGTAGGCAGTGAGACACAGCACTTTAAAGCTCAGTAGCACTGGACTGATCTATGCTAGAGTTGTGGACTTGAAAGATGGTAATTGAATGGGAACAGACCACCCAAAGGGAGGCTATAGATGAGAAGGGGGAAAGGCCTAGAGCAAAACATGAGCAATGTCAGGATCTATTTTGGTGGGAAGAGGAAGGAGAGTCAGCAGTAGATATCAAAAGGGAATGGCTAGAGAGATGGATGGAAAGGTAGGAGAGTGGGCTGTCCACGTGGGTATCTATGGAGAGTGGCCCCTGGTGGTTTTCTGTACCTATAATTGAGCAAAATCAGGTTAACATTTCAATGTCATTTCCAATCACACCATCTGGAGGGTGAATTTTCTTAGTGTCACATGCAGTGGTTTTATCCCAGGCATCAATCACTCACTGAGAATCTTAAAACATCCCCTTGAGGGGTAAGTGAGTTAATAGAGCCACAGAAATCACCCAACCTCTCTCCTTCCATATGCACATTGTTAATGTTTTCCATCTCTCTTTGGTATCTGGACTTCTCAGGGGCAGACATTCAGTGGCTCTTTGTCCCCATGAATGAAAGCATTGACAGGAAAGGGTCTCAAGTCCTGGCCAAGGGTGATGGCGGTGACTGTCATTTGCCACTACGGGATCGGTTTCTCGGGTGATACTTTTTTTTTTAATTTTAAATTTATTATTTTTATTTTTATTATTTTTAAAAAATTTTATTATGTTATGTTAGTCACCATACAATACATCATTAGTTTTTGATGTGGTGATCCACGGTTCATTGTTTTCGTATAACACCCAGTGCTCCATGCAGTACGTGCCCTCCTTAATATGCATCACCGGGCTAGCCCTTCCCCCCCCCCGCCTCCTCTCTAAAACCCTGTTTGTTTCTCAGAGTCCATAGTCTGTTATGATTCATCTCTCCCTCCGATTCCCCCGCCCCCATTTTTCCCTTCCTTCTCCTAATGTCCTCCATTATATTCCTTATGTTCCACAAATAGGTGAAACCATGTGATAATTGACTTTCTCTGCTTGACTTACTTCACTTAGCATAATCTCCTCCAGTCCCATCCATGTTGATGTAAAAGTTGGGTATTCATCCTTTCTGATGGCTGAGTAATATTCCATTGTATATATGGAC
>NC_138379.1:85331681-85370842 GCF_054177405.1 Leptonychotes weddellii | reverse complement strand
CGGGGAGCCTGCTTCTCCCTCTCCCACTCCCCCTGCTTGTGTTCCTGCTCTTGCTATGTCTCTCTCTGTCAAAAAAATAAAATAAAATCTTTAAAAAAAAAACATAGGGGTGCACATATCTTTTTGAATGTGTGTTTTCATTTTCTTTGGGTAAATACCCAGTAGTAGAATTACTGGATCATATGGTGTTTCTTTTCTTCTTATTCTTTTTTAAGATTTTATTTATTTGAGAGAGCAAGAGTGAAAGTGAGGGAGAGAATGAGCAGGGGGAGGGGCAGAGGGAGAGGCAGAAGCAGGCTCCCTACTGAGCAGGGAGCCCGACACAGGGCTCAATTCCAGGACATCATGATTTGAGCCGACGACAGGTGCTTAACCGACTGAGCCACCCAGGCTCCCCTGGATCATATGGTATTTCTATTTTTAATTTTTTGAGGAACCTCTGTACTGTTTTCCACAATGGTTACACCAATTTACATTCCCACCAACACTGAATGAGAATTCCATTTTCTCTACATTTTTGACAATACTTGTAATTTCTTTTCTTTTTGATATTAGGCATTCTGACAAGTGTGAGGTGATAGCTCATTGTGGTTTTGATTTGCATTTGCCTGATGATGAGTGATGTTGAGCATTTTTCATGTGTCTGTTGGCTATCTGTATGTCTTCTTTGGAAAAATGTCTATTTAGGTCCTCAGCCCATTTTAAATCAAATTATTATTTTTTTTTGGTATTGAGCAGTATACACTCTTTATATATTTTGGATATTAAGCCCTTTTTGGATATATCATTTGCAAATACCTTCTCCCATTCAGTAGTTTGCCTTTTTGTTTTGTTGATGGTTTCCTTTGCTGTGCAAAGGCTTTTTATTTTGGTGTAGTCCCAATAGTTCATTTTTGCTTTTGTTTCCGTCTCCTGAGGAGACATATCTAGAAAAATGTTGCTAAGGCTGATGCCAAAGAAATTACTGCCTATGTTTTCATCTAGGAGTTTTATCGTTTCAGGTCTCACATTTAGGTCTTTAATTCATTTTGAGTTTATTTTTGTGTATGGTGTAAGAAAGTGGCCCAGTCTCATTATTTCACATGTAGCTGAGAGGATGAATATTTTTAATATTTCTTGTGAAAGCAGGAACGAAATTAAAAAAAAATAAAAACTCACAAGTCAAAAAGGTAGATAAAATCCAAATAAGATCAAGAGCATAGAAAGATTGTTTAAAGAAATTAAAAAACCTAAGGTTGAATTTTTTAAAAAAGATTTTATTTTTTAGTAATCTCCACACCTGACGTGGGGCTCGAACCCACAACCCTGAGATCAAGAGATCAATCCCTAAGGTTGAGTTTTAAAATGATGGTTCAACTTTTGGTTTTTTGGCTTTACAGTGGTATGGGAACAATACACATTTGGTAGAAACCATACTGTGAATTTTTTTTTTTTAAATCTTTTTTTTTTTTTTTAAGATTTTATTTATTTGCAAGAGAGAGAATGAGAGACAGAGAGCATGAGAGGGAGGAGGGTCAGAGGGAGAAGCAGACTCCCCGCCGAGCAGGGAGCCCGATGCGGGACTCGATCCAGGGACTCCAGGATCATGACCCGAGCCGAAGGCAGTCGCTTAACCAACTGAGCCACCCAGGCGCCCCCATACTGTGAATTTTTAATTTTGATCTCTTCCCAGGCTAGCAGTGTGTGGTATGATCCTCTTAGGATGCTGGGTAGTACCAGTGTGCCAGAGATCCCAGTCATCCACGCAATTATGAGGGTAAAGAATTGACACAACCATTCTACATCCATATAACCATTTTGTTTTTCACTTTCAGGACAGTATCCAATCAATTACATGAGATATTCAACACTATTATAATATAGGCTTTGTGTTAGATGATTTTGCCCAAGTGTAGGCTGATGTGTAAGTGTCTGAGCACATTTAAGTTGAGCTAGGTAGGCTAAGCTATGATATTCTGTAGGTTAGGTGTGTTCAATGCATTTTTGACTTAAGATATTTTCAAGTTACAATGGGTTTATTAGGACATAACCCCATCATAAGTCGAGGAAGACCTGTACTTTTAAAAACTTCTGGGAAGTATTAAATACACAGGTGTAGAATCTTCCATGAGGTAAATAAGTTTTCCTTTCAAAGGGTCATGGATGGCTTTAAATTCAGTCTGTTTGCAAATTTCTGAAATTTATCTCTCTTCCAAAGGGTAACTAACCACTGGGAGCAGAGGGCTTATCTCAATTTTTGTTTCATTTTTAATTCTCTGATAAACCAAACACCCCTCATAAGCAATATTCAGCACCATTGCTCTCATTCTAGACCTTCCCGTACACTTGCAGGTATCAGATGAATCAGCCATATTTTGCTCCAACCTTGGCATGTGGAGGAATGTAGCACAGGAACTGAGTTAAGTATATTCGTGCGTGGGTTTCAGCTGAAAAATGCATTAATCTCTCAATTTGTGCTCCTTACCAAGTGGTGGTTGTATACCTGCTTTGTCCTCACCCATTTATCAAGTGCCTCCGCTGTAACCATACAAGGTTCAGATATACAGTGATGAAATATTTCCTGTTCTTAAGTAGCCCACAGCCTGGTGTAAATTCAAATATGAAACGCAGTAGCGTAAAGGCTCTTCACCATTGACTGAGGTTAGGGGTGCACCTGCTAGCTCTGAAACAAAGCAGTTAACTGACCTGGGACACTCAAGACACTGGCCTTGTCAAAACTGTGATTTAACAAACTGAGTTAAGCAACTAGAGCTGTCTGTGAAGTCCAGGTGTTACAGAAGTACTCATAAAAGTGTTCCAGAAAATAATTCCCAAGAAATCTCTTTACAAGCAAAGGAATCTACACATCTTGATGACTTGAATTTTGGAGCATTCTCCTTTAGTTTTAGCTGTATTTTGAATATTTCCATATTTTCTTTCTCCCTCCCTCCCTTCCTACATAACAAAATATGCTCCTTTAGTTATGCATCCCTGTTATTAAAGCAGGTGCAAGGTGCCTTAGCTAATATATATATACAACTACTGAGGTCTGGTCCAAGTACCTTCTCTTCATAATGCACACCAAATACTGTCACACTGTCCAAGCTGTCATTCCCATGCCTTTTACCATTGTTTCTTGAATGTGAGTACACTAGAGTTTGGTTGTCCCACACAACTCTTCATGTATGTCATTTATTGAGGTTTTTTTTTTTTTTTTTTGCAGTAAGAGGTAATGACTTTCTTATGAGATCTGAGCATGTAAAATCCACAAGGTTTTCTCGGCATTATTTCTTGGACTCCATACCAATTCATTCAGTCATACCCATTCATGGGGATTAGTTGTAATCCCACCTCGCTAGGTTACAATGATTGCGTTCTCTCACTGTTCCCATTCAGCTACCAGTAATTTTACTCCTTTTTACAACTTGTCTGTCTTTCACTAAGTTTCTATTTTTTTTAAAGATTTTATTTATATGGGACAGAGCACGAGCAGGGGGGAGGGGCAGAGAGAGAAACAGACTCCCCGCTGAGCCAGGAGCCCATGCAGCCGGATCCCAGGACCCTGAGATCATGGCCTGAGTCGAAGGCAGAGGCTTAACTGACTGAGCCACCCAGGCGCCCCACAATTTTTCTATTTATAAAACTTTACTGAACTTTAGATTCTGTTATCTTTTTATTTTTTCATTTCTCACTATCCTAATCTAGTTTCGTATTCCCTATGTTTTCCATAGTTATGGGAGCAACAGTAAGATTTAAAATTTTAATAAATAGATTTGTTAAGGTACTTAAACATTGTTCAAGAAGTAGAAACTGGCACATCTTGAGCCAGACTACTTGACTCACACCCCAGCTCTGCTGCTTGCTGGTTGGGTTAGTCATTTAACCGCTTTCTTTAAACATCTGAAGAGGGAGCATACTAGCAGCAGGTAGGTAATATTCCATAGGGTTCGAGTGAGAGGTTCAGGCATTGGATTCAGGTCTTTTCTCTCTCACTTATTTGCTCCCTGATCTTGGTAAAATTTACTTAATCTTTCAAATTGCTATTTGCTCTTCTGTGCTTCAAGGATTATGCTACCACCTGCCTCTTGTGATTGTTGTATGGAATATGATATGAGTATAAAACATTCAGCACAGTGCCTGGCACACGGCAAGTAGTAAACACATGATAGCTATTCTTAGGAAAAACACACAGCAGGGGCAAAATCAATAAACTAAAAGTCAGATATGTAAAGCACTGTAGCTTTCTAATTTTTCTATGACTGAATTAATATTGTTCTTGCTGTTGAGGGAACAAAAGTCAATTTTCCCATCACCAGCTAATGTCTCTTCCAGTTTATTTTTTTATTTTTTATTTTTTTAAAGATTTTATTTATTTATTTGACAGAGAGACACAGTGAGAGAGGGAACACAAGCAGGGGGAGTGGGAGAGGGAGAAGCAGGCTTCCCGCTGAACAGGGAGCCTGATATGGGGCTCGATCCCAGGACCCTGGGATCATGACCTGAGCCGAAGGCAGACGCTTAACGACTGAGCCACCCAGGTGCCCCATGTCTCTTCCAGTTGAAAATGGTATCATTCAGATTACTTCCCATTTCTTTGTTATTGTTGTTGTTGTTAAATGGACGGTGTTGGGGGATTCCTCTTCCTGCCCTATCTCCCTTGCTCACCCTCCCTTTCTTCTCTTTGTCTAGGTGCTATCTGGGCTCAGAGAGATGGTTACATGATCTCTTGGTAGCAGGAGAATTTCTATCCTAAGAAACCGTTTTCTCTGCTGGTCCCCACTGCTCTGATTGATGTGTGATTCATGCCACCTTATCTCTGAGCGTCCGCTGCCATCCTTGCCTGTTTTCCAGTCGAGGGAAATGCAGGATGATGGTTGCTCCTGGGGAAGTTCTCTGTCATGTCCCACTGAAGACCTGATGTGACCCAGCATCATTGCTCCTCTCTCCCCTCCCCTTATCCCTTGGTGGTGTTTACTTATGTCATTGTTTCCACTCTGTTGTACGTTGGCACAAGATACCTACAAAGCCATCCTTTTATCATAGTTACAAATGGAAAGTGAAATCAAGTCCCCCCCATGGGTATGACCTCAAACTATCTGAGGCATTTTTATTGCACCTTCCCCAAAGTTTGACTGTGGGAGTTGTGGGGGCAGAATTGAGGACTTGCCTTAATGGCTTCTCTCCCTCCCCTCTCCCAGCTGCTTTTCCCATTGGGTAAAGGGCTATCTTCTTTTCCTCTTTAGGTGGTGGGAGGCCCCTATCTTCTTTCTTGCCCACTCTATAGATTTTGTAAAACTCTGATTAAGTTGACCAGACTTGACTCTCTTTGATATATGAAGGGTATTACATATCCTTTGGAGGGTATTGTCCCCTCAAAAACCAAACCAACCAAACAACCAAACCTAGCTTTCAAGTCTTCTGTTTCTGTGTGCTGAAATACTGGTTTGAAGATTAAAACTGAGCAATTCTTCTTTTTCTCCCCAAAATGATGAATACTGTTGATTAGGCAAAAATAGCACAACATATGGGAAATGGAATTTATATCAGTTTACTATTTCAAAATATTATCCTTATTATTTCTATTTGTTATAGAAAGGGGGCGCCTGGGTGGCTCAGTTGGTTAAGTGTCTGCCTTCGGCTCAGGTCATGGTCCCAGGGTCCTGGGATGAAGCCCCGCATCTGGCTCCCTGCTCGGCAGGGAGTCTGCTTTTCCCTCTCCCACTGCCCTGCACCCCTGCTCATGCTCTCTCACCTTCTCTCATAAATAAATTAAAAAAAAAAATCATCACAAAGTAGAAAAATGATCATCTGTAATCCCATCTCCAAGAAATAATCACTGTTAATAATGTTTTCCAGCTGGGTGCTAACTGGGTGACTTCGAGCAAATTACTATCTGATCCTCAGTTTCCTCCTCTGTTAAGTGGGAATAACTCTTCTCTTTCCTAGAGAGGGTTCTTTTGATTCCAGATGGCATTTTTATCATAGAGGAAATGATTATATGTAACTGGTTCTTTTTCTATCTATTCTTGTTGCAACACTCTTATTTTTATTTCTGTATCTTTATAGTACATTTTAACATTTGACAAAACAAATACTCTACATCTTTTATTGTTAACTTATAACCCATCTTTTAAAAATAATTTCTGCCATTTATAACATGTTTATAATGAACATTGGAATTATTGTGTTAACTTCTAAGGCATTTTGTTGGTATTTTCATTAACACGTATATGATACTAAACATTCTAATAAAGAGGTTTTCTTTTCTGACCCTCAGTAAAGTTTGATAGTTTTCATATAAGCTGTTCCAGATTTCTTTATTAAATTGTCTCGTAGACATTTTAGGTTTCTGGTGGTTGTTTAAAATGGGGCGCTTTTTTCCCTGTTAAATTTCTTAACTGATCTCTTGTGGTATATAGAAAAAATGGTTCATTTTGTATATTTCTAATGTAGTTACTTTACCAGTGGTTTTCATTTAATTTACTTGGGTTTTCTATTTAGAGAAGCATCCTCTGAAATTTGTCTCCAGGCTTCTAAAAGTTATCACTTGAACAAATTCTGCTATCCTTTATTGAATTGATTAGAACTTCCAGAAAAGTGCAAGACAATAAGCACGCTGCTCTTGTTCTTGAATTTAATGTGAATGGGACTTAGTATTTCATTATTAATATCTATATGTAAGAAATATTCTCTAATGGATTAAAGAGGTTTGATTCTATTATCAGGAAACTTTTGTATTTAATATTGCATTTATTTTAGTTATTTTTATCTTTGCACTTATTAAAATAATTACTTTTCAATATTCTGAGGTATTGAAGTGATTAATTGGCATATTTAACATGCTACTGGATTAGTATGTTATTTATATTAATAGGGAGATTAGTCTGTGATTTCCTTTTTTTTTTTTTTTTTGTGCTCTACTTGTTGGACTTTGGAATTAGAGTATTGCTGGTTTGGGAAATTGAACTGGGAAGCATGCCATCTTTCTCTATGCTCCAGAACAGTTTAAATTACATGTGAGTTATCTGTCCCTGAAGCTCTGCTAGAATTCACTAGTTAAATTGTTTAGATATGGTACAGCATTTGGAGTTATTCCCTAGGCAAAAATTTTTATTTCTTCCGTAGTTATTGGTATCCAGATGGACTACTTTCTCAAGTTGTTTCTGGAAGTTTATGTGTTCTTAGAAAATTGTGCATTTCATCTGTATTTTCAGAATTTGTAGCTTAGAGTGGTGCATTAAAATTTCTTACACCATTATAAAGTACTTCTATATCTGTGGATAAAGTCTAATCCTCACTTTTAATGATTTGAATGTGTTTTCTATTTAAATCTGCTAGATAGTTTACCATTTATTGATATTTTCAAAGAAATTAGCTCTAAGATTTATTTTTATATTTGTTTATCTTTGAATAATATCTACTTTTATATTAATTTATTTCTCTTCAACCCATAGGCTTCTTTTCTTTTTGACATTTTTTCAAATTTATTTTCATTTTTTTAAAAATATATTGAAGGCTGTGAGACTTCTGAATATAGTTGCCCTCATCATATCAATTTTGATTTATAGATTTTGTTGTTTTTATAGGTTTAATTGCATTGTTTTTAGCTTTTGTAAAAATGGAATATACTTTACAAACAATAAGATGCAACTTAATTGTACAATTTAATGAGTTTTGACAAATCTGTGTAAGCAGGGATGCCTGAATGATCCGACTCTTGGTTTTCTGCTCACCTCGTGATCTCAGGGTTGTGAGATCCAGCCCCGCATTGAGCTCCATGCTCAGTGAGGAGTCTGCTTTAGACTCTCTCTCCCTCCACTGCCCCTCCCCTCCTCACTGGCTTGCTTTCTCTGAAATATATATATATTTATATTTATATATATAAATATATATATATATTTAAAAACAAATCTGTGTAAGCAACATACCAAGCCAGGTACAGAACTTTTCCATCCTTTGAGTTTCCTCATGCTCCCTTCCAGTCAGTCCTCCCTCCCCACCCCGCAAGCAATCACAATTATGTTTTCTATCAACAGAGTCATTTTGTTGATTCTTGAACTTCATACAAATGAAATCAGGCAGTATGTGTTCTTTTTTGTCTAACTTTTTTCCCCTCAGCCTAATGATTTTTAGATTAATCCATATTGTTTGTATCAGAAGTTGAAATTTTTAAAAATTTGAATATAGTTTATATAGAATGTTACGTGAGCATGGAATGTCTTTCCATTTCTTTGGTCATCTTCAATTTCTTACATCAGTGTTTAGAGTTTTCAGAGTGCAGTTCTTTGGTTAAGTCTATTTCTAGGTATTTTATTATTTTTGGTGCACTTGTAAATGAGATTGTTTCCTTAATTTCTCTTTCTGCTTCATTATTGGTACAGAAATACAACATATTTCTGTACATCAATTTTGTACCCTGTGACTTTACTGAATTCATTTATCAGTTCTAGTAGTATTTTGGTAGAGTCTTTTGGGTTTTCTATAAAAAGTATCATGTCATCTGCAATTAGTGAAAGTTTTACTTCTTCCTTACCAATTTGGATACCTTTTATTTCTTTTTGTTGTCTGATTGCTGTGGCTAGGACTTTCAGTACTATATTGAATAAACATGGTGAGAGGAGACAACCCTGTCTTGTTCTTGACCTTAGGGGAAAAGCTTTAATTTTTTTCCTATTGAGTATGATGTTTGCTGTGGGTTTTTCAAATAAGGTCTTTATTATGTTGAGGTATGTTTCCTCAAAACCTACTTTGTTGAGGGTTTTTATCATGAATGAATGTTATACTTCGTCAAATGCTTTTTCTGTATCCCTTGCAATGACGTGGTTCTTATCCTTTCTTTTATTGATATGATGTATCATGTTGATTCATTTGTGAATATTGAACCACACTTGCATCCCAGGAATAAATCCCACTTGATTGTGGTGCATGATTTTTTAATGTATTGTTGGATTCAGTTTGCTAGTACTTTGTTGAGGATTTTTGTATCCATACACATTAGAGATATTGGTCTGTAGTTCTCTTTTTTAGTGGTGTCTTTATCTGGTTTTGGTGTCAGGGTAATGCTGGCCTCATAGAATGAATTTGGAAGTTTTCCTTCCTTTTCTGTTTTTTGGAGTAGTTTGAGAAGAATAGTATTAACTCCTCTTTAAATGTTTGGTAGAATTTGCCTGTGAGGCCATCTGGTCCTGGACTTTTGTTTGTTGGAAGTTGTTTGATTACTGATTCAATTTCATTGCTGGTAATCATTCTGTTCAAATTTTCTATTCAGTTTTGGTAGGTTATGTGTTTCTAGAAATTTGTCCATTCTATGTTGTCCAATTTGTTGGCATATAATTTTTCATAATATTCTCTTAAAATTGTATTTCTGTGGTGTTATTTTTCCTCTTTCATTTGTGATTTTATTTATTTGAGTCTTCTCTCTCTTTTGATGAGTCTGGCTAGAGGTTTGTCAATTTTATTGATTTTTTTTCTTTTTTTAAAAAATTTTATTATGTTATCTTAGTCACCATACAATACATCATTAGTTTTTGATGTCGTGATCCATGATCCATTGTTTTTGTATAACACCCAGTGCTCCATGCAGTACGTGCCCTCCTTAATACCCATCACCGGGCTAACCAATATTGATGTTTTAAAGAATGAATTTCTTGTTTCATTGATCTGTTCTATTTTTAAAATTTCTATATAATTTATTTTTGCTTTAATCTTTTTTAAAATTTAAATTCATTTAGCCAATATAGTACATCATTAGTTTCAGATGTAGAGTTCAGTAATTCATCAGTTGCATATAACACCCAGTGCTCATCACACCACATGCCCTCCTTAATGCCGATCACCCAGTTACCCCATCCACCCACCCACCACCCCTCCAGCAACCCTGTTTGTTTCCTATAGTTAAGAGTCTCTCATGGGTTGTCTCCCTCTTTGATTTCTTCCCATTCAGTTTTCCCTCCCTTCCCCTATGATCCTCTGCACTATTTCATATATATATATATATATATATTTACACACACACACATATACATATATACACACTCATATACACATATGAGTGAAACCATATGATAATTGTCTTTCTCTGTCTTTGACTTATTTCGCTTAGCATAATACCCTCCAGTTCCCCTCCATGTTGATTTAAATGGTAAGATTTCATCCTTTCTGATGGCTGAGTAATATTCCATTATATATATTTACCACATCTTTATCCATTCATCTGTCGATAGACATCTGGGCTCCCCCACAGTTTGGCTTTTGTGGACATTACTGCTATAAACATTGGGGTGCAGGTGCCCTTTTGGATCACAACCTTTGTATCTTTGGGGTAAATACCCAGTAGTGTAATTGCTGGATCATAGGGTAGCTCTATTTTTAACTTCTTGAAGAACCTCCATACTGTTTTCCAGAGTGGCTGCACCAGCTTGCATTCCCACCAACAGTGTAAAAGGGTTCCCCTTTCTCCACATCCTCACCAATGTTTGTTGTTTCCTGACTTGTTAATTATATCCATTCTGACTGGTGTGAGGTGGTATCTCATTGTGGTCTTGATTTGTATTTCCCTGATGCCGAGTGATGTAGAACATTTTTTTATGTGTCTGTTGGCCATTTGTATGTCTTCTTTGGAGAAATGTCTGCTCATGTCTTCTGCCCGTTTCTTGACTGGATTATTTGTTTCTTGGATGTTGAGTTTGATAAGTTCTTTATAGATCTTGGATACCAGCCCTTTATCTGTTATGTTATTTGCAAAAATCTTCTCCCATTCTGTAGGTTGCCTTTTAGTTTTGTTGACTGTTTCCTTTAATCTTTATTATTTCTTTCCTTCTACTAGTTTTGGGTTTTGTTTGATCTTCTTTTTCTAGCTCCTTTAGGTGTACAAGTAGGTTTATTTGAGATTTTTCTTGCTGCTTGAGGTTGGCCATTATTGCTATAAACTTCCCACTTTCAACCACTTTTGCTGCATCCCAAAGCTTGTACCACTGTGTTTGCATTTTTATTTATTTCCATGTAATATTTTATTCCTTCTTTCATTTCTTGGTTGACCCATTCATTGTTTAGTAGCATGTTGTTTAACCTCCATGTATTTATGGTTTTTGCAGATTATTTCTTGTGGTTGATTTCTAGTTTCATAGCCTTGCGCTCAGAAAAGATGCATGGTATGATTTCATTCTTTTTGAATTTGTTGAGACTTGTTTTGTGGCCTAATATGTGATCTATTCTGGAGAACGTTCCATGTGCACTTGAAAAGAAAGTGTATTCTGCTGTTTTAGGATGGAATGTTCTGAATATACCTGTTAAATCCATCTGTTCCAGTGTGTCGTTCAAAGCCACTAGTTCCTTATTGATTTTCTGTTTGGATTATCTGTGCATTGGTGTAAATGGGTGTTAAGGTTCCCTACTATTACTGTATTACTTTCAGTTATTTCCTTTATGCTTGTTATTAACTGTTCTATGTATTTAGGTGCTCCCATGTTGGATGCATAAATATTTATAATTGTTATGTCTTCTTGTTGGATAGTCCCCCTTGTTATTATATAGTCTCTTTCTTTGTCTCTTATTACAGTCTTTGTTTCAAAGTCTATTTTGTCTGCTCTGAGTATTGCTATCCCAGCTTTCTTTTGATATTCATTTGCATGATAAATGTTTCCATCCCCTCACTTCCAATCTGCAAGTGTCTTTAAGTTTGAAATAAGTTTCTTGTAGGCAGCCTATAGATGGGTCTTGTTTTTTCATCCACTCTGTCACCTTATTTCTTTTGGTTGGAGCATTTAGTCCACTTACCTTGAGAGTAATTATTGACAGATATGTATTGATTGCCATTTTGTTACTTGTTTTGTGGTTATTTTTGTAGTTTTTCTATGATTCTGTCTTCTCTTGCTTTCTTTCATTGTTTGTTGTCTTTAGTGATAAACTTGGATTTCTTTCTCTTTATTTTTCCATATCTATTACTGGTCTTTGATTTGTGGTCACCAGTAGGTTTGTGTATAACATCTAATGCATATAGCCATCTAAATGAAGTTGATGGTCTCTTAAACTTGAACCCATTCTTTACTCATTTCCCCCCCATGTTTTAGGTATATGGTGTCATATTTTACATCCTTTTATATTGTGAATCCCTTGACTGAGTTTTACAGATACACTTACTTTTATTGCTTTTGTGTTTTTTACTTTTCAGATTCTCACACTTTTTCCTTTTCACTCAAAGTGCCTCCTTTAATAGTTCTTGTAGGGGTGTTTTGTTGGTCATGAACTTCTTTAGTTTTGTCTGAGAGACTCTTTATCTCTTTTTCTATTTTGAATGATAGCCTTTCTGGATAGAGGATTCTTGGTGGCAGAATTTTGCCTTTCAGCACTTTGAATATATTATGCCATTCTCTTCTGGCCTGCAAAGTTTCTGTTGAAAAATCTTCTGATAGCTTTATGGAGTTTCTCTTGTAGGTCACTTCCCCCCCCCCCTTTTTTTTGCTGCTTTTAAAAATTTTTCTTTATGACTACTCTTTTTCATTTTAATTACTATGTGTCTTGGTGTGGACTTCATTGGGTTTATTTTTTGGGGGTTTCTCTGTGCCTTCTGGATCTGGATATGTTTCCCTCTCCAGACCTGGGAAGTTTTCAGCTATTATTTCTTTAAATAAATTTTCTGCTCCCTTTTCTCTCTTGCAAATGTTATTATGCTTCATGGAGTCACTGTATTTCCTAAGTCTATTCTCATTTTGTATATTTTTTCTTGTTTGCTCGGATTGATTCCATTACTCTGCCTTCTAGGTCGTTAATTTATTCCTCTGCTTCCTCTAGTCTGCTATTCCATCAACTGCATTTTTAATTTCAATTATTGTGTTCTTCATCTCTTCTTTTTTTTAAACCTTTGTGTTAAGGGTCTCACTGATGTTATCCACTCTTCTCAAGTCCAGTGAGTATCTTTATGATCATTACTTTAATTTCTCTATCAGGCATATGAGCTCCATTTCACTTAAATATCTTGCTGTAAATTTTTGTTCTGCTGTTTCATTTGTGACATATTTCTCTGTGTCCTCATTTTGCCTACCTCTGTGTGTCTTTGTGTTAGCAAAGTCAGCCACGTCTCTTGCTCTTGAAAGTAGTGGGTGATGGGGGCACCTGGGTGGCTCAGTCGTTAAGTGTCTGCCTTCGGCTCAGGTCATGGTCCCAGGGTCCTGGGATCGAGCCCCGCATCGGGCTCCCTGCTCGGCGGGAAGCCTGCTTCTCCCTCTCCCACTCCCCCTGCTTGTGTTCCCTCTCTTGCTGTGTCTCTTTCTGTCAAATAAATAAAAATAAAATCTAAAAAAAAAAAAAAGAAAGTAGTGGGTGATGTGTGCACTTTTAACAAGGTTGCACTGGTGATCTTCCACAGGGGACACAGCTGCTGAGGCCATGCTGGCTGGGGCCTCTCCAGAAAGCATGTGTGTATGGGAGCAGTTCTGTAAGCTCTGCTTGCTGGTTCTCTTCCCCAGGGGATGTGCAGAGACCAGGGCCAGCCAGGACTGCTCTGCAAAGTGACCATAGGTGGGGGTACAGTTTTAACAAGATGCATGTGTCCTCCACAGGAGGTCAAGAGACTCCATGTTGGCAAAGTTTGCACTGGTCTTCTAGGGGAGGGGACCCACAGCAGAGGGACTGAGGCAGGACCAGTTGGTGGGGGTGGGGCGTGGTGTAAGCAAGTTAGGTAGTGGATATCTGTTTCCTTCCCCAAATTAGGGAAGTTTTCAGCTATTATTTCCTCAAATAGATTTTCTGCCCCCTTTTCTCTCTTCTTCTTCTTCTGGGACTTCCACAATATGAATATTATTCTGTTTGATAGAGAGTTCCCTAAGTTTATTTTCATTTTGCATAATTCTTTTCTCTCTGTTTTGTTCACCTTGATTACTTTCCATTACTCTGTCTTCTAGGTCACTAATTTGTTCCTCTGCTTCTTTCATCCTGCTGTTCATTCCATCAAGCATGCCTGGGGGCACATGGCTGGGTGAGATGCAGTGGATGTGCATCATGCACAGTGACAGCTGTGCACCCAGCTGGTGAGCAGGGCACACAGGTGGCTTTAACAAAATTTGCCCTGAGCCTAGGGCTAAGGCTAGCAGGCTTGAAGTAGGCAAGTGGTCAGGAGAACTTGTGGGCATGGTGCATTGCTAGTGGATTAGGGAGCAAGTGTCTGTGCAGTCCTTCCTCCCACAGTGTCTCTGTGTTTATGCTGGTGGGGTGGTTTGGAAAATGTCACCTCCCAGCTCCCTCATTTTCAGACAGTTCCCCAGCACACTCCAAAATCAGTATGAACAGATCTGTTTCCCATTTCCCCCTGGCATTGTGTGAACTGTTTTTATGTTGCCTCTTCGTGCAGGCTGCTGTCCCTTTAAGGGCAGAGACCTAGTTATCACTCACCCTCCTGGCTCACCTAGTGCTGAGTCAGCTGACTTTTAAAGCTCTAGGCTCCAAGTCCCACTGTTTTTACAAACCCACAGAATTCAGCCTGTCTGATTTTTAAAGCCAAACATTATGGGGATTAGTCTTCCCCATGTGAGCTCCTGGTGCAAGGGCCGTGTCTCTGCCCTGTCTGAGTGCACAGCTCCCTCCCTCTTGTGGGCAGTCTCCTTCTACCTTTCTGACCTTCCTAAACTTTCAGATTCAATTTCTTCTCTGCATTTAGTTGTGGAGTTTGTTCTGCCGGTGTTCAGATCACCCTCTGGTTTATTGACTTGGTTGTAGATGATAGTTGAGAAGGTGGGACAGGGTGAGCTCAAGATCCTCCTCCACCACTACCGAAGCCCCTCCCCTGCTTTTAATAACTTTAAATAATTATATTCTTTAGTGATAACTCTCACATGAAGTTATTGGAGTTCTAATTGCAAGATATTCTTATGTAGGATGGTTGTCTTGTGTAATTCTGGATTGTGATTTTATGATTGGTTGAATTTATCTATGATAATCCTGTGTGGTTTGTTTTGAGTGTATGAATTCAGGAAGAGTTTGCATTTGTTTCTGTTAAATTACCTTAAGGAATTATTCCCAGCGTGCTTGTTTACTTTCTTTGTTATTGGGTTGGGGTTTCCTGAATTGAACAGATAGTATAGATCAGAATTTCTTTATCAAGGCAGGACACAGGTGAGATTTTGCCTTCTTTACAAGAGATTAGGACAAAACTGAGAAGCTTCTTTGTTATCTTTCATTATCAGTGGGTATATTTTTTCCAGTCTACCCCTTTGGAGATTTAGGCTTATGCAGGGATTTCAGGCCCCAAACCCTATATCCTGTTGAGTTAAAGCCAAGAAAGTAGTGAGACTGGAAGGTAATAAATAAGGGGCAAAGATGGTAGTATATGAAGCCAGAGAGGTAATGAGAGGCAAGAACATGTAGGGCCTTGTGAGTCAGGATGAGATCTTTTGCTCATACTCTGAGTAGATGAAAAATCACTGGAGGGTTTTGAGCAAAGGTGTGACATGTAAGAATGTGACCCAATTTATATTTTAAATGGATTTTTCTGGATGTAGTTGAAAAATGGACTATAGTGCCCAAGATTGGAAACAGGCAGACAAAAATTGAATGCCATTGCAATAGTGTAGGTGAGGGATGATGATGGGGTACACACATTTACAATGAAGGTGGTGAAAGGTCATAAAATTCTAGATATTGTTTGAAGGTGAAGAAAATAGGATTTGATGGGGGAATTAATGTCAAGCATATGTGGGAGACTTCATAGTTTTCAGGCCTGGATAACTGGCAAGAAATGCATTGCTGTTTGTTGAGATGAGGAAAACAGGATAGAACAGATTTATGGAGGAAAACCAAGAATTTGGTTTTGGACACTTAGGGCTTAAGCTTGAGATGTATGTTATGCCATTCAAATTGAGATGTTGATTGGCAGTTGGATATGTCAGTCTGGAAGAGTTCAGAGGAAATTGCCCACATTATATGTGTAGATTTGGGACTTGTCAGGTTATACATAGTATGAAATTCCATGGGACTTTGTAAGATTATCCATGCAAAAAAGGTGTTTGTTATAAATCATCAAAAATTTCTAACAGATGTATTTTAGATTATATTTGTCTATATTAGGAGAAATACAGGTATGTTCTTTTTAAAAATTGTGGTAAAATACATATAACATAAAATTTACCAGTTAAACCATTTTTAAGTGTACAGTATTGCTAAGTATATTCACATTGTTGTGCACCAATTTCCAGAACTTTCTCATCTTTCAAAATGGAAACTCTATATGCATTAAATAATAACTCTTCATTCCCCTTTTCCTCTGGCAACCACCGTTCCACTTTCTGTTTAGATGTTTGACTATTCTAGATACCTCATATAAAATGAAATCATAAGGCACTTTTGCCTTTTTATGATGAGCTTATTTTACTTAGCATAATGTCCTGAAGTTTCAAACATGTTATACCATGTATCAGAATTTCCTTCCTTTTTAAGACTGAATAACATCCCACTGCATGTATATGTCACATTTTGTTTATCCATTCATCTGTCAATTGACATTTGAATTGCTTTCACCTCTTGGCTATTGTGAATAATGCTATTATGACTGTGGGCATGCAAATATATTTTTGAGACCTTGCTATCTTTTGGATTTATATCGAGAAGAGGTATTGCTAGGTCATATGGTAGTTCTATTTTTATTTTTTTGAGGAACTGCCATACTGTTTTCTTTAATGGCTACACCATTATACATTTTCACCAATAGTACACGAGGGTTCTAATTTCTCCACATCCTTGTGAACATTTGTTATTTTTTTTAAAGATTATTTAGAGAGAGCGCGTGAGTGGGGGGCAGAGGCAGAGAGAGAGAGAGAGAAATAACCTCAAGCAGACTCTGCACTGAGCATGCAGCCCAATGTGGGTCTCGATCTCATGACCCATGAGATCATGACCTGAGCTGAAACCAAGAGTTGGATGCTTAACTGACTGAGCTACCCAGGCACACCTCTGTTTGTTTTTTTAAAATAACATCCATCCTAATGGGTGTGAAATGATATCTCATTGTGGTTTTGATTTACATTTCTCTAATGATTAATGATATCAAGCATATTTTTTATGCTTATTGACATCTGTATATCTTCTTTGGAGAAACGCCTTTTTAAGTCCTTTACCCATTTTAAAATCAGATTATTTGGATTTTTGTTATTGTTGACTTATAGGAATTCTTTATTCTGGATATTGGCTTCTTATCAGATGTTTGATTTGTAATTATTTTCTCCCATTCCATAAGTTGCCTTTTCATCCTGTTGATTGTGTCTGATGCGCAGAGGTTTTGAAATTTGATGTAGTCAAAATTTACCTATTTTTGCTTTTGTTGCCTATGTTTTTGGTGTCATATCCAAGAAATCATCATCAAGGTTCAATGTTATAAGGCTTTCTCTGTTTTCTTCTAAGAGTTTAATTATTTTAGGTCTTATGTTTAGGACTATGATGCATTTTGAGTTATTTTTTTCCTATGGTGTAAGTAAGGTAAGGATCAAACTTCATTCTTTTTGCATATGGATATCTGTTTTTTTCAACACCATTTGTTGAAAAGACTTTCCTTTCCTCATTAAATAGTCTTGGCACCCTTGTGAAAGATCATTTGACCATATATGTGAGAGTTAGGAGTATATTCTTGATTGATCCAACTTATTGATTCTCCATTAAACAAGTTCATTTTATTTTGCCTACTAAATATCTTTTTCTGTTGAAGTATAGTTGACACATAACATTAGTTTCAGTTGTACATCATAGTGCTTTTGCGATTATGAAATGTTCAACACGGTAAGTTTAATTACCATCTCTCATCATGTTACTATGATATTATTGACTTTATTTTCTATGCTGTACTTTTCATCCTCATGAGTTATTATATAAGCATAAATTTGTACCTCTTAATCCGCTTTATATATTTCACCGATCCCCCCATCACCTCTCTCTGGCAACCAGTAGTTTGTTCTCTGTGTTTAAAAATTTGTTTCATTAAGGAGGACACTTGTGATGAGCACTGGGTGTTGTTTATAAGTGATGAATCACTAAATTCTACACCTGAACCTAATATTACACTGTATGTAACTAACTGGAATTTAAATTAAAATGTGAAACTAAAAACAACAAATAAAAAATATTTCATTTTTTCATTCATTTGTTTTTTAGATTCCACATATAAGTGAAATTGTATGGTATTTGTCTTTGTCTGACTTATTTCACTTAGCATAATATCTTCTAGGTCCATCCATGTTTTCACAAATGGCAAGATTTCATTGTTTTTTTTATGGCTGAGTAACATTTCACTGTATACATACACATCTTATTTATCCATTTATCTGTTGATGGACACTTGGGTTGCTTCCATATCTTGGCTGTTGCAAATATATCTTTGTAAATTAGTGTTTTCATTTCCTTTGGCTAAATACCCCATAGTGGAGTTAGTAGATCATGTGGTGTTTGTATTTTTAATTTTTTGAGGAATCTCCATACTGTTTTCTACAGTAGTTGCACCAGTTTACATTCCCACCAACAGTGCTTGAGAGTTCTCTTTTCTCTACATCCTCTCCAACATTTTTTATTTCTTGTCTTTTTGATGCTAGCCATTCTCAGTTGTGTCAGGTGCTATCTCATGGTGGCTTTGATTTGCATTTCCCTGGTAATTAGTGATATTGAGCATGTTTTCATCTGTCTACTGGCCATCTGTATGTCTTCTTTGGAAAAATGTCTATTCAGGTGCTCTGTTCATGTTTTAATTGGATTTTTTTTTTTTTTTTTTTTGGTGTTGAGTTGTGTAAGTTCTTTATATATTTTGGATGTTAACCCATTATTGGATATATTATTTGTAAATATCTTCTCCCTGGTAGTTTGCCTTTTTGTTTTATTGATGATTTCCTTTCCTGTGCAAAAGCTTTTTATTTTGGTGTAGTCCAAATAGTTTATTTTTGCTTTTGTTTCCCTTACCTGAGGAGACATATCCATAAATTATGTTGCTAAGGCTGATATCCAAGACATTACTGCCTATGTTTTGTTTTATGCTTTTATGTTTTCAGGCCTTAGATTTAGGTCTTTAATTCATTTTGAGTTTACTTTTATGTATGGTGTAAGAACGTGGCTCACTTTTATTCTTTTCCATGTAGCTGTCCAGTTTACCCACACCATTTACTAAAAGGATCTTTTCTGCACTGTATATTCTTGCCTTCTTTGTCATAGGTTAATTGACTATATAATTGTGGGTTTATTTCTGAACTCTCTATTCTGTTCTATTGATCTATTTTTATGCCAACCGTACAGTTTTGATTTCAACAGCTTTGTAGTATATCTTGAAATTTGGGATTGTGATATCTTCCGCTTTGTTCTTCTTTCTCAAGATTTCTTTGGCTATTCAAGGCCTTTTGTGGTTCCATATAAATTTTAGGATTATTTATTTTAGTTCTGTGAAAAATGTTATTGGTATTTGAAAAGAAATTCCATTGAATCTGTAGATTGCTTTGGGTTAATACGGATATTTTAGTGATATTAATTGTTCTAGTCTGTGACCATGGTATATTTTTCCATTTGTGTCATCTTCAATTTCTTTCATCAATGTCTTGTATTTTCAGAGTATAAATCTTTCATCTCCTTGGTTAAATTTATTGTTCAGTTTTATTTTTTGTGTGTGTATAATTATAAATGGATTATTTTCTTAATTTCTCTTTTTGCTACTTAGTTACTAGTGTATAGAAATGCGATGGATTTCTGTAACTGATTTTGTATCCTGTAACTATACTGAATTTATTTATTAGTTTTAATAGTTTTTTGGTGGAGTTTTTAGGGTTTTTATATATAATATAAAATTTTTTATGTCATCTGGA
The DNA here is from genome assembly GCF_054177405.1 of Leptonychotes weddellii. Taxonomy (NCBI): domain Eukaryota; kingdom Metazoa; phylum Chordata; class Mammalia; order Carnivora; family Phocidae; genus Leptonychotes; species Leptonychotes weddellii. The sequence goes on along the minus strand of NC_138379.1, from coordinate 85,351,049 downwards.
ATTTTTTATGTCATCTGGAAATAGTGACAGTTTTGCTTTCCATTTTGAATGCCTTTTCTTTTTCTTGTCTGATGCCGTGGCTAGGACTTTCAGTAGTGTGTTGAATAAAAGTGGTGATAGCGGACATCCTTGTGTTGTTCCTGATCTTAGAGGAAACTCTTCATATTTTCACCATTGAGCATGATGTTAGCTGTGGGTTGGTCATATGTCCTTTATGATGTTATGTTTCCTCTAAACCTACTTTGTTGAGATTTTGTATTATGAATGGATGTTGTATTTTGTCAAATGACTTTTCTGCATCTGTTGAGATGATCACATGGTTTTTATCTTTCCTCTTGTTAAGGTGATGTATCACATTGATTGATTTGCAAATATTTAACCACACTTGCATGCCTGGAATAAATCCAACTTGATCATGATGGATAATTTTTTTAAAGATTTTGTTTATTGGGGCGCCTGGGTGGCAGACTCAGTTTCAGCTCAGGTTGTGATCTCAGGGTCTTGGGATTGAGCCTCATGTCAGGCTCCATGCTCAGTGTGGAGTCTGCTTGAAAGATTCTCTCTCTCTCCCTCTGCCCCTCTCCACCACATGTACACATATACACACTTTTTCTTTCTCAAAAACTAAATCTCTTATAAAAAAGATTTTATTTATTTGAGAGAGAGAGAGTGAGTGAGGGAGTGAGTGAGTGAGGAGGGGAGGGATAAAAGGACAGGGAGAGAGAATCTGAAGCAGACTCCCCATTGAGCATGGAGCCAGGACTGTGAGATCATGACCTGAGCTGAAACCAAGAGTTGGATGCTTAACTGAGGCCCCCAGGCACCCCCATGGTGGATAATTTTTTAAATGTATTGTTGAATTTGATTTGCTAATATTTTGTTGAGAATTTTTGCATCGATGTTCATCAGGAGCATTGGCCTGTAGTTTTGTTGTTTTGTTTTGTAGTGTCTTTGTCTGGTTTGGTATCAGGGTAATACTGGCCTCACCAAATGAATTTGAGAGTTTTCCTTCCTCTCCTTTTTTTTTTTTTTTTGAATAGTTTGAGAAGAGGCATTAACTGTTTTTTAAATGTTTGGTAGAATTCACCTGTAAGTCCATCTTGTCCTGCCCTTCTGTTTGTTGGAAGTTTTTTGACTACTGATTCCATTTTGATACTAGTAATTGGCCTGTTTAGATTTTTCCTTTTTTCTTGATTCAGGTTTGGAGGATTGTATGTTTCCAGGAATTTATCCATTTCTTCTAGGTTATCTAATTTGCTACCATATATTTTTTCACTGAAGTCTCTTATAATTCTTTGTATTACTGTGGTGTCAGTTATTATTTCTCCTCCTTCATTTCTGATTTTGAGTCATCTCTTTTTTTGTTGATGACTCCAGCTAAAGGTTTATCACTTTTGTTTCTCTTTTCAAGTAAACAGCTCTTGGTTTCATGGATTTTTTTTTATCAGTCTCTTTTTTCTTTATTTCTTCTCTAATCTTTATTATTTTCTTCCTTCTACTAACTTTGGGCTTTGTTTCTTCTTTTTCTAGTTCCATTAGGTGCAAAGTTAGATTGCTTATTTGAGATTTTCTTGTTTCTTGATGTAGGTCTGTATTGCTATAAACTTCCCTGTTAGAACTGCTTTTGCTGTGTGCCTAAGATTTTGGATCATTGTATTTAATTTTCATTTGCCTCGTTGTATTTTTTAATTTCCTCATTGATTTTTTGGTGGACCCATTCATTGTTTAATAGCATGTTGTGTAGCTGTCACATGTTTGTGGTTTTTTTTCCAGTATTTTCCTTGTAATTGATTTCTAGTTTCATATTGTGATTAAAACATATTATTGATGTGATTTCAATCTTACATTTATTGAGACTTTTTTATTTTTTTATTTTTTGTGGACTAACATGTGATACTCCTGGAGAAAGTTCATGTGCACTGGAAAAGAATGTGTATTTTGCTGTTTTTGATAGAATGTTCTGTATATATCCTTAACTTCATCTGGTCTAATGTGTTGTTCAAAGCCACTGTTTTGTTGTTGATTTTCTGTCTGGATGATCTATCCATTGATGTAAATGGGGTATTAAAGTTCCCTACTACTGTTGTATTATTGTCAGTTTTTCTCTTTATGTCTTTTAATATTTCCTTATGTATTTATATGCTGTTATGTTGGGTGCATAGATATTTATAATAGTTATAGCCTCTTTTTGTAATTGATCCCTTTTTCATTATGTAGTACACTCTTTGTCTCTTGTTACAGTCTTTGTTTTAAAGTCCATTTTGTCTGGAGCACCTGGGTGGCTCGGTTAAGCGTCTGACTCTTGATTTCAACTCAGGTCATGATCTCAGGGTCATGAGATCAAGCCTCGTGTTGGGCTCCATGCTAAGCATGGAGGCTACTTAAGATTCTCTCTCTCCTTCTGCCCTACCCTGTGCTCGCAGTATAGAAATAAATAAAATCTATTTTGTCTGATATAAATTTTGCTCCTCTCTCCCATTTTTTGCTCCATTTGCATGGAATATATTTTCCATCCCTTCTCTTGCAGTCTGTATGTGTCATTGGGTCTGAAGTGAGTCTCTTCTAGGCAGCATATAGATGGGTCTTTTTTTTTTTTTTCATCCATTCATTCAGCCTATTTCTTTAGATTGGAGCATTTAGTCCATTTGCTTATAAAGAAATTATTGATAGGTATGTATTTACTGCTATTGTTTTCTGGTTGTTTTTGTAGTTCTCTGTTCCTTTTTTCTTGCTCTCTCTGATTTGATTGCTTTCTGTGTTATGCTTGGGTTCCTTTGTCTTTATTTTTTTGTGTATTTATTATAGATTTTTGATTTACATTTACCATTAGGTTCATATAAACACCCTATGTGTATTGCAGTGTATATTAAATTGATGGTTAAGTTCAAATACATTCTAAAAACACTAAATTTTTACTTCCCCTTCTTTGTTTTATGTATATGATGTTATATTTTATATTTTTTTAAAAAAATGTGTATCCCTTGACTTTTTGTAGATATATTTGATATTACTAATTTTGTTTTTTAACCTCCATACTGGCTTTATAAGTGGTTAAGATGCTGTCTTTACTATGTGTTTGCTTTTAGTTGTGAAATTTCTTTCATAATTTTCTCCTAGTTAGGGCCTTTTTCTCCACTTGAAAAATTCCTTTTAACATTTCTTTTTAAGGCTGCTTTAGTGGTGATGAACTCCTTTAAGTTTGTTTGTCTGGGAAACTCTTTATCTCTCCTTCAATCCTGAATGATAATCTTGTCAGGTAGCATTGTCTTGGTTGTATTTTTTCTTTCAGCACTTCTTTTGAATACATCATGCTACTTGGAATATATCATGCTACTCTCTTCTAGCCTACAAAGTTTCTGCTAAAAAATAATCTGATAGCCTCATGGGGTTTTCCTTCCATGTAACCATTTTGTTTTGCTGCTTTTAAAATTCTCTCTTTATGATTACTTTTTGCCATTTCAGTTATTATGTGTCTTGGTATGGACATCCTTGGGTTCATCATGTTAGGGGCTCTCTGTGCTTCCTGGACCTGGATATGTATTTCCTTCCCCAGATTTGGGAAGTTTTCAGCTATTATTTCTTCAGATAAATTGTCTGCCTCTTTCTTTTCTCTTTGGGATCCCTATAACGCAAATGTTATTACATTTGATGTCACACATTTCCCTTAACTTACTCTCATGTCACACATTTCCCTTAACTTACTCTTTTTATTTTTATTTTATTTTTAGAGAGACAGCACACAAGTGGGAGGGGAGGGGCCTCTAGTTTGAAAGGATGTATGGTGTGTTCAGCCAATAAGTGAAAAAATCTTTACTCCTACTCACCTGAAATCATACAATCATAACACCACTCTAAAGAAATGATATGAAGAGAAGAGATGAGAAGATGAAACAGATAACATACCTTTTATAAATCATAACAGCACTGAACTTTTCTGTAGTTACGGAAAACTGAAAAATAATGGACTTTAAAATTTTGAAGGAAAACCATTATCAACCCAGAATTCTAGACTCAGCCAAACTATCCAACAGATGCCACAGTAGAATAAAAATACTTTTGGATAGGTAAGAAGTAAAAATTAAAATTTTTCCCTTATAAAGTTTTGTGAAGATAGCTTGATCAAAATGAGGAGTAAACTCAAGAGAGAGGAGGTGCTACACAGGAAAGTGGTGGGGGGGTGGGTGTGTTCCCCAGGTTGGTTACCCTGTCCAGCGGATAGAGAGTAGCCATTTCTGACTGGAATAGATGTATAAAATGCTCTGGGGAAGAATTCTGCTGGATAAAGATAGACTTGAAACACTGATGTCAGTGATGTTTTAGAAAATAAAATTGGAAGAATTTTCACAGAGATGATGGAGGATGTGGTCAAATTAAAGATAAATACATAGAAAATGAAGAAAATAAAATTTAAATAAAACCAAAAATTTGTGATTTGGGGGGAGGGTAGGTATGCTATGTGGCTCAACAGATAGCAAATTGAATTTGCAATGTATACACTACTAATTTAACTAAAAAGCTCTTGTACATACAGTTGACCCTTAAACAACACAGGGGTTGGGGTACCAATGATCTATATAGTCAAAAATCTGTATAAAACTTTTGGCTTCTGCAGAGCTTAACTGCTAATAACCTGTGGACCAGAAGCCTTCCTGATAGCATAAATGGTTGATTAACACATATTTTGTATGTTATATATATTATATATTGTATTTTTACAATAAAGCGAGGTAGAGAAAAAATATTTTTAAGAAAATTATAAGGAGAAAAAACATTTACAATACTGTACTGCATTGAAACTATAAGTTTATGTTGTCTGTTTACAAGATGAACTGTCAGTACCAACATCAATATTGTCTTGTGTGATACAAAACACTGTAAATATGAATTTATTACTAACATTAGACATCAAAAAAGAAAAGATAATGTGAAAAAGAAACTATGAATTTCTTGTAATTATTGTAATGATTTTGTGTAATGATTCATGCACTGATAATGCAGAGCAAGCAATGTGATTGCTTTATGGTAGCCTAGTGTAATTTGATACAATTACTTCACTGTAGCCTGGCCTATCCACTAATGAATAAGTTGTTATAAAAATGTTAAAGCATAGTCATAGTCATTATACTGTACTGGAAACATTGTTAAATTAAAATGAATGTTGACTAACATAACACAATAAAATAAAATTTTAAAAAAAGTAAAAACTAAAAATTAAAAAAAACCAAAAACCCACTTACCTGTGATGATAGGCTGAAACACAGTTTCTCTAATTATGAGAGAGAAGCAAACTGTACTGTGATGTAATTCTTTGAAAGCAAAGTTATAAAACAGAAAACCAACACATTAGTAATTTTATATTAAATATCACTCACCTGATGCCTACGTAAGGTTAAGCTATCCATTTCCATGTAAGTCTTACACATGATGTTCTACATGATGAATACTTAGGTGATGACGATTATGGATGACACAAAAACATCTACAGTTCTTGCTGTACATTTACTAGATTTTCATACAAAGGCACTCACACATATGCAACAGATAAGTTTATTAACCATATGACATGATTATTCATTAAGTGGAAGTAGATTATCATAAAGGTTTTCATCCTCATCATTTTCAAATTTAATAGACTGAGGAGGAAAAAGAAGGGTTGGTCTTGCTCTCTTGGGTAGCAGAGGCAGAATAGGTAGTGGATGTGGAAAGAAATATGGAAACACTTCATGGAAAAACATCATAATTTCTGTCTTTTTGCTTTTTTATTTCTCCAGAAATGTTTCTGCATAGTACCAATCCTTCCACTATTTGCTTTAGTTTCAGTACCCATATCATAGTAGGGTCCACATCATAAAAGAAGTCCAAAGCAATCCTGAATGATTTGGAACCCTTCTGCCAGATTGTCTAATATCAATTTTTTTCTGACACTACTTCTTCTATGCCTTCTTCCTCATTGTCTGGCACTGGTTCAGAAGCACTCACCTCCATCAAGTCGTCTTCTGTGAATTCCTCTGGAAAGGTGTCTATCAGGTCTTGAATTTCTCCAAGATCCATTATCTTGAAACCCTTTACCCCCCAATCTTTTTTTTTGTCATATCCACAATCTCTTTTATGATTTCCTTGAGTGGCTCTGTCTTAAATCCTTTGAAGTCATGCATAACATCTGGACACAGTTTTCTCTATCAGAAATGTATCATTTTGAGTTTGATGGCCTTCAAGGCCTTTTCTCTATAAACAATGGCATTTTCAATGATGTAATCCTTCCAGACTTGCATGGTGTTGTAATTTTCAGGGTTTCTTCCATAGTGTTGATAATCTTTTCCCTACAGTACCATGTGTAATGAGCTTTAAAGGTCCTTTTTCACTCCCTGATCTAGAGACTGAATTAGAGACATTGTATTTGGGGGAAGGTAGACCACTTTGACACCTTTGATGTTGAACTCAGGGTTCTGCATGGCCAAAAACATTGCCCAATATCAAAAGAACTTTAAAAGGCAGTCTTTCACTGGCAGGTTGCTTTCTGACTTCAGGGACAAAGCATCAGTAGAAACAACCCTGAAGAGTTCTCACTGTCCAGGCCTTCTTATGTACAACCAAAAGACTGGCAACTGGTGTTTATCTTTCTCAAGGGTTAGAAGCTAGCAGCTTTATAGACAAGGGCAGTCCTGATCACAAACCCAACTGCATTTGCACAAAATGGCAGAGTTAACCTATCCCTTTCTGTGTTAAACCCTCATGCTCACTTACTCATAAATGTCCTTTATGGCACAGCCCCCCACCCCTGCTGCCCCCAAATAGAGCACTTTCATCTGCATTAAAAACCTGTTCAGGCAGAAATCATTTCTCAGTGATTTTCTTAATAGTGTCTGGAAACCCATCTGTTGCCTCTTGGTCAGGTGAAGCTGCTTCTCCTGTTAGCTTGACATTTTTAAAGTCAAACTTCTCTCTCAAATTATCAGACTATCCTTTGCTGGCATTAAATTCCCCAGCTTTAGATCCTTCACCTGCCTTTTGCTTTGTCATATAATGACTTCATTTTTTTCTTGAATCATTAAGGGTCTATAGCTATGCCTTTCTTACAGCAATCCTTGCACCCCCATAAAAGCTGTATTTTCATTATGAGATAGAAAGGCATTTTGCAAAATGTGCAGTTTTCGCTCCTGCTGGCATAGCTGCAGTGACAACTTTGCAAATTTCCTTTTATTTTTTTTTTACAGTGGTCTTTACACTGGCTTATTTTTTTTTTTAAGATTTTATTTATTTATTTGATAGAGAGAGACACAGCAAGAGAGGGAACACAAGCAGGGGGAGTGGGAGAGGGAGAAGCAGGCTTCCTGCTGAGCAGGGAGCCTGATGTGGGGCTCGATCCCAGGACCCCGGGATCATGACCTGAGCCGAAGGCAGACGCTTAACGACTGAGCCACCCAGGTGCCCCTGGCTACACTTATCTTGAAATGATGGGCAAACCACAGCTGCAGACTATGGTACATACCAAACAAGTCAACTTTTCCTTATAATGTCAGGCTATTCTCTACTTTTTGGGGGCACTCCCAGAATCACTAGTGTCACTTTGTATGAGTCCCATGGTGTTATTCAAGGTTTATGGTATTGCACAAGACACAATAAAAAATGTGAGAACCTCAAGAGATTACTTTTTACTATGATACATAACTTATTGGAGAGAGAAACTGTTCATGCAGGGATGATTACCAACCTAGGGCATTTTACATGAATACTCACAACACTTGAGCTTACCGCAATAGCAACAGGAGGTAGCTACCAAAATTAGGATAGTAGTGCAGTATGTACTACAGTGAATTTTATACAGTTACGATTTAATGCTGCGTCTTTGTTTACACTTCTTTTTTTTTTTTAAAGATTTTATTTATTTATTTATTTGAGAGAGAGAATGAGACAGAGAGCATGAGAGAGGGGAGGGTCAGAGGGAGAAGCAGACTCCCCACTGAGCAGGGAACCCGATGCGGGACTCGATCCCGGGACTCCAGGATCATGACCTGAGCTGAAGGCAGCCACTTAACCGACTGAGCCACCCAGGCGCCCCTGTTTACACTTCTTTTGACTATGAGGGATGCCATGTATGTAGGGTCTGTGTTTATGTGTATAAATTTTGATAAATTTTAACTTTTAATAATTTGTGTAGATTTTATGGTAACAAATGACAAAATAGACTAGTATCTACATATGTTTTATGAATCCACGACACTTTTTCTTAATTTTTTTTTTCTGTATTTCTGGGCTATGTGGTTTGTGAGTTTTTTCAAATTGTCACAAACCTCCAAATAATTTTCCATATATTTATTGAAAAAAAATCCACACATCAGTGGACCTGTGCCCTTCAGACCTGTGTTGTCCAAGGGTCAACTGAGGATATATTGGGAGAATATAGTGAAGGCAAATGGGGTGCAAGTGTGATATAAGAGAACTGAAGCTTTTACTACCAACCCTGGAAATTGATAATGGAATGGAATGAAATGGAAAATGGAAACACCAAGAAATAGTAATGTTTTAATACTGCTGGTGACCAATGCAGGGTCCTTTCTCCTCTCTCCCTTATTTATAGAACACGGTGGCAGCATGCTTAGCAAAATGTTATATTTCCCTGCCTTTCTTGTCAGTAAAGGTGGTCGTTTTACATCATCCTGGCCAGTGATGTATGACCAGAAATCACTGAATGGCAGATGCAACTGGAATGTGGCTTTACCTTTTGCCCTCTGCCTTTCCCTCTTCTTGCCTAGAACACAGTTGAGCTGATGAATGTGGAGCATCGTTCTTGAGATACTGAGGTGACAAGCATGAGAAAGCCACATGCTGAGGAAGCAGAACAGAGGGGTTTCAGATGGGTCCTTGGAGGCAAATTAGGTGCTGTGTCAGCCCTGCATTGCCTCCAGGCTTCTTTTACCCCAGAAAATGAAATCCCTCATTTGTTCAGAAAATTGAGATTTGTGTAGCTGACCAAGCTACATAAACACAACATTTAGAAAGTATGGTGGTAAATAGTGTTTAAAGCAATTAAAATATTTCAAAGCAGTTGCATCTGGGGAAGGGAGAGTGTGGTAGAAATTGGTATGGTTGATGCTATAGTTAGCTCAATTTGATTTTTTGGACAATGTGTATGTATTAATTTAATAAAATACATATTAATAAAAAAAAAGTGCTTCTCTGCATGGAACACTTTGATATCTTTCCATTTTACTTGATATAAAATCCAAACTCCTACAAAAGATTCTTCATGATATGGCTGGTCCTGGCCACCTTTGTGCCTTACCTTCCATCACTTTACTCCTTGGCTACTAACATCCAGCCACATTATCTTTTTTTAAATTTTGTGAATACCCTTTCGGTAAATTTGCACGTGAAGTTTCCTCTGGCTCAGTTACAGGCCCAGCAGGAAACAGATGACACACTCAAACTTGGTAACCCAGGTGGATTAATAAAGGGTGGGATTTAAGGAAACCAACAATGATGGTGCAGTACTCTGGGGCTCACAACAGCAGGGAGTCATTCATCTCTAGTCCTGAAGGACCAAAAAAGAAGCTGTGTGAAGAAGGTCAGCTGATAGAACTGTGTGGCCTTTAGTAAAACAAAGCTAATAACCAATAGGTATTTTGACATTGAGAATGCAGGGCTCACTGTTAATTAAAATGACTGGGGTAGTTGATAAAGGAAAATAAGCTACCAATTAATTGCACATTAGGTTTGAAGGCTTGCTTACCTTAAAAGGCTCTACTCTTTTTGGCTAAGTCATTGGTGGTCATGTGGGTCAGGCTCTCACAGGGCATGTGATGAGGCCTCATGCTGCTTGGTCTCCAGCATGCAGGTACTGACACAGTTGAACAGTTTTGTTTAGGGTCAGAGAGGACCCTAGAGGTGACATTGGCAAATTGGCCTGTGAAGATCATTCTGTCATAGCCTTGATTCCTTGCCCTCCAGAGAGTCCACACCCCTTTGCTGGGGTAGATGAGGAGGAAAGACAGAGACCTGGCCCTCCCAGAACAAAGTGAAGCTGACAAGGTAGGTCCCATTTTTGGTCTCACCTTTCCTGAAGTGCCTGCCTTCTGGGCTGTGGAAGACATCTTGGCCCCTGGGAAATTCCGGCCATATTCTTTCCCTGCATCCCAAGTGGTCCCTCACCTCCAGCAGTATGTTTCACTGATTTCTCCCTGCAGTATGTGTCTCAAGGGTGGAGGATGGTAGGTCTGCTGTATGTGGCACTGGTGTGGTGTCATATGGGTGAAAGGTCTGGGTGGGATCAATTAGTCTGGTTTCTCCATGATTCCATTTATTCTTAGCTCAGTCTCTGCTGATGAAACTGGCTGGATCCAGGGGCACTTCGTGGTGTAAGAACATAATGAAGGTACTCCTGTGATCCAGAAAGGTAGGCATCTCTTATCCACACCAAAACTGAAATGGTAAAGAATGTGACATATTGGGCACCTGGGTGGCTCAGATGGTTGAGCGTCTGCCTTCGGCTCAGGTCATGATCCCAGGGTCCTGGGATCGAGTCCCGCATCAGGCTCCCTGCTAGGCGGGGATCCTGCTTCTCCCTCTGCCTCTCTCTCTCTCTCTGACTTTCATGAATAAATAAATAAAACATTAAAAAAAAAAAAAGAATGTGACATATTGTATGTACATGGCTGAGCCTGTCTCTGTTAACCTTCATGATGGAGTTGTATCTTTATTCATATATTACTACCAAATGTCCAATCCAGGAATTGCCATAATTAAAGTGCTAACGGTTTAGGTAAAACATATGCATCAATTATTCCATTTTTACTTAAACCACTATTCTATAGCATGCTAAAACTCAGTAAAAAATATTCAACTTAAAAATATATGCTAAGAAATTTTGTTTTGATTAAGAAATGGTTATAACTAAATTGAAAGAAGTAAATATTAAGAAATATTTCACTATTTTTAAGTCCTAATAGAATAAAAGGAAATATCATAGTAAAAAACTAAACATTTTTTTTTAAAAACTAAACATTTTTAACAGTGAAATATGAAGTTATCCTTTTGTAAAAATTTACTAATTTTTGAATAGGTACCACATAAACATGGTTCAAATTTCAAAAGTTACAAAAGGGAATGCAGTGTGAAAGAAACTTCTCTCCTTTTTCCTTTTTCAGGTTTTTATTTAAATTCCAGTTAGTTAACAGTGTAATATTAGTTTCAGGTGTAGAATTCAGTGATTCATCACTTCATACATCATCCAGTGCTCATCACAACAAGTGCACTCCTTCATCCCCATCACCCATTTAACCCATCGCCCCTCCCATCTCCCTCCAGCAACCCTCAGTTTGCTCTCTCTAGTTAAGAGTGCATTTTCCAGTTTGCCTTTCACCCCTCCCCAAGTTCATCTGTTTTGTTTCTTAAATTTTGCACGTGAGTGAAATCATATGGTATATGTCTTTTTCTGACTTATTTAGCTTAGCATTATACTCTCTAGCTATATCCATGTCATTGCAAATGGCAAGATTTCATTCCTTTTTATGACTAATATTCCATTTATATATATAACACATCTTCTTTATCCATTTATCAGTAGATGGACATTTGGGCTCTTTCCATAATTTGGCTATTGTAGATAATGCTGCTGTAAACATTGGGGTATCCCTTGAATCAGTATTTTTTTACCCTTTGGGTAAATATCTTGTAGTGCAATTGCTGGATCATAGGTTAGTTCTATTTTTAACTTTTTGAGGAACCTCCATACTGTTTTCCAGAGCAGCTGCGCCAGTTTGCATTCTCACCAACAGTGAACAAGGGCTCCCCTTTCTCTGCATCCTCACCAACACATGCTGTTTCTTGTATTGTTGATTTTAGCCATTCTGACTGGTGTGAGGTATATCTGATTGTGGTTTTGACTTGCATTTCCCTGATGGTGAATGATGTTGAGCATCTTTTCATGTGTCTTTTGGCCTTCTGTATATCTTCTTTGGAAAAATGTCTATTCATATCTTCTTATTTTTTAACAGAATTATTGTTTTTTTTGGGGGGGTGTTTTATAAGTTCTTTATCGATTTTGGATACTAACCCTTTATCAGGTATGTCATTTGCAAATATCTTCTCCCATTCCATAGGTTGCCTTTTAGTTTTGTTGATTGTTCCTTCACTGTGTAGAAGCTTTTTATCTTGATGAAATCCCAAGAGTTTGTTTTTGCTCTTATTTCTTTTGCTTCAGGGGACATATCTAGTAAGAAGTTGCTATGACCAATGTCAAAGAGGTTACTGACTGTGTTCTCTAGGATTTTGATGGTTTCCTCTCTCACACTTAGGTCTTTCATCCATTTTGAGTCTATTTTTGTATATGGTGTAAGAAAGTGGCCCAGCTTCATTCTTTTGCATGTTGTTGTCCAGTTTCCCCAACACCATTTGTTGAAGAGACTGTCCTTTTCCCATTGGATATTCTTTCCTGCTTTGTCGAAGATTAATTGACCATATAGTTGTGGGTTCATTTCTGGGCTTTCTATTCTGTTCCATTGATCTATGTGTCTATTTTTGTGCCAGTACCATACTGTTCTGATTGCTATAGCTTTTTTTTCTTTTCTTTCTTTCTTTCTTTCTTTTTTTTTTTTTACTAAGTTTGATTTGTAATATAACTTGAAGTCCAGAATTGTGATGCCTCCAGCTTTGCTTTTCTTCTTCAAGATTGCTTTGGCTATTTGGGGTCTTTTGTGGTTCCATACAAATTTTAGAATTGTTTGTTCTAGCTCTGTGAAAAATGCTGTTGATATTTTGATAGGGATTGCATTAAATATGTAGATTGCTTTGAGCAGTATAGAGATTTTAATGGTATTTGTTTTTCTGATCCATGAACATGGAATGTCTTTCCATTTCTTTGTGTCATCTTCAATTTCTTTCATCACTATTTTCATATTACAGGTCTTTCACCTCTTTGGTTATTTTTAATTTGTGTGTGTGTGTGTGTGTGTTTGTGTTTGTTTTGTTTTTTAAAGATATTAATTCCAGTATAGTTAACATACAGTGTTATATTTCAGTTGTACAATATAGTGATTCAGTGATTCTATACATTACTCAGTGCTCAGCATGATAAGTGTACTCTTAATCCCCTTTACCAATTTCACCCATTCCCTTACTTACCTCCCCTCTGATAACCATCAGTTTGTTCTGTATAGTTAAGAGTCTGTTTTTTGGTTTGTCTCTTTTTTTCTTTGTTCTTTTGTTTTATTTCTTAAATTCCACATAAGAATGAGACCATATGGTATTTGTCTTTTTCAGACTGACTTATTTCACTTAGCATTATACCCTCTGGATCCATCCATGTTGTTATAAATGGCAAGATTTCATTCTTTATTATGGCTGAGTAATATTCTACTATATGTGTATGTACATATGTGTATGTAGGTGTATACACACCCCCACATCTTTATCCATTCATCTATCAATGGACACTTGGATTGTTTCCATAATTCGGCAATTGTAAATAATGCTGCAATAAACATAGAGGTGCATATATCTTTTTGAATTAGTATTTTTGTGTTCTTTGCATAAATACCCAGTAGTAGAGCTACTGGATTATATGATAATTCTATTTTTAACTTTTTGATATACCTCCATACTGTTTTCCACAGTGGCTGCACCAATTTGCATTCCCACCAACAGTGCATGAAGGTTCTTTATTCTCTCCATCCTTTCCAACCTTTGTTAATTCTTATCTTTTTGATTTTAGCCATTCTGGCAGGTGTAAAGTGTTATCTCACTGTGGTTTTGATTTGCATTTTCCTGATGATTATTGATGTTGAGCATCTATTTTTATGTCTGTTGGCTATCTGTATGTCTTCTTTGGAGAAATGTCTGTTTCATGTCTCCTGCCCATTTTTAATTGGGTTACTTGGAGTGTTTTTTGGGGTATTGAGTTGTGTATAAACTCTTTATGTATTTTAGATATTAATCTCTTATCAGGTATGTCATTTGCAAATATATTCTCCCATTCAGTAGGTTGCCTTTTTGTTATGTCAGTAGTCTCCTTTGCTATGCAAAGCTTTTTATTTTGGTGAAGTCCCAATAGCTCATTTTTGCTTTTGTTTCCCTTGCCTGAGGAGACATATCTAGAAAAATATTGGTAAGGCTGATATCAAAGAGATTATTGCCTGTGTTTTCTTCTAGGATTTTTATGCTTTCATGTCTCACTTTCAGGTCTTTAATTGATTTTGAGGGTTTTTTGTTTGTTTGTTTGTTTTGTTTTTTGTTTGTTTTGTTTTGTTTTGGTTTTGAGTAAGGTATATGAAAGTGGTCCAGTTTTCCTACACCATTTATTGGAGAGACTGTCTCTTCCCTTTTGTATATTCTTGGTTTCTTTGTTGTAGATTACTTGACCATATAAACATGGGTTTATTTCTAGGCTTTCTATCCTGTTCTATTAATCTTTGTGTCTATTTTTGTGCCAGTGCCATATTCTTTTGCCTTATTATAGCTTTGTAGTAAATCTTTAAATCTGGAACTGTGATACTTCCAGCTTCATTCTTCTTTCTAAAGATTGCTTTGGCTATTCAGGTTTCTTTGTGATTCCACACCAATTTTAGGATTATTTCTTCTTGTTCTGTGAAAACTACTATTGGTATTTTGATAGGGATTGCATTGAATTTATAGATTGCTTTGGGTAGTGTGGACATTTTAAATTAACAGTATTCTTCCAATTCATGAGCGTAGTATGTCTTTGTGTCCTCTTCAGTTTCTTTCATCAGTGTTTTATAGTTTTCAGAGTACAGGTCTTTCACCTCTTTGGTTAAGTTTATGTCTAGTTATTTTATTCTTTTTGATGCAATTATAAATGGAGTTGTTTTTTAAATTTCTCTTTCTGCTACTTTGGTATTAGTGTACAGAAGTTTTATATCCTGCAACTTTACTCAATTCACTTATTAGATCTAATAGTTTTTTGATGGAGTCTTTAGGGTTCTGTCTATACAGTATCATGTCCTTTACAAATAGTGACATTTAAACTTCTTCCTTTCCAATTTGGATGCCTTTTATTTCTTTTTCTTGCCTTAATGCAGATGCTAGGCCTTCCAGTACTATGTTGAATAAAAGTGATGAGAGTGGACATCCTCGTATTCTTCCTGATATTAGGGGAAAAGCTCTTAGTTTATCACCATTGAGTATGATGTTAGCTATGGTTTTGGCCTTTATTATGTCCCCTCTATGCCCACTTTGTTGCAAGTTTTTATTCATGACTGGATGTTGAATTTTGTCAAATGCTTTTTCTGCATCTATTGAGAGGATTGTATGGTTTTTATACTTCATTTTGTTAATGTAATTTATCCCATGGATTGATTTGTGAATATCAAACCATCCTTGCATTAAGAATCCTCTTTCATTCCTGTCTCCCACCAAGGAGTTTCCCTTTCCAAGTTAATCACTTGTCTCTTTTATAAATATCTTTCTAGAGCCTGCATGTGTACAAGATGCATACACACATTACATACATTCATTTTTTATGTGAGTTATTGCATATTACATGCATTATTCTGTGCTTTGTTTTTTATGCAAGGATGCATTTTGAATATCTTTTCATGTCAGTACATATTGAGCTGCTTCTGTTATCCATTAAGATGGACACACAGTATTCCATTGTATGGCTGTATGTTCTTTAACCTGTCCCCTATTAGTGGACATATAGTTTCCCAATCTTCTACTAATATAGTGTTGAAATGAATAATCTCATACTTATATTCTGGAAATGGAATTACTGGGTTGAAATTTATTTTTTTTAAGATTTTATTTATTAGAGAGAGAGATAGCGAGAGAGAGCAGAGCAGGAGGGAGGGAGGGGCAGAGAGAGAAGCAGGCTCCCCGCTGAGCAGGGAGCCTGATGTGGGGCTCCATCCCAGGACGCTGGGATCATGAACTGTGCTGAAGGCAGACACTTAACCGACTGAGCCACCCAGGAGCCCCTGGGTTGAAATTTAAAAGCATTCGTGTGTGTATGTTCTAAAAAATGGAAAGGTTTGTGTTTTTATTCTAGTCATTGTCTTTTTATAACATGAATTTATAAATACAATAAATTTATATAAGATATTTCATCTATCTTTCATCGGCAATGTGTTGACTTCTTACCATAAGTAGGTAAATGATTTATTTACACTTCCCTGCTGCAGTTTCTTTCTCTCTAGTACTATATTTTTGCTCATTAAATTATTTGCCTTTGTGTTTACCCTTATTTACTTAAAAATGTATGTTTTTCAAAAATAATATATACTGTAGTTAATTATATGACTATACATAGTATATAGTCTATGTAGTGTGTGTGTATATATATATATAGTATGTAGCCCATAGACTATAGTGTATAGTCTAATATGTTGTATACATACTATATGATATATAGTATATACTAGATATAGTGTATAGTATGTACTATATTATATATAACATAAATACTATATCTAATAAATATAGCTTATACAATAGTATATATTAGTTACATATATAACATTTATTAAAACATACATTTTATGTAGGTATAAAATGTTTAATATATGTGCATATATGAATATTTTAATATATGTGTATAATGTCATTTATAATATTGCTGTGTTGCTTCAGTTTAAAATATTTACATTCTGTTTTCCAACCATAATCTCCATAGTTTTGTTTTGTGTTTGGCTAGTAGTATAGTTATGTGGATTTGATAATTATTATCATTTTGTTTGTAAGAGTTCTTACAATTTATCTCTTGTTTATCTGAAGTCGGTCTTGTACAGTTTTAAAAGAAGGGCTCATAGAGGCTATATCCCGTGAGTTTGTTATAATAATTGGATTTTTAGGGTGCCTGGGTGGCTCAGTTCGTTGGTTAAGTGACTGCCTTTGGCTCAGGTCATGATCCCGGACTCCAGGGATCGAGTCCCACGTCGGGCTCCCTGCTCAGTGGGGAGTCTGCTTCTCCCTCTGACCCTACCCCCTCTTGTGCTCTCTCTCTCACTCTCTCTAAAATTAAAAAAAATTGGATTTTTAAAAACAGTGGAATCTATAAATAATCTGAGATTTATTTGATATGTGGTATAAGGTGAGAATACAAATTAACTTGTAACCTCCAGGAATGTGTGATATCTAGTGAAACAATTTTGATTTTACTCCTTTAACCTTTAGGAAGATGAAACTGAGACTTAAGAATTAACAAATTAATAATTAATATATGCTTTCCTTTGAGGAAACAGACTTCAAATGGAAAAAAGAACATGTGTCCCATGAATTTGAGGTTATTAAGGGGAAAAAACAATTCAAGTAATTAACCACAGAACCTATGTTGGGAAGAAAAGGAAATGGGCTAGCGGGGGTCTTTTAAGTTGAAAGGCAATGGGAGAATCCGGGAAACAATGATGGGGACATAAAAGGTATTCAGTACATTTTTGTTTAGTGAATTAGTGAGTCAATTCAAGGTTTCTGGGAAGTGTAATGAGAGTGAGAAAATAAGAAATATAGAAGAGTAAGAATCTGTGGTTTGAAAGTGTGAAGTATGAGGTGTCATTTGGGAGATGACAAGGTTCAAGGTGTGGCCATTAAAGTGGGTTGTCAAAATATATGAAGTGTAAAGGTCACTGATATTTAGAGAGACAAATCACCAGAAGGCTCAAGGTTTGAACTGGTTTGGATGTGAGATCTCAGGTCTTTCAGGGCAGTGGAAGGATTTTTGGGAGAAAATACAGACAGCCAGCTGCCTACTTATTCAGTAAATATGGGGAAACAGTCAACTCTGAGGTAGGTCCTATCTTATATTCATTTTATGTATTAGAAATGAAGCAGGAAGATGTTAGGTAATTTGCCTATGGCCATAAAATTAATAACTACCAAAGTGATGATTCAAATATAGGCAATCTGGCTCTCAAGCCTGTGATCTAACCATTGTACAGCCCCTCCTGTGTGTGTGTGTGTGTGTGTGTGTGTGTGTGTGTGTGTGTGTGGGTGGTGGTGCAGGTTTACTACTTAATGTGAATACAACCCTAGAGGTTGGTGCAGAAACTGAGCAGCATGAAACTCCTAGATTTTGTCACATCCACCAGAACTGTCCTATGGGGCAGCTAGGAGAGCTCTTGAGCTCTATTTTGTATGTATAGTTTAGAAAGAGACTTTTTCATTCCATAGTTACCCTCTCACAGCTGGGCCACAAAGGGGAGAGACTCACATTTACAGAAACTCTTAGGCATTTCAGAAACCATGATATCTCTTTAAAATGTATTGAACAATATATCCTTTTGTTTAACAAACATTCTAAAATCTGTCTTGTACTAGGTATATAGTACAGGGGATTCAAGGCAAGTTCCGTACTCAAGAGTAATTTAGGGGCGCCTGGGTGGCTCAGTCCCTTAAGCGTCTGCCTTCGGCTGGGGTCGTGATCCTAGGGTCCTGGGATTGAGCCTGGCATCAGGCTCCCTGCTCAGCAGGAAGCATGCTCCTCTCTCTCCCTCTGCTGCTCCTCCTGCTTGTGAGCTCTCTCTCTCTGTCAAATAAATAAATAAAATCTTAAAAAAGTAATTTAAAATTTAGTTGGGGACCCAAGTTAAGGCAGAGTTGGTTTAACTCTATCTACCTCCTTTACTTTGGTCTTCCAGGCTATCAAATCATGGTAAACTGAGGGAATATTAAGTATTTCCTAATTTAAAAAGCCCACAGTACATCATGAGGCCATTTAATGCTATGTTCTTGGTCTGACCCAGGATAGATTGAATCCTGAGAGAGGTTATATTGAATAAGTGGAGAAATGAAACCTTTTTTTTTTTTTTCCAGTCTTTATGGAATCCTTTCAGTTGTAAAAATGATCTATACATTTAGCCCTAACATAAGTACCAGTGATGTTTTATGAATCATCTTATTTGAAAACAAGAGAGCAAATGAGAGGGACTGCATACTAAGTCACATGAAAGCTGAGCCCTTTTATTCATGCTGTTCCTTCTGGAATGCTTTCCCTCTAGGTTGCTCTCCTTACAGCTCCTCTTTTGCATCCCTGAATCCTACTCTTCATTCTAGACAGTCCCTTATGTGAGGACTGGGACCAGAGTTGTTTAATGCTTTATCCCCAGCTAAGGTCTGCCATAAAATAGTTGAGTAAAAAAAAAGTGTGCATTGAATGAATGATACTCAGAATGGAGCCTTGTTCTTCCTACAATGGCTTCAATATCTTTGTTGGGATCTTTTAGGTTCTCAGTATGTATCATTAGCATAATCAAAAAGGAGGGAAATAAAAAACAAGGTGATTTGTGACTGCATGTGAAATTTTTTTAAGACCCAGACTTCCTCATGCTTAGATTATTTCTCCATTCCCTACATTATAATGTCTGCTCCAAATCACTCCACCCTCACCCAGTGAACAGCAGGTGTAAAGAAGTGTCAACAGTG
>NC_138379.1:85278554-85331581 GCF_054177405.1 Leptonychotes weddellii | reverse complement strand
TTGGTGGTGGCAAGACAACCGGCTTTGGCATGATATATGATTCCTTGGATTATGCAAAGAAAAATGAACCCAAACACAGACTTGCAAGACATGGCCTGTATGAGAAGAAAAAGACATCAAGAAAACAGCGAAAGGAACGCAAGAACAGAATGAAGAAAGTCAGGGGGACTGCAAAAGCCAATGTTGGTGCTGGCAAAAATTGAGCTGGAGATTGGACAACAGAAGGAGTAAAGATGCTGCAGTGGCTTTATCTGGTTGTGCAGATTTTTCATGAGAGGATCAATAAACTAAGAATGTTAACGTGAAAAAAAAAAAAAAGAAGTGTCAACAGTGATACTAATTGTAAACACAGAGTTTTGGCCCATCACCCTTCTTCATGGATGATTGTGCTGCTTACTCTTTTATCTTGTTTCTCTTTCTCTCATCTTACAGAAGATTATATTAATTTGATTTTTAAAATGTGCTGTGTCTCTTTTCTGTGTACACCCACTTATATTCTGCCTTACAACATGTTCTGGAGCTATAGAGATGTAGCATCATTTATTTGGCAAATATTGATTGGATGCTATGGTGTGCATGGCCCTATTTAAAGAACTAGAGATGAATAAAACCATTCCAAGGATAGCTCTGGGGAGCATCTCTGTGGAGGTGTCTTCTGTGCTCTGCAGAGATGGAGGAGAACAGAGAAACCAGGCGTTGGGGAGTGGGAAGTAGAGGAAAAGGAGTCTTGGGCAAGAAAGGAGTTGGTACCAAAGTGGCATGCAGGGCCACTTAGGAGACTTCGAGTATCATGTCCTGACAAAGTTCTCAGCTGCTCCCCTGGTGGCTCTGCTCCTGCAACTGTGGCTCTGCTAGTCCTCTTCATTGTCACAGCCACACAGGTGCCAGGGGGACACACGGATTGTGGATTAAGGAGTGACCCTTAAGAATACTGGGGATGGAGTTCACAGGTGTATAGGTACCTGAAAGCTTT
This sequence comes from Leptonychotes weddellii, assembly GCF_054177405.1. Classification (NCBI taxonomy): domain Eukaryota; kingdom Metazoa; phylum Chordata; class Mammalia; order Carnivora; family Phocidae; genus Leptonychotes; species Leptonychotes weddellii. The sequence goes on along the minus strand of NC_138379.1, from coordinate 85,330,608 downwards.
GGACCTTCTGAGAGGCCACATGAGCTCTGCTAGTATGCAGTGATGGAACTCAAGCTTTCCTACATTGTAGTTATAAGCCTTCAGGGTGAATGTAGTTCTCAGCTATTTGGTGTTCAACTTCGAATAGGTACCTCTTCCCTACCAAGTGCCACAAGCAACATGACCAGGAGCAAACAGCAAGAATTACTGTGCTCCACAACATCAGTCTTGCCTCTCCAAAGTCTGCTGAGAGGTACAGAAAACCTTAAGACTTAACTCCGCATGTTCAGCCCTATTGCAATGGAGCCCTCGCTTGAAGTTTTATACATTTAGGCTGTAAAACAATGAAGAAAACCCCTATCTTTAAAGAAGATGCTGCCAGCTACCAGCCTTAGATGAGGATTGAAAAAATAAACCTTGACAAAAAAGGAATGTTTTTACTGCATGTAAAGGTAATTGTTTTTGTAAGTGGGATTTTTGTTAATTTTTTTGGAAGGTCTCGTGGGTATATTTTGAAGTTAAAATCTTAATTGTTGGAAATAGAATGAAATGGATGCTGTATTTTGTCAAATGCTTTTTCTGCATCTATTGAGAGGATCATATGGTTTTTAATCTTAGTTTTATTAATGTGGTGTATCACATTGATTGATTTGTGAATGTTGAACCACCCTTGCAGTCCATATATAAATCCCACTTGGTCATGGTGAATAATCCTTTTAAGGTACTGTTGGATCCTATTGGCTAGTATCTTAGTGAGAATTTTGGCAACCATGGTCATCAGGGATATTGGTCTGTAACTCTCCTTTTTGGTGGGGGTCTTTGATTTTGGGATCAAGGTAATGCTCACCAATTTGATTTACAGTTAGACTCATTTTTTTCATTTTTAGGAACTACTGTTTTCTTTTTGATTTAAATTTTTAGTATGTAAATCATATATGTGGTTCCAAAATGGTGTAAAAAGGCATAAGAGAAGTCTTGTTTCTATCCATGTCCCTTCTACTCTGAATTTTACATGCCTTTATAGATAGCTATTTGTCTTTCATTTGTATTCCAGTGGGTTTTTTTTTTTAATTGTTGTTGCAAGTATAAGGAAATACATTCATATATGTCCTTCCTTCCTTTTTTTTTAACCTGGGAGGTGGCATATTGTATATTGGAACTTGCTTTTCTCCTTTAACATATCCTGGAAACTACAGCATCCCAGTTTCTAGGTGCCCTCCTGTTCCTTTATATGGCTGTATTGTATTTTCTTGAGAAGCTGTATCATAATTTGTTTCATTTGTCCTTTATTGGTGCAGAGTTGGTTTGTTTTCCAATCTTTTGCTATTACAAATAGCAATGAATTTGTATGAAATGAATGTGCCAATGAATAATCTTGTGCATAGTAATTTTATATTTTTTCTGGTGTCTTTGAGAATGCCAGGTCAAAAGGTAAATACATATATAATTTTTCTAAATGTTGTCAAATTTCTCTCCACAGGGGCTGTGCCATTTTGGATTCCTAGCAGCAGTGTTTGAGAATGTCCATTTTTCCAGAGTCTCATCAATATTGTATGTTTTCAATCTTTGGGGTTTTTGCTAACTTGATGCACAAGAAATGGTCTCTCAGTATTCAAATATGTATTTCTTTTTCTGTATTTAAGGCCCATTTTTGTTTTTTCTACTAAATTGCCTACTCACAACTTTGGCTAATTTTTCTTTCTGGGCCTTTTTCTTTTCAATTTTTAAGAGCTCTCTATATAATAGGCATATTAATTTATTGTTTAGGGTGCAAATTGCAAGTGTTTTTTCTCTGTAATTTATCTTTTTACCTTGCTTATGGTTTTTGAGGGGACATGTTTTATTTTTCACATTGTCTGTCTTATAAATCTGGATTTTAAGTTATCAGTCTGGACAGAGAGAAAAGAGAATCCTAATCCTATATTCAGTGTGTTACAAATGTCTTTTTCACAGTTTTTAGTTTATTTTTTCACTCTCTTAATGGTAGCTTTTGATAAGCAGTTCCTGATTTTAATGTGCTAAAACTTACCAGTATTTTTCCTTACAATTAGTGCCTTTAGAATTCAGTCTAAGAAAACATATTCTACCCTGAAGTCCCTAAGATACTTTCTTATATTATCTCCAACAGTTCAAGAGCTACTTATTATTGTGCCAATCAAACTTTAGTCTGAAAACCTGTGCTAGTTCTAAACTGTTTTTAGTGACTCATGGTAAGTGTAGAAATCGAGAGTAAGCATTCAGAAACTTTTGTGGGAATGTGATGTTATCATGGCATGCAAGGGTGTGACTGACTAGCAGATTCATCTTTTGAGGGTTCTAGTGTTTTCAAACCCATGTGATGAGTCAGGTTTCATAAGGTGTGTTCTAGTCATGAGCAGTAGGACCAAGCGTGGATCTTTGAAAGTTTAGATGTTTTTTTAAAAAAGTGGCTTTTCACTATAGACGGTGTGAGATGTATGCTTTGAGAAGCTTTATTGCTTTGCTTTTCATATTTAAGTCTATGATTTCCCAGGACTGGTGTGTGTGCGTGTGTGTGGTGTAATACAGGGTTCCAATTTCATTTTTCTCCCTATGGATATCCTGTTTTCCCAGAATTATTTATTGAATAGGCTGTGCTTCTCTCACTGCTCTGCAGTGATTTATTTGTCATGAACCAAGAGTTTTGTTCTCTATATTCCATTTCATTGGTCTTTTGTTTCTCTCTGCATCAGTACCACACTATCATAAATTCTATATATAGCTTTAAAATAAGTCTTGATATCTGGAAAAGTAAGTTCTGCAGCCTTCTATTTTAGAAGTGTTTTATTTTTGGCCTTTTTAATTTCCTTAGAAATTTTATATTATGAAATTACACCCTGCCCCCTGCCACATACACAACCTGCTCGAATTTTGTTTGGAATTGTGTTGAATCTATAGGTCTGTTTAGCCTTTCAATATGTGGTTAGATTGTGTGCATGTGTGTTTTTGCCCATTGCTGTATTTATTCCTGACCACTGGGTTACCCAATGTTTTTGATAGTTCACTGAGTGCACATTTCTAAATATATTGTATGTTTTATAATACGAAAGATTTTTAAAGATACATTTATAATAGGTCAAAAACTACCAAGTTCCTGGGATTAAATATAATAAAACATGTTCACATTCTCTATGCAGAGATACCATGCAATTTTGATTATATTGTCTAATTATCTATTGCTGCTCTGATAAAAACTATGAATTTTAGTATGTTGAGCTAGTGTCATGTTACCTTCTAAATTTTTATATTTAGCCTCTTGGGTTTTTTTTTTTTTTGGTTTTTGTTTTTTGTTCTTTTTTTTTTGGTGAGTGAGCAAATAACCAGAAATAGTTACTTTTTTCCTTTCTTTTTTAAAATTTTTATTATTTTTATTTATTATTATTTTTTACTTCTGTTCCTTTCTGACAAGTACCACCTATGCATTGTTGAGTAGAAGTCATTCATGTTTTCTTCCTGACATTAATAAGAAATATTGTTATATTTCATTCATTAAGTGATATTTATTGCAGTTTTCTAGCAGATAAACTTTCTCAAGTTATGCGAGTTTTCTTCTATTTCCCTAGTTTTCCCCTCAACCTCTAAGGAATTTGTGTTTATTTTTACCAAACTTTTTCTTTCTTTTTTTAATTGAAATATAATTAACATACAGTGTTCTATTAGTTTCAGGTATACAATATAATGATTCAGCAATTCTGTACATGACTCGGTGCTCATCAAAATAAGTGTGCGCTTAATCCCCTGCACCTCTTTCATGCATCCCGCCAACCCACCTCCCCTCTGATGACCACCAGTTTGTTCTTTGTATTGAAGAATCTATTCCTTTCATTTGTCTCTTTTTTCTTTGTTCATTTGTTTTGTTTCTTAAATTCCACATATGAGTGAAATCATATTGTATTTGTCTTTCCCTGACTTATTTCACTTAGCATTATACTCTCTAGGTCCATCTATTTTGTTGCAAATGGCATAATCTCATTCTTTATGGCTGAGTGACATTCTATTGTGTGTATGTATATATATATCTTTTCTATCCATTTGTTGCAAATGGCATAATCTCATTCTTTATGGCTATTGTAAATAATGCTACAATAAATATTGGGGTACATATATCTTTTTGGATTAGTGTTTTTATTTTCTTTGGGTAAAGACCCAGTAGTGGAATTACTGGATCATAAGATAATTCTATTTTTAATTTTTTAAGGAACTTCCATATTGGCTGTACCAGTTTGCATTCCCACTAAGAGTGCATGAGGGTTCCTTTTTCTCCACATTCTTGTCGACACCTATTGTTTCTTGTGGTTTTGACTTTAGCCAGTTCTGACTGGTGTGAGGTAGTATCTCATTTTGATTTTGACTTTCATTTCCCTGATGATTAATGATGTTAATTAAACATCTTTTCACATATCTTTTGGCCATTTTGTGTGTCTTCTTCGAAGAAAAATCTGTTGAAATCTTCTATTTTTTTAATTTTTGGTGTTGAGTTGTATAAGTTCTTAATACATTTTGGATATTAACCCTGTATTGGATATATCATTTGCAAATAACTTCTCCCATACAATAGGCTACCTTTTCATTTTGTTGATGGTTTCCTTTGCTGCGCAAAAACTTTTCATTTTGATATAATCCCAATAGCTAATTTTTACTTTTGTTTCCCTTGCCTCAGAAGACGTATCTAGAAAAACGTTGCTATGGCCAATGTCAGAGAAATTACTTGCCTGTGCTATCTTCTAGGATTTTTATGGTTTCAAGTCTCACATTTAAGTCTTTAATCAATTTTCAGTTTATTTTTCTGTATAGTGTAAGAAAGTGGTCCAGTTTTATTTATTTCCATGTAGCTGTCTGATTTTCCCAGCACCATTTATTGAAGAGGTTGTCTTTTTCCCATTGCACATTCTTACCTCCTTTGTCACAGATTAATTGACCATATAATCACAGGTTTATTTCTGGGCTCTCTATTCTGTTCCATTGATCTATGTGTCTGTTTTTGTGCCAGTACCATACTGTTTTGATTACTACAGCTTTGTAATATGGCTATGAAGCCTGGAATTGTGATACCTCCAGTTTTGTTCTTATTTTTCAAGATTGCTTTGGCTCTTTGGGGTATTTTCTGGTTCCAATACAAATTTTAGGATTATTTGTTCTAATTCTGTGAAAAACGCCATTGATATTTTTTAGGGATTGCATTAAATCTGTAGGTGCTTTGGGTAGTAGAGACATTTTAACAAAATTCTCCCAATCCATGAGCATGGTATGTCTTTCCATTTGTTGTGTCATCTTAAATTTCTTTCATCATTGTTTTATAGTTTTTGGAGTATAGGTCTTCCACCTCCTTGGTTAAGTTTATTTCTAGATATTTTATTTTTTTTTTTGGCACAATTGTAAATGGGATTGTTTTTGTTAATTTCTCTTTCTGGGGCACCTGGGTGGTTCAGTCGGGTAAGTGTCTGCCTTTGGCTCAGATCATGATCCCAAGGTCCTGGGATCGAGTCCCACATTGGGCTCCCTGCTCAGCTGAGAGTCTGCTTCTTTTTTTTTTTTTTTTTAAAGATTTTATTTATTTATTTGAGAGAGAGAATGAGATAGAGAGCACGAGAGGGGGAGGGTCAGAGGGAGAAGCAGACTCCCTGCTGAGCAGGGAGCCCGATGCGGGACTTGATCCCGGGACTCCAGGATCATGACCTGAGCCGAAGGCAGTCGCAACTGAGCCACCCAGGCGCCCCGAGAGTCTGCTTCTTCCTCTGCCCCTACCCCCTGTTCATTCGTACGCTCACTCTCTCTCCCCCACTTGCAAAAATAAATAAAATCTTTAAAAAAATAATTTTTCTGCTACTTAATTATTAGTGTACAAAAATGCAACATATTTCTGTATATTGATTTTGTGTCCTGTGACTTTACTGAGTTCATTTATCAGTTCTATTAGGTTTTTCTTTTTTGATGGAGTCTTTAGGGTTTTGTATATATAGCATCTTGCCATGATAAAGTTTTACTTTTTCCTTACCAATTTGGATGCTTTTATTTCCTTTTCTTGTCTGATTGCTGTGTCTAGGACGTCCAGTACTATGTTGAATAAAAGTGGTACAAGTAGACATCTTTATCTTATTCCTGACCTTAGAGAAAAAGCTGTTTTTCACTATAGAGGATGTTAGCTGCAGGTTTTTCATATATGGTTTTTGTTATGTTGAGATATATTCCCTCAATCTACTTTGTTGAGAGTTTTTATCATGAAAGGATGTTGAATTTTGTCAGATACCTTTTCTGCATCTATTAAGATGATTGCTCATATGATCCTTATCATTTTGTTGTTCTTGTGATTTATCACCTTGATTTGTGCATATCGAACCACCCTTTCAACCCAGCAATAAATCCTACTTGATTGTGCCAAATGAGTGTTCATCAGAGATATCGGCCTGTAATTCTTTTTTTTTTTTTGTAGTATCTTTATCTGGTTTTAGTATTGGGGTAATGCTGGCCTCATAGAATGAATTTGGAAGCTTTCCTTCCTCTTCTCTTTTTTGGAATAGTTTGAGAAGAATAGGTGTTAACTCTTCTTTACATGTTTGGTAGAATTCACCTATGAAGGTATCTGTTCCTGGACTTCTGTCTGTTGGGAGTTTTTTGATTAGTGACTCAATTTCATTGCTTGTAATTGGTGTGTTCAAGTTTTCTATTTCTTTGTGATTCAGTTTTGGGAGGTTATATGTTTCTAGGAATTTATCCATTTCCTCTAGGTCATCCAATTTGTTGGCATATGATTTTTCATAATCTCTGATAATCCTTTGTATTTCTGTGGTATTGGTTATTACTCTTCTTTGATTTGTGATTTTGTTTGAGTCCTCTCTCCCTTTCTCTCTTTCTCTTTTCTCCCTTTCTCTCTGTCTTTTTGATAAGTCTGACTAAAGGTTTATTCATTTTATCTTTTCAAAAAAGTTTCTATTTCATTTATTTCTGCTCTAATATTATTTCCTTCTTTCTCCTGGTTTTGTTTCTTCTTCTCTTTCTAGCTTCTTTAGGTATAAGAATAGGTTCTTTTTTTTTTTTTTTAAACATTTTATTTATTTATTTGAGAGAGAGAATGAGACACAGAGAGAGAGCATGAGATGGGGGAGGATCAGAGGGAGAAGCAGACTCCCTGCCAAGCAGGGAGCCCGATGCGGGACTTGATCCCGGGACTCCAGGATCATGACCTGAGCCGAAGGCAGTCGCTTAACCAACTGAGCCACCCAGGCGCCCCAAGAATAGGTTCTTTATTTGAGATTTTTCTTCTGAAGGTAGGCCTGTATTGCTATAATCTTCACTCAGAACAACTTGCTGCATCTCAAAGATGTTGCACCATTGTCTTTTTATGTTCATTTATCTCCATGTATTTTCTAATTTCCTCTTTGATTTCTTGGTTGACCCATTTAAAAATTTTTTTTTTAGTTTTTTCTTCCACACTTTTATTTAAATTCCAGTTAGTTAACATACAGTGCAATATTAGTTTTAGGTGTAGAATTTAGTGATTCAACACCTACATACAACACTTGGTGCTTATCACAACAAGTACCCTCCTTAATCCCCATCACCTATTTAACCCAACCCCTCCACCCACCTCCCCTTTAGTAACCATCAGTCCTCTATAGTTAAGAGTCTGTTTCTTGGTATTCCTCTTTTTTCCTTCCTATGTTCATTTGTTTTGTTTCTTAAATTCCATATATGAGTGAAATCATATGGCATTTATCTTTCTTTGACTGACTAATTTCACTTAGTGTAATACTCTCTAGCTCCGTCCATGTTGTTGCAAAGGGCAAGATTTCATACTTTTTTTATGGCTGAGTAATAACCAATGAGATATATATATATCCATCCCACATCTTCTTTATCTGTTCATCAGTTGATGCACATCTGGGCTCTTTCCATAATTTGGCTATTGTTGATAATGCTGCTATAACATCAGGGTGCATGTATTCCTTTGAAAACAGTATTTTTAATCTTTTTTTATCTTTGACCTATTGATTGTTCAGTAGCATGTTATTTAACCTCCATGTATTATTTCCTCCATGTGTTATTTCTGGATTTTTCCTTGCAGTTGATTTCTAGGTTCATACCATTGCAGTCGGAAAATATGCATGATAAGATTTCAGTCTTTTTAAATTTGTTGAGACTTGTTTTGTTGCCAGCATGTGATGTATTCTGGAGAATGTTCCATGTGTACTTGAAAAGAATGTGTATTCTTCTGTTTTGGATGGAATGCTCTGAATATATTCATTAGATCCATCTGTCCAATGTGTCATTCAAAGTCAGTGTTTCCTTGTTGATTTTCTGTTTGGATGATCTATCCACTGATATAGGTGGGGTGTTAAATTCCCCTACTATCATTGTATTACTACCAGTTTCTTTATGTTTGTTAACAGCTGCTTTATATATTTAGGTGCTCCCATGTTGAGTGCATAAATATTTACAATTGTTATATCTTCTTGTTGGCTTGTTCTCTTATGATTATGTAGTGTCCTTCTTTGCCTCTTGGTACAGTCTTTGCTTTATTTATTTATTTTTATTTACTTTTTATTTTTTTTAATTTAATTTTATTATGTTATGTTAGTCACCATACCTCATTAGTTTTTGATTTTAAAGTCCATTTTGTCCAATATAAGTATTCCTATCCCAGCTTTCTTTTCAGTTCCACTTGCATGATATATATTTTTTCATCCCTTCCCTTTCAATCTGCATGTGTCTTTAGGTCTGAAATGAGGCCCTTGTAGGCAGCATATAGATTGGTCTAGTTTTTTTTTATTATTGATGAAGTCACCCTGTGTCTTTTGATTGAGGCATTCAATCCATTTACATTCAAAATAATTGTTGTTAGTTATATATTTATTGCCATTTTGTTACTTGTTTTATGGCTTTTTTTCTTTTTCTCTACCCCTTTCTTCTCTTGATCTCTTCTATTGTGTTTTGATGGCTTTCTTTAGTAATATGCTTGGTTTCCTTTTTATTTTTTGCCTGTTACAGGTTTTTGATTTGTGGTTATCAATAGGTTTATAGATGATATCTTGTGCATATAGCAGTCTATATTAGGATGATGGTCACTTATGTTTGAACCCATTCTAAAAGAACTGAATTTTTACTCTCCCCCCCACCATATTTTACGTATATGGTGTCATACCTTATATCCTTTTATTTTGTGAATCCAATGACTGATTTTTATAGATATACTTGATTGTACTGCCTTTGTGCTTTAACCTCCATACTGGTTTTATAAGTGATTAATCTACTACCTTTTGTGCTATGCATACCTGTGAATTTTTTTTTTCCTTTCCTACTTTTCTTACTCCTGCTTATGGAATTGTTTCTACTCAAAGAATCCCCTTTAACATTTCTTATAAGGCTGGTTTAGTGGTGATGAATTCCTTTAACTTTGTTTGTCTGGGAACCTTTTTATCTCTACTTCTATTCTGAATGATAGCCTTATTGGATGGAGTGTTCTTGGTTGTAGGTTTTTCCCTTTTAGCACTTTGTATCACACCACTCCCTTTTGGCCTGCAAAGTTCTGCTGAAAGATCAGCTGATGGCCTTATGGGTTTTCCCTTGTATGTAACTATTTTCTTTGCTCTTGCTGCTTTTTTTTTTTTTTTAAGATTTTGTTTATTTGAGAGAGAGACAGAGATAGCCAGAGAGCATGAGTGGGGAGGAGAGGGAGAAGCAGGCTCTCTGCTCGGCAGGGAGCCTGATGCTGGGCTCGATCCCAGGACCCTGGGATCATGACTTGAGCAGAAGGCAGATGCTTAACTGACTGAGCCACCCAGGCAACCCTCTCTTGCTGCTTTTAAAATTCTCTGTTTTTCACTACTTTTTCCCATTTTAATTACTATATGTTTTGGTGTGGACCTCCTTGGGTTGATTTTGTTAGGGTCTCTCTGTGCTTCCTGGATCTGGATGTCTGTTTCTTTTTCCAGTTTAGGGAAGTGTTGAGCTATTATTACTTTAAATAAATTTTTGCCCCCTTTTCTCTCTCTCCTTCTTCTTGGATCCCTATAATGCAAATGTTATTACACTTGATGGTGTTTCTGAGTTTCCTTAACTTATTCTCATTTTTTATTATTCTTTTTCCTTTTTCCTGTTCAGCTTAGTTACTTTCCATTACTCAGTCTTCCACCTCACTGATCTGTTTCCTCTAGTCTACTATTTATTACCTCTAGTGTATTTTAAATTTCAGCTATCGAATTCTTCATCTCTGGTTGGTTCTTTTTTATATTTCTTTTCTCTCTGTTGAAGTTCTCACTTTTCTCAAGTCCAGTGGGTATCTTTATGACCATGACTTTAAATTCTCTATCAGGCATATTGCTTATCTCTGTTTCATTTAGCTTCTTGCTGTGATTTTGTTCTGTTCTTCCATTTGGGACATATTTGCCATCTCCTCATTTTTTCTAACTCACTGTTTCTAAGTGTTAGGAAAGTCAGCTACATCTCCTGCTCTTGAAAGTAGCGGCCTCATGAAGAAGAGGTTCTGTAGTGCCCTTCAGTGCAACGACCCCTGTTCACTAGAACCTGGCACTTCAGTCGTGTCTCTTGTGTGTGTTGTGTGCACCTTACAGTTGTGGCTGAGCTGCATTTGCCTTTAGTTCAGTTATCTGCAATGGCTCTCTTTGCTTGTTTTGAGCAGGGTTTGGTCCCTGTGTTGTTAGTGGGCCAGTCTGGGGCTGCCTTGGGCTTGAGTTGAGTCAAATTAGGCATTTGCCAGAGTTGCGGTAGCACCAAACTGCAGTGTGAGGTTCCCGTGTCATCCTCCTAAGAAGGTTTTTTTGATGGGTGGGGCCTGCTGTCAGACCAGATGTCTGCCCCCAGCCCACTGCTGGGTCCAAAGTTGGAGAGGTGTGTATGGTTCTCTTCCCCTCTCCTTGGGGCAGGAGTCACTTTGGTGTGGTCCTGGCTCCTTTTGGGGCTACTTGCACATTGCCTTATTTGTAGCTTTGCTTTGGATGGACTGCCAAGGGCACATTGGAGGGGGATGGGTCCACAGGAGAACATAGGGGCAGGGTGCCTGGTACCAACAAGGTGCAGGAGGGGTCTGCAGCTGCCTGGGAAAAAATCCCACTGATGCTGGGTTGGAGGGGGTGAATCTACAGGAGAGCATGCAGGATAGGGCATACTGTTAGCAAGCTGGGTGGAGAGTGTTTGAACTGTGCTGGTTCTGGCAGATGTCTCTGTATCTAGGTTGGGAAGTGGGAGAGAGAAGCATCATGTGAGTTTTTTTTTCCTTGGAGAAGTCTCCCAAAGACTTCTCTGTCCCTTCAGCACACACTCTGAGATTAGTAAATAAATCTCTCTCCTGTACACCCCAGACATTTTCCAAACTGCTGCTTCTCTGCTGTATCTCAAAAGGGCTGTTTGTTATGCTGTCTCTTTAAGAGCAGGGATACAGTTTCCTATCACCCTCTGACTCTCCCAGAGCTGAGTCTGTTGATTTTTAAAGTTCCAGGTGTTAACCCCGCTGATTGTAAGAACACACAAAGTTAGGCCCTTCTGGTTTTTAAAGCCAAATGTTATGAAGAGTCATCTTCCCAGTGTAGTTCCCCGGGTCTGAGGTACCGGTATGTGCTCTGTTCCTCTCCCCTCTCCATGCCTATGGTGTCCTATTCTCCCATGGGTCAGTTTGGCTCCTGACTCTGTTTCCACCCTTCCTACCCTCTTCTCTACAGTTAGCTGTGGAGAGTCTGTTCTGCCAGCCTTTGGGTCATTTTCTGAGTTTATATTTATATTGATGTGGGTGTTATCTGGGTATATCCATAGGACAAGGTGAGCCTAGGACCTTCCTCCTCTGCCATATTCCCTGGAAGTTTAAGATTAGTTTTTGTATTTTTAAAAATCTGGGAGGAAGTCAAAAGAATAAATTATATGAAATTGGAATTTCAGTGTCATAAAGTTTTATTGGAACATAGCCATACGAATTCATTTACATGTTGTCTATGGCTGCTTTCACCCTACAATGGCAGAACAGTTGTAACAGAGTTGAATGATCTGCAAAGTGTAAAACATTTACTATCTAGCCCTTTACAGAAAATGTTGGATGACACATCATGATGATCACATGTTTATTCTCTTTTACCCTACTAAAGTATCAGGTAGGATGCTTTCAGCCGCAAGTAACAGAAATTATGACTCAAACTTGTTTAAGGAATGTGAACATTTATTATCACATGTAGACAGTCTCCAGGGATGGTATAGTCATTCTTCATGTCTTATTCTCCTGGCTTTGCATCCAGTGTTGTTTGTCTTTGTTCTTAAATGTCCTCCCTGCCCAGACAGATTCTTTTGATTTTGATTTTCTTTGTCTCTAAAATAAAATTTCTCTGACAATACAAGTAGAATTATTTGTAGAGATTGGTTTCTAGGGATTTTGTATATTTATGCTTCAGCAAATGTAGTTTAAGAACATGTTAATCTGGGCGCCTGGGTGGCTTAGTCGGTTAAGCGTCTGCCTTCGGCTCAGGTCATGATCCCAGGGTCCTGGGATCAAGTCCCACATCAGGCTCCCAGCTCTGTGGGGGGTCTGCTTCTCCCTCTGCCCCTCTCCCACTCATGCTCTTGCTCTCTCTCTCTCTCAAATAAATAAATTCTTTTTTTTTTTTTAAAGAACACGTTAATCTGATTTCCAATTACATGATCACGTGGGTGGACACTTCATGCCATATGCAAATGATCATGTCACATATGCAATGACACACACACTGAGATCTTTGAAAATGTCCTTATGGCAAGATATTTAATATAACCATGAAACTTTCCAAACATTTCTGTGTCTCCCTGATGTTTTCTGTCTTAAAGATCACTTTAGTGGCTGGGCTTTTTAGGAACAGTACTTGAGAAGCTTTTTAGGCACCGATGGCCTTGTGAATGAAAATGTCAGTGAGGAAGGGCCTGAAGTGCTGGCCAAGTGTGATGATAATCTTTTCATTTTTGTCACCTGATATCCAGTCAATTTCCTGAGGGATATAACCCTCATCTATCACAGATTAGAGCTGAAAGAGTGACAAAAGAGTAGCTATGTTTTTTCCACCCAATCTAAATGTGTCTGTCTGCATCCAAAAGCAAATGTTTCTTAAAAATTTCAGTTGCATGGGGTGCCTGGGTGGCTCAGTCAGTTAAGGGTCCACCTTTGGCCCAGGTCATGATCTCAAGGTCCTGGGATCAGGCTCTGTGCTCAGCGGGAAGTCTGCTTCTCCCTTTCCCCCCTCACTCATGCTCTCTGTCTCTCAAATAAATAAATACTCAAAAAAATTCCAGTTCCATGAAGATCAAAAAAGTTTAGTGCTAATAAAAAATTTTTTTAACTCAAAGGCAATGATTAATATTTTTAAAAAGAATATTCTATCATTTAAAATACTCATCTATCTAGATTATTTTTGATTGGAACATCCTACACTTTAGGGTAGGTTATCTGTTCATATGTATGAAATATCAATCAAAATGTAAAGTTTTCATTGGAATTTATAAAAAGGAACAACATTTCTTGTGAAAAAGGGAATAAAACATATTTTAAATTAAAAGGCTCAAATCTAGAAATCTAAATGAAGTTGAAAATAAAATAACCGAAATGAGAGAATAGAGATCTCATTAAAAGTCCTTTAATATCAGCCTGAATTTCTGAAGAATGTAAAATAATTACATACTTTTTGCAAGTTTGGGTAAGTATTCGATCCACTGGTGCAGTGTAGAGTCTCCCAGGAGGTAAAAGAATTTTCCTTTCAAACAGTCATTTATTTCAATTGTATTTATCTGAATCTGGTTATAAAATATTGTAATCTACCTTCCTTCTGAAGTATAACTACCACGGACAGGAATCTTCATTCTGACTTGGTACTTGTCTTTTATTTTTTCACTCTCTAGTAACAGAAACACTTGTGGTAAGTGATTTTATTGGCATAAATTAAATATCTAACCTTCTTTCTTTGTCCTTCCCTTTGTTGATTTCTTTCTCTCTTCCTCACACTATTTCCTAATTCCTTCCCTTCCTCTTACTATTTTTTGATCACCAGCTTTGTTTTAGCCACTTCTACTCATTCATTTGAGTCATCTTGACTCCTTCTTGTTCATTTTCTCCCATAGTTAGCTCTTTGTCTCTAACTTGAATATTAGTGGTCTAAAAATTGGTGTCCTTGCACCAAACTACTTACCTTTGTTCCATTAATGAAGCAGTAGTTTTATTTTCTCTATGAAATTTTTTTTCCATAGGAATATTTTTGTTAAAAACTAGCTTAAAAATATAATACACCCACATTTAAAAAAATCCAAATAGTAAAATACCTAGTTTGAATTGATATTTTAAAAATAGGATTTCACAAAAAGTAACATACAGCAGACAACACAAACTAATATTCTGAGATTTTCCAGCAAGTTCCATTAGAATTACAGGCTCTGTTAGCACATGTCTGCCTTCCAAGGCATTGTATGTAGCAATGCACCAAAAGTTTTGCTATGGCATAATGAAAATCATCAGATTTCTCACCTGTCAAGTTTCCTTTTAACTCACTATGCCCCTCCTCATCCCCACTGAGTGAATGCCTTCTATTTTAGGTTTGTTACATAGCATTTCTGTACTGATACCATATTCTGTATTAGACAGGAAGCAAGTAATAATGACTTAAAAATATAAATTTATTTATCCCTCACATAACAGTCCTAAAGTAAGCAGGCCAAGGCCAATATGATGTTCCATGGTTTCAAGGGCTCCAGTTCCATCTGCCTTATTCTGCCACTCTTTTTTTGGAGAAGGTATGATAATCTTAACTTTATTAGTTTCTTATAGCTTTACTGAGGTATAACTGACAACAAATAACTACATGTATTTAATGTATGCAGTTGGGTGAATTTGAACATATGCTTATACCCATGATACCATCATCACAATCAAGGTGCTATTCTTTTTTTTTTTTTTAAGATTTTATTTATTTATTTGAGATAGAGAGCATGCATGAATGGGAGGGTGGGTGGGAGAGGTGGAGGGATAGAGAGAAGCAGGCTCCCCGCTGAGCAGGGAGCCTGATGTGGGGCTCAATCCCAGGACCATGACCTGAGCCGAAGGCAGACGCCCAATCGACTGAGCCACCCAGGCACCCCATGGTGCTATTTTTAACATATGACAGCAATCTCATGGTCTAACATGGCTCTTTGATCTCTCAGCATTATATCTAGAGTTTAATCAATAGGAAGGGGAGGGCAAGTTGTTTTATTCTTAAGGCATGACCTAGATGTTTCCCATAGCACTTCCACTCATAATCCTGGCCAAAATATAGTTATGGTCACCACTAGCTGCAAGGAAGACTATAGCCTTTAGGTGGGTGACCATGGGCCCAGATAAATAATGGTGTTTTGTTACCAAAGAGGGAAGGGAGAAGGGATACTGGGAGACCACGCCCAGTCTCTGCTTTACTCCCCATGCTTAGTCCCCCATAGACCTTGCATTCCCTGGTTGTCTAGATCCACAGAATAGTCATAAGCATGGTTGTACTGTGTTTGTAACCTGTGGACAAAGTGGAAAAATAGTGATGGTGGAAGAATTGGAAAATTCTGAAATAAGAATTTTTCAGGTAATCCTGGAATAGCTAAGTCCTGGTGATTTGGTTTGCTAAAGAGAGTTTCCATAATCCTATAATTATATTAAAATTTTAGTGTGACATGGTTGGGTTTCTGTGAGGTTTGATACATTGCACCCTGGATGACTGAATATCGTTACCCTGGAATCTTAAGATCCATACACCCATCCTAATAATGTAGTGGCATGCTTTGGTGAGAAGAGAGCCTTTAAGCTTATTATTGTAAACCATATCTTGTACAATATTTATGTGTCAAGGTATTCATTTTGCCAAGTGTCAAGCTAATATATATATATATATCAGATATATAACAAATTTCCTTATGATTAGTATTAACATTTACTTAACAGTATGTTAATAATAAGATTCCATTATATTTATTGATTAGTTTAAAGATTACGGTAGAGAGACTAATGTCTCCCCAAAGATACCTGCATTCTAATCCCTGGGACCTGTGAATATGTTACCTTCCCTGGCAAAAGGGACTTTCCAGATATGATTATAGGTATGGATTTTGAGATGGGAGATTTTCCTGGATGATCCAGGTGGGACCAATCTAAATCTCATGTGTCCTCAAAAGGGGGAGAGGGAGGCAGAAGAGTGGGTCAGAAGGATGTGATGTGGGGACTTGACCTATTGTTGTAGCTTTGTGAAATGGTGGAGGGGGCTGTGAGGAGGAACAAGGGCACCTCTAGAAGCTGGAAAAGGCAAGGAAGCAGATTCTGCCCTAGAGCCTCCCGAAAAGAATGCTGCCAATACCTTTATTTTAGCTCAGTGAGACAGATGTTTGACTACTAAACCACGGAACTGCAAGATGATATATTTTTATTGTTTTAAGCCACTTTGCCACCTTTCAACATCAAGTCATCCCATCCAACAACATTTATAGAAATAGAAGAAAAAAAGCCCCTTAGTTTATCACTTAGTAACATGAAACGTCTCTTTCTGTAGATCATGCACATTTTAAAAATTTTTAAATTTTTTTAAAAAAGATTTTATTTATTTATTTGAGATAGAGTGAGAGAGAGCACAGGCAGGGCGGAGGGGCAGAGGGAGAAGCAGGCTCCTGGCTGAGCAGGGAGCCCAATGCAGGGCTTGATCCCAGGACCTCAAGATCATGACCTGAGCCGAAGGTAGACACTTAATGGACTGAGCCACCCAGGCGCCCCTAGATCATGCACATTTTGTTAAATTTGTGAAATAGCTTCTCAGAGCACAAAGTGGATCACATCACTCTCTTCCTTAGTTGATTTTTGTAGCTTTCAAAAGCTTACTGAATGAACCCTAAAATTCTCAGCATGGTCATTTGGTTTCTTCCTTTCTTTCTAGCCTCTTCCTTTGCTATGGTCCACTAAATACTCTCACTCCATTGGCCTATTGAACAAAGTTCATGGTGATTTTGCTTACAAGTAGAGTTATCAGATAAAAAAAAATACAGGATGCCAAATTAAATTTGAATTATTTCTAATAAGGAATAACTTAGTGTATTTTCTGTGCCGTATTTACTCTTTATCTTATGTAATATGCATAAACACTTAGAAATTACTCAAATTTAACTTATACCCTAGATGATTATTTGCTAAACCTGGCAACCCTACTCATGATTTTTATGAGTTTTCTCTTTCACCTCATTCTCTGTCTACAGATATCCTTCAGGGCTAAGTCAAATATCAACTTTAACATAAGCCCTTGCCTTTTTACTTTCTTCATAGAATTGGTAGGTTGAATGTCTTTTGGATTGCAACCTTGCTGAACATTTATTTTTCTCCATTTGCCCATAATTCCTCATATCTATTAGAACCTTAATAAACATTTGCAGAATACATGAATAAATATTAGGCAATAAATCATTAGTTGAAATAAATCTCAAAATGAATGTTATTGGTAAACTCAGATAGGCTTTATAGAAAGTTATTTTAAAGCCAAGTATAAACATTATTCTTTTATAAGTAACATGGCTTTGCATTTGCCACTAAAACACATTTAATAAAAAGGACACTCCATATAAAATTGCTAAGTGCATAAACTAAAGGTTAGGAAGTTATGCCAACAGAGAATTAGGATAACCAAACCAAAATGTTCCTATTCTGAAGCTGTGGGTAACCATCAAAGACATTTGCACAGTGCCCCAGACAGATCACTGACTCTAGGAGATGCACTACCATGTTTAAATATGAATGTAGAATACTAACACTTTCCCCTTTTGGATAAACAACTATAAAAATCTGTTATAAAAAAAATTTGAAATAATTTCCTTGAGCTGATTTCTCTCTTTAAAATCCAAGGTGACTGACATCACAAACACCGGCTAGGAATTGTGCTCCAGGAAATCCATGATTACTAGGATTCATATTGATAAACTTACCCCTGCATAAGAATATCTCTTGGAAGACCCACGCCATGCACCACCCACCACAGGACAGAACAAACTTACTATTACATTGGAGATGTCCATGAGTTTAAGAGGTTTCACCATTTCAACTCCCACATTGAACCTTCAGAAAATAAGATAACAAATTAGCCTGCTGTCTGTCCATACAATACAGGTAATAGAAGCCTTTTGTTTGTGAGTAAAAAATAATTTAAAATTTTCTACAACTGAAAATTATTGTGAATTTTGTATGTATTGGACATTGTATATGGATTAGCATTTTGGAAAACTGTCTACCTTTCTGAGAGCACCTGAAGTCCAGGGCCACTCTGCTTATCTGCCCCATGCAATCAGTGTGTCCTGGGATTTTCAATTCAAAATATTTATCTAATAAGCAAGTTCTCTTCTTTCATTGTTTCTGCATCACTTATTCAAGTTCATGTAATAGTTTTCTTGGATTACTGTGAGCTTCTAATTAACCAAGCTGCCTCAGTTTCATCCCACCTATATTCTTCAATACAACTGCCAGAACACCCTTTCTAGTTGCAAATGCAACTGCATTCATTACTATTTAAAATCCCAATGACTTACTTAAGGACTTCAGGCTCCTTAGCATGGTATGCAGACCTTTTTTCACAGGGTTCCTGCTTCTTTATCTACGTTTCTTGCTATGCTTACCTTCCATTTTTCCTAGAAACTCACCTTCTGATGATTGTGAACTATATCAAGGAAGGTAGTGCATTTGCCTGATTCACGGCTATCTCCCTAGTATCTTCAAAGAGGCTGGCAGAAAGTCATGTTTAGTCTGATGCATGAATAAATATACATTGCATTTCTTTTCCTCCAGCTGATGAGTCTTCCTGCTTCAAAGCTCTTATCCTCCTTTTGATTCACTCTTTGTTTCAAACCTGTGTATGTGTATATGTAAAAGGGAATATAGGAGGAATGGGGATCCAGGTGCTAGGTATAACAAATATAAGTGGTACTTAATTCTCTGCTGTACATGACTCTCAGGTTCAATTCAGAAAAAAGGGAAGAGATCACATTTTCATCCTTACTGTGACTTTAGGCGTAAGAATGGTTAGTGGGTAGGAAAAGATTTGGTGTGATGCACCATCAGAGATCAAAGAGAAAGAACAGAAACCCAACTGAGCTTTTACTTATTTCAGAAGGGAGTCAGGGACTACAGATCAACACTTGGATAGCTACACGAAATCTGGAATGCATGTTATTTTTTCCGTATTTGCTATCCATATTTTACTTCCTCTTAGCATATTTTTTGAAAGCTTGAGGGAAGAAGGTAGCATTCCACTCTGTCGTTAGGCTTAGGGAAAATTATTCCTCAGGATCAAAATGGATAGTAGCAGAATGGAAAGGAAGAGGAATCGGACTGAGCTTCTGAAACTTAAAGTTAGCAAAGGAGCAAAAGAATCTGGAACTGATAAGTTGTCTCAGGGCTTGGCCCACAGGTTCTGTATTTGTGGTGGTACAGAGTTACCCTTTGCAGAATGGCTCATGAAAAGATCATGATAGTTCATTCTAAGCAATGAAGTTTTCCAGCTTAATGGAGAACTGGTAGACCAAGGAGTGAGCATCTATTGTGAGCAAGGGAAGAAAGATATAGAATTGATGCAGCCATGATTGATGAGAGAAATATGCTTATATTCCAGTTTGTGGAGGCCTGTTAACTGGTGGCTTTTAAGAATCACTACATCACAATTTGGTGAATATGGACTCCTTCAACCTGAGCAGCACATGCTGAGGAGAGTCTGATCTTGAGATCAACTGGAGATGACCAGTAGGAGTTGGCTTTTGGGAAAGATTACTCAGGATGCAGTGTGGACAGTGGATTAGAGATGGTAGGATTGTTGGGAGGGAAGCTATGACAAGTAGTCTAAATGAGGTGATAATCTGAACTCAGCAGCACTAGGCATGGAGAGAAATGGATGAATGCAAAAGATATTTAAGAGGTGGAATCTACATAATAGGATATGGGGGATGAAAGCACATGGATGTTCATTTTATCAAAGAATCCTTTTTTGGTGTAACATTTTAAACACAGAATACTTTTACGCTGAACATATTTTGTAAACCTAGGTCTACAGTAAAAGACATGATTGAATCTGAGAATACTGATCATCATGGGAAAGTAAAAGTACATATAACACAGAGTTCTACTTTGGGCAGCCCTCTGTTAGTGAACATTTTGGTGAGAATGCCAATCTTGGCAGTGGGAGTCATAAAAAGGGATCTCACAAACACACCACATGTCTCACCAGACTTTGAGTAGAAGAGGCATCTGAAAATGTCATGTTCAATATTAATTGAGATGGGCAATATAGCTCTGCCCATGGGAACTTCTCAGAGTGTTTAAATGTATATTTATGTGTGAAAAAGGCTTTATTCCTTGACAGTAAGATAAGAATCTCTCCATTCTGAGTGGTCATGTGAATCAGGGCCTCACAGGGTGTGTGCTGAGGTCTCACGCAGCTCAGCACTTGAGTTTAGGGTCAGGCCATATTCAGCGAAGACATGAGTGGTGCCATTAACAAATTTACCTCTGAAAATAACCCTGTCATGGCCTTGGTTCCTTGCCCTCAAGAGAGCAGATACTCCTTCACTGGGGTGGATGATCAGGAGGACAGAGACCTGGCCTTCCTAGAACAGAGTGACACTGACAAGGTAGGTGCCATTGTGGAAGTCTGTCACCTTTCCTGCAGTGCCTGTTTTAGAGATGGGGATGACATCCTGGCCCTCGGGAAATACCACCTACTTTCCTTCCTGCATCCCAAGTGGTCCCTCCCCTCTAGTCGGATGTCTAGCTGATCCCCCCCTGCAGTAGGTGTCTCAAGGCTGGAGGATGTTGGCTGTGCTGTGTGCGGCACTGGTGGTGGGGTTCATGTGGGTGAAAGGTCTGGGGGGGATCAGCTGGTCTAGTTTGTCCATGATTCCCTTTATTCTTTGCTCAGTCTCTATTGGTGGCTTTAATGGGCTTAGTGATATTTTAGGGTATGAGGACTTCATGGAGGTGTTCCAGTGATGGAAGGAGATAGGTAAGTTTAGACCAGACCAAAACTGAAATTACAAGGTATGTGACATAATGAAATGAACCAAGTCATTTTACTTATGAATTTGAATGTTTATTTACCGATCATCATATTATTTAAACTCTGATAATGTTGAATGACATGTAAACATTTTGTAAATTAAAAATTATTTTTTAAATTGTTGATATACAACATTATATTACTGTCAGGTATATAACATAGTGATTTACCCATTCTTTACATTACAAAATGTTCACCAAAATCAGTATAATCATGTGTCAACGTATGAAGTTATTACAGTGTTATCGACCATCTTCCCTAAGCCATAGTTTTCATCCCCATGACTTATTTATAACTGGAAGATTGTACTTCTTAATCCCCTTTATCTGTTTCCCTTATCCCTACTCTGCCCTCTCCTCAAGGCAATAGTTTGCTCATTTGTTTATGAAATTATATGATATTTGTCTTTCTCTGTTTGGCTTAATTCATTTAGCGTAATACCCTCTAGTTCCATCCGTGTTGATGGAAATGGCAAGATTTCATTCTTTTTCATGACTGAGTAATACTCTCTTTTGTATGTACATCATATGTCCTTTATCCATTCATCAATCAGTGGACACTTAGGTTGCTCCCATATCTTGGGTCATGTAAATAATGCTTTAATAAACATAGGGGTCCATATATCTTTTTGAATTAAGGTTTTCATTTTCTATAGGTAAATACCCGGAAGTGGAATTACGAATAGTATTTCTATTTTTAACTTTCAAGGAATCTCCCTACTGTTTTGCATAGTGGATGCACCCAATTTACATTCTCACCAACAGTGCACTAAAGTACTTTTTCTCCACATCTCTGCCAATGCTGTTATTTCTTGTCTTTTTGATACTAGCTATTCTGATAGGTGTGAGGTGATATCTTATTGTAGTTTTGATTTGCATTTCCCTGATAATTAGTGATGTTGAGCATCTTTTCCTGTGTCCATTGGCCATCCATATGTCTTCTTTGAAAAATGTCTATTCAGGTTCTTTGGCCGTTTTTTTTAAATTTAAATTTAAAATTTTTTAAAAGATTTTTTTTTTATTAGAGCATGTGTGTGTGCATGTGCACGAGCAGGGAATCCTATGCCCAGGACCCTGGGGTCATGACCTGAGCTGAAGGCAGACACTTAACGGACTGAGCTATGTGAGCACCCCTCTCTGCCCATTTTTAATTAGATTATCATATTTGGTATTGTGTGAGTTCTTTATATATTTTGAATATTAACACTTTGTAGGATATATCATTTGCTAATATCTTCTCCCATTAAATTGGTTGCTTTTCATTTTGTTGATAGTTTCCATCACTGGGCAAAATCTTTCTGGCTTGACATAGTCTCAGTGGTTTATTTTTGCTGTTTCCCTTACCTGAGGAGACATATCCATAAAATGCTGCTTGTTTTGTTTTAGATGTTTTATGGTTTCAGATCTTACAGTTAGGTCTTTAATCCATTTTGAGTTTATTTTTGTGTATGGTGTAAGAAAGTGGTCCAGTTATCCCAATACCATTTATTGAAGAGACTATGTTTTCCCCATTGTATACTCTTGCCTCTTTTCTCAGAGATTAATTTACCATAAAAGTGTAGATTTATTTCTGGGGTCTAGATCCTCTTCCCTTGATATATGTATTTATATTTGTGTCAGTACTGTACTGTTTTGACTACTGTAGCTTTGTAGTATATCTTGAAATCTGGAATTCTGGTACCTCTAGCTTGGTTCTTTCTCAAAATTGCTTTGCAGTTTGGGGACTTTTGTGGTTCCATGCAAGTTTTAAGATTGTATGTTCTAGTTCTATGAAAAAAACTATTGGTATTTTGATCAGGATTGCATGGAACCTATAGATTGCGTAGAATGCACGGTTTAAAAATATTCTTCCAATCCATTAACATGGTTTATCTTTTCATGTTTGTGTCACCTTTAATTACTTCCTCAGTGTCTTTCTTATAGTTTTCAAGTACAGGTCTTTCACTTGGTTAAATTTATTCCTAGGTATTTTATTCTTTTTAATGCAATTATAAGTGGGATTATATTCTTAAATTTTCTGCTAGTTTGTTACTAGTGTATAGATATGCAGATTTCTATATTAATTTTGTATCCTCAATTTTGATGAATTCACTTATTTTAGTAGTTGAAATCTTTAGGGTTTCTATATATGGTATCATGTCACCTAGAAATAGTGGCAGTTTTGCTTCTTCCTTACCAATTTAGATAACGGTTATTTCTTCTCTAATTGCTGCAGCTAGTACTTCCAGTAGTATGTTGAATAAAAGAGATGAGACTGGACATCCTTGTATTGTTCCTGATTTTAGAGGAAAGGCTTTAGTTTTTCAACAGTGAATGTGATACTAGATTTGAGGTGTATCACTAAAGGAAGAGTAAATGCACCTGAATCAATTAATTATTCATAATTGGATTCAATATATTTGCCCACAACTGTTCAGGCCTTCTAAAAAATGTTTATAGGTGTGGAAAATAGTAGAAAAAGAGGATCCTGAGCTCACTTCCTCCCATGGATACTTTGAAACAACAACTACATATAATGGAACTCACTCTGAAAATAACCTGTAATTGGCAGAATAGATCTCCACAACTAAAAACATGAAGAGAAAGTCACATTGACAAGAATACTGTGAACTAAACTCCCAATGTGGTGATCCACATCACAGGTGTTGAGTTACTCCCTGAAGAGCAAGGGGATCAAGCCCCACATTGGGTGCCCAAAGCCCTGGAACCTTTCACTAAAAAGCTGGGTTTGCAAATCATTAGGGCTTAACACTGGGAGAGCCTGAGGGAGCTATAGGAAATAGACTCCTCTCTTGAAGGACAAACAAACACTATATCACATGGTCCAAGCAGCAGCAGTTTAAAGCATATCTAGATTCTATAATCTAGATTATACATAAATGTAAAATTATACTAATTTTAGGGCATGTGCTGGAGGGGCAGAAATCTATAGGCACTTTCTTTGACAGTAATGGGGCGGGGGGATGCCATTTTTCTCACCCTAGCCTGGCAGGAGCCAGTTCAGGCACTTTCCATCTACCTTAGGGGTCGGGGAGGGCAGCCAGCTCTGCCTACAGCATGTCCACAGCAGTTGTGGTAAGGCCTCTCAGCCAGCTCTACTAGAGGCTGGCCCCTCCCACCCAGCTGCAGCTACAGCCAGCTGTGCTGGGAGCTAACCCCACCTATAGGCGGCCAGCCCAGCCCATCCAGGAGTCACCCCTGGTGACCAAAAAGTATTATATACTGGGCCCCCCAGGACACTTTCTACAGAAGGCTGCTGCTTTTAAGACCAGGAGATGTAGCTGACCTAACCTAATACAGTCAAATTCCATTGTTCCAAATAAATAAGATAAAAAGAGTTCAAAATAATAGTCAAAAAAGATGCTCACAGGACTCAAGAAAGGGTGGATGATCTCAGAAATTTACTAAAGAGATGATAGAAAATTAAACCCCAACCAATCTGAGCTGTAGAATATAATAACTGAAATGAAAAATACAGCAGAAGGAATCAACAGATTAGAGGATAAAGAATGAATCAGTGATCTGGAAGATAGGTAATGGAAAGCACCCAAGCTGAATAACAAAAAGAAAAAAGAATAGGTTAAGGGATCTCTTGGACAATGTATCAAGCATAGTAACATTCATATTCTAGCTCCCTGGAAAAGAGAAAAAGGGGCATAAAGTGTACTAAAAAAAAAATGATAGTTGAAAATGTCAAACTGGGGAATGAAACATATCTCAACAAGATGAATAGAAAGATGTCCACACAAACATATATTTAAAATGTCAAAAAAAAGGGGGGGGGGGGTGTCTTAAAAAGAGCAAGAGAAAAGCAACTAGTCACTTACAAAGAACTTCCAGAGGGTATCGGCTGATTCTTCAGCAGAAATGTTGCAGACCAGAATGGAGTGACATGTTATATTCAGTGTGCTAAAAGGGAAACACCTACAAAAAAAATAAACATCATTCAGAATTGGATACCTAGTTTATTACCACTATGCTGACCTTACAAGAAATGTTCGAGACTTTTTAAAGGGGAAAATAAAGAGCTATAAAGGTCGAAAGCAAGAATGGCAAAATCAATTATATATCTACAATAATTAAGGGATATGGTATCATATACATAAAAATTGGAGAGAAGTAGAGAAATACAGTGCTTTTAAATGTGTTCAAACTTAAGTCACCATCCACTTAAAATAGAATGCTGTATACTTGGGGTTTATATATGAACTCTATGATAACCAAACACAAAAACCTATAATTGGTATAGAAGAAATAAGGAATCCATACATAACAGCAAAAAAAAAAAGTCTTCAGGGAAAGAAAGCAAGAAATGAAGGAACAGAGCAGAACTACAAAAACAATCAGAAGATAATTAACAAAATGGCAATAAATACATACCTATCAATAATTACTTTAAATGAACGAAATGCCCCAATCAAAAGACAAAAAACAACCCATCTATATGTTGCCTACAAGAGACTAATTTCAGACTTAAAGACACCTACAGACTGAAAATGAATGGAAAAATATATTCCATGCAAATGGAACAACAAGAAGGGTAGCAATATTTATGTCAGACAAAATAGACTTTAAAAACAAAGACTGTAACAAGAGGTAAAAGAAAATTACATGATAAAATGATCAAGCCAACAAGAGTATATAATAGTTGTAAATATTTATGCACCAAATGTAGAATCACCTAAATAAAGTAATACAATAATAGTGGGGTACTATAACACCCCAGCATCAATGGATGGATCAAGACAAGAAGTCAATTAATTAAAAAAAAAAACAACAGTGGCTTTGTATGACAAATTAGACCAGATGGACTTAAGAGATATATACAGAATGTTCCATCCCAAACCAGCAGAGTACACTTTCTTTTTAAATGCATATGGAACATTCTCCAGGATAGATCACATGTTAGGCTACAAAGTAATTCTCAACAAATTAAAAAAGAATAAAATCATGTAAACTATCTTTCCAGACCACAACATTGATGAAACATAAGGAAAAAAACTCGGAGGCTAAACAACATGCTACTAAATAACCAATAGGTAAAGAAAGAAATCAAAGACGAAATGAAAACAAAATGTTTTAGTCATTGAACAGTTCCTAGTTACAGCAATACAGGGCTGCTGCAAGAAACAAGAAAAATCGCAATCTATCCTTGTACCTAAAGGAATTAGAAAAAGAAAAAAAAGAAACCTAAAGTTAGAAGAAAATAAGAATCCAGTGGAAATAAATGAAATAGAGACTGAAAAAGAAAACAAAAGATAAATGAAACTAAGGGCTGGTTCTTTGGAAAAAGATAAACAAAATTGACAAACCCTTGGCCAGACTCATCAGGAAAAAAGAGAGAGGACTTTAATAAATGAAATCATAAAGAGAAGGAGCAGCCAACACTACAGCAATATAAAGGAGTGTAAGGGACTACTATGAGAAACTACATGCCAAAAAATTGGAGAAACTAGAATGGAAAATTTTATCTTCCAAGACTCAGGAAAAAATAGACAATCAGAACAGATTGGTTACTAGTAGAAAAATTGAAATGGTAATTTAAAAAATCTCCCCAAAAACAAAAGTCTAAAACCAGATGGCTTCACAGGCTAATTCTATCAAATAGTTAAAGAAGGGTTAATACTTCCTTTACAAAATATTCCAAAAAATAAAAGAGGAAGGAATGCTTCCAAATTTATTCTATGATGCGAGCATTACTCTGATACCAAAACCAAAGACATTACAAAAACCCAAATCTACATAATATCCCTAATAAACCTAGATGCCAAAATTCTCAACAAAATATGAGCTGAAGTCAGTAATACATTAAAAGTATCATTCACCGGGCGCCTGGGTGGCTCAGTTGGTTAAGCAACTGCCTTCGGCTCAGGTCATGATCCTGGAGTCCCGGGATCGAGTCTCGCATCGGGCTCCCTGCTCAGCGGGGAGTCTGCTTCTCCCTCTGACCCTCCCCCCTCTCATGCTCTCTCTCTCTCATTCTCTTTCTCTACTAAATAAATAAAATCTTTAAAAAAAAAAATATCATTCACCATGAACAAGTTGGATTTATTCCAGGGATGCAAAGATGAGTTAATATCCACAATTAATCCATGTGATACAACACATGAACAACAACAAAAAACCCATTACAAATTATATGATCATCTCAATAGATACAGAAAAAGCATTTGACAAAGTTCAACATTTGTTCACAATAAAAATTCTCAACAAAGCAGGTATAGAGGGACCATACCTCAACATAATAAAGGTCATATGTGACACACCCACATCTAACATCATACTCAATGGTGAAAACTTTTCCTCCAAGATCAGGAAGAAGACACAAATGTCCATTCTCACCACTTACATTCAAAAGAATATTGGAAGTCCTCACATCAATCAGAAAAGAAAAAGACAATCCATCCAAACTGGTAAGGAAGAAGTAAAACCATAACTAATTCCAGATGACATATAATTATATGGAGGAAATAGTAAGACACTGGGGGGAAAAAAACCAACATTAGAATAAATGAATTCATTAAAGTTGAAGGATAGAAAATTCAGAATCTGTTTCATTTCTATACCCTAATAACAAAGTATGAGAAAAAATTTTAAGACAATCCCATTTACAACTGCCTAAAAAAGAATAAAGTATCTATGAATGAATAGAATCAAGCAGGCAAAAAGATCCATACTTTGAAAACTATAAGATACTTATGTAAGAAATTGAAAACAACACAAACAAATGGAAAGACATTTCATGCTCATGGATCAGAAGAACTGATATTGTTAAAATAGTCCTACTACCCAAAATAATTTACAGATTCAGTGGCATCCCAACAAAAGTACCAATAGTACTTTGGAAGCACAAAAGTCTCTGAATGGCCAAAGCAATCTTGAGAAACAAAGCTGGAGGTATCATAATCCTAAATTTCAAGATATAATGAAAACATATAGTAATTGAAACAGTATGGTACTGGCACAAAAATAGTCACATATGTGAATGCAACAAGATAGTGAACATAGAAATAAACTCATGGTTAGTCTACAACACAGGAGACAAGATGTACAGTGGAGAAAAGACAGTCTCCTCAGTAAATGGTGTTGGAAAACTGGACAGCTACATGCAAAATAATGAAACGGGACCACTTTCTTACATCATACACAAAAATAAAACATATTAAAACCGACATTTGAGGCCTGGAACCATAAACTTCTAGAAGAAAACATGGGCAGTATTCTCTTGAATGTTAGCATTAGCAACAATTTTCTAATTACGTCTCCTCAGGCAAGAGAAACAAAAGCAAAATATTGGCATTACACCAAGCAGAAAGATTTTTCACAGTGAAGGAAATCATCAAGAAAAAAGACAAAGCAACCTACTGACTTGGAGAAGTTATTTGTAAAGGATCTATCTGATAAGGGGTCAATTTCTAAAATATTTAAAGAACTCATACACTCCAACCCCACAAAGATTAAAAAATGGACAGAGGACCTGAATAGACATTTTTTCTGAAAAAGACATATAGATGGCCAACAGACACATGAAAAAATGCTCAACATTGCTAATCAGGGAAATGCAAATCAAAACCACAGTCGGATATCAATTTACACCTGTTAGATGGTCATCAAAAAGACAAGAAATAGCAAGTGGTGAGAATGCAAAAAAAAGGAATCCTTGTGCACTGTTGGTAGAAATGTAAATTGTTGCAGCCACCACTGTTCAAAACAATACAGAAGTGCCTCAAATAATTAAATACCATATGATCCTGTAAACTCATTGTGGGGTATTTACCCAAAGGAAAAAAAATTACATATTTTGTAAAGATATATGCACTCCTATGTTCACTGAAACATTATTTACATAAACCAAGGTATGGAAGCAACCCAAGTGTCCATCAATAGATGAATGTATAAGGAAGATGTGTTAAATGTATATACAATGGAGTATAACTCAGCCATAAAATATAATGAAATCTTGCCATTCATGATAGAATACACTCTAGATCCAGCCCATGTTGAGTAAAATAAACAAAAATACTACATGATTTCACTTTACAATGAATTAAACAACAAAACAAAACCAGAAACGGATTCATAAGTACAGAGAACAAACTGATGGTTGCCAAAGAGGTGGGGGCTGTGTGGATGGGCAAAATAGGTGAAGCAGATTAAAATTTACAAACTTGCTATTATAAAATAAGTTACATGAAGAAAATTGTTGTATAGGGAATATACTCAATAATGTAATGTTGCATGGTAATAGATGGTAACTATTCTTATCATGGGAAGCACTGCATCATGTATAGAATTATTGATCACTATGTGGTACATCTGATAGTAATATAACATTTTATGTCAACTATATTTCAATAATTAAGAAAACAGAATGAGGATAAAGATGTAAAATACGTTTTATACATAAACATGGGTAAGAGTAAAAATGGTGTTTGTAGAACGTGTTGGAAGTTAAGCAAGCACGACCTAAAATAGATTACTATATACATAGGGGTTATATATGAACCACATAGTACAATAAAGCAAAATAACTATAATAAAAAAGAGAAAGTTATCCATGCATAACACTAAAGAAATTCATCAAATCACAAGGGAAGAGAGCAAGAGGAGAAATGAAACAGTGAAGAACTACAAAAACAACCAGAAAACAAACATTTGGCAATAAGTACATACTTATCAATAATTACATGAAATGCAAATGGGCTAAATGCTCCAATCAAAAAACATAGGGTTACTGAATGTATAAAAAATAAGAAACCTCTATATGCTGCCTAAAAGAGACCCACTTCATATTTAAAGACACACAGACTGAAAGTAGAGGGATAGAAAAAGATTTTCAATGCAAACGAGTGTGTGTGTGTGTGTGTGTGTGGCGGGGGCGGGGGGGAAGCTGAGGTAGGAATACTTAGACAAAATAGAATTTAAAGATTTATTTTATTGAGAGCAAGCGAGCAAGCACAAGGTGGGGGGAGGGGCAGAGGGAGAGAGAGAATCGTCAAGAAAACTCCCCACTAAATGTGGAGCTGATAGAGGGGCTCAATCCCAGGATCCTGAGATAATGACCTGAGACAAAATCAAGAGTCAGATGCTCAACTGACTGAGCTACGCAGGTGCCCCTAGACCAAATAAACTTTAAAACAAAGAATGTAACAAAAGACAGGAGAATAACATAATGATAAGTGATCATTCTAAGAAGAGGATATAACAATTATAAACATCTACATACATAGGAGTGCCTAAATATGTAAAGCACTATTAATAATCATAAAGGGAGAAACACAGTAATACAGTACTAGTGGGTTAATTTAATACCCCAGTTACGTCAATGGATAGATCACTCAGAAAGTCATTAAGGAAACAATGGGTTTAAATGACATGTTAGACCAGATGAACTTAAGATTTAAGCTTTATAGATTTATAGATTTAGATTTATAGAACATTCCATCCAAAACAACAGTATACACATTTGTTTCAAGGGCACGTGGGACATTCTCCGAGACAGATCATATGTTAGGCTACAAAACAAGTCTAAATAAAGGGGTGCCTAGGTGGCTCAGTCAGTTAAACATTTACCTTTGGCTCAGGTCATGATCTCAGGGTCCTGGGATTGAGCCCCAGGTCAGGCTCCCTGCTCAGCAGGGAATCTGCTTCTACCCCTCCACCCCCTTCTTCCCCACCACTTGTGCTCACGCTGTCTCTTAAATAAATAAAATTTGAAAAAAATAAATTCAAGATGATTGAAATCATATCAAACATCTGTTCCCACCAGAGTGCTGTGAAACTAGAAATCAATTACAAGAAAAAAACCTGGGAGGAATCAGAACACCTGGAGGCTAAACAACATGCTACTAAACAACTAATGGGTCAAGGAAGAGATCAAAAGAGAAAATGAAAAAAAAAAAACAAAAAAAACCCAAAACTTGGAGACAAATGAAAAGGGAGGCACAGTGTTCCAAAATCTTTGGGATGCAGCAAAAGTAGTTCTAAGTGGAAGTTTTATAACAATACAAACCTATCACAAGAAATAAAAATCTTTTTTTTTTTTTTAAAGATTTTATTCATTTATTCGACAGAGAGAGACACAGCGAGAGAGGGGACACAAGCAGGGGGAGTGGGAGAAGGAGAAGCAGGCTTCCCGCTGAGCTGGGAGCCTGATGTGGGATTCGATCCCAGGACCCCGGGACCATGACCTGAGCTGAAGGCAGACGCTTAACGACTGAGCCACCCAGGCACCCTAAGAAACAAAAATCTTAATCTAAACTTAGACCTAAAGAAACTAGAAGACAAGAAACAAAGCCTGAAGTTAGTAGAAGGAAGGAAATGATTACAGCAGAAATAAATAGATACGAAAAAAAAAAAAAGAAACCAAAAGCTGGCCCTTAGAAAAGAAACAAAATTTTTAAACCATTAGCCAGACGCATGTGTTAAATATAGCATAATGTATAGAGAAGTTGTACATCTGAAACTAATGTAACATTGTGTATCAACTATACTCAAACATTTTTTAAAAGGCAGTGCTATAAGAAAGGATTGTAATTATGATAAGCAATATTAAAATGGTATTTTAATAGATTATAATTAGTACTACAATAACTCAATGATTTTAGTAATTGGTGTAACTAAATAAAACTTTCCCAGAAGAGAGAGAGAGAGGGAGGGAGGGACAGAATGGACTTAAATAAAATTAGAAGTGAAAGAACAGTTACAACACAACCACAGAAACACAAGGATTATAAGAGGCTACTGTGAAAAATTATACACCAACAAATTGGACAAAGTACAATAAATGGGTAAATTACTAGAAACACAATCTTCCAAGATTAATCAGTAAGAAATAGAAAATCTGAACAGACTAATTACCAGCAATGAAAGTGAATCAGTAATATAAAACTCTCCCCAAATGTTTAAGACCAGATAGATTCACAGGTGAATTCTACCTAACATTAAAAAAATAGTTAATAACTATCTTTCTCACAGCTTAAAAAATAGAAGAGGAAGAAATGCTTCTACATCATCCTATAAGGTAAGACTTCTTCTGATATGAAACCAGGCAAACAGTATAAGTGAAGAACATTACAGGCCAATATCCCTAATGACATAGATGCAAAAATCATCAACAAAATATGTGCAGACTATATTCAGCAGTACATTAAAAGCATCATTCACCATGATCAACTGGGATTTGTTCCATGGATGCAAGAATGACTCAATAGCCACAAAGTGATACACCACATTAATACAATGAGTAAATACCATATGATCATCTCAATAGATGCAGAGAAAGCATTTGACAAAATTCAACATCTGTTCATGATAAAAAGTCTGAATAAAATAGGTATAGAAGGGGGACACCTGGGCGGCTCAGTCGTTGGGCGTCTGCCTTCGGCTCAGGTCATGATCCCAGGGTCCTGGGATCGAGCCCCACGTCCTGCTCCCTGCTCAGTGGGGAGTCTGCTTCTCCCTCTGCCTCTCCCCCCTGCTCCTGCTCTCTCTCTCTGTCTCTTTCAAATAAATAAATAAAATAATTAAAAAAAATAGGTATAGAAGGAACATACCTCAACATAAGAAAGGCCAAATATGACACATCTACACTTAACATCATACTCAGTGGTGAAAAACAAAACTTTTGCTCTAAGATCAGGAATAAGACAAGGATGTCCATTATAA
Source organism: Leptonychotes weddellii (assembly GCF_054177405.1). NCBI lineage: Eukaryota > Metazoa > Chordata > Mammalia > Carnivora > Phocidae > Leptonychotes > Leptonychotes weddellii. The sequence continues at coordinate 85,297,901 of NC_138379.1, read as the reverse complement.
CCCGTTTTATTCAAGAGAGTACTGGAGATCCTAGCCACAGCAATTAGACAAGAATAAGAAACTGCATTCCAAGAATTAGGAAGAAGTACAACTGTCCCTATTTCCAGATGATATGTTACTATATAGAGAAAATACTAAAGAGTTCATCAAAAACTATTAGAACTTACAAATTCATAAAAGTTGCAGGATAGAAAATTACAGAAATCTGTTGTATTTCTCTACACTAATAATGAAATAGCAGAAAGAGAATTTAATGAGACAATCTCATTTATAATAGCATCAAAAAATACCTAGGAATAAATTTAACCAAGGAGGTGAAAGACTTGTATTCTGAGAACTACAAGATTGATCGAACTGAAGACGACATAAACAAATGGAAAGATATACCATGCTCATTGATTGGAAGAATTGGTATTGTTAAAATATCCATACCTCATAAAGTAATCTACAGATTCAATGGCATCCCCATCAAAACACTAATTCTTTTTTCACAGAACGAGAATAATGCTAAAATTTGTATAAAGCCACAAAAGACCCCAAAGAGCCAAAGCAATTTTGAAAAAGAACAAAAGTAGAACTAACAGAGTCAGATTTCAGAGTGTACTGTATACATTATAGTACTGGCACATAAACAGACACACAGATCAATGGGAGGGAACAGAGAACCAAGAATTAACCTGATGCTTATATGGTCAATTAATCTATGACAAAGGAGGCAAGGATATACAATGAGGAAAGACTGTCTTTTTTATAAATGGTGTTGGGAAAACAAGACAGCTATACGTAAAGAATGAAATTGGACCATTTTCTTACAGCATACACACAAGTAAATTCAAAAAGGATTAAAGACCCAAAAGGAAATAGAAAATAAACTCTTGGACATTGGTCTTAGCAATACTGCTTATATATGAATATATATATATATTCCAAATAATCCAAATAAATATATTTATTAAATTATTTATTTGAGAACGAGACAGCATGCACAAGCAGGGGGGGAGAGGGAGAAGTAGACTCCCTGCTGAGCAGGGAGCCCAACATGCAGGGCTCAGTCCCAGGACCTGGGTTCTTGACCTGAGCCAAAGGCAGATGCTTAACCAACTGAGCCACCCAGGTTGATGTGGTTTTGGAGTAGAGGTGAGGTTTGGTGGGGTGAAGTCCGGAGCTGATGACCAAGAAAGAATTCTTGAGATGTCTTTGGTGCAAAATGGTGGTTTATTGGGGTGCCTGGGTGGCTCAGTCATTAAGCATCTGCCTTCGGCTCAGGTCATGATCCCAGGGTCCTGGGATTGAGTCCCGCATCAGGCTCCTTGCTCAGTGGGGAGTCTGCTGCTTCCTCTGCCTGCCACTCTCCCTGCTTGTGCTCTCTCTCTGACAAATAAATAAAATCATAAGAAAAAAATCCTCACCCAAAAGTAAAACATATATTCCAAACAAACAAATAAATAAATGGTGGTTTATTAAAGCAGAAAGCTGCTGCACTGGGGTCTTGAGGAGTGGCTGATTATATACTCAGGAATTGGGAGAAGTAAGGAAAAGGGAGGTTTCAAAAGAACTTTCATATGCTAAAGAGGACCAACCTACAAGTACCAAAGTCCTTGCCCTTGTCAAGTTAAGGTTGTTTCCCCCTCTATCAAGGTATTAACATTACAACACTTGGGAGATTCCTGGAAGAATGTCACACATGTCCCACCCAGGAGTGTGAGGTGGGGGTGGGAGGGAGGTTGCAGGGTGTCAGCTTGTGCTTTGTCCTCAGCTTACCTTCTGCTCCCTCATCACAGGCACCCCAGAAATGTATTTTTTTAAAAATCTGTCTCCTCTGGCAAGGGCAACAAAAGCAGTAATAAATAATTGGGAATAAATTACTAAAAAGCTTTTGCATAGTGAAGGACATATCAACAAAGTGAAAAAAACCCTACGGAATGGGAGAAATTATTTTCATATGATGTATTTGGCAAGGGGTTAATATTTAAAGTCTTTAAAGAGGTCATATAACTTAACACACATGCACACAAATCTGAATAATGGGCAGAGGACCTGAGTAGTAATTTTTCTGAAGAAGACATGCAGATAGCCAACCGACATATGAAAAGATACTCATCACTAATCATCAGGGAAATGCAGTCAGAACCATAATGAAATAGCACCTCACATCTGTCAAAATGGCTAGTATCAAAAAGACAAGAAATAGGGCGCCTGGGTGGCTCAGTTGGTTAAGCGACTGCCTTCGGCTCAGGTCATGATCCTGGAGTCCCAGGATCAAGTCCCGCATCGGGCTCCCTGCTCGGCAGGGAGTCCGCTTCTCCCTCTGACCCTCCTCCCTCTCATGCTCTCTCTATCTCATTCTCTCTCAAATGAATAAATAAAATCTTTAAAAAAAAAAAAAAGACAAGAAATAACAAGTGTTGGTGAGGATGTGGAGGAAAGGGTCAGTGAGAATGTAAATTTGTGTAGCTAGTATGCAAAACACTATGAAGTGTCTTAAAGAATTAAAAATAGAGCTACCATATGATCTAGTAATCCCACTTCTGGGTATTTACCCAAAGAAAATGAAAGCACTTACTTGAAAAGATATATGTACCCCTATTTTTATAGTAGCATTGTTTGTAATAGCCAAGATATGGAAGCAACCTAAGTATCTTTTTATGGATGAATGGATAAAAATGTGGGCTGTGTGTGCGTGTATATGTATAAAATGGAACATTATTTAGCCCATAAAAAGGAATGAAATCTTGCAATATGCAACAAGATGTGTGGATCTAGAATGTATTACACTAAGTGAAATAATCAGAGAGTAACAAATATCACATAATTTCACTTATATGTGGAATCTAAAAAAAACAAAAAATAAAACAATACAGAAATAGACTTATAAATACAGAGAACAAACTGGTGGTTGCCAGAGAGGAAGGCATGGAGGTATGGGTAAAACAGTGGAAAGAGATTAAGAGTTACAAACTTCCAGTAATAAATGTCACTGGGAAGTATAGCTTAGGGAATATAGTAATATGGTAATAACTTTGGTGACGATGGTAACTACACTTACTGTGCTGAGTATTGCATAGTGTTGAAACACTATGTTGTATACCTAAAACTAAATATTGCATGTCAATCATACTTCAATTTAAAAATTGTCTTTCTTTTCCCAATTGTTCAAGCCACCATCATTTCTTGCCTGGATTAAAATATCATTCCTAGGGTGAAAATGTCTTCACTCCTGCTTTCTCTCCAATTAGTTTTCTCCATTGTAGCTAAAACAGAGTTTTGTTTTTGTTTTTTCTCAAGCAAAACTCTTCCTGTCTTCTCCCCTTCAATGGCTTGTCATTACCCTTGGGATAAAGTCCAATCTTAATATGAATTTATGCTGTGGCTTCTTTTCACCTCTCTTGTTTCTGCCACTCCTCTTTCATTCCACATTTTAATAAGAGGAAGTTTTTCTTTTCAGGAGCTGACCTTCCTTTCTTTCAGCTCTTGCTCTTTACACCTTTTTTCTCTTCCTGGATTGCTTACCACATTCACATTTTGCCCAAAACTACCTAAACAGGGGTTAACTTCTAACTTGAAAATCATTAGAACCTTAAAGGTCCCTTCTTACCATCCTTTTAGCAGTGGACTGTGTTTTACAGTGACTCAAATTCAGTGATTTCCAAGTCTTAATAGGGTACCTGCAAACTTTTCTAAAAATATGGATTCCCACCCTGCAGCCCACCTCAACTGAATCATAAACACTAAATGCCCTGCTCAAGAGTATGTTTTTTAAAAGCCTCCCAGGCAGTCTCACTATTGAATAATTGAGGACAATGGTTATAGCCCAGTAGTTGTCGAACCTTGTAAACTTTAGAACACACATAAAGCTTAACCAAAAATGGCTGTACTGCACCCCAGCATCAATCAATAAATGTTTGTTCTGCTTTGTACCTCAGGGTACAAAGCAGAACAAACCAAAAGGAACAAAAAAACAAAGAAATGAGATATAATAAGAAATAAGGATTAAAAGAACCCAAGTTGAATCTTTGAAAAAAACTTGTAAGATTGACAAAACTCTGACAACATCAACCAAGAAATAGAGAGATGCAAATTAATAAAATTCTAAGAGTCTTTGAGTGTACTTCTGGAAAATTTAAAAACCTTAATTTGCACTAAAGGGAATAGAAAAATTGGACAGAAAATAGCCACTCAATACATATAAGTAATAATCATAGTAATAATAATGTAATAACGATGATAAACATGTTACCATTTTCCCCACTCCTAGAAGGGGAAAGATCTCACAGGCTGAGATCGTTTTATCAGTGGGTGCAGATATCCCTAGTTTACATAAGAGGAAAAAACGGTCCAATTATTTTTAAGAGATAGAAATGTTTTAAATTAAAATTTTATAAGCACAATATAAGAAAAATATAAGCCTATTCCCTTTTGAATATGTTGAACATGGCTTTAAGATTCTCTTCTTTTTATATCTATCAACATAGATATAGATATAGTTATGTGTATGTGTGTATTTATTAGTCATGGTCGATTATGTATTAATTTAGGATTAAAAAATGGCCCCAGAGAGAAAAATCTTGCAGTGTAATTTATATTTTAGTGATTTAAAGACAAATATTTCATGGTTTTTCACTGTTCCCAAATTTATCTGATTAGGAGCACAGTTGTCAAAAAAGCATTTGATATATTTCAATATTTTAGCATTAAAATTCAATAAATGGAAAAAGTTACTTTCTTTTTGAAGTCAGGAAGAAGACAAAGACGTTAGCCACTTTAGAAATCCTGAACAATAAAATTAAAAAAAAAAACAACAACCAAAAAACAGAGGTTATGAGGATTCTAAGGGAAAAAGCAAACCTTCCTTTTCTTCTTTCTTTTTTTTTTTTTTTTTGCAGATATTGTGCTTGTCCATGAAGAAGACCAAACACAATTAGCAAATTATGAACATTAGTGAGTCAGTAGGGAGCTGTATACAAAATAAACTTGTAAAAACCAATAGCATTTTGGCCCTAACCCTATGCCAGACACTTACCTTGTCCCTAACCCTAACCCTAGGTATGAGACATAAAAGAAAATTTAGTATATATGTGCAATGGAATATTGCTAAGAAAAAAAAAATCTTGCCATTTGCAATGACAAGGATGGAACTAGAGAATATTATGCTAAGTGAAATAAGTCACAAATACCATGATTTCACTCATATATGTAATTTAAGAAACAAATGAACAAAGGTTAAAAAAATAAAAAGAGGTAAACTTAGGCCAACTCTCAGCTATAGCAAACAAACCGATCATTACCAGAGGAGAGGTGGGTGGGGTCATGGGTGATGGGGATTAAGGAATGCACTTGTGATTGATGAGCACAGGGTGTTGTCTTGAAGTGTTGAATCACTATATTGTACACCTGAAAGTAATATTACACAGCATGTTAACTAGAATTTCAATAAAAATGCACAAAAGAAAAAAACAATAGCATTTATCTAATCATTAGAAAGTACAATAGAAGATAAGCTCTGACCTTCATGGAGGCATTTTGAAAACTCTCTTAAGGACATTTTTAAAAGATCTGAGTGAAAAGCTCTAAGACTGAAAAGTAGGATGGCCTAATATAAAATTGTTAATTTTCCCTTTATTTTAAAATTCCCTTAATTTTAATTATTTCTAATTAAATTCCTGAGAAGATTTTCTTGGGTTGGGGAGAGAAAACCTGATTGTAAAATTCTGTGGAACATAATAGTCAGTGAATACCTGGGAAACATTTAAAAAATAGGACTACACCTAGCATAAATTATCATAATAAAACAGTATTATACAACTGTAGTATCAAATAAACCAATCAAGTTGAATAGATACTCTAGAAACAGACCTGCTTATATATGGCAGTTGGTTATATGTCAGTGGTAACATCACAAATCAGAAAATTATATTTAGTAAATTGTATTGGGAAAATTGTCTCACTTGTGACAAGTTTTAAAAAGCAAAGATTCCTATCTCATGCTGCATACAGAAAAGCCCAAATGAATTAAAGACCTCAATATGAATGTTATAACTAAAAATGCAATATAAGGAAATGTATAGTTTCTTTATGACCTCAAATCAGGACTTATTTCTTAAAAAGTTCTCAAAACAGAAACTATAAGAAAAAGTGTTTATTCAATTAGTCAAAATAAAAGTTTTATTCAAGTGAAGGACACCATAATCAAGTTAACAGATAGGTGACAGACTAGAATAATATGTATGGAACATTTAAAATGAATAAAGAATTCAGAAATAGAGTATAAAAGTTACTACTGAAAATAAAAAAGAAAATGTCAGTAAGCTCAATAGAAAAATAGACAAAAATGTAAATTAAAACATACAAAATGTTTATGACTTTATTAGACACATAAGGAAAGAGATGGATCCAATTAATTTAGGAGAATGGATAAGTTAAACTTTGTATGTTTATAAAATGGAATACATGCAGCTCTCAGAGATTATGAATTAGATTTACATACAACAATATAAATTAGACATATAAAATACTTTTGAATAAAAAAGCCTTTATGTAAAGTAAGATAAATACACTAACACAATACCATATGCCTTTCAAGGTCACATACATGCCTAAATATATGTATCGAATAAGAGCTGGACTCCTATGGGGAATAGTAGTTTGGAATGGGTGACTATAGGAAAAAGGGAATGGAGTATGGGTGGAGAATGAATGAAAAAAAGTTAAGAAAAAAGATCTGCTTCATATATGGCCAAGTAGCTTGTGGCAGATTGACTCTTCCTCACATAACAATAAGCAACTCTGAACAGAATACTAAAAACAAATACTTGAAGGCTATGGAGAGTGAACAAAGACGGGCAAATTCTGAAAGATGAAACTTGGAAGAAGGAGCCACGAAGAGGTAAGTTTTCGGTTTTTGAAGCTTTAACCTGAAAACATTTTACAGAGAAGCCTGGAGTAGCTAAAATGCAATAGAAACCTACCCTTTTAAAAAAATGGCTTCAACAATTTGGGAGCTGAGTCTGCAGCAGCCACAGTCACTGGAAAGAGGGTGAAATCCCAGATCAGTAAGAACCAGAGGAGGGCATGACTCAAACTGTGAGTATGAACACACTACTCAAATCTCTACTGACCCCTGAAACATACCTATGGGGTAGACGCAAAGCAATTTGCAGCTAAAGTAAAAAAACTCAACTGAGATTTGAGTTACTCCAAACACAGGTGGGATGGAATTTGCAGTTTCAGTTGAACCAAGTTAATTGCCTGCCACAACAAAAATATCAACACAATCTGAGGAGTAAAACAGAATCTAAGGTCTCCATAACATAACTGTCACAATGTCCAGGATACAATTCAAAATTACACAGCTTGGAGGAGCCAGAAAAATGTAATCCTTCCCAAAGGAAAAGACAATTAATGGAAGCCAACCCTCAGATAATCTAGATGTATAACCTCAAAGACTTTGAGACAGCTATTATAACTATGCTCAATGAAGTAAAAAAAAAAAAAATGTAATGAATGGAAAAATAAGAAATCTCAGCAAAGATAGAGAAATATTAAAGAACCAAACAGAATTACAACAGAACAAAACAGTATCTGAAATAAAAATATATCCCTTAATCCAGTTTGCTAAATTGCCTCCCTACTTCTCAATGTTTATTAGATCAAGCTTATGCATATCAATTGCATTCAGACCTTATATTCATTTATTAATTTTAGGTCTGTTTGATTTAAAAGTTTCTGAACGATGTAATACAATTTCGCACTGTGTGCCTATATCAATTTTAGCTTATAATTCTGTTTTTGCTTTTGTATATTGAGTTTTTTTGCTAGAATCACCCAAATGTAGGATCACATCTTTTTTGTAGATTGTTCCTTATGTAGCATCTCATTTTATGCTTATTCATGTCTTTTTCTTTGCTCTTGAACATCAACAATTTGTGTCAGAAGTCAATGGTATAAAATGTTTAAGAAACTCAAGGAAATATGAGCCAGAAATTTTATAGTAAGACAATCTGACCTTCAATTTAAAAACCACAAATTCTTATGAACACATTAAAATTCAGGAACGACTTCCCCTGAGACCTTCCTAAGCAATCTATTAAGCAGAATGAACTTCAAACAACCAAAATGACTGGAGAGTTTTAAATAAGGATTTGTGTTAGGAAATAATATATATTTACTTACAGAAATAAATCTAAATAATGCTTATATGGTAGAGGGTATGGTATACAATGGCTGTGTATTCTGACAGTGTAATTGCAGTAAAACTATAAAAATGGTTGGAGAAAGGGGAGAGATGAAAAGAGCAGAATTAGCTCGCTGATTGAGAGTCATTAACTGGAGTAAAAGGATATTACTTTAAGTGAGATGAGGAAGAGCCAGGGTTGGGACAAAAGGATGTTACTAGCTAATTTCAATATTTTTCAGGATAAGGGACCAATTGCTTTGTATCAAGCAAGAGACAAAAAAAGAGAGGGTTATACAAAAGTATTAGAAACCATTAGAACAAAAATATAAACTTCATTAAGTAACAGAATATTCAATAAAAGATGTTTATAACATAAAACAATGCTGGAATGGCACCAAACATATTTATCACATCAATAAATATAAATGGATTTATTCTACGAATTAAAAACAATTTTCAGATTGTTCAGTATTTGCAAATGATATATCCAAGGAGGGGTTAATATCCAAAACATATAAAGAACTTATACAACTTGACACCAAATACAGATTCAAAAATGGGCAGAAGACCTGAATAGACATTTTTCCAAAGAAGACATACAGATGGCCAATAGACACATGAAAAGATGCTCAATATCACTAACCATCAGGGAAATGCAAATCAAAATCACAATGAGATATCACCTTACACCCGTCAGAATGGCTAAAATAAAAACCACAAGAAATAACAACTGTTTGCAAGGATGTGTAGAAAGAGGAACTCTTGTGCACTGTTGGTAGGAATGTAAATGGATGCATCTACTGTGCAAAGCAGTATGAGGGTTCCTCAAAATATTAAGAATAGAAATACCATATGATCCAGTAATTCCACTACTGGGTATTTACCCAAAGAAAATGAAAACACTAATTCAACAAGATATATGCACCCCTATGTTTATTGCAGCATTATTTACAATAGCCAAAATATGGAAGCAAAGTGTCAATAGATAAATGAATGGATAAAGAAGAGACACACACACACATGCACTGCACTATTATGTCGCCATAAAACAGGATAAGATTTTGCCATCTCCAACAACATGGATGGACCTAGGATATTATGCTAAGTGAAATAAGTCAGACTGAGAAAGGCAAATATCATGATTTCACTCATATGTGGAATCTAAAAAACAAACAAAAAGCAGAATCAGATATATAAATACAGAGAATTAACTGATGTTGAAGTACTCACATTATTGTATTTCAAGTCTTACTATAAAGCTACCGTTATCAATCAATGTAGTATGGTAAACAAAACAAAACAAAACACATTGATCAAGGGAACAGAATAGAGAGCCCAAAAGTAAACATATAGGACTTCTGGAGAAGGTGGTGGAATAGGAGGACCGTAAGCTCACTTTGCCTCATGGATACAACTAGGTAACACTCACATCAGTGTAAATAATCCAGAAAAATGACCTGAAGACTGGCAGATCAAACTCTGCTACTAAAGGTAGAGAAGAGGCCACATCAAAGAGGGTAGGAAGAGTGGAGACATGGTGGGAAGTTAAACCAATGGTGACCATCCACAAGTGGGGGGGAGCTGGGGACATGGAGAGGGAAGAGAAAAAGACTATCACACTGGGGAGCTTTCATGGGGAAGATGAATCCCCATAGCATTTGGCTTTGAAAACTAGAGGGGCCGAATTTTGTGAGTTCTTAAAACCAGCAGGACTAAAATCCTAGAACGTGAAAAATCAGCGGGCTTAGTTCTGGAAGAGCTGGGAGGGCCATAGGAGACTGGGTCCCCACCCTGGAAGAGACAGCATGACAAACAGCTTCTGGAGATAAAGCATTAAGCAGCAGTTTGAAAAATGCCTGGGTTACATGGGAAGGGAGTTATTTACTAATCTCAGAGCATGTCCTGGGGTGCAGGGTTCTCTAAGAGACTTGACCAGGAACAAAGGAACTGGCAGTTGCCATCTCTCTCCTACCCCCCAGCATAAACACATGCCCCCCTTCAGGAACCAGCATGACATGGACATTCACTGCTTAACTTGCTTACATTTTGCCATGCCCCCTCCATGGGACTGCTTCAGCCCTGTGGCTGCAGGTCTCCTCCCCCAGAAAAATAGTGCAAACCTTGCCAACACCATGTCTTCTGACTTTGCACTATATGGGAGGCCAGTCACCGCTTGTGGAGAACATGTGTGCCTTATAAGTTCATGCCCTGCCGTCTACTTTCAAGAGCAGGAGATGTAACTGATTTTCCTAACACACAGAAACAGACACAGAGAATTAGACAATATGAGGAGACAGAGGAATATGTCCCAAATAAAAGAACGGGACAAAATTACAGCAAGAGACTTAAGTGAAATGGAGAAATGTAATATTCCTGATAGAGAATGTAAAGTAATCATAAAAGTACTCACTGGACTTGAGAAAGGGGTGGAGGACAACAAATTCTTAACAAAGAGATTTAAAAAAAAGAAATGAAGAATACAATAATTGAAATTAAAAACACTAAATGGAATAAATAGCAGACTAGAAGAAGAATGAATCAGTGATCTAGAGGACAGAGTAATGGAAATGAGCAGGTGAGAGGAAAAAAGTTATGCAGAATGAGAATAGACTTAGGGAACACAGTGACTCCATCAAGCATAATAGCATTTGCATTATAGGGATATCAGAAGGCAAAAAGAGAGAAAAAGGGGCAGAAACTTTATTTGAAGAAATAATACCTGTAAACTTCCCACATCTGGAGAAGGAAATAGAAATTCAAATCCAGGAGGTACAGAGATCCCCCAACAAAATCAACCCAAGGAGGTCCATACCAAGACACAGTAATTAAAATGGCAAAAACTTGTATTAAAGAATTTTAAAAGCAGCAAGAGAGGGGCGCCTGGGTGGCTGAGTTGGTTAAGTATCTGACTCTTGATCTCAGCTCAGGTCTTGATCTCAGGGTCACGAGTTCAAGCCCTGCATTGGGCTCCAGTGGAGCCTACTTAAAAAAAAAAAAAAAAAAAGAAAGAAAGAAAAGAAAAGAAAGAAACAGCAAGAGCAAAGAAAACAGTTACATACAAGATAAACAGCAGAAAGCCACCAGCAGGTTTTTCAACAGAAACTTTGCAGGACAGAAGAGAGTGGCATAATAAAGTCAAAGTGCTGAAAGGAAAAAATGTGCAGCCAAGAATGCTCTATCCAACAAAGGCAATATCATTCAGAATAGAGAGATAAAGAGTTTCTCAGACAAATAAAAAACCAGAGTTCATGATCACTGAACCAGCCCTTGAATGAATGTTAAAGGGAAGTTTGTGAGTAGAAAGGAAAGACCATAAATAAGAGTGAGAAAAATAGGAAGCATAAAAGCAGTAAAAATAAGTATATCTGGAAAAATCAATCAAGGGACTCATGATATAAAAGGATATAAAGTATGACAATGTATACCTAAAATAAACAAAATCAGAAATGAAGAAGGAGAAACAACCAATACCACAGAAATACAAAGAATTTTAAGAGAATATTATGAAAAATTATATGCCAACAAATAGGACAAGCTTGAAGAAATAGATAAATTCCTAGAAACATACAACTTACCAAAACTGAAGCAGGAAGAAATACAAAATTTGAACAGACTGATTACCAGCAATGAAATTGAATCAGTAATAAAAAAAAACTGCCAATGAACGAGTCCAGGACCAGATGCCTTCCCAGGTAAATTCTACCAAACACTGAAAGAAGAATTGTCTATTCTTCTCAAACTTTTCCAAAAAAATAGAAGAGGAAGGGAAACTTCTGAATTCATTCAATAAGGCCAGCTTTACCCTGATTCCAAAATCAGATAAAGACACCACAAACAAAACAAAAAAAGCAAAACAAACAAACAAACAAAAAACCCCACAAAAACCCTACAGGCCAATGCCTCTGATGAACACAGATGCAAAAATCCTCCACAAAATCTTAGCAAACCCAATCCAGCAATACATTGAAAGAAATCATTCACCATGATCAAGTGGGATTTACTCCTAGGATGCAAGGGTGGTTCAATATTTGCAAATCAATCAATACATCTCATCATTAAGAGGAAGAGTAGAAACCATATGATCATTTCAATAGATGCAAAAAAAGTATTTGACAAAATACGACATTGATTCATGATAAAAACCTTAAATAAAGTAGGTTTAGAGGGAACATACCTCAACACAATTAATACCTTATATGAAAATCCCACAGCTAACATCATACTCAATGGGGAAAGTGAGAGCTTTTCCACTAAGGTCAGGAACAAGAAAGTCATGTCCACTCTCAGCACTTTTATTCAACATAGTACTGGAAGTCCTAGCCATAGCAATCAGACAAGAAATAAAAAGCATATAAATTGGTAAGGAAGAAGTAAAACTTTCACTATTTGCAGACAATATGATACTATATGTAGAAACCCTAAAGTCTCCACCAAAAAACTAATGGAACTGATAAATTCAGTAAGGTCTCAGGATACAAAATCCATGTACAGAAATCTGTTCCATTTCTTTTTTTTTTATAAAGATTTTATTTATTTATTTGACAGGGAGAGACAGCCAGAGAGAGAACAGAAGCAGGGTAAGTGGGAGAGAGAAGCAGGCTCCCCGCCGAGCAGGGAGCCCGATGCGGGATTCGATCCCAGGACCCTGGGATCATGACCCGAGCCGAAGGCAGACGCTTAATGACTGAGCCACCCAGGAGCCCCCTGTTGCATTTCTATACACTAATAATGAAGAAGCAGAGAAATTCAGAAAATAATCCCATTTATAATTAATTACACCAAAAATATGGGAAAGACATTTTATGCTCATGGATTGGAAGAACAAATATTGTTAAAATGTCCATTCTAGCCCAAGCAATCTATAGATTCAGTGCAATCCTATGAAAATACCAACAGCATTTTCCACAAAACTAGAACAATTCTAAAATTTTTTGAAGTTTTTATATAAATCCCAGTTAGTTAACATACAGTGTAATATTAGTTTCCTCAATCCTAAAATTTGTATGAAACCACAAAAGACCCCATATAGCAAAAGCAATCTTGAAAAACAAAACTGGAATTATCACAATTCTAGACTTCAAAGTATATTACTAAGCTGTAGTGATTTAAACAGTATGGTATTGGCACAAAAATAGACACATCGATCAATGGAACAGAATATAAAGCCCAGAAAGAAATCTATAATTGCCTGGTTAACCTCCAACAAAGGAGGCAAGAATATACAGTGGGAAAAAGAAAATCTCTTCAACAAATGCTGCTGGGAAAACTGGACAGCTACATGCAAAAGAATGAAACTCGACTGCTTCCTTGCACCATACACAAAAATTAACTCAGAATGGGTTACAGACCTAAATGTGTGACCTGAAACCATAACAATCCTAGAAGAGAGCACAAGCAGTGATTTCTCTGACATTGGCTGTAATATCTTTGCCTCTCGTGAGGCAAGGAAAACAAAATCAAAATAAATTATTGGGACTACATCAAAATAAAAAGATTCTTCACAGCAAAGGAAACCAACAAAAGTAAAAGACAACCAATGCATTAAGTGGGAGGAGATATTTGCAAATGACATAACCAGTAAAATGTTAGTATCATATATACATGTATATGTAAATTAATATATATATATAGTGTATATGTATGTACACATATGTATATATATATACACACACACACACACACAAACACACAAAAATAACTCACATGCAACTCAACACCGTAAAGCAAATAATCCAATTAAAAAATGGGCAGGGGCACCTGGTGGCTCAATTGGTTGATTTTGGCTCAGGTCATGATCTCATGAGATCAAGCCCCTTGTCAGGCTCTGTGCTGAGTGTGGAGCCTGCTCAAGATTCTCTCTCCCTCTATCTCCTCTCTCTCTGCCTCTCTCCCCCCACTCGCACATGCTTGCTCTCTGTAGAAAAAAAAATAGGCAGAAGACATGAACAGATATTTCTCCAAAGAAGACATACATGGCCAGTAGGCACATGAAAAGATGCTTAACATCATTCATCATCAGGGAAATGCAAATCAAAACCACAATAAGATATCACCTCAAACCTGTTAACTAAAGAAAGAACAGATGTTGGTGAGGATGTGGAGAAAAGGAACCCTTGTGTCCTGCTGGTGGGAATGCAAACTGGTGCAGTTGCTGTGGAAGATGGAATAGAGGTTCCTTAAAAAATTAAAAATACAACTATCCTATGATTCATCAATTGCACTACTGGTTATTTATCCAAAGAATATGAAAACATTAGTCTGAAGAGATTATATGCATCTCTATGTTTGTTGCAACATTATTTACAGTAGCCATATTATGGAAGCAGCCCAAGTGTCCATTGACTGATGAATGGATAAAGAAGATGTGGTGTATATATATACAATGGAATATTATTTAGCCATAAAAAAAGAATGAAATGTTGCCATTTGCAACAACATGTATGGAACTAGAGATTATAATACTAAGCAAAATAAGTCAGAGAAAGACAAATACCATATGATTTCACTCATATGTGGAATTTAAGAAACAAAACAAAGGAAAAGAAGGAGAGAAAACAAAAAACAGACTCTTAACTATAGAGAACAGAGGGTACCAAAGGGGAGATGGGTGATGAGATGGGTAAAATAGGTAAATGATATTAAGAGTACACTTACCTTGATGAGCACTAATATATGGAATTGTTAAACTGTTATATTGTACACCTGAAGGTAATATAACACTGTATGTTAACTATACTGGAATTAATAATAAAAAAATAAACATACAAATACTATCAACTAATATTTGACAAAGGCAATTTAATGGGAAAATGACAGACTTTTCAACAAGTAGTGCTGGAACAATTAGATGTCCACAGGCAAATAATGAGCTAGACACAAACCTCACAACTTACATGTTTATCTAACTAATTTGAAAATTTACATGCACAAGAATACCTGCACATTAATATTTATGTGCACATGAATACCTGCACATGATTGCCAAAAACTGGACTAAGAAGTCCTTCAGTGGGTGAAAGGATAAATTGTAGTACAGTCATCAGTGGAATATTATCCCACAATTAAAAAAGAGGGATCAATTCATGCAAGAACATGGATGAAACTTAAATGCATATTGCTAAGAGAAATAAGGCTACATACTATAATGGTTGAATTAATGAGACATTCTTGAAAAATACTGTAAAGATGGAAAACTAATCAGTGATTGACAAGGGTTAGGGGAGAGGAAGGGGTTAAATAGGTGAAGTACAGGCGTTTTTGGCTTTTTGTTTTTTAGAAAATGTTAAGACTTTTTAAAGAGCAATTTTAGGTTCACAACAAATTTGAAAGGAAGGTAAAGATATTTCCCATATGTCCCCTGCCACCACACATACACAACCTTCCTCATTATAAAACTTCCCTTCTGGCCAGAGTGGTACATTTGTTACAATTTTTGACCTACATTAATAGAACATAGTCATCCACTGTCTATAGTTTACATCACAGTTCACTCTTGTTGTTGTATGCTCTATAGATTTGGACAAATGTATGATGACACATATCCATCATTATAGTATCATACAGGATAGTTTCACTGCCCTAAAAATGCTAAGCACAGGGGATTTTTTGGGGCAGTAAGATTGATTATTCTTTATGACAGTGTAATGGTAGATGCATGGCACTATGCAAAAGCCCATACAAGCTTACAGCACCAACAATGAATCTTAATGTATGCAAAATTTTTAAAAATCATTTAGGAGATTGAGGGACCCAAGGATGGAATGCAGAGTGTGACATAATCTAACCGTATTACAAATGCATTACATAACTTTACTGAAGGGGATGGGGATGGGGTGACCTAGTAATTTTGAAAATGAGTGGTAGACTTAAGGCTAAACATAAAAGGAATTGCGTATAAGCACTGTACTATTGGTTAACAATTCAGAAGCCATTGTATATGTATAATGGGAGTGAACACATAAGCAAATGGACAGTGACTGATGGGAACCAGATTTCTCATTGTGGGAGTGAAGGGTTACAGATAAGCAGGAGAGAAAGGATTGAGTGAACCAAAGGATAATGGATAAGAGAAATATTAGTATGAATTCATATTTAGCTTAGTATAGATTCAGATTTTATATATTTATATATATATACACACACACATGAATTATAGATATGTGTATTATTGGTTATAATGGCATATGTATTTCTGAGTTCTGTCTTCTGAGACAGTCTAGAAACAAAGACACTCTAATAGTAACAAACATACTCAGTGCCCAGATCTTGATTTATAATACCATTCTCCAATAAAAGGAAGCAGGGCTCCTTGAATAAATGGCTGATTCTAGGACACGGCAAGAAATATACAAGATGAGACTGAAGCATATTATAGTGCCAGAAAATAAGTACTAAAAAACAAACACAGGAGCCAACTGCAAGAGCTCTCAATGGCCAGAGCTGTAACAATTGGAACAGCAAAATAATTTAGTGTTGGATTATAACCCAAGGTATGAAATAATTGAAAGAGGCCAGCTACTGGCTAATCTAATTACAACAAAGGGGAACAAAACACAAATATGCACAATTAGACTCTTAGGAGGAAAACCTCTGAAGATAAAAACTTAAAAGTCACAAGAGACTTTTTCACAATTTTAAGCAAATACATATAAAACTATAGATAAAATGGATACTTAAGAAAATGCAACTTATTAAACTTGATTTGAGTGGAGAGCCTAAATAAATAAATTCACCATAGAAAAATAGAGAAAAAAGTAAAAGAGTATTCCCACAGAAAAGCACAAAAATAGATTGGAGGAATTCTATCTAAGTTTAAACATCAGTTAATCCCAATATTAAACAATTTCAGCATACTGGAAAAACAAGCAAACAAACACTCCCAAAGTCATCTTATGAAGTAAGTATAGTGTATTTCCCCAAACTTGATAAAATGTGTATCAAAGAAAACTATAGATTTATGAATGTTTACGAAGAAATCTTCAATAAAATATTAGCCAACAAATCCAAACAAATATTAGAAAAAATATCATAACCTAGAGAGTTTTATTCCAGGAATATAAATTTGGATCAGTTTTAGCAAATCCTTTAATATAATCCATCATATTAATAAAGCTAATGAGAAAAATTATGCAATTATCTCCATAAATGCACAATAGGACTTTGACAAAATTAGCACTGATTCATATTAAAAACACTCAACAAAAAGAAATTGATGGATCTTCTTTGGACATAGAAATATACTTTAGATCAAAAGCTAGCATCTTACTTATGGGAAAGCCCTAGCAGTTTTGCCACGAAAACCAGGAATAAGAGAAGGATGCTCACTATTCCACTACTATTTAACATCAGGTTGGAGAGATAGCTAATGCAACTATGCAAGAGAAAGCAACTAGAAACATTAGAATTGGAAAGGAAGCATTAAAACAACTTTTCAGATGCAATGGTTATTTATCATGAAAACTCGAAAATATCGATGGAAAAGTTACTACAAAAAATAAAAGAATTTAGCAAAATAGCAGTTAATAAAATTAATGCATAAAAACCAACGGCCCTTGAAAACAAGTCCATACAAAAGCCCACACATGGGTGTTTATAGCAGCTTTATTAATAATTTATGGAACTTGGAACCAACCAAGTTTTGCTATAGTAGGTGAATGGATAAATAAAGGGTGGCACATCTGCACAATGGAATGAGCTATCAGCCATGAAAAGACCTGGGAGCAGGGGACTTAAATGCACACTACTAAATGAAAGAAGTCAATCTGAAAATGCTACATATTCTGTGATTCCAATTATAGGACATTCTGAAAAAGGCAGAACTACAGCAACAAAAGATCACTGGTTGCTGGAGTAGGGGGAGGGATGAATAGGTAGAGCACAGAGGATTTTTGGGGTAGTGCAAATATATGATATAATGATGGATATATGTAATTACATATAATGTAATTTGTCCAAACACATAGAACTGACAACATCAAGAATGAACCCTCCAGTAAACTATGGATTTTAGGTGATTAGGATGTGTCAGTGTAGGTTTATACTTGATAATGAACGCACCATTCTGGTGAGTGGTGTTGATAATGAGGGAGGCTGTGCATCAGTGGGTGTCAGGGGGTAGGTGGGAAATCTCTGTACCTGCCTCTCAATTTTCCTGTGAACCTAAAATTTCTATGAAAAATAAAGCCTTTAAAAATAAAACAAAAAGAGGTCTTTCTTAAAATAAATGTTGTTTTGGAGGAGGAGCAAGATGGTGGAGAAGTAGGAGACCTAAATTTAGTCTGGTCCCAGGAATTCAGCTGGATAGGGATCAAACCATTCTGAACACCTACGAACTCAACAGGAGATCGAAGAAAAGAATAGCAACAACTCTCTGAACAGAAAAGCGACCACGTTCTGGAAGGTAGGATGTGCGGAGAAGTGAATCCGAGGCGATATTCGGGAGGATAGATGGCGGGGGAGGGGCCTCTGTCGGCCACTTCTGGCAAGTGACAGAGTCATGGAGCACAAAATCGGAACTTTTAGAAGTCTGCTCTGCTGAGGGATGTCACTCCGGTGGCTAAGCTGGGGATGGAACCCTCATGGGACAGTGTGGTCTCAGGACCCTCGGGGTCACAGAAAGACCGGGGGTGCCTGAGTGCGGCAGAGCTCCCAGGTATTAGAGCAGGGAAGCCAGCTGCAGAGACGGAGCCCAGGCGCTGGCTCTCAGCTCGGGGTTGCCATAAACCACGATCCGCGGCACAGTCGGGCCACTGCTCCTCCAGCAGGGACCCAACAAGCAGCAGATCTGGGGAGACTCACCTTCCTCCCCCGGGAAGAGTGGCGTGGGAGTGCATCACAGGGATCTGCTGGGTTTGGAGACTCCACATGGGGTCAGGTGCCAGAGATAGAAATGCTTAGTCACAGGCCGGGTGAGCATGGAGTGCGGCCGGAAACCGGGGAGACAGGAGTGATTGACTGCTTTTCTCTGGGGGCTCACTGAGGAGCGGGGCCCCGAGTTCTCGGCTCCTCCGGGGTGGAGATTGGGAGGCTGCCATTTTCACTCTCTGCCTCCAAAGCTGTACGGAAAGCTTGCAGGGAACGAAAGCTCCGGAGAGCAAACCCCAGCAGATTACTTAGCCGGACCGGGCAAGGGCGGGGCAATTCTGCCTCTGGCAAAGACATTTGGGAACCACGGC
>NC_138379.1:85251737-85278054 GCF_054177405.1 Leptonychotes weddellii | reverse complement strand
CTGATTGACTTATTTCGCTCAGCATAACACCCTCCAGTTCCATCCACATCGTTGCAAATGACATGATCTCATTCCTTTTGATGGCTGCATAATATGCCATGGTATATATACACCACATCTTCTTTATCCATTCATCTGTCGATGGACATCTTGGCTCTTTCCACAGTTTGGCTTAAATATTAGTATTCTTGATGTTATTCCATGGCTACCTTGGACTCTTCTTATGTATTTTTTTTATTTTTTTAATTTATTTTATGATGTTGAGGTATCTTTCTTCTATCCCTACTTTCTTGAGGAATTTTATCAAGTAAGGATACTGTATTTTGTCAAATACTTTTTCTGTATCTATTGAAAGGATCATATCAAACTCAACACCCAAAAAAACAAATAATCCAGTTAAGAAATGAGTAGAAGACATGAATAGACACTTTTCCAGAGAAGACATCCAGATGTCCAACAGACACAGAAAAAGATGCTCAACATCATTCATCATGAGGGAAATACAAATCAAAACCACAATGAGATACCACCCACACCTGTCAGAATGGCTAAAATTAACAAGTCAGGAAATAACAGGTGTTGGCAAGAATGTGGAGAAAAGGTAACTCTTTTGCACTGTTGGTGGGAATGTAAAGTAGTGCAGACACTCTGGAAAATAGTATGGAGGTTCCTCAGGAAGTTAAAAATAGAACTACCCTACAGCCCAGCAATTGCACTACTAGGTATTTATCCAAAGGATAAAAAAAAATGCTGATTCTAAGGGGCACATGCAGCCCAATGCTTACAGCATTACTATCAATAATAACCAAATCATGGAAAGAGCCCAAATGTCCATTGATTGATGAATGAGTAAAGAAGATGTGGTGTGTGTGTATCTATATATAACATATATAACATACACACACACACACACTGGAATATTACTCAGTGATCAAAAAGAATGAAATCTTGGCATTTGCAACAATGTGGATGGAGCTAAAGGGTATTATGCTAAGTGAAATAAGTCAATCAAAGAAAGACAGACATCATAGGATTTCACTCATATGTGGAATATAGGAAACAAAACAGATGAACATAGGGGAAGGGAAGGAAAAATAAGATAAAAACAGAGAGGGAGGCCAAACTATAGTTAAGAGACAACTATAGAGAAAAAACTGAGGGTTGCTGGAGGGGAGGTGTGGTGGGGGGAGGTATGGACTAAATAGGTGATGGGCATTAAGGAGGGCACTTGTTGGGGTGAGCACTGGGGGTTATATGTCAGTGATGAATCACTAAATTTTACTCCTGAAAATGCCCCCCCCCAAAAAAAAAGAGTTAGTATTTGTGCCATTCAGCTTGGGTGATTTCCACTATTCTGTCTTCCAGATTGCTGTTCCATTCTTTCATCTAATCCACTGTTGATTTACTCTAGTTTACTTTCCATTTCAGTTTGTATTCTTTAGCTCTGGTTCATTTTTACATTTTCTAACTCTTTGTTGAAGTTCTCCATTTGCCCATTTTGGTCAGCATCTTTATAACCATGACTTTGAACTCTTTATCAGGTACATTAGTTATCTCTGTTTCATTAGGGTTTTTTTCTGGGGTTTTATTTTGCTTTTTCATTTGGAACATAATTCTTTGCTCCTTGTTTTGCTTGACTTTTTGTGGGGTTTTTTCTATGAATTAAGCTGAATAGGTACCTCTCTTAGTCTTAAAATAGTGACCTTGTGTAGGAGCATCCCCTGTGTAAACTGTGTGCCTGGTGGTTTTGGTGGGATGGCTGGGGCTAGAGCAGGCATGGATCCTGGGGTCTTCAGGGTGTTATTGATGAGATAGCTCGGCCTGGAATGGGCATGGGCCAGGGAATCCTGCTATGTCCATCCTTGCAAGATGGCTGAGTCTGGAGTTGGTGCATACCAGGGAGTTCAGGGTCCACACCATGCCAGGGCTGCTTGGGCTACATGGGCAGATGGCTGTGTCAGGCATGGCCTGGGGAAATCCTGTGGCATGCCACTCTGGGGCCCCTTGGCAGGACAGATGGAGCTAGGGGGTGCTGTGAAGGGGGGTTGGGACAGGGTGGTGCCCTTAAAGGCAGCTGGAGCTGACGTGAACTAGAGGCCCAGGACTTGCTAGGGCAGCCCTAGTAAGCTGGCTACAGCACCTGGACTCTGCTCCCATCCATGCTATTACAGTGGAGGGGGAATGTAAAAAAAAAAAAAAAAAGGCACTTGTCAGCATCTCCAACTCCAGAAAGTTTCAGTAGTTCCCCTACTTGCTTGGCAGATGATTCAGTGTGAGTAAATGGATTTCCTTCACTTATAGACTAGTTGCCTTTTAAATAGCTATTTTTTGCTGTGCCCCAGGACAAGCAAGTCTGTGCGTGGGCACCCCCATGATATCCCTCCCTAATGCAGGTTGCTGTGCTGGGGGTGGAGGTCCTGTGGTTACCACGCCTCCATCTTTTTTACCCTCCTCTATGCAGTCCCTATATCACTTGTTGTGAAGCAGCTGTTCAATCAGCCCTCAGTTCTTCAGGGGGAATTGTTGTATATGTAGTGGTAGATTCAGTGTGTCCATAGGAGGAGGTGAGTTCAGGGTCTTCCTATGCTGCCATCCTGGACCCTATATTCAAAGAATTTACAGTTTGTTGGTGTCATTTAAGACACTATGACAAAGTGTGACAAACTTGGGGTAAAGTGGGCTAAAATGATAAAATAATTGAGTTTTTATTACTAAGCAAGAATTGGTAACTTTTTTTCATTTTTTTTTTTTAAGATTTTATTTCTTTATTTTGACAGAGAGAGAGACAGTGAGAAAGGGAACACAAGCAGGGGGAGTGGGAGAGGGAGAAGCAGGTTTCCTGCTGAGGAGGGAGCCTGATGCGGGGCTCGATTCCAGGACCCCGGGATCAGGACCCGAGCTGAAGGCAGACACTTAACGACTGAGCCACTCAGGTGCCCCTCAAATATTTAAATCTTACCCAGAGGGTTCTTTTGGTGGGGGGAACAAGAGGAGAAAACATGTTCTTATATTAAACATTAATGGGCACCATTTAGAAAATCCATATCAGAGAAAAATTCTACTAAAAATAACTATTACATTAAGAGGATGATGCTTCAGTAGGGTTTTTCACCTCCGTTATGACCTATTAAGAGGATACTTAGAAAGGATAGTAGGCTCTTAATAAATACCGATGAATATGTGATATTTTAGATCTTGCTGATTTTTTTGGCAGGAAAAACAGTTACAATGAAAAAGAAATGCAAGTTTGGAGTGGCATCCACAATCCCTGGTGGACATGTCTGGAAAGAGACCTGGAATCCTGTCTCCTGTAGTTTGGCTCCAGTCAAAATGAAAGAATGCCTAAGAGGAAAATTCATATATCTAATGGGAGATTCCACGATCCGCCAGTGGATGGAATATTTCAAAAACAGTATCAACAGTATGCCTCAGTCTAAGATATTATTTATATCCCTTTCAGAAATTTACTTTTTATTTCAAGGAAACAATAGGAAATGCCTCTTCTTCATATTTCTTAATCACCAAAACTTTTTAAGATATCATTGTCTTTCCTTTAAAAAAATACATTCATCTGACTGGAAGGGAGCATGTGTAGGAAAGGTTATTACATCCCTATCCCAGTGCATACCTCAGTATGTAGCCAGCATGCTCACAAAATCATTGAAAGAGCTGAAAATAATGTAAAATTTTATATTGTCCATTTTCTACGGTTGGCATGATTATTTTTTTTTTTTTTTTAAAGATTTTTTTTATTTATTTACGACAGAGAGAGACACAGAGAGAGAGGGAACACAAGCAGGGGGAGAGGGAGAGGGAGAAGCAGGCTTCCCGCTGAGCAGGGAGCCCGATGCGGGGCTCGATCCCAGGACC
Source organism: Leptonychotes weddellii (assembly GCF_054177405.1). Taxonomy (NCBI): domain Eukaryota; kingdom Metazoa; phylum Chordata; class Mammalia; order Carnivora; family Phocidae; genus Leptonychotes; species Leptonychotes weddellii. The sequence goes on along the minus strand of NC_138379.1, from coordinate 85,274,184 downwards.
CTGGGACCACGACCTGAGCCGAAGGCAGACGCTTAACGACTGAGCCACCCAGGCGCCCCCGGTTGGCATGATTATTAAGGGTGTGGATTCTAGATCCAGATCCTCTGGGAGCAAAATCTGGCTTCTCCATGTCCTATCTGGGTAATCTTGGGCAAGTTACATAACTACTGTCCCTCTAAGTTTCTTCATCTGTAAAACTGAGATGAAAATAGTACCCACATGGTAAAATGAAGTAATATATACAATGCCTTTAGAATTGTTTGTTACATAGGTAAGTCCTCTTTGGTGTAACCTATCATCCCTATTATCATTACATGAAAAGAGAGATTCCAGAAGCAAGACAATGACTTTGCATCAGTTAGAAATAATACTTAAAAGCATGGGCTGTGTTGTCTAATGTACATAGACTGTGCACTTAGAAGCTATGGCCTTTGGCGTGTTACTTATTTTCTGTGCCTCATTTTCCTCATCCAGCTACAAATAATATTATCTGGTGGTGGTTATGAAGACCAAATGAGATAATGGTTATAAAATACTTAACACAGTGCCCAGTGAACAAGAGCTACTGCAGCTGTATCCCATGTCCAAGTTGGGGCTGGAATCCAGTGGCTAGAATCCTAGTCCAGTTGCTCTATTTACTAAACCAAGGATGCACCAGTAATAATAGAGAATTCACTAGTAGATCTTAGCACTCTTCACTGGCAAACTGTGACTGCCTGCCTACTGGGTCCTGGGTCCTGGCTGTCATCACTGAGAATAGTGCGCCTTCTGTGGCTCCATTATGACCTTTCTGACATGATGCCACTCTTGTGATCTCAAACTTAGAAGGTCAGCTGATCCTTCCAATAAAAAGAGAAAATAGGGGACTTGGCTCCAAGAAATAGGTAGAATTCCCAACAAAAGGGGGAGAGTTGTAAATTATGACCTCTGAACTCCTCCAGACCTCAGTTTCCTCATCTATAAAGTTCAGGGTTCGATGGTAATCACTTTCTATAACAGTGGGTCTCTTAGGCTACAGAAAGTACAGAATTTAATGAGTTACTTCCTTCTTTGTCTAACCTTTTAAATTGTAGCAAAATGTCTGTTGCACATTTTCTTAAAAGTTAAATTTTATAGCAGGCTTTGGAAAAGGAAATTGAAGTAAATTAGAAGCAGAATGAAGACAATGATACTGCCATTTTCCTTCAACCACTGTTCCAGTGTCTATTTTCAAACGCCGTGGGTGAAAACTTTAAATGTAGCCCTTTACTTCAAAGATGGCACTTGTTACAAAGCATTAATAATCCTTTTCTACATATTTTCCTCAGAACTTCTAACTACAAAGCAGCTGGCCCTGATAGTCTGATAAAGGCCTAATTTATAGGATGAAAAGTGGAAGGACTTCATTTTATTCTATTCGTATTATACTCATATTTTCATGGGTTCTAAAATTGAGTAGACGGTTTTCATAAGAATTGGGAGCAGCTTCAAATCGAGGTGCAGATTCTGTCACTAGCTCTGTAATCTTGAGCAGGTCATTTCATCTCTTGATTTTCTACAACATGACGTGTGTGTGTGTGTATGTGTGTGTGTGTGTGTGTGTGTGTGTGTGTATAGCAGTTGGTTTCACTTTCCACAGTTTGAGTTACTGTCAACGACAGTCTGGAAGCAGATCATCCTCCTGACATATTGTCAGAAGGTCAATAGTAGCCTCAGTCTGTGTCACAGTGCCTACATCATTCACTTCACTTCATCTCATCATGTAGGCATTTTATCATCTCACATCATCACAGAAAAAGGATGTGTCCCATACAAGAAGATATTTTGAGAGAGATCACATTTACATAACTTTATTGCAGTATATCGTTATAATTGTTCTATTTTATTTTCATTGTTAATCTCTTACTCTGATTTATAAATTAAACTTTATCATAAGTATGTATGTATAGGAAAAAACATATATATATACACACACATACAATGGTTTTTCCTATACATACATACTTATGATAAAGTATGTATGTATAGGAAATGGAGCCACCCTATATATATATACACCCTATACATATATATACCCTATATATACACACACACACCATATATATATAGTGTGTGTGTGTATATATGTGTGTGTGTGTGTGTGTGTGTGTATATATATATATATATATATTGCTATCTGCACTTTCAGACATCCACTGGGGCTCTTAGAATGTATCCTGAATGGATAAGGGGGACTACTGTGTGTGTGTGTGTGTGTGTGTGTGTGTGTGTGTGTGTGTGTGTGTAGAGGGAGAGGAGCATGATTTGAGGTGTATGAATATATCTAAATAAATGCTTTGTAAACTATGAAGCCCTTCACAAATGAATAGTAATACTATTATAGATGAGATGCTCAGTAACATTCTAAGCATATGAAAAGGAAACACAAAAGTATAGAATATAATTCCAGGGATGCCTGAGTGGCTCAGGTCATGATCCCAGGGTCCTGGGATGGAGTCCCCCATTGGGCTTCCTGCTCAGAGGGGAGCCTGCTTCTCCCTCTGCCTGCCCCTCCTCCTGCTTGTGCTCACTCACTCTCTCTCTCTGATAAATGAATAAAATCTTAAATATAAATATATATATATATTTTATATATAAAAAATATATATAAATATATATTTTTATATGTATATAATTCCAGTCTTAAGGAAACTTAGAGTATTTGGAGAAATAGGTTTACTCGGTTTTTTTTAAATGTAAAAACACTAATTAGTACTTTCTCTATCCTCAAGCTTAATCTACAGCTCACAAGATGTACAAAAATAATCCCTAAAAAGTTAACTACATCATGCTCCAATGAAGTTACTTCAGTGATTACCATCCCCAGTCAGTTTGCTTCTACATGATTCTACAAGGGAGCATATATAACTCCTTATCTGTAGAACACTTTGGATTGTTCAAATAATTTTCACAACTGTTCCTTCATTTAAGCCTATAATCAGTCATGATTAACTTATTGTAAACACCAAACCTTTTCTTCTGTCTTTATGATCTTTATAACTTTATACTTGTTTCATTTTGGGATTGCCTATTTGTCATCAGCACTGAAGTCAGTGGATCTACATGAATCTGGAAAACTTCAACACCAACTTGCTGTGGACTTGGACGAGAATATCAACATCCAGTGGCAAAAACATGGTTACCCTTTGGTTGGCTCATTGAGCTATTCAGTGAAAGAAATTGAGTACATTGCACGAGCCATTGACAGAACCGGAGGAGGAAAAAACATCATCATTGTAATTTCTCTGGGCCAGCATTTCAGACCCTTCCCCATTGATGTTTTTATCCGAAGGACCCTCAATATCCACAAAGCTGTTCAGCGTCTTCTTCTGAGAAGCCCAGACACTATGGTTATTATCAAGACAGAAAACATCAGGGAGATGCACGGTGATGTGGAAAGATTCAGTGACTTTCATGGTTATGTCCAGTATCTTGCCATTAAGGATATTTTTCAAGACCTCAATGTGGGCATCATTGATGCCTGGGATATAACAATTGCATATGGCACAAATAATGTCCACCCACCTCAATCTGTAGTCAGAAATCAAGTTAGTATATTGCTAAACTATATTTGCTAGATAACACCTCTGAAATCCATTCACTTAATTAAAAACATTTATAAAGTGTTTGCTATCATGCCAGTTCCTGTGTTTGGCTCTGAACTCCCAATTAGCATGAGAGAATCTGCACTATGGCTAATCCATAAACCACCAATTCAACCAAATATTTCTAATTGGGCCTCCACTTAAGAATAAAAACTAAAAGTGCCCATGAAAAGGACCTACACTTCTTGATCAGAGTCCTGCTACTCTTCACAAATGAGAAGTCAAGACACCTAATGGTTAAAAGTTGTCTCTGATTCGTGGAAATCCAGTGCAATAAAGTTATTTTAAAATATTTGGAGAAAGCAGTCCCATTTTCTTATTTCTGCTAAAGACAAGCTCAAGATGATTTCCAAGTGGCAAGAGAAGTCCTGTAAGGCAGTTCTCCATGTCTGCAGTCCTAGAGGAGCAACAAAGTTCTAAGCAAGGCTCCCTGGATACTGAAAACCTCTGACTTTTCTCTCCCTGTAAGAACTCCCACTGCTGGAAGCTAATCTGATTTGATAGAATTTATCCTCCAGGAATATAGAACAATACAGGTAAAGACACAGTTCCCTAGAATTCAAGAAGCTGAGCTTCAGTCCTTTTGTTGACAGTGATTTTACAACTTTGGATAAAGCACTTCAGACCTCTGGGCCTATTTCCCAACTTAAGGAATCAGTCTAAGACTTGTGATTTTTTTCAAGCCTTGCTCTGTGCAGATCTGGGTGCTGTAGGTGGTACTTCAGGTATCGCCTGCAGGGCAGGACTTAGAACAGGTGCCTGGTGGGCAGGGTACAAGTTCTGCCTCACCATTTCAGCAAGCTATCAGCCAGGTTAACTTATAGGTGTGTTGAACTTGTGGGAGGGCTTTTGATTTGAAGAAAGCTCCACTGCTTAAAACATGTTGGAAAATCATGGATAATCAACAACATTGGTTTCTCTAATCTACACATGTAGGTTAACATTTTAACCTCTTTCTCTTGCATTTTAACAGACCTTCCCAAAACTTGACCAAACAAGAATTATTGATAGAATTTCAGTTGAAAGGGGCAGTATAATTATTATAAAACAATTTGGCATCCTATTCTTCCTTAATTTTCCACTCTAAACCATGCCCCAGATACCACTGGGCCTCTGGCCTACTCTTGATGCTTCTAAGAAAGAACAATTATAATAGAAACATAATCTATTTACCCAGTTTCCTCTGGGTAAGGGATAATTTTCTACTTATTTGCCATGTTCATGGTTCAGTGCCCAGTAAACATTCAGATGGTCAAAAAATATTATGTGCCAGGAACTGTTCTAGTCTTGAGAGAGAAAGTGGTCAAAAAGACACATGAATTCTCTGCCATCAAAGAATTTACACTGTAATGAAAAAGATAAAGATATAAATTCCAACCTGCTAAAGTAGTATCAACAAAGTATATGATGTAATATAGTGGACAGTGATGGCATGCTGGTGATGGAGGTGACAAGTATAGTTGAGAAGGCATCCCAGAGAGGAAGGCATTTCAAATGAGATCAAACTAGTGGAAAGGAGTCATCCATGAGAGAAAGCAGGGCCAGAAAAAAATGACAATTGCAAAACCTCTGAGATATGATGGGGCTTGGTTTATTTAAGGAACAGGAGATCATTATGCCTGGAGTATTGTCAATGCAGGAAATATGGAGGGAGAAATTAGAGGAAGGCAGGGGCCAGATCATGTATGGCCTGTGTAGCCTATGGCAAGGAGTTTGAATTTTATCCTAATTACAATGGGAAGGCAGTCGAGGGAGGAGAAAATAGAAGGAGCGGGAGAATAAGAGGAGGAGAATGCAAGGGAGGGAGGGACTGGTTACCTGAACCTGGGCATCACTATAGACTCTTGTCGTTGCTAAGGTCAGAATGAACAAGAGTTGTGAAACCAAGGAAACCCAGCACAGCATGTGTTCTGTTAATGAAGTGACTTTCCATGACCACTCTTCAACTGGGGTGAGAATGGATAAAGGGGTATTGGAGGTCTTGCTAAAGGGACAGATTTTTTAAAAAGACACAGAGGGCTATAATTTTAGAACAGAGACTAAAAATTAGAATGTGTCCTACAGTTTTTAAGAAAAGAAAGAGAAATATGTTTTTATATATCCCAAGAGATGTATAAATGTATAAATCCTAAGAGAAAGTATAGGCTCAGATAGGGTAATACATTCAGAATAGCTCTCAGGAGTTAGCACTTCTGGTTCTTCCAAAAACTGAATCATCATAAACACAGAAGTAACAGTCTCTATGTCTCCTTGACATTTGGTGTGGTCATTTCCCATCTGAGATGATTGCCAAGTGTGTACACAGCAAATGCAAGTTGGTTTTCTAATAGGAGGAAAAAGTGAAAACACCTGGCACTCAGCCTTTTGGGCAGGATGGATTCTTACAGATGGATAAATACTCCTAAAAGAAACAAAGGTAAATATTTCCAAGGAAAACCATTATCAAGAGGCAATGATGTTAAAAAATATACTGAGAAGAAACTAAGAAGGTGAGTGTTTTTTAATTACATAAATGAGGATCTTGCCAAGGAGAATGTTTCAAAAACTGGTATATTATGTACCAGGTATTGCTGAATTCCCACAGTTATGATTTCTCATCATTGTATCACTCTGGATCCAATTAGAAGGTAGAAACCACACTGTAGGGCGCCTGGGTGGCTCAGTTGGTTAAGCGACTGCCTTCGGCTCAGGTCATGATCCTGGAGTCCCTGGATCGAGTCCCGCATCAGGCTCCCTGCTCGGCGGGGAGTCTGCTTCTCCCTCTGACCCTCCCTACTCTCATGTGCTCTCTCTCATTCTCTCTCTCTCAAATAAATAAATAAAATCTTTAAAAAAAAAAAAAAGAAGGGAGAAACCACACTGTGAACTAAACCAAGGAAGTCTCATAGAATTATTAAACCCTTGATAAAGGAGTGATTGTAATATATAAGGAAACCATATGGTACACTTATGGTAGAGGGAGGGAATCCAAGGAAGGAGCAACATGGAAGGGGCCCTCCCAAGGCAAAGGGTCAGACCATGTTGGTGAAAGTAGCAGAGGTTGATGGTTGGCCCAGGCCACAGCTGGTGTGCAGTTGCTGGGCAAGCAAAAAACATCCTCTGTGGTGTGGGCAGGGTGCAGGTGATTGGCAAGCAGGGGCACGGGCATGCCGAGGGGGCGGGGACTTGGGACGCAGGCAAACTCTGCAGAAGGCCTGCCGAGGGAATGGGTGCCCAAGCAAACAGGAGGACTTCACAGGCAGGAAGATTTGTAGTGACTTTTCCCTGTTGCAAAGGCCAGGGAAGATTATCACTAGTCCAGGACAAGGCTGCAAGGTCACCAAATGATGGACAGGTTAGACGGGAGGAGCTCCACCAGATAGCCCCATACCCACAACACCAACCCACTGCAGAGCCATTGGACATAGCAGCATAGCTCCTTCCTCCTCTAATGTCCCTCCAGTGCCCTGTACTGAGAACGTTTGACAATGTGCAGGAGAGATGCTTAAGAGAATTCGGTCCATTATTTCAGAGAACATATTGAAGGGTGAGTTTGGAGCTGAGAGACAATAAGTTAACTGTTATAGTCATCAGCCTACTCCTTTTTACTGGGTAGTTTCTCTAGGAAACAAGACCGTGCTCTAATAATACTCTACATCTTTAAAAAAAAAATTTTAAACATATATCTAAAAAACTCTATAGATCCCTGATATTACATTTCTCTTCAGTTACTGTCACACATCTCCCCCTTGAACAAAACCTTCTTGAAAATATGATTCTATATTCACTGTCCTCATTGCCTCCTATTCTCTGTTACAACACATTCCACGTTGGCTTATGTTCTCTGCTGCGCCTGTTAGGGTCACCTTTGTGTTGTCAAATATAATGGCCACTTGTCTGTGTTCATCCAATTCAGCCTCTCGGTGGCATTTAAGTTGAATATGCCTTCTTTATTTAGACCCTCACTTTCCTTTGTGTGACATGACTCTTTCGGTGTTTTCCTCTTGCCTGCCTAAAGACTTCTTCCCCCTCTCCTTTGGCCATTCTACCTCTGCTACTTGGCCTCTAAATTTGGAATACCCTGGGGTTCAATCCTATTCACCTGCTTTGCTCTGTAGTCTCATTCTGGGTGACATCCACCCTTTGGTTTAAATACCGCCTATAGTTTCACTGACTTCTAAATATTTGTCTCCAACTCTGATCTCTCTATTGCATTTAGGAATTGCATATCCAATTGCCTACTTAACTCTCTATGTTCCTGTCTAGGCGGTATCTCAAACTCACCATGATGAAAGTAGAATTCTTGATTTATATTCCAAAACACATTTGTCCCTAGTCTTCTCCAATTCAAAAAATGTTAGCAAGACCCAAACAGTAGTCAGGAGCTATCCTTTATCCATCCATTTCTTTCCAAGTCCTGCCATATTTTCTTATATGTAGACAATGTGTCTCCTCTACTTTCATTCCTACCATCCTGATTCAGGCTATACCTCCTCTCTCCTGGAGGTAGGCAACAACTGGTCTTTCTGCTTATAATCTTGAAACCTCTGTAAGGCATTCTCTACACAGCAGCCAGACTGATCTTTTGAAACTGCAAATTGGATTGTTTCACACCCTTAGATAAAAATCTTTCAGTGGATTCTAAATCCAGCCTCAGGGCAAGTGTCTCCTAAGAGATAATTCTTCCTGACCACACAGTCTAGATGTAGGTCCCTCCATCTCTCTATTATTTAATTACTTTATCATGTTCCCTTTTTATGTGACTGTGTATCACTATCCAAGATGATCTCATTTAGTTTTACATGTGATTTTTACCTGTTCTACTTAATGCTAGATTCTAAGCTCCCTTACTGTAAGGGTCTTGTGTTGCTCACTAGATGTTTTATCCACAGCATCTAGAAAATGCCCAGAATATATTGGTTCAATCTGTACATGTTGGATGAAATAAAGGCTCCTCTTAAATTTGCCAGGGAGAAAGCTAGATGCAACAGTGGCTACCAGTCACCTATTTGGAATTACAGAGCTCTTTATGTGTAGAATGGCATGGCATGTAGTAAGGACATGTTCTCTCTCAGGAGAACATATCCATGATTATTACAGAAAGACTCCAAGACTCATCAAGTCTGCAAAAGCCCATGAGATGTGTATCACAAAATATTTTCATGTTATGACTCAGAAATGAAAAATTTAGGGACAAAAATTGTAGTTTTCATTATTACCTATTGATGACTGAAGCTTTAAAAGAGAACAGAGAGTATGGACACATGTTAATAGTTGTATCTTTGTGTTGCCAGGAAAGATTTGCTCTTTTGGAACATGAACAATGATACTGATCCACCTGGCTCCTGCAAAGGGCTTGGCACACAGAAAAACAAGGAAGAAAAAGATTTGGTCTCTGACCAGAAAGTATTTATAATCCAACTAAAGAGATAAACTTATATAGAAATAACTTAGAAATGAAACCAGGGGTCTGCCTGCATAGCCTAAACTTCTAGATCTCATACTAAATTAGGCTCTAAAAGTATCCCTTTGATGGGTTTCCCACTTCCAGAACAAGGTAAGGATCATGTTGACTATATATTCCTGCCTTAAATCCATCATCCAAGCTGTTCCTTTTTAATGGGAAGAAAACCCTTCCTAGCATTCTCTAATTAAAGAGAACTGTCCTTCAACTCCCAGATCTATATAGGTATACTCAACCACTCCCTCTCCTGTGCACTCATGGCACTATTTTCATATGGCTGTAATGTAATATTGTATTAGAAATAATTCTACCTGTGTCTGATAACATAGGTAACACTGAAACTAAATTACATATTTCACGAGGACAGGGAATATACCTTTATCACTTACAAACAATGCCAGAGTTTCAGAGCTGAGAGACCATCCATGGATTCCCAGTTCTCTCCAAGTCTGCAACTGCATGCAATGCAGTACATGATTGAGACTAAATGAGTGATTAAATATGTAACTTATATGACTCATGGGGATAAACTGTCAGATAAAACTTCCCTAGAGATAAAGGATTAATGACAGGAAATATGACTCCCTCTCTTACTTGCCTTCAACTGTACTGCCCTCTATATTACACATCTGTTGTTTCTGCCCTGACCAATACTCCCCTCTTCTAGTAACAGAGCCCCTCTTTTCCTAGAGAACTGCACTTACTCCACTTTATATCATACTAATGGAACTGTCAACCATGTGGTTCTGCCTCTCTTTGGATCTTACTCATCCACTAAAGCACTCTCCCCCACGCTTAAGTGGTTGGTCCTAGAAGAGTCTATCGGGATTGTTATTTTTGGAGTTCTTTCTGTGACCTATAAATTCTGGATCTCTCACTGAGAGATCCTGAACACTGAAGACCATGTATGGCTTAAGCTTCTTGGGACTACAGTGTGAAAAGGATCAGTCTGAGAATGGATCCAAGGAAAGAAGACAGTAGACCCTAGAGGCTTAGAGAGTTGGCTTACCTTATTTGACCCCTAGATGAGTCATTCAGTTTCCTTTCTCTTTTTCCTTCAGCTGTCACGGAAACTACTAGCATGAGTTGGAAACTACAACTGGAAGAGTCCTGGATAATGTGTTTCTGTAAGGTCAACTTGCCCCTGGAGAGTAATAAATAGAGATTGCAGATGCAGTTGTAAAAGTCATTACAAACCATAGAAAATTAGCAGAATTCAACAGTCCTAGGATCTGTGATTGATACTGAAAAAAATTTTCTGCATACCCTGATGGGCAATAGTTGAAATGATAGTATTTCTGTCTTTTGCTGTGAATCTTCTTGAAGTAAGGTGGACACAAAGAGTTTGTATGGAGACTGAATGGTTTTATTTCACATATTTCTCCGGAAACAAATAATGAAAGAAACAGATTAAAGGAACTACCAAGTGCCTGCATATGTTTTTACACTTAATCCTCACAAACCCTAAGAAATTTGTGCTATTAATATCCCACTTTATAGATGACTAAATTCTGCCTGTAGATGAGTAGAAAGTTAAAAAATTGTCCAGGATCCTAAAGCCAGTCTATGAGAAACTTTTGTTTATCAGTATCTAGTGATAAAAGATAAACAAGTAACTCACAATATAAAGGAATAACAAGATGTTAACAGTAGAAAGTAGGAAGCTGATGATAAATAAGAAAACCTATGGAATTTATTCGAAATGGTGGACTTGGCACACACTGTATGTAGCCTTCCCTCTAAAATAAGTCCACAGAAATGTCTGGAAGGAGATTTATAAAACTTCATTACCACGACAGAAAAGAAGAATTTCCTTAAAACAGAGAATGTGAGAAAATCCAAAGACTAATATCAGAAGGGATGAGATTAAACTTGAAAAGTCCAGTCCAAGATGAATTTGTGTCTGGACTGCCACAAAAGTTTCATATGCCAGGATCAGGAGAGAACCCTGAGAAGATTGTAGTCTCATAAGTGTGCAATAGCATTATATCTAAAAACCAATGTGTATACCTTAATTTAAAAATAATTTATTGCTAATTTTCCAATGAATCATAATCACTGATCATGATTACCATAACAAATATGATAATGAAAAAGTTTGAAATATTGCAAGAATTACCAAAACGTGACAGAGACACAAGGTGGGCAAATCCTATTGAAAAAAAAAAATGGCACCAATAGATTGCTTGATGCAAGGTTGCTACAAACCATCAATCTGTAAAACAAAGCAAAACAAAAATGTAGTACCTGCAAAGCACAATAAAGTAAGGTATGTCTCTATAAGTAGGCCAGTAGTGAATCTCAAATTCAAAGATGAATACTTAACCAAAACTTACCAATCATTTGAAAAAGGTGAATATTTGAAAGAAAAAGCATCAAGCACAACAATGAGAAGAAATTTGCAAGTCAAGGACACATTAGGTTACATAGGACATAAAATATAATTCGTCTCTGGAGTGACACGAGAAGATATTGCAGCCATACTTAGAGTTAGCTAGATGTTTGCTAAACTAAATGTGTGATAGATGAAATAAAGGAAAACTTGAAGGACACACTGAGAATCAAAACAAAAACACACTGGCTAAGATGAAATATTAATTCAAGAATTCATCCAGAATATAGAATAAAACAAAAATGAGATCAAAATTGTGAAAGGAAAGTTAGCAGGTATTAGTTCTCAGATTTAAAGGGTCATGAGCCATTAAAAGTGCCAAGTAAGATAAAAAGATTTGCATAAATTTCATAAGACCAAGGATGAAGAGAAAATTTTTAAAAATTCCAGAAGGATATTAACTTTGATATCTGATATTTCATCAGCCACATTAGATGCAAGAAGAAAATAGAACAGTGTCTTCAAAGCTATGAGACAAATATTTTTCATCTTATAATTCTATACCACATAAACTTAACTATTTGTGGGGGCAAAACAAAAACCTGTTCAGTGTTATGTTGGCCCTTTCTGAAAGCACTAAAGATTTTACAAGATGAGAAATCACTTTAGTAGAAAGGAGTAGATTTTAGAAATAATATTGTTGAGGAAAAAAAACACAACATTGCTATAATTGTGAGCTAATATGTAATATATAAAATATTTTTTAATTTAAACTCAATTAGCCAATGTATAGTACATCATTAGTTTTTGATATAATGTTCAATGATTGATTGGTTGTATATAACACCCAGTGCTCATCATATCACGTGCCCTCCTTATTGCCCATCACCCAGTTACCCCATCCCTCCCACCTCCCTTTCCGCAACCCTCAGTTTGTTTCCTGGAGTCAAGAGTCTCATATGTAAAACTTATTCTTAAGCATAAAGATTAGTATTATGGGTGATAGTAGTTGATAATCGCTGAGTTTTAAAAAGTGCAAAACACAGTTCTAAATATTATACATGTATTAATTCATTTAATCTTCCTAACAATCCTGTGAGCTATACACCTGGAAAATGATAATACTGAGGCATAGAAAAGTTGAATAACTTGCCATTTGTCACAGAGCTAGGAGGTGGTAGAGCCAGGATGTGAACCTATAAATAACACTGAGATTCCAGATGATATTAACATGTGTTATGTACTAACTGAACTGTGTCCTTCCCAATTCATATGTTGAAGTCCCAACCCTCAGTACTTCAGAATATAAACATATTTGGAAATAAGGTCTTTAAAGAGGTTATTAAGTTAAGATGAGGACTTTTGTGTAGGGCTCTAATCCAATAGAACTGCTGTCCTCGTAGGAAAAGGAAGACATACCAGGGAGGCACATGCACAGAGGAAAGCATGTGAGGACACCGCAAGGAGGGCACCATTTGCAAGCCAAAGAGAGGGACCTCAGAAGAAACCAGACTTGCCAACGTTATGATCTTGGATTTACAGCCTCCAGAACTGTGAGAAAATACATTTCTGTTGTTTACACCACTCAGGCTGTAGTATTTTGTTATGGTAGCTCTAGCAAACTAATACTGATTTGAGTGATAACAGTGTAGCAATAGAAAAATTTTACATGCTAGTAAATTCTAGATGCATCTTTTAAAGTAGCAATTTAAGCTTACTGGTTTTTTTTAATTAAGAGCAACTCATGAAGAAATATCTAATTTTAAACCAGAAAAGGCAAAAATGTAACAAAGGAAACACATTTTAAAAAAAGAAAATGAGAAGAAAGAAACCAAGAAAGACCTGGAAATTGGATTTACAAAGTACGATGGTAGTAAGAAGTCCGTTATGTATCAGTGATCATACTATATTTAAGAGTAAAATTCCTAATCAAAAGACCATTCAGGTTAAAATAAAAAACTAAGCATACACTTAACATGCAACTCAGGAATTGCCTTCCTGGACATTTATCTCAGAGAAAGGAAAATTTATGTTCGCATAAAAACCTGTACACAATTGTTCATAGCAGCTTTATTTGCTATACACCAAACTTGGAAACAATTAAATGTTCCTCAGTAGGTGAATGGTCATGCAAACTGCAGTACATCCATACAATGGAATGCTATTGGCAATACAAAGTGTTATATATATGCAACTGATAATTTATTGAAAACTACCCCTGAAACTAATGATGTACTATCAGTTGGCTAATTGAATTTAAATTTAAAAAAATACGAAGGAGCAATCTATTGGTATATACAACAGCTTGGATGGATCTCTATGCTATATATAAGTGAAAAAGCCAATCTCAAAATATCATATACGGTATAATTCCATTTATGTAACATCTTTGAAATGACAAAATTATAGACAGAATAGATTCGTGATTACCAGAAGTTAGGAATGGTGGGAGAGCAGGATGGGTGTGACTACAAAGGGCTAGATGAGGGAGATGTTTGTGGTAATGGAACAGTTCTGTATCTTGGTTTGTAGTGGTAGTTACACAGATTTATATATGGGATAAAATGATAGAGATCTATACCCATGCATTGTACCAATGTCAAATTCCTGGTTTTGATCTTGTACTATATAGTTATGTAAATTGTAACCATTGGGGAAAACTAGATGACGAGCACAGAGAATCTCTCTGTACTATCTTTGCAACTTCCTGTGAATCTGAATCTTAAGTGCAAGGCACTGTTCTAAATATTGTAATGTATTAATTTAATCCTCATCGCAATCTTATGAGCTGCATACCTGGAAACTAATCATAGTAAGGCACTGATAAATTGGGTGGGTTTTTTTTTTCCCCTGCACAGTGAACAATGGCACTTGGTAAACATGTAAAAAAAAATTTCTTCATTGAATAAATGCCATTAGACAATTATAATATTGAATAATTAGAGGGATTAAAAAGTTGAAATAAATACTAGATAAAATAATATATACAGATGGAGATAATGGGAGCCAAGCATTTCTTTGCATAAAGGGAGCAGCAAAAGATAAAGATCAATTTTAAGATTTGTTAAATATGCATATTAAAATTTTTAATTCATAAAGTGGATATACATACCTCTATATATGATTAAACTTCCAAAACTATAAAGGGGAGGGAAAGAGAAAAAGTATAATCATCAAAATATAAGAAGATAAGCCACAGAGTGGCAGAAAATATTTTCAAGAGACATATGCGTGTTATCCAAAATATACAAATAATTCTTAAAATTCAACAATAAGAAAACACAAAAAATTGGGCAAAAGACTTGAACATTTGCCTCACTAAAGATATACAAATGGCAAATAAGCATATGAAAAGATGCTCAACCTCCTATATTAGGAAACTAAAAATTATAACAAGAATGAGATATCACAACATACTATTAGAATGGCCAAAATCCAAAACATTGGCCATACCAAATGCTGGGGAGGATGTGGAGCAACAGGAACTCTCATTCATTGCTGGTCAGAATGCAAGATGGTACAGCCACTTTGGAAAATAGTTCAGTAGTTACTTAGAAGACTAAACATCCTCTTACCATATGATCTAGCAATTATGCTCCTTGATATTTCCCCAAATGATCTGAAAACTTATGTCCACACAAAAACCTGCACATGGATGGTTGTAATGGCTTTATTCATAATTGCCAAAACTTGGAAGCAACCAAGATGTCCTTCAGTTGGTGAATGGATAAACTGTGGTACATCCAGACACTAAAATTTTATTCAGAGCTGAAAAGAAATGAGCTATCAAACCATGACAAGACATGGAGGAACCTTAAGTGCATAATACTGTTAAGTGGAAGAAGCCAGTCTGAAAAGGCTACATACTATACAATTCTAACTACATGACTTTCTGGAAAAGGCATAATGAGGCAGTAAAAAAAAAAAAAAAAAAATCAATGGTTACTAGGAGTTAGGAAGGACGAATAGGTGAAGCACAGGGGATATTTAAGGCAGTGAAACTATTTTACATGATAGTATAATTGTGAGTACATATTGTTATACATTTGTCAAAACCCAGAGAATGTATGATACCCAAAATGAACTTAACATAAACTGTGGACTTTGGATGATAATCATGTGTCCATGTAGGTTCATTGATTGTAACAAATGTGCCACTCCACTGCATGATGTTGACAGGAGAGACTGTGAATGGGGGGGTGAGGGAG
Source organism: Leptonychotes weddellii (assembly GCF_054177405.1). Classification (NCBI taxonomy): domain Eukaryota; kingdom Metazoa; phylum Chordata; class Mammalia; order Carnivora; family Phocidae; genus Leptonychotes; species Leptonychotes weddellii. The sequence continues at coordinate 85,258,578 of NC_138379.1, read as the reverse complement.
GATGGGGCATATGGGAAATCTCTGTACTTTCCAATCAGTTTTGTGAACCTAAAAATGCTCTTAAAGTCTATTTTAAAAAGAAAAGTAATCATTCCAGTAAGAGGACAGGAAAGAAGGGTGTGGGGGGTGGGGAGGAAGAACATGGTAAATATAAAGCAAAAAAAGAAGATGGTAGAAATAAATTCAAACATATCCATAATCAAAGTGACTTCAAGTGGACCAAATTCTTCTTAATGTTAAACATCAGTGATTCATAAATTAGAATTTAAAAAATTTAAATCCCTCTTTAAGCTGTCCAAAAGATACATCTAAAATATAATGACACAAAAAGGTTGAAGGTCGAGGAATGGGAAAATAGTAAATATAAACAAAAGGGATGCTGTAATATCAATTTTAATATAAAACAATTCTTGGGAGAGCATAATGACTAATTAATTTTTCTATTCCATAACAGCTTCTTCTACTTAGACCATATTCCTGGATCAAGAACCAAGAGTAGTACATCTCCATTCTGAATCTGGCACCGAGTCACCAGAAGAGTATATTGTCCTCAGGGAATGTCTAGGCATAGGAATACCATGCCTGGGAAGGCAAATAAACCTCTGAGTAGGATGAGATGTTCTAAGAATAAGTTTGTTAATGCCATAAAGATTCTAACCTTAAGAATTATGAAATTCTTAAGATCAAGGATAATGTTTTATTATTCATGTTTGAATCACTAGCACTTAAAACATTAAAAGTATAAGACAAATGTTGGGTGAATAAGTGAGTGAATCAATGTATCATGTACATTGTATATTATAATGATTTAGCTCTTCGTTATCATGCACATACCTGAATTATCAATACCGTAAATGTTGCTTACTTTATGCCAAAGGCCTATAACATGCAAAGGGAATGTCGGGATATCAGAATGCTCAGATAAACCCTGTCCTGGCTTCTCATGCTCCCTTGTGAAGACTTTTCTATTGTAACCTCCCGGCCTATGGTGTATTTCTACCACCTCTTTTCTTGCATAGCCTTTCCTTTACAGCTGTGATTCTCAAAGTGTGGTCCACAGACATACAGTCCACGTGCCAGCCCATTGACTGCTTTTACTGGTCCTCATCAAGATATATACAGAAATTGAGAGTAAGCATTTGAAACATTCTAGACAGTTTCAATTACCATGACAGTTATGCAGATTTTTATTGTATTTTCCAAAGTCATGGTAGCTGACAGTTTGGAAATAAGTAAATAACTTGTCTTTCAGCACAGATAGTTCAAGAGGCCTTGTGCCAGGGCTGTTGGCTGAATATAAGTCACTTGGGATCTTCAAAACTAAATCTTAGGATTTAGGGTTTAGGCATCCAGGCATAAAAAGACCGATGAAGTTGGAGTTCTGTTTCAGAGCTAATGTAATAGTCACATGACAAAACCGAAAGTGTTAGGTGGGAAGGGCCTGAAGCATAGAAGAGCCCCCTCAGCAGATATATGAATTGTACCCCCTTTCCCTATCCCACAGAGCAAATAGTCCTTCCTGTTTTATTATTTGAACCACCCACCATTTCTCAACAACCCACCATTTTTCTGCATGGTGTTCACCAACAATGTGTCCTAAGTGGAGTTATCTTCAGACCCCAGGTTTTCAGAGCAAAGGCTACACATAGAGTAGAGCCACCGTGGTATTTTCACACTATGACCACAAGGACTTATGTATCTTAAAACTAAGAAATTTCTATTCCAACGATTTCTGGTAACATACGGGAAGAGATACAGGAGTCTCAAAGATTTTCTGGGACCCACCCAGTTAGCAGAGCCTGTAGAATTCTGTCACCATCCAATTGCACTGTTCTTTATTGCCTTTTCAAATTTATGCCCTGATTAATCATAAACCAAGTGACAGTGAATACAGATAATGAAAATAAATGTCTTCAGGGACAATAAAAAATAAGTTTTGTACAGCCACAAGAGACAATTAAGAACCCAGGTACTTTTCCAACTATCCAGATGAAGAAGCCATTAAAACAGGTGAGTAAGCAAAACTATAAAGACTTCACTATCTCTAATCTTGCCTGTGGTGAGTAGGGGAGAGGAAAAAGCAAAGCAGAAGGAATTAGAAAGACTGTGTCCATGCCAAAATCTTTTTTCAAGTAAGAGAAAGGAAGAAAAAAAGGGGAAAGTTCAGAAGAAAAATGTAGTAAACAAAAATGATTGCAAGAGCCTCTCTTCATGACAAGAACAGGCTAGTTGTCCTGACATGGCATGAAAATAAAATATTTTTCTAATAACCACTGATCCAAAGTACCCAGTGCTCCATGGGGAACAAGCATTTATACAGTCACTCCACCTAGCATCTAGTTGGAGAAAGAAAGATGTCAAAAATACTTGCTTACAGCTGATAATATTTTTTTGCCTTGTTTCATGTGTTACACTGACTGGGTGGAAAAATGTATAAATATGTCCCAGGAATTTGGAATGTGGGAGAGATCAATGTGGTCTAGAATTATTCTGGAAAGATTTCTGTAGAGTTGGGTCCTAAATTGGGGACGGACTGCCTGTCAAGTTTGGATTGGTCCAGGGCAAGCCATCCCAGGTGAGAAGTAGGGTGTGTGAAAAAGTCAAAAAGCAGGATGATTCTTTTGATTTATGTCTTTGAATATGTGAGTATCCTTATACTGTGTTTTTAATTTATATAAATAATTTTGTGATAAATACTATGTCTTTCTTCATTTAGCAGTGTGTTGAGCAACCCTCCATGTTGTATGTAAATGTAAGTTGCTTCTGACTGCTGTATCGTGTCCCACATTGCACATCCACCGCATATGTCTTAAACATTTCATAATACATGTTATAGTCCATCGAATTCCCTATAGTGACACACACAGATATACAGGAAACTGAAATAAAATTTTGAAAGTGATTTTTTTTTCATGGACCCGACTGAAAAGTCTTCTGATATACTCAAATTAGATTGCTTGGACTTAGGACATAGGTATACACAATTTCAGAAAAAGAAACTACCATATTACTTTGAAACTTTATTATACTCATTGGTGCACTCACCAAGAATACAACAGACTTCTATATAAAAATGCAATACATATTATGACCCAGTTGGGTTTAAGTGAGCAAGGTAGTGTGGTTTAGCTTTAGAAAACATTTAAAGATAAAGGAGAGACATCATATAACCACCTCAATAATCAGAAAAAAAGTCTATGACAAAATTCAATTTCCATTAATTCAACTTCCATTAAACACTTAGCAAACTGTTTTTTAGAAGATAGCTTCCCTTTTTATTAAAGTATACATGACATACAATGTTATATTAGTTTCACATGTACAACATAGTGCTTCAACAATCATGTACATTACACAGTGCTCACCACAATAAGTGGTGACCATCTGTCACCATACAAAGTTATTACATTATTGATAGTCTCTATGCTGTACTCAACATCCTTGGGACCTGTTCATTTTATAACTGAAAGTTTGGACTTCATAAACCCATTCATCTATTTCACACATCCCCCCCCACATTCCTCCCTTCTGGAAACCACCAGTTTCTCCTCTGTATTTATAATTCTGTTTCATTTGTTTGTTCATTTGCTTTGTTTTTTGGACTCCATATATGAGTGCAAATACATATCTGTCTTTCTCTGTGTGACTTATTTCACTTAGTACAATACCCTTTAGGTCTATCCATGTTGTCATGAATGGTAAGATCTCAATGGTAATATTCCATTGTTTGTATGTATGTGTACCACATCTTCTGTATCTATTCATCTATCAATGGATGCTTTGGTTGCTTCCATATTTTGGCTATTGTAAATAATGCTACAATAAACATAGGAATGCATATATCTTTTTGAATTAGTTTCTTCATTTTCTTAAATACCCAGTAGCAGAATTATTAAATCATATGGTATTTTTATTTTTAACTTTTGAGTAATCTTTATACTGTTTTGTAGAGTGACTGCACCAATTTACATTCCCTCAAACAATGTATGAGGTTTCCTTTTTCTCCACATCCTTATCAACACTTGTTACTTCTTGTTGATACTAGCAATTCTGACAGGTGTAAGGTGATATCTCATTGTGGTTTTGATTTGCATTTTCTTGATAATTAGTGATGTTGAGCATCTCTTCATATGTTTGTTGGCCATCTGTATGTCTTCTCCAGACAAAGTGTCTATGCATGTCCTCTGCCCATTTTTAATCAGATTATAGGGGTGTTTTGCTATTGTATGAGTTCTTTGTATGTTTTGTACATTAACTCCTCATTAGATACTATCATTTGCAAATATTTTCTCATATCCAGTTAATGCCATTTTTGTTTTGTTGATGGTTTCTTTCAATGTTCAAAAGCTTTGTATTTTGATGTAATCCCAATAGTTTATTTTTGCTTTTTTTTCCCTTGCCTAGGAGATATATCTAGAAAAATGTTGCTAAGGTGAAGGTCCAAGAGATTACTGCCTATGTTTTCTATGAGGTGTTTTATGGGTTCAGGCATGTCTTTAAACCATTTTGAGTTTGTGAATAAAGAAAGTGGTCCAGTGTCATTCTGTCCAGTTATTGAAGAGATGTCTTTTTCTCACTGTAAATTCTTGCCTCCCTTGTCATAGATCAATTGACCATATAAGAGTAGGTTTATTTCTGGGCTCTCTGTTCCATTGATCTGTGTATCTGTTTTTGTGTCAGTACCATACTGTTTTGATTACTATTCCCTTGTAGTAGTGTTTGAACCTGGGATTGTGATACCTCCAGCTTTATTCTTCTTAAGATTGTTTTGGCTGTTCAGGTCTTCTGTGGTTCCATACAAATTTAGGATTATTTGTTCTAGTTCTGTGAAGAGTACTATTGCTATTTGGTAGGAATTGCATTGAATCTATAAAATGCTTTGGGTAGTATGGACATTTTAATGATACTAACTTTTCCAATCTATGAGCATGGTATATCCTTCCATTTGGTTTTTTCATCTTCAGTTTCTTTCATCAATGTCTTATAGTTTTCAGAGTATAGGTCTTTCACCTCCTTGGCTAAATTTATCCCTCAGTATTTTATTCTATTTTTATTATTATTATTATTCTGATGCATTTATAAATAGGATTGTTTTGATTTCTTTTTTGGCTACTTTATTATTAGTTTATGAAAATACAAGAGATTTCTGTATTTAATTTTGTATCCTGAAACTTTACTTAGTTCTTATAGTTTTTTGGTGCAGTCTTTAGGGTTTTCTCTATATAATATCTTGTCATCTGCAAATAGTGACAGTTTTACTTCTTCTGAGAAGAGAGTTTCCTTACTCTAATAGAAAGCATTAAAAACAGCAAATATCATACATCAAACATTATATGTTTAACCCAGTACAGGGAAATTTGAAATTAACAATGAGAACAAGTCAGAGCTGCCCAATATGGCCACTTCTAATTATCTTTGTTCTGGATGTGTACTGAAACAAAAACACTACAAAAATAGCAAAGCACAGGGGCGCCTGGGTGGCTCAGTTGGTTAAGCGACTGCCTTCGGCTCAGGTCATGATCCTGGAGTCCTGGGATCGAGTCCCGCATCGGGCTCCCTGCTCAGCAGGGGGTCTGCTTCTCCCTCTGCCCTCTTCCCTCTCATGCTCTGTCTCTCATTCTCTCTCTCTCAAATAAATAAATAAAATCTTTAAAAAAAAATAGCAAAGCACAGTAGGTGGGAGCAATACCTCAGCAATAACTGTACCAGGTAACAATAGTAATGATGGAAAAAAGACTGCAAATTGAAAAGATGCTTAATAGTAGATGTAGGCAGGCTGAACTGCTAGGGGGAAAAAACTCCCAAAATATGATAACTCAAACAGGATAGGGGTCTGTTTCTCTCTCATGTAATTGTTCAGGCAGGTTCTGCTCCTTGAGGTCATCTGGGAAGCCAGGTATCCATCATGGAAGCTCTATCACTCATTACCAGTGCTCTTAACCCAAGGCCAATGGACACCCAAATGGTCCTATAGACAGAATTTAGGAAGTCTGTAAACTTTAATGGGAAAAAATATATCTTTATGTTCACTAGCTTCTAAATGAAGTTTAGTAATCTTTTTAATTTTAAATAATGACAACAAATCATAGTAGCATTATAGTACCTGTGGCCCAGTCACCAGTTGAAATCACAGATATTTTCATATCACAGTTCAGTTATTACAGAATCCGGAAATATCACACTTAATGTCATTTTTAAATTATTATAAAATATTAGACCTGGTTGCTAAATATTATTTGGTGTGTTAGTAAAGACTTGCTATACAACTATATAACAAATTAGATTATTTAAAATGTTGATAACTACTTCAACAGAATTAATTTTTGTTATAATTCTATACATTTTATGTATTTAAAAACATTATCTGCAGAAGTCCAAGGGTTTCATTAGACTGCCAAAGGGGCCCATGTTACAAAGAAGTTTTAAGAACACTCCTGTTAGGATATTTTCATCTCCCCCATGGTCAAAGCCAGGCTGTTGCCCTATTCGGTTTGCATTAAGTAGGAAGAGAAAAGAGAGCATGGAGGAGCCATATCATGGTCTTAAGGGAAAGGCCAGGGTATGGCACACATCCCCTTTGTCTGTATTCCACTTCAGACAACTCAGTCCCATGGCCACACCCAAACACAGTGGAGGCTGGGAAACACAAATATTGTGCTTTTCAGGTGTCAGAGAGGAAAAAGTTTTCCTCAACCCTCCTTGGGTCACTGATTTCATGTGAAAATTAAACTGACAGAGTAACAGAACAGCATATACATTTCACTGAATTTTTATTAGTACATGGGAATCTTCACAAGAGAATGAACACCCAAAGAAGTAACCAGAAGAGAAAGCTTTGACA
>NC_138379.1:85217104-85251237 GCF_054177405.1 Leptonychotes weddellii | reverse complement strand
CGAAGACATAAAAATGGCCAACAGAAACATGAAAATATGCTCAAAATCACTAATTATCAGGGAAAGGCAAATCAAAACCAAAATGACATATCACCTCACACCTGTCAGAATGGCTAAATTGAAGAAGACAAGAAACAAGTGTTGGTGAGGATGTGAAGAAAAAGGAACTCTCATGCACTGCTGGCAGGAATGCAAACTGGTGCAACCACTGTGGAAAATAGTATGGAGGTACCTCAAAAAATTAAAAATAGAAATACTATATGACCCAGTAATTCCACTGTTTGGTATTTACCCAAAGAAAATGAAAACACTAATTCAAAGAAATGTGCACCCATATATTTATCACAGCATTGATTACAATAGTCAAGATATGGAAGCAACCCAAGCATCTAATCATAGGTGAATGGATCAAAAATAGGTGCTCTGGTCCAGGGTTTCAAGGTGGGGCGGGAAAGTAAACCATGTCATTCCCCAGCTTTCCTCTAGCTCCTCCCCACTGCCATTCTCAGTGTAGGGGGTAGGAATTTCCTTTGTTACCATGTCGCTATCTCTCTTGCCATTCTCTCTATCTTTGGTTGTTCGGTAGCTGTTCAGTCAGCCCGCATTTGTTCTTCAGGAGGAATATTTCTATTTACAGGTGTAATTTGGTGTGTTCTGTGAAGGAAGTGAGTTCAGGGTCTTCCTGCATTGCCATTTGAACCAGAACTCAATCATGTGATTTTTATCCTTTCTCTTGTTGATGTGGTGTATCATGTTGATTAATCTGTGAGTACTGAACCACCCCTGCATCCCAGGAATATACCTTACTTGATCATGGTGAATAACTTCAATGTATTGTTGGATTCTGTTTCCTAATATTTTGTTGAAGATTTTTGCATCTATGTTCATCAGAGATATCTGCATGTAGTTCCCTTTTTTATAGTGTCTTTATCTGGTTTTGGTATAAGCGTAATCCTGGTTTTGTAAAATGAATTTGGAAGCTTTCCTTCCTCCTCTATTTTTTGAAACAGTTTGAGAAGAACAGGCATTAACTTTTCTTTAAATGATTGGTAGAATTCACCTGTGAAGCCTTCTAGTCCTGGACTTTTGTTTGTTGGGAGTTTTTTGATTACTGATTTAATTTCATTGCTGATAATTAATCTGTTCAAATTTTCTATTTCTTTGTGGCTTAGTTTTGGGGGGGGGGGCTAGAGTCTATTTTGTATAAGTATTTATTATCCCAGCTTTCCTTTCATTTACCTTACACGATAAATGCATATGACCATTTCCAGCCCTTTACTTTCAATTTGCTTGTGTCTTTAGGTCTGAAATATGTCTCTTATAAGCAGTTTATACATCAGTCTTACTTTTTTTTTTTAATTTTTATTTATTCATTTGAGACACAGAGAGAGAGAGAGCGCACATGAGAAGGGGGAGAGGCAGAGGCAGAGGCAGAGGGAGAAGCAGATTCCCCACTGAGCCAGGAGTCCGATGTGGTGCTCGATCCCAGAACCCTGGGATCATGACCTGAGCTGAAGGCAGACGCTTAACCATCTGAGCCACTGAGCAGCCCCGGGTCTTAGTTTTTTAACCATTCAGTCATCCTGTATCTTTTGATTGGAGCATTTAGTTTATTTATATTCAAAGTAATTAATAAGTATGTACTTACTGCCATTTTGTTACTCATTTTATGGTTGTATTTGTAGTTCTTCACTGTTCCTTTCTTCTCCTGCTTTCTTGTGGTTTGATTGCTTTCTTTAATGATATGCTTCGATTACTTTCTCTATATTTTTTGTATATCTATTACAGGTTTTAATTTGTGGTTACCATTAGGTTTATATATAATATCTAATGCATATAGCAATCTATACTAGGATGATGGTCACTTAAGTTTGAATCTATTCTAAAAGCACTAAATTTTTACTACCCCTCCCCCTTGTTTTAGGCATATGGTGTCGAACTTCACATCCTTTTATTTTGTGAATCCCATGACTGATTTTTATAAATATACTTGATTTTACTACTTTTGTGCCTTAACTTCCATACTGGTTTTATAAGTGATTAACCTACTAATTTTATTATGTATATATGTGCCTCTGAAATTTTTTCCTTTTTATTTTTCTTTACTCATGCTGATGGTCTTTCCTTTTCACTCAGAGAATCCCGTTTAACATTTCTTGTAAGGCTGGTTTAGTGGTGATGAATTCCTTTAACTTTTGTTTGGGAACCTCTTTATCTCTCTCTCTTTTCTGAATGATAGCCTTGCTGGATAGAGTATTCTTGGTTTCAGGTTTTTTTCTTTCATCACTTTAAAGATACCATGCCACTCTCTTCTGTCCTGCAAAGTTTCTGCTGAAAATCCACTGTTGTTGTTTTTTTCCCTTGTTGCTTTTAAAATTCTCTTTATCTCTCCCTTTTGCCACTTTAATTATTACATGTCTTGGTGTGGACTTCCTGTGGTTGATTTTGTTGGGGGCTCTCCATGGCTTCTAGATCTGAATGTCTGTTTCCTTCCCTAGATTTGGGGAGTTTTCAGCTATTATGTCTTCAAATACATTTTCTGTCCCCTTTTCTCTCTCTTCTCCTTTTGGGATCCCAATAATGCAAATGTTATTATGCTCAGTGGTGTCACTGAGTTCCCTTAACTTATTCTCATATTTTACTATTCCTTTTTCTTTTTGTTATTCAGCTTAGTTGCTTTCCATTACTCTGTCTTCCAGCTTGCGGATACATTTTTCTGCTTCCTCTAATGTACTATTTACTACCTCTATTGTATTTTTAATTTCAGTTATTGAGTTCATCATCTATAATTGGTTCTTTTTTATAATTTTCTCTCTCTTTGTTGAAGATCTCACTGAGATTGCACTCTTTTCTCAAGTCCAGTGAGTATCTTTATGACCATTACTTTAACGTCTCTATCAGGCATATTACTCTCTCCATTTTGTTTAGCTCTCTTGTTGTGATGTTGTCCTGTTCTTTCATTTGGGACATATTCCTCTGTCCCCTCATTTTGCCTAACTGTGTGTCTGTTCCTATGTGGTAGGAAAGTCAGCTATATCTCCTGCTCTTAAAATAGTGGCCTTATGATAGCAGAGATCCTGCAATGCCCAGTAGTGCAGTGTGCCCTGTTGACCAGAATCTGTTGCTTTGGCAGTATCTCCTATGTGTCTCTGTGTGCCCTACTATTGTGGCTGAGCCACTTTTTCCTTCAATCCTGTCATCTGCACTGGCTTTCTTTGCTTGTTGTGGGCAAGGTTTGGTCCCTGTGCTATTAAGGGGCCAGTATGGGACTGCCTTGGGGTTGAGTTTCGTTGAACCAAATGTTTACCAGAAGTGGAGTTGCACAAAACTGCAGAGTGTTCTCCCTGAATTATCCCCTGAGAGGCTTTTCTTAGTGGGCAGGGCCTGCAGTCAGACCAGATGTCTTGCTGCAGTCTGCCTGTTGAGGTTGCAGTGACTACCAGGCTCTCTCTATGCTGCCCCTTTGGAAGTGTTTGTTGATAGGTGGGGCTTGTAGTCAGAACAGATCTCTTCCCCCAGCCCACTGCTGTAGCTGCAGCTGAACTTGTGTATGTAGTGATTTCCCTCCCCACCCCACCCCCGCCCCCCCGCCAGGGCACAACTCACTTTGGGGTGGTGCTGGCCACTGTCAGGTGTGCTTGCACAATGCTGTGCTTGTGGCATCACTTAGGATGGATGCTTACCAGCTGACGTGGGTTGGATGGGGTGAATTCACAGGAGATTGTGGGGTAGGGGTACCTTAACAGGGTATACACTGCTCTGCTTGTGGGAAGAGACCTGGAACTGCTTTTGAGGAGCTCCTGCCCAGTGGGTCAGGTTGGATGGGGTAGATCCACAAGAGAACATGAGGGTGGGATACACTGTTAGCAAGCTAGGTGGAGAGTGTTTGCACTGGTTCCCTTACATATCCATATATCTAGGCTGGTGGATAGCAAAGAGAAATCATGCCAGCCAGCTCTTTTTTGGAGAAATCTCCTAAAGATTCCTGCCCCTTCTGCACACACTCTGACATTAGTAAATAAATCCCCTTTCTGTATACCCCCAGGCATTTTCCAAACTGTTGTTTCTGTGCTGTATCTCAGTGTGGCTGTTTATTATACTGTCTTTTTATGGGCAGGGCCTGTTTCCTATCTCCTTCCAGCTCTCTCAGAGCAAAGCCCACTGATTTTTAAAGTTCCTAGTGTTAAGCCCCACTGATTATAAAAACTTACAAAGTTGGGGCGCCTGGGTGGCTCAGATGGTTAAGCGTCTGCCTTTGGCTCAGGTCATGATCCCAGGGTCCTGGGATCGAGTCCCGCATCGGACTCCCTGCTCAGCAGAGGGCCTGCTTCTCCCCCTCCCTCTGCTTCTCCCCCTGTTCATATTCTCTCTCTCTCTCTGTGTCTCTGTGTCTCCAATGAATAAATTTAAAAACCTTTAAAAAATAAATAAAAAATAAAAACTTACAAAGTTAAGCCTTCTACTTTTCAAAGCTGAATATTGTGGGGATTTGTCTTCCTAATGTAGGTCTACTGTGCCTGAGGTGCCTGGTGTGGGGTCTGCTCCTTTCCCTTCCCCATACTTTCAATGCCTCTCTTTTTTGTGGTTAGTTTTACAGGTTAGTTAGTTCCCAACTGGGTCTCTGCCCTTCCTACAGTTTTTCCATGTGGCCTCCTTTTTACAAATAGCTGTGGAGAGTCTGTTCTGCCAGTCTTCAAGTCATTTTATGGGTTATTTATACTGATGTGGTTGTTACCTGGGTGTATCCATGGGATGAGTTCAGCTTAGGATCTTCCTACTCTGCCATCCTCCCCTGTCCCATTTTTTTGTTGTTGTTGTTGTTCCTTTGTTCCTTCTTTACTGCTTTCTTTTGTATTAAATGAATGTTTTCTAGTACAACTCTTAATTCCTTTAGTGATTTTTGCTATTTAAAAGATTTTAATGGTTGTTCTGGCAATTACCTTATGCAATAGATTGATGATTTGTGGTAATTATGTTCTATAGTCACTGTGTGTGTGTGTGCGCACGCACGTGCACACACACAATTCAAATTACTCTGAGTCACTTATTTTCAGCCTGAAGAATTCCCCCTTACTATTTCTTGTAAAGCAGGTCTGTTAGTAATGGATTCTCTCCATTTTTATGGACATTTTTTTAAAATGTCTTTTATTTCTTAACCTTCAATGCTGAAAGATGGTTTTGCTGGATAAAAGATTCTGGCTGATGAGTTTGTTGTTTTTCCCCTCTCAGTACTTTAAAGATGTCATACTATTGCCTTCTTGCTCCATTGTTTCTGATGAGAAAGCAACTGTTAATCTTATGTGATTACCTTGCACATGACTGGTCATTTTTCTCTTTCTGCTTTCTAGATTTTCAGTTTGTCTTTGTCTTTCAACATTTTTTACTATTGTGTCTGGATGTGGACCTTTTTATACTATCCTCTTGGGAGTTGGTTGAGCTTCCTGGATGTGTAGATTTGTGTTTTATTTTAAGATTTTATTTATTTATTTGTCAGAGAGAGAGCACAAGCAGGGGGAGCGGCAGAGAGAGAGGGAGAAGGAGGCTCCCCACTGAACAAGGTGCCCAATGTGGGACTCAATCCCAGGACCCTGGGATCATGACCTGAGCCGAAGGCAGACACTTAACTGACTGAGCCACCCAGGCGTCCCTAGATTTGTGTTTTTAATCAAATTTGAGAAACTTCTGACCATTATTTCTTCAAATATTTTTTCTTTTTTCTCCCTCTCCTCTCCTGTGGTTCTCCCATTATGTATATGTTGGTGTACTTAAGTTGTACCACATATCCCTAAGGATCTATTTTTCTCTCTCTCTCTGTTCTTCAGAATGTATAATCCCTATCAGCTTATCTTCAAATAAGCTGATATGCCCACTCAAATCTATTGAGCACCACTAGTAAACCTTTCAGTAATTGTCCTTTTCAACTCTAGAATTGTCTTTTACTTTTTTTTTAAATAATTTCTCTGAATTGATGATCTTTGATGAGATTTTGTCAGAATACCTTTATCTCTTGAAACAAAGTTTCCCTTATTCCTTGAACATATTTATAACTGTTGTTTTAATGTTTTTGTCTACTAGATCTGACACCTTGACATACTTTGAGGCAGTTTCTCTTGTTTTTTGTTTTTTGTTTTTTCCTAGTCTTACTTTCCTGTTTCTTTGCGTGGATCATATTTTTTGTTGTTGAAAACTGGACATTTCAGATAATATATTGCAGTAGCTTTATGTACTGATCTCCCCTTATAAATCTTGATGATGATGTTGTTTGCTTGTTTATTTGTTTAGTGACTTGGCTGGGCATTTTAGTAAAGTCTATTTTTCCTGGGGTATGCAGATTCTGATGTTACTCCTCAGAAAGTATAATCTTGGGCATTCATGCAATCACCCTGAGATGACAGTGGTTTTATCAAGGTTCTCTTTTATTGTCTCTTATCCTGACAGTTTGAAGGTCCCACAATGAAATTAAGTCAATAATCTCAGGGCCCCTAGGAATCTGTCCAAAGATTTGGAGAATATTGTGAAATATTTTAACATTTTGGGCTATCTGGTGTAAGTAGGTTTGAATATATCCTAAGGTGGTAGCTCCATATCTCATTCAATCAGTCTCTTAGTCTTGAGAATAGATTAGTTCAGTTAAAGGGTTGTGTTTCGTGTCAGCGGTGGTGACCTAACCCAAGTTAGGTCTATATGGTGCAAGTGTTTGCATCAGGTATTTAATAAGTAAGGAGAAAAAAATAATTGTTTCATATTTGTTCATAAAGGTATACTTTACCAAATTGCTGGAAGTCATAGTTAGCTTACAAGAATATTTCCTTAAATCTGGAAAACAAAAGATTAAAGAACCAGCAATGTTTCAAAAAGAGGTCATAAAAAATTATAATCATCCTCATCTGTTCACTCAGTGGTATGTAATTAATTATTGATCTTTTGTTAGCAGTTTTATGAATCCACTTTTTCCTTAATGTTCTGAGTTTTTACCCAATTCGGTGGTATGACCTAAAAATGATCAGAAACCTGTACTTGTCAGAAACCCTTCCATGAATCTCCATGAAGATGAAGTACTTTTGGAAAAGCATGAGTAAAACAATAACTGTTTATAAATGACAAAAGACTTAAAAATGCTAATGGTTAAGGATCTGATGAGAGTTTATTTTAATGCAATTAACAAAGAAATTTGGTTATTTCTATGACATATATTTTAAGATAACTGGAATTATGACTGATAACATTACAAATCAGATTTTTAGGAATTTCATATAACTTCTAGAACACTTATATTAATAATATATATCCATACGAGGATATCTATAGAGAAGGTATAGCATTATTTCTTATTTGACTATACTTCTCATGTAATTTAACACATCAAATAAGTCTAGTTTAAGGTCTCTTTTTATAAAGAGAGAAAACAAAAATTTTAATATGTTCCAGTGACTCTCTGAAAACTCTTAAAGTTCCAATTCAAAAAGACTTCATTTAGAATTTGATTTGAGAAAGTCTGTCAAAAATGCCAAAAGGTTTTGGACACTTAACAAAATAGGATCACAGAACATAATGAAACAATACTCCATTATTTAACCAAAGTGACAAAAGATTTTAAAGGCAAATGCAGAAGGTTACATAGTTTTATGCAAACCTAGCTCTTAATATTGAGAAGACAGTTTTCTTAAGTAATCAAAGACCTGATTAAGACAACATGAAACATGGGAAGTTATTTTATAAAACACAAAATCTTGGCTCTCTAGTCAGATTGCTTAAAAGGTAAAAATCTTCCACTATCTCTTATCAGAAGCAAACCAATACTCCAAGAAAACTTTGTCCTTTTAGCAGGTGCAAGAAAATTACATAAGCATGCTACTGATACTAAAGTTTTAAAAAATCCTTGTAATAACAATTCAATTTTAGCTAACTTGACCACACATGGTAAAATTCTCTCTCTCTCTCTCTCTTCCCAGCTTACTATAACACTTTGTTCTTTATTTTCCTTCCCATTCTGACATCACCAGCTTTACTTTAAGATAAAGTTACTTTTTATTTCCCTTCACAAAAATGTATCTCCATAGTTCATGAACCTTTTGTACTCAAAAGCACATCCTATTTCCCTTGCATACAGAGCTTCCCTTATTATTTCTAAAAGTCTTAATCACATATGTCAATTAGAATGCTTAACCCTTAATAACCTTTATTTCAAGTAAAAACTAAGAAGTAAGCAATTGTGAACTGTTACACCAACTTTCTTTAGATTGATAAAATTGTGAATAAGTTTCAAAATTTCTAGAGACATGTCTTTCTTCAGAGCACAATTTTTCAATAGGGCACAAGACATGTTTACTAATACACCTGAATATCATTAGTCCCTCTGTACTAAGAGGTCAAAAGTAGGTAGACAAACTTGCTTAGCAATTAATGTTTTAGTATTTTAACTTATTTGGCAATGATCTAGACATTCAGTGAGCTCCCATCATTTAATTTAACTCTGTGAAATTCTAAAAGTAGAACTGATTAAAGGTTTGGGAAACTTTTAAGTAGACATACCATAATTATTCCTGAAAAGATCACCTAAAAACTGTTAGCCCACTTAGACCTGTCTAAATCATTTGATCCCAGCAATTATATTTAGACTACCCATGAAAATTTCATTAGACAGTTGACAAAATCACCTGTTATCCCAACAAATTTATTGCCAACAAATTTTATAATAGAGAAAGCATAAAATTAAGTGACTAATAAACTCAGGTGGAATAAAAGATGTTTATCTGCATTATATTTAATGCTGACAACTCTAAATACATACCTACTTTAAATAAAAGGAACTAACTAGTTTTTATTTACTAAAGATTATCCCAGATCATGTGAACTTGACAATTATTTGGGTTAGTTTCTGTATTTCAGATTTTTAGGAACACTTAATTCATATGTGCTTATTTTTAAGCTAATTAAATAGAGCTGTTTTACAAATAAATTTGGCAGTTCCATCCAAAGGTGGAAAAATAGCACACGTCTGCAATATACATGTATAGACACACACGGACAGACTCAAACAGAAATCTTACATCTTTCATTCCAAAATTTTAGCCATGAATTGGGTACAATATAAAACTCAGTAGTTTATAAATAACAGTTGAATCCAAATGGTCTCTGGCAGAGAAAAAAGTAAAGATTACCCACTCCAGTGGCTAAAGCTTTTTACTAATTGTGGAGACTTTTAAAATTTATATTTGTCCTTGACAAGTAATCTTAAGGAGGCTGTGGACTAGATTTTGGGCAAAAGAGCTTTTTTAGCAGTTTATATTTTAAAAGACCTCTTTTAGTTTGGGGTTTTGGGTTTCTGTTTTTCTTTTTCCCTTCATTCTCCAGTGATTGTGGGCAGATCTTTAAGTTATCTTCTGGGGTGTTTACATTTCAAAGTCATGGTGAGATTTACATCTTCAAGGGACAGAGAAAAAAAAATGTAAATTTTATCCTAGAAGGTTTAGTGCCTTTTGGATCCTTTTGGTAGTCCCAATTAAAATGGAGTAGTGCCATCCTATAATTAGGGGAATGCCATGTAAAGAATAATTCTCTGGACTCAAGGTCAAGTGGGGCATCTTCAGAGTTGGAAACAAAGAGGAGTCATTTGGGTCCCTATTTGGGGAAATGATAAAACCATTGGAACATGCCAATTTTGTGCAGGAGGATGTGGGCTTCACATTAATGCTTTCTATTCACTGAGAGCCCTAGCTGTGGTCACTGTGATGGAAGCGTGGGTATGGAGCCAGGTAATAAATATCCAAGTGAGGAGTGGGAGGACTCTGGTTTGAGCATCAGGGGCTCTAGGGGGACTTTGCCTTCCCTTTTCTTCTTTCCTTCAGCAGGGACCTCAATAACCCTGTCAGCTTTTCCCTTGGTGACAGGAATGCCTCATGGGGTGTGTGTTCAGTTCTGGTCCATTCAGGGAAAAGCCAAAGAGGCTCAGAATCTGTGGTATCTTGGAGGAAATGGGCATAAAGCCCAGATGGATCTTTAAGAAAGTTATAGATGATAGGGTCTTTAGAGATACTGCCCAGCTAATACATTTCGTCCGCTGTGAGTGAAAATTTAGACCCTGTTCCAAACAAGAAAATCCGTAATAGCCAATTAGCTCCCCTGTCTCCTTCCTGCTACATAAATCTTTAAGAAAGGTTTAAATTTCAGTTAAGGTATAGTTTTTGATCTCAGTTTCTACTTCTTGTTTTTATGTGGTTATTTTAATCTTACGTGTTGTTATCAGCAATTTTTGGATAATGTCACTGCGAGCCTTCCTTAATAGGTGGCTGCTTTCCTTTCCAGTGTGTCCCAAGAGATCTCTCTGGGATTGGGGTCTGCCTCCATTTGCATGATATGCACAGTGTTTTGGAGAGCCCCAGGCCTCTAGAGTGTAATATGAGTCTTGACATGTTGGTATATGGCACTGAGTAATGTCCAGGAAGCATTCATGGGGTTTTGCTTTTATCAGAAAGTTGGCATACTTCCTCAGGGTTCTTGGGAGGCACTGGACATTTATATATGTCCACTAATTTGTTAGCAACATCACAGCAGGGATTGACCCCATGATACCCCATGGGGTCAGGGGAGGAAGAACAACAGTAGTGAGTGAAGTGCTGACAGTGAGACCATAAGCCTCTGTTGTATTTTCCCTCTGGTGCCACCGTTGGTTTTTGGTTGCAAGGCTCTGTCACTCTTCTGCACTAGGACACATATTCCAAGTATGACCCACTGACTCAGTGGCCACAAGTGGAGGCCTCCTGTCCTCCTCACCTACAGGAATGTTTTCCTTGTGCCTTTAGCCCAGAACCTCTCTGTGGGCAGAGAGGATGTGGGCTTCACATTAATGCCTTCACATTATAACCTTATAATCCAAACACTCTCCTTATCTATCCTTGGCCTTCAGGCATGAAGGACCCTTATGCACATTAATAATCAACTAAGGCCTTTGTTGTCTCATTGACTGTGTGGCCTTGATCAGCCTGCTCTGGGCAGATATTGAATTATTATGGCAGCTGTGACCTTTGGGTTGGATACAGCCAGCAACACGCTACTGAGGCAGTATGCGAATCACATGGCAGCATGACAGACCCCCAGCGAGTGGGGCTCTTTTTCCAGATGGTGGTACCCACCTGGGTTAGGTGCCTAGTCAAGTGAGTTTCAGGAATAGGGCATTCCCCCTGGTTAATCCCAATTGTTTAGTGCCAGTATCAGCCTATCAATAACCAATGCTGGGTTAGACTGGCCCTCGTAGTTCTTACTATGATTGCAAGACCCCCGTTAGCAATAACCATTAAGAAACCTTGAAAAGTAAAGGCTTATTATTTACAGAATCTGGACATTATACAGAACACCTGGGGCCACACAGGTCATGGGAAGTATTGGGAATGAGGGTAGGGGCCTAGGGTTTCACAGACTCATTCTTTAATGGTGAATTTAAAACGTAGGAATGGACATTTACAGTGTGGGAAGAGAAAAAACAAGTGGCCCAAACAACCAGTTATTGAAATCAACAAAGATCTCAAACAAAGAAGCCTTGGTGGGGGAAGGTGGCCTGGTTCTTTATCTAGTTGAGTGGCTGGCAATGTGTTTATTAGAGATAGCCATCTTTGAAGTGGGTGTCTCAGCAATCAAAGCTTAAATCAGGCACTTGTATTAACAAAAATAAAAACAAAAAAAACCTTCTCAGGGTTTACACTATGGGATGGGTGTGTGATATGTGTAGGGATGTGTTTTAGGTGTGTTTTATATATAAGTATGTATATTATGAATGAGGGATGGTGCTTGTTTTTCCTTTGGTAATTTTGTCCATCATGACAAAAAAAAATTTAGCTCACATAAAGACTATAAATATCAGAAAAACATGAATACGCTAAGAGAGCTCTCCACGATGAGCTGAAATTCCAGTTACTGTGAGTTTATAACTTGCATACAGTAGCAATCTAGAGTGAGAGTAGGGTCTCTAGGACCTCTTTAAAAATTATTTGTCAAAACTACACCTGATTTTTTTTTATTTAATTCCAATTAGCCAACATATAGTACATCATTAGTTTCTGATGTAGTGTTCAATGATTCATTAGTTGCATATAACACCCAGTGCTCATCACATCATGTGACTGATTTTTAAGATCAAGAAACTCAAGGTCAAATTGGTTTTATGATTTTATAAACACTACATAGCTGATTAAACAATGAATTTAGGACAGCTCTCTCACCCACCAGACCAGTGAATTTCAGTTACACCATGTTACCATATCTGGGGGTGGGTGGGAAACTCTCTTTGGATTGAGAGTCCATAGATAATATTTGAAAACAAATCAGAACTGATGTGAGAGTATATATTTTAAATCTCGATCATCATCAATTGAATTATTTTAAGGGGGGGAATTTTCCCCATCCTCAAATGCAGGGTAATTGTGGAGCTGTGGGACTTTCACTATAAAGCAAACGCTGACACAGATTCCAGGCGAGAAAGGAATGTTGTAAAGCTGAAGATGCCTTGTGTATCAGGAGATGATCTTGTAAAGAGGAATGAACCCCTTACTGGGGAGAACAGGTGTTTGTTTCAAAAGAACCAAAATGTAGGAAACTGTCAGGGTCTTAATGAGAAGGGGCCAATTCTGAGGTCTACAGCAGGCCACAAATCATAACGAAGGAGGTAGGGCCACTGGGAAGAATGGCATGGTTGTTTGAAGATGGGGAATGAGTCTTTGGAAATCTGGAAAATGTGCAGGAGGGCCAAATAAGACCAAGCGCTAGGTGGTTTTTCCTAAGATGCTGGACAGTATAGAACAAAGAGAGACCTTGGAATCAGAAGAGATACTTTCACTTCCTGACCCTATGACTAGCTCCGTCTCTTCTCTAGTAAAATGAGAATAATAATACCTGCACAGAAGTTTGTCATGAAGGCACAGGTTTTAGTGCAGGTAAAGGCCCTCGGGCATTGTCTCCTTAGGATAAATGGTAGCTTTATTTAGAGTCAAGCTATGTAGGAGGGAGCAGTTCCAAGGGGAAGCCTCTAACTTCGATATTCTCAGCTCTCCTTTGAGTCCCTGGACTCTGACCCTGACTTTATCTCCATGTTTGCCACCTACACACTCTGCCTTTCTGACTCCAGATTTTAAATTATTTTTAACTTGTCAAATTATCCCCCACCTACACAGAGTCTAGCAGTCTGTTCTGGCTCTCCACGTCCTGTCCTACCACACTAAATGTTAACTATGTGGGATTCAGAGAAGTTGTCAGAATATGTTAAAAGGTACATGTCTCTTTGCATGCTTTGAGATGTTCAGACTTTTCACACCCCTTCATTTCTAAAACTGATAAATTGAGTACTGATAGAACCCACAGTAAAGTGTGGTTACCAATGGGGTTAAAATCATCAACTATGCTCATAATATTTTAAACTTGGAGTGCGTTTAGGATATACCTTTTTGTTAACAGATCATCAAGATGCAATAGGCTTACAACCCCAACATTATAATTGAAGGGCTTTGGGGTGGGGGGAATCAGCATTTCCAGTTATTTAGCATGTAACTGGATGAGAAAATATTTTCAAGAATCACCAACATTTTTTGAAATTATCTTAAATAGGTGTTATATTCTGTATTGTACCAAGATAATAGCATTATTGTAAAGAAAGTGGGAAAGGTATGGCAAACCTATTTTACATATCTATAATAAAACTTTATGTTTTTATTGGAAAATGGGTATCTAAGATAATATACGATGCCATGTGTTTAAGTGTGTACAAACTAATATGTATGTCCCTTTAAGGGATCTGTACCTTCAAGGAGCTCCTTTTCTTCATGGTGTACAGAACAGTCTGGCAGCAAATGTGAAAAATGACACTCTGTCCAGGTTGTTTTTTTTTAAGTCAGTTTATTGAGGTATAATTTATAGATAGTAAAATTCAGCATTTTTCGTATATAGTTCTGAGTTTTGACAATGTGACCATTACCACAATTAGATGGAGAATAGTTCCATCACCCAAGACATCATCTCATGTTCCTTTGTGGTCAGTATATGTTGTGTGTTTATCAGTAGTGGGTTCCTTTTCACTGGGTAGTTTTTCATTTTATGGGTGTATCCTGGTTTGTTTACACAGTTTAAGAACATTTGGGTTATTTCCAAGTTTTGGCAGTTTTGAATAAAACCTCTGTAAACATTCATGAATGGGTTTTTGTGTGAACATAAGTTTTCATTTCTCTTGGGTGGTGGGGGTCATGCTGATTAATATGATAAGTCTGTCTACTTTTAACATTATTAACATTATAATATTATATTAACATATAAACTGCCAACCTCTTTTCCACAGAGTCTGCACCATTTTTGCATCTTCTTTATCCTTCATCAGTCGATGGACATTTGTGCTTTCTCCATAGTTTGGCTATTGTTGATAATGTTGCTATAAACATTGGGGTGTATGTACCCCTTCAAATCTGTGTTTTTGTATCCTTTGGGTAAATACCTAGTAATGCAGTTGCTGGATTGTAGGGTAGCTCTATTTTTAACTTTTTGAGGAACCTCCATACTGTTTTCCAGAGTGGCTGCACCAGTTTACATCCCCACCAACAGGGCAAGAGGGATCCCTTTCTCCGCATCCTCGCCAACACTTGTTGTTTCTTGTATTGTTAATTTTAGCCATTCTGACCAGTGTGAAGTGGTATCTCATTGTGGTTTTGACTTGTATTTCCCTGATAATGTTGAGCATTTTTTCATGTGTCTGTTAGACATCTGGATGTCTTCTTTGGAAAAGTTTCTATTCATGTCTTCTGCTCATTTCTTAACTGGATTATTTGTTTTTTGGGTGTCGAGTTTGATAAGTTCTTTATAGATTTTGGATGCTAACCCTTTATCAGATATGTCATTTGCAAATATCTTCTCCCATTCTGTGGGCTGTCTTTTAGTTTGCTGTGCAGAAGCTTTTTATCTTGATGAAGTCCCAATAGTTCATTTTTGCTTTTGTTTCCCTTGCCTCCAGTGTCTAGTAAGAAGCTGCTGTGGCCAAGGTCAAAGAGGTTGCTGCCTGTGTTCTCCTGTAGGATTTTGATAATTTCCTGTCACACATGTAGGCCTTTCATTCATTTTAAATTTATTTTTGTGTATGGTGTAAGAAAGTGGCCCAGTTTCATTCTTCTGCATGTCGCTGCCCAGTCTTCCCAATACCGTTTGTTGAAGAGACTGTCTTTTTTCCATTGAATATTCTTTTCTGCTTTGTCAAGGATTGACTATAGAGTTGAGGGTCCTTTTCTGGGTTTTCTATTCTGTTCCATTGATCTATATGTCTGTTTTTGTGCCAGTAGCCTGTCTTGATGATTACAGCTTTGTAATATAGCTTGAAATCAGGAATCATGATACCTCCAGTTTTGTTTCCTTTTCAGGATTGCTTAGGCTATTCAGGGTCCTTTGTGGTTCCATACAAATTTTAGGATTGTTCTAGCTCTGTGAAAAATGCTGGTGGTATTTTGATTGGAATTGCATTAAGTGTGTAGATTGCTCTGGGTAGTATAGACATTTTAACAATGCTTGTTCTTCCAATCCATGAGCATGGAATGCTTTTCCATTTCTTGTGTCCTCTTCAATTTCTTTCATAAGTGTTCTATAGTTTTCAGAGTACAGATCTTTCAACTCTTTGGTTAGGTTTATTCCTAGGTATCCTATTGGTTTTGGTGCAATTGTAAATGGGATCAATTCCTTGATTTCTTTTTCTGCTGCTTCATTATTGATGTACAGAAATGCAATAGATTTCTGTACACTGATTTTTATATCCTGTGACTTTGCTGAATTCTGTAGTTTTTGGTTTTTTTAAGACCTTCTAATGGATGTGTCATAGTATCTCATTATAACTTTAATTTTTTTATTAATTATAACTCATTTAATTTTTATTTCCCCAATGTCCAGTGATGTTAAGCATCTTTTTATATGTTCATTTGCTATCTTTGGTGAAATGAATAAACTTTTGCCCACTCCCTAATTGGATTGTTTATTTTCTTATTGAGTCTTGGGAGAAATATATATATATTCATGTGTATGTATGTGTATGTCTGAGTCCAAAGGCTTGAGGACTGGAAACACATCTGGGGGCAAGAAAAAATAGGTGTCTCATTTTAAGTAGTGAGACCAAATTCACCCTACCTTCACCTTTGTATTCTCTCTGGCCCCCATGGATAGGATGATACCTATCTACACTGGTGAGGGGTGAGGGTGAGGGTGATCTTTACTCAGTCTACTTGTAATCATTAATCTCTTCTGGAAACACCCTCCTAGATATTCCCTCAAATAATATTTTACCAGCTATTTGGGCATTTTTAAGCCCAGTCAAGTTGACACTTAAAATTAACCATCACAGGGGCGCCTGGGTGGCTTGGTTGGTTAAGCGGCTGCCTTCGGCTCAGGTCATGATCCCAGGGTCCTGGGATCGAGCCCCGCATCGGGCTCCCTGCTCAGCAGAGGGCCTGCTTCCCCCTTTCCCTCTGCCTGCCACTCTGCCTACTTGTGCTATCTTTGTCAAATAAATAAATAAATAATATCTTTAAAAAAAAAAAATTAACCGTCACAGCTACCAGAGACATAGTTCACCTCTGTGACTGTCCCTGTCTGATAATTTCAATATCTGGGTCATCTCTAAGACTGATTCTATTATTTGCCTTGCTCTTTACCATGGATTATTTTTCCTTATTCATTTTGTGTGTTTCATAATTTTTTTATTTATTGCCAAACATAAAGTTGAGAACAGTATACACTGAAATAAATAGTATTTATGCACAGAAAAGTTATACCCTTTCTTCTAGGCCATTAGTGCATGTGATGGGGAGGGGGGATTCACTTAGTTTAGTCAGGAGTTGAGCTGGGTTTGGGTTTTTGTTGTTGCTATGGTGACCTTGGGTTCACCATCAGTTTCAAAATTCTCTGGACTTACTGGTATTTAGGGTGCGTATCCTTTCAAGAAAGGGTTTTTCTCCGTGTTTTTTATTTCATTCTTAGTGTTGTCCCTTCCCTATGTCTTACAGTGAGTCTTCAAGCCCTTGCTCCTTCTTTCATGGTTGACTGCTGTTGCTTTGCACTTGGTGCTTTCTACCCTGCTGGGGAGAAGGAGTGGGATTCTCTGGTGTTCTGACTCAGCCTCAGTCTTAGGCACACTTTGTGTCCCTAGGTTGGATGCGGGGTTGGGGGGGTGTTGTGTAGTGGATTTCTCAGTGATCCTGCCTCCCTCCCTGCAGCATTAGGAAATCTCTAATGGTCTGGGTCCAGGTCAGTTTCCTGCCCTACCCCCACCCCCAGGAGCACACAGTTTTATTTCTCCTCCATTTCCCCAGCTACAGTCTGCCTTCCTATGTGCTCTAGAAAGGCTAGGGTTCATGTTCCTTTCCCAGTGGCATAAGGCGTTAGTTCTTAGTGGGGGAGGATGCAGGAGAGGCTTTGCATCTTTCCCATCAAGGAGCTTCTCTCTCCTCCAGGCCTGCCCCACTGAGGAGGCTTTGTCCAGTCTTCTGCACGGACACCAGTCTTTCTCATGAGTGCTTGGTGGAGATCCAAGGAGAAGAGCGGTCAGTAAGTACAAATGTTCCCTCTGTCGTCACTCCTAAGAGTTCTGTACTCACACACTCAGCCCGCACTCAGCCTTTAGCAATTGATTTTTTTAAAAAATGTAACTAAATTCTTGTTACTCATTGTTCCCTCAAAAGTCAGTGTTTGTGTCCCTTTTGTCCTTGGAAATAGTCTTTCATTAGATTTTAAGTTAGATGTTTGGTCTGTGGCCCCAGTTTCTGGTAAATTAAGCAACAGTTAGCATTTTGTAGATCATCTGGATTTTTCTTGTTTCTGTGGGAGTAATAATGTTCCTGTGGCTAAATACATCCTAGGCTGAAGTTGGAAGTCCTCTGGGGTTTATGGTAAAGGATATAAAACTGTTTTAGGGAGGCAAGACCCTTGAACCAGAGAAGAAAATCCTGTTTTTTTGTTGTTGTTGTTGTTAAATTTATTTATTTATTTTGAGGGGGAGAGAGTGGGAGAAGGGGCAGAGGTGGAGGGAGAGAGAGGATCCCAAGCAGACTCCCTGCTGAGCAGAGCTGAGGTGGGGCTAGATCTCATGACCCTGAGCTGATGACCTGAGCTGAAACCAAGAGTTGGACACCGAGCCACCCAGGAGCCCCAGAAGACCCTAATTTAAAGAAAACCCATGCTCAGTGAGCTGATTGGACACTGTCTACAACTAAAAGTAAGTAATTGTGTGCTTTCTTCCTTTGTGATGGAGGAAGATGATGGCATTAAATGAGACTAAGAAGTTTTGCTCAGAATGTGAATTTGAGACTCTACACTAATTTCTAACTGAAAACAGTATATTTATCTAAATTAGTGGACAGTATATTATAGTAAGTGCTAGGACAGAGGTTCTTAATCTTTCTTCTTGTGTGTGTGTGCCATAGAACCCTTTCGTGATCTCTGAACCTTTTCTGTTATTAAATGTTATTAAATGCATGAATTAAAATATGTAGGACTTCAAAGAAAACCATTTATATCGAATTACAGTTTTTAAAGTATTTCAAAATCTGACGTAGACCTATATGCCCTTCTATTTACCACATTACATAAAAATATCTACTGTTAGGTCTAATAACTACAATTTCAACGTAGTAACAAGAGTAAATGGTTCATGATATCTGCAACAACTGTGATATGATACGAAATAGTTGTGATTTCTGATCATTTGAATGTTAGGTATCACTAATACTATGGCACTATTATCTATTCAAAAAAAATTTTAATGCTGAATTTTAGTGAGATATTAGTGAAAATAAAATTTAATCTTTTTTTCCAGCTAAGGTCACACTTTGGTTCTTATCTATGGATCCCCCAAGGGAACGCTGGATTAAACAGTCTCTGTGCTGAAGCAGAGAACCATCAAAAGCAATCCGAGGTAAATCTAACACTGTATGCTAACTATGCTGGAATTAAAATTTAAAATAAAAAAGCAATCAGAGGTAGAGGGAGGAAAGTCCGAGAAGGACTTTAGAGAGCTTCCAGGTGGAGGTCACAACATCTATAAAAATATGCAGTTGAGGATGAGTGTAGTACATTCAGAGAACTGAAAGTAATTTTGTATTTTGGAACACAACTGTCATTACTACTAGTTACCTTTTACTGAGAACTTTTTAGATGCAGAGTACTGTGTTAAGTATATTAAAAACACTTTCATGTAATTAAGTCCTCACAATACCTCTTTGAGATAAACATACTTGGTTCCCATTTTACAGATGAGGAAACTGGGGTCCAAAGCTTTTTAAATAACTTTCCTAAGGTCAAGTAGCTCATATGTTGCTGAGAATGTATTTAAACTTAAATCTCTTTCATCCAAAGCTCACAAAGGGCTTTGGGTATGTCTTTGTCTCTGTGGGAAGGAGGCATTTCAGTCTGGAAATGCTCCGGGATGAAGTCTTAGGGGCCGTACTAAGGGCAGATTATATAGTGAACACCAACTTTCCACCTTCATCTCCTGCCTCCTCACATGTTCCTTAGCCACCCTGTACCACAGTCATCCCCAAACATAACTTGATTTTGCTACCTTTATGCTTTGTACCTGCTTCTTTCTCTGCCTTGCATGCCCTCCTTCCAGGTATGTCTATGTCTCTTGGTTAACTAGAACTCAGACTTTGTGGTGAGCTCCTTTCTAGCCCACAAATGTAGATGCCATCCGTGTTTAAGAAAGCTTTCTAGAGGGGCGCCTGGGTGGCTCAGTTGGTTGGGCAACTGCCTTCGGCTCAGGTCATGATCCTGGAGTCCCGGATCGAGTCCTGCATCAGGCTCCCTGCTCAGCGGGGGGTCTGCTTCTCCCTCTGACCCTCTTCCCTCTCATGCTGTCTCTCATTCTCTCTCTCAAATAAATAAAGAAAATCTTTAAAAAAAGAAAGAAAGAAAGATTTCTAGAGGCAGGTGGGGGAGAAAGCAGGGTAAAGGCAGTCCTAACAAGAAAAGAGAATACAATATGGAGTACAAGCAGCAAAGGGTAAAATGTTTTTAAAGCTGTCTTCTCGGTCAGGAAAAAAAAAAAAAAAGTGGCATCCGAAGAGGAATCAAGAGGAAAATTAGATGGTTTACTGCCTGTATAACAAGATTGTTGAGCTTACTGAAAAAATAAAAGTAGTGTATGCTGACCAAAAAGACTACCACTTCTTGAACAATTCTGCCTGGGGGTTCGTTCAGCCTACATAATACATTTGTAACGTTTGCTTCCTTTGCATCTCTAATCTTAAATTGTTAAATACCAAACAAGAAAGTTAGTTTTAAAATCCTTTCTCCAACCACTTTTATAAATTTGAAACTTATAAAATCAGTAAATATTGGTATTTATGCTTTATGGAAAATCCTTTTATCAAAAATCCATTTATCAGGCGCCTGGGTGGCTCAGTTGGTTAAGCGACTGCCTTCGGCTCAGGTCATGATCCTGGAGTCCCTGGATCGAGTCCCGCATCGGGCTCCCTGCTCGGCAGGGAGTTTGCTTCTCCCTCTGACCCTCCCCCCTCTCATGTGCTCTCTCTCATTCTCTCTCAAATAAATAAATAAAATCTTTAAAAAAAAAAATCCATTTATCTAACCAATATTTAATGAGAACCCTTAAAAATGTGCAAGGCGCTGTGGGAAGTCCTACACAGAGGTTGCAAATTTGCATCTCACAGTCTTGTTTTATGTGCTCCAGATTTTTAAGAATATAAAAAATTCAAGAGATTTCACATAATTATCTGGATTTTGTATAAATAAATAGTAGATTTTGAAGTAAATAATATTTACCCCCGGGGCGCCTGGGTGGCTCAGATGGTTAAACGTCTGCCTTCGGCTCAGGTCATGATCTCAGGGTCCTGGGATCGAGTCCCACATCGGGCTCGCTGCTCCTTGGGAGCCTGCTTCTCCCTCTGCCTTTCTCTCTCGCTCTGTCTCTCACGAATAAATAAATAAAATCTTTAAAAAATAATAATAATAATAATAATAATAATATTTACCCCCTCCCTAAAAAGAGCATGCTCCTTCTGTCAAGTTACCAGAATGCAGGATTGGGTCAATTTAGTCTATATTGAGCTGTGTCTGGGCTTTGTTACAGCTTTACCTTGTCAGTTCATCACTGGCTTTAGAATTTTGAGGGTAGGGTCAGAGCTTTCTCTCCAATAGAGCTTGGATCTGATCATGCACAAGACTCCACAGATCCCTTCATGCTTCAGAAACCAGCCACCAAGTTTCTAGTTCATGATGCTAGCTTCTTTGACTCTCCGGGGATTTCTATTTGCTCTCTAGTCTCACTCTCGGAGTATTGCACCTTCATAGAATCCTCTACATCCAGGGGCCTTGTCTCTAGCCTTTGGAGAGCACTGCAGTGCACTAGATCAGTGCAGCCTGAAGTGCTTTGGAGGCATTTCTCTCAGTCTTCCCCTGTCTCACCAGCCCCCTTATTTGGGCAGGCCACTGCAATGATGAAGGCTTGGACTGCCTCCAAGTAACATGGCTCAGCTTTCCTACCCTTTCCACAGCTTCAGCAGGCCTTGCGTGTCTTGAACGGAATCTCTCTCAGCCTTGCTCCTAAATCTCAAGTATAATGTTAGTAAGAACAGATGTCCTAGATGTCCTGCTCTTAGAATGCATTCTGTCTTGCTCTGTTAAGTATCATGTTAATATAGTTTAGTTTAGATGACAACAAAATTGATATATGTCAGAATTTGTAACACACATCTAAACAAAACTTAGAAAGACATTTACCTTGAATACATTTAAAAGGAAAAGTTTTAATTAGATAACTCTTGAACTCAAGAAACCAGAGGAGACAGTCCCAATAAGCAAGTCAGAAAAAAAAATCAATAGAGAACCAAAAAGCAATAATGAGTGTATGGTTTTATTCTGACACCAAGTATGTCATTTACCCACATACCAATTTATTCTCCAATACCAGCTAGGTGTCTAACCATTCAGTTCTATCACTAATTGTCCAGAGTTAGCACAGACCCCACAGGTTAAGCCCTGTCCCACAAGATAGCCCCCATATCACATACTACTTGCAAGTCTCAGGGGCCATCTGTATTTCTGACCAACCAGTATCCAAAAATAAAAATGATAATTAAAGATTTTCTTCTAAGCAAGCACTAGACATAGATGGTTTTGCAAGTGACAGTTATCAGACTTTTATGTAAGAGATTATCCTATCTTATACAAGTTGTTTCAGAAAACAGAGGAAAAGCCTGCAATTTATCCTATGAAACCTTGTACCAAAGCTGATAAAGACAGTACAATAAAAGAAAACTACTGGCTTATTTAACTTATTAACATACATGTGGAAATCCTAAGTGAAACATTAGCCAAATCTATCAGTATAGAGATAAATAAAATACCTCTACTTGTGTTAAGTAACTGTTCAGGTTATCAGAATCCAACTTGATTAGGGATATTAAATAAAACCCTGTATGTGGCCTCATGTTGGTTTTACAAGGGTTATTTTCAATTTAGGGCACCTTGCCAACAGGTGAGTTCTATGCAGTCACCTTTCCAGGTGTGCTATTTGTGCCTTTCCTCTCAGGGT
Source organism: Leptonychotes weddellii (assembly GCF_054177405.1). Classification (NCBI taxonomy): domain Eukaryota; kingdom Metazoa; phylum Chordata; class Mammalia; order Carnivora; family Phocidae; genus Leptonychotes; species Leptonychotes weddellii. The sequence goes on along the minus strand of NC_138379.1, from coordinate 85,228,679 downwards.
GCATGTGCTGGTTTACAGAACTCACAATCTCAGACCCAGTGCCCCTTATTTGTCAATGTTTGCAGCGAGTGTGGTATAATTTGCCTTGTTGTTTCTACCAAGTTCTTCTTGTATTTTCGTTTTTCCCCTTAAAGGTTGAATTGCACAAACATTGAGAATCATGTATAACACCTCTTTGTGAGCATATTCCTAAGGGTAAGATGTGTAATAGTTTAAAAAGAAAATTCCTTAATGAGAAAAGATAAAAACTACTATATAATATAGAAAAAATGCCTTGGCAGGTTATATTCCCAAAATGAATTTTAACTATTGAAGGAATTGTGTCTATTTTAATGGTATTTGGTATCATTATAGTAAAAATGTGTGTTATTTTGATGCTAAAAATATTTAAAGTATTTTCCTATTGAATTTAATAGTAACTGCATTACTTAATGAGAGTTCACTTTTATAATTCAGGTTTAAAAAAAAAAAGATAAATTCCCCTTATAAGGTGAAGTAATTTTGACCTTGGGACCAAAAGTGGTTCGTCTTAGGCTCTTTATTAAAAAAAAAATAGTGCTTATTTTCATAGATGCACAGAAGTATTTGATAAGGTTATTTATGTTTCTTTATAATAGCTATCTATGATAAAAACTCTCAAAAAACTAGAAATAGAAAAGAGCATTTATCTTTTCAAAAAACTATCTGCCAAAAATTCTGCAGCAGCCATTTTACTTAACAGTGGAAATTTAGAAATAGTTCTTTTAAGATATGGAAATGATAAGGATGACCACTGCCATCCCAGGCCAGAACATAAAGGTGAGAAAAATTTTAAAATATAAGAGCTTGACAAGACACAAACTGTCATTATTTGCAGAGCATAGGATATCTTCATTTAACCTAGCAAATTGAGAGATTTTGCTCTGAAATACTAACCAATAGATATAAACACGGGGTCAAAGGTTATGCACATATGAAATTTTACTAGAAGTTCCCAAATTGTTCTCCTAAAATTGTCACTTATATCAGCAGTGTACAAATGCTCCTTTATGTCAAATATTTGTCAAATTATAATTTTTATAATTCTAGGTTTGATATATATGGTAAGTGTGATATCTCCGTCACTGTATTTCAGTTTTCACTTACTTGGTAACTAATAATGTTGAGCATCTTTTCACATATATTAACCATTCAAGTATCATCTTATATGAATTGACTATTCATGTCTTTTCGCTGTTTCTCTGTTCCATTGTCTACTTCTTTGCTTTGGAAAACATTCTTAATGAGCTTTGGGAAAAATTCTTTGACCTTACTGAGTGGACATATAGTTTATGCCTTGCATTTTTACTTTGTTTTAGATTATCTTTTGTTGCACTGAAATTAAAAATTTTAATAGGGTCCAAGATGGCAACATCGCAAGACCCTGAATTTACCTCCTCCATGAACACACTTAATCTACACTTACACATAGAGCAATTATTCCTGAAGAAGAACTGAAGGCTGACTGAACAGCTTCTGCATAACAAAGGATAGAGGGACCACATAGAGAACAAGCAGGAGAGAGAAAGACATGATAACAATGGAACCCCACCCCCTGATGCTGCAAGCTGTGGTGGAGAGGGATAGTACTGAGGGACCGGGAGCAGATTCCTCTGCCCTGGAATACAGAAAAAAAGCTGTGGTTTAAATGTGCAACTAGAATATAAAAGAATAAACTCTCCACCCAGTGGGGGAAGGGTAGGAAGTGCTGGTGAGCACCACTGTTTACATTCCCGCTCCACTTTGATAGCACACGTAGGAGCAGGCCTGCCCCTAGCTGGTCTGTCCCTTCAGTGAGTCCCAGGCCCCTGGTCCACACCAGCCCCAGATGCCCTGGGACCCAGGGGAAAAAAAAAAAGCCACAGCTAAAAACAGCAAGTAGAATATAAAGGAACCAGCCTCTAATTCCGCTGAGGAGGAACTGCTGGAATGCTCTTCACGGTTGGAGGGGCAGGCAAGTGCCATTGCTTACAATTCTCTTCCACCTTGACAGTACAGAGGGAAGTCTGCCATCTCAGCCAGCCCCAAGACCCTAGCCCACACCAGCCTCAGCCAGCCCCCAAGGGGACCCCAGAAGGCAGCCCCAGCACTACATGCCCCAGGACACCCTGCACAGTGGCACCACAGCCCCAGCTATTCACCAATGCCACGCAGGTGCAGAGCATCTTGGCACACCCCAGGCCTGTATATGCTTCAGCTACAGTTGTCCCACCAGAGTCCCCCATGTGCAGAGCTCCCCAAGACCTGGCCCCCACACGCCTCTGCTGCAGCTGTCGCACCAGGGGGCTACCTACACAGAGTGGCCCTGGACCACCTGGTCCATGCTGACTTGAGCTCCAGGCATTCTGTCAGGCACCCCCCGAGCTGAGCACACTGGGGCCACCCAGTCCATACTTGCTTTAGCTCCAGCTGCCCTGCCAGTGTGCCCCTTACATGGAGTATCCCAGGACTTAGCCAGCCCCTGCCTGTTTCACTTCAGCTGTCCCACCAAGGTGCCTTCTGTGCAGAGACCCCTGGGCCTTCCAGGCCATACCCACGTTAGCTCCAGCCATCTGACCATGGCAGCCCCAGTGTAGAATGTCCCAGGTCTCCCAACCTGTGCTGTCTATAATCCCAGCCAGCCAGCCAAGCCACCAGGTACACACAGTCTATGCAGGGGATATTCTTGCATAAGGGCGTTTCTTCAAATCTAGAAGAAGCAGTTGTTTTGTCCAACTCATGGTGGGGGGAGGGGGACCACAGGAATTTAAAAAAAGGGGACAGAGGAATATGTTCCAAATGAAAGAACAAGACAAAACCTCAGAAGAAGAACTAAACGAAATGGAGACAAGCAACCTACCAGAAAAACAATCCAAAGTAATGGTCATAAGGACAAGAGTGGACGAACTCAGTGGGAACTTCAACAAAGAGAGAAAATATTAAATCAAATTTGAATAAATAAATGAAAAATATGCTAGAGGGAATCATTAGCAGATTAGAGGATGCAGAAGAGCAGATCAGTGGTCCAGACAAGGTAATGGAAAGCACCCAAGCTGAACAACAAAAAGAAAAAAGGATAAAAAAATTTGATGACAGGTTAAGGGATCTCTGAGACAACATCAGCTATACTAACATTTGCATTTTAAGGTCCCACAAGAAGAAGAGACCAAGGAAAGGGCAGAAAACTTACTTGAAGAAATAATAGCTGACAACTTCCCTAACCTGGCAAAGAAACAGACATCTGGGTCCAAGAAGCAGAGAGCTCCAAAGAAGATGAACCCTAGGAGGTCCACACCAACACACATAACATTTAAAATTTCAAAGATAAAGAGAGAATCTTAGCAACAGGAGAAAAATAAATTGTTATATACTAGGGAAACTCCGTAAGGCTATGAGCTGATTTTTCAACAGAAATTTTGTATGCCAGGGTGCCTGGGTGGCTCCTCGGTTGAGCATCTGCCTTCATTCAGCTCAGGTCATGATCTCCGGTTCCTAGGATTGAGCCCCACATCGGGCTCCCTGCTCAGTGGGGAGTCTGTTTCTCCCTCTCCCTCGGCTGCTCTCCCTGCTTGTGCACTCTCACACATGCACTCTTTCTCTCTCTCTCTCTCAAATGAATAAATAAAACCTTTAAAAAAAATTTTTTTTGTATACCAGAAGAAAGTGCCGTGATCTATTCATACCGCTGAAAAAGAAAAAACCTACAATCAAGAATACTCTAACTGGCAAGATTATTGTTCAGAATGGAAGGAGATAAAAAACATTTGCCAGACAAACAAAGGTTAAAAAGGTTCATCACCAGTAAGCTAGCCTTAAAAATATAAAAGGCCAGATCTAGAAGTAAGAAAATTATGAAAAACACTCTCATGAGCTAAAGTAAACCTACAATAAAGGTAGTAAATCAATCACTCATAAAGCAGATTAAAAGACCAAAGTAGCAAAGTAAACCTAATTAAGGAACTCACAAAATAAAAAGATATAAAATACAACATCATGGGCGCCTGGGTGGCTCAGTCGTTAAGCATCTGCCTTCGGCTCAGGTCATGATCCCAGGGTCCTGGGATCGAGTCCCACATCGGGCTCCCTGCTCAGCAGGAAGCCTGCTTCTCGCTCTCCCACTCCCCCTGCTTGTGTTCCTGCTCTTGCTATCTCTCTCTCTCTGTCAAATAAATAAAATCTTTAAAAATAAAAAAATAAAATACAACATCATATATATAACACGGAGAGTAAAAATGTAGTTTTTGTAATGTGTACAAATTAACCATGAATTTAATATACACTGCTATATTTAGGATATTATGTATCAACTTCATGGTAACCACGAACCAAAAATCTATAACAGATACATGATAAAGAGAAGGGAATCCAAGTATAGCACTGAAGAAAGCCATCAAACCATGAAGGAAGAGAGCAAGAAAGGAGAAAAACTACATAAACCACCAGAAAACAATTAAGAAAATGGAAGTCATCACATTACCTATCAGTGATTACTTTAAATGTAAATGGTTTAAATGCTCAGATCTAAAGAAATAGGGTAGCTGAATGGATAAAAAAAAAAAAACAAGACCCGTCTATATGCTGCCTACAAGAGACTCACTTCACACCTAAAGACACAGACAAACAAAGTGAAGGTATGGAAAACACATTCCATGTAAATATAAGTGGAGGGAAAAAAGCTGGAATTGCAATACTTAGACAAAATAAATTTTAAAACAAAGGCTATAACAAAATCAAAGGGCATTACATAATTATAAAGGAATCAGTCCAACAAGATATAACAATTGTAAATACCAGAGTACCCAAAATAGAAGCACCTAAATACGTAAATATTAGCAGACATAAAGGGAGAAATTGACAGTGATACAGTACTAGTAAGTAAATTTAACACAGTACTTACATCAATGGAAAGATCACACACACAGAAAATCAGTAAGAAAACAGTGGCTTTAAATAGCACATCAGACCAGATCACTTAGCAGATAGATACAGAACATTTCATCCAAAAAGAGCAGAATACACAATTTTTTCAAGTGCACATGGAACATTTTTCAGAATAGATCACAAGTCAGGCCACAGAACAAGTTTCAATAAATTTAAGAAGATTGAGATCCTATCAAGCATCTTTTCCAAACACAATGGTATGAAACTATGTCAGTTATAAGAAAAAAACTGTATATGTGTGTGTGTAGATAGATAGATACCTGTACTTACATATACACACAATGGAATGTTAGTCATAAAAAAGAATGAGATCTTGCTATTTGCAACAACATTGGATGGGCCTATGAAGGTATTATGCTAAGTAAAATAAGTCAGAGAAAGACACCCTGTGGTTTCACTTACATGTGGAATATAAAAAGGAAAATAAACAACATAAAACAGAAACAGACTAATTTATGGAACAATCTACTTGTTCCCAAAGGGAAGGGTACTGTGGGAATGGGTGAAATAGGTGAAGGGGATTAAGTGGCAAACTTCCAGTTATAAATAAGTCATGGGAATAAGTACAGCATAGTCACCATAGTCAATACTGTTGTAATAACGCTGTATGGTGACAGATGGTAACTACACTTATGGTGAGCACAGTGTAATGTATAGAACTGTTGAATCCCTATGTTGTACACTTGAAGTTAATATAACATTGTATGTTAACTGTACTTCGATAAAAAATAGAAAAAAAGAATGCCAGACATGTCAACAACTTAAAAAAAAACACTGATCTTAGATCATCACAACAAATATAGTAATAATGAAAATATTGGAGAATTACCAAAATGTGACCTAGGAGATACAATGTGAGCAAATGCTGTTGAAACAACAGCACTAATAAACTTGCTTGCCACAGGGTTGCCACAAAACTTTAATTTGTAAGAAAAAAAAAATTTAAAAACAAAGCACAATAAAAATTTTTAAATATAAACATTAATATTCATTAGTTTGTGTTTGTTTTAGTGGGTTTTTTTTCTTTTTTGTCTTTAAGAAGTCATTTCATATTACAAGGTCACAAATATGTTCTTTTACCTTCTCTCCTAAAATTTTTAAAGTTTGACTTTTCACAATTTAGTAATGAACCTACCTGGAATTTGCATAATGTGGTGTAGGAATCTTATGGTATTTTCCCCCCAGTATGAGCAATCATTCATGAATTGTGCATCCTTTCTACCAATTTGCAATGCACCTTATTTATCAAACTTTCTTGGTAAGTTGGTTTATGGGCTTTTTATTCTATCATGGTGGTCAATTTGTTTATAGCTGTGCAAATGCCACACTGTCTTAATTATAATTGCTTTTTAATAAATTGATATATTTATTATATATCATTATATAATAATATATATTATTATAATTGATATAAAATAAAGGGTAGGCCCTTTATTATTATCTTTTTCTGCAGATTTGGTTACTTATTTTTGTCCTTGTTGCTCTTCTATATAATAATTAGAATCAGCTTATAGAGGTCTAATAGAATTTGGGGGAGAATTACAATCTTTCTAAACCTTCCTACTGATAAACATGACATACTATTCCATGTATTCCTGCCTTCTTTTATGTCCTTTAACATTTTATAATGTTGTCCCTAAGAATCTTTTATATTTTGTGTTAATTTTATGTGTTACTTGCAATACAGTTTTTACTAATATATTTTCAATTGGTCGTTGTTACTGCTTAAGAATACAACTGATTTTTATACGTGGATTAATTTCCTAGGGCTACCATAACAAAGTACCACAAAATGTGGCTAAAACAACCTAAATTTAGTCTCTCATAGTTTTGGAAGCCAGGAGTCTGAAGTCAAGGTGTCAGAAAGGCCATGTTCCCTCTGAAGACTTTAGGGAAGAATCCTTGCTTGCCTCTCTTATCTTCTAGTGACCCCAGGCATTCCTTGGCTTGTGGCAACTTAACTCCAATCTCTACTTGCATCTTCACAGGATCTCCTTTCTGTGTCCTCTTGTCTTTTTTGAAGACATCAGTCATTGAATTTGGGGCATCACCTAAACTGAGAATGATCTCACCTTGAGATCCTTAATGAACTACCTCTGCAAAGACCCTATTTCCAAACAAGGTCACCATCTGAGATTCCAGGTGAATGTCAATTTTGGGGAGACAAAACTCAACTCATAATCTTATAGCAAACAATTTGACCAAACTTTCTTATTACTTCTAATAACTTGTGGATTTATCTATGTGGACTTTTATGTTATGAAATAGACAATTTTCTCATTTTGTCTCTTCTGTCATTTTTTTTTTTTTTTCCTTTTTAGGTCTTCTTTCTTTTGCTACACTCCAGTAAAATGTTGAGTAAAAGTTGTGGTGACAAACAATTTTAATTTCTTCCTAACTAGTATAAATTCTTCTAAAATTTTACAGGTAAGCATAATGTATTGGATGTAGGATTTTAATAAATATCCTCTATTATACTAATCAAGTTTCTATTTCTAGTTTACTGAGAGCTTTTTACATTGTTTTATTTTTTAATTATAAATGAGTCCTGCATTTTATTGACATTTTTCAGCATCAAGTGAAAGGATCACATTTCCTTCATCTAAATGTTAATGTGGTTGTCAGGGAGGAAAAACTGTTCCTCTATTCCCTCCTGCTTAGTCACAGGAGTCCTATGAATTACACTGACAAAAGCCAGAGTAGCATGAAGAGAAAAAGGCTTATATAAGTGCATATGGGAGCCAACAAAAAAGTAGCTGTCTTATTAAATGTTTAAAGTTGGAGGCTTATCCATCTAATTTACTAGGGAAAAGGGAGGAGGGAGAAAAGGCTCTTGGGGAAGAACAAATAGGTTTCTTTAGGAAAGACAACCTGTTTTTTAGAAGAACAAGAAAGTTTATGATAAAGTTGGTTTATGCAGATGCCACTGGTCATTTTCATGGCCATGAAACTCCCAGAGCGGCATTTATGGTAGCCTCCTTTCCCAGAAGTTGCTGCTGTTCGTCAGATAAGGGATGTTCCAAGAAGGCTTCTGTCCGCATCTACTGAATCTCAAATGTCTTCAGCTTAAAATAAGCTCCGTATGAACCCTGGAGTTCTGAGTTGGGTCCCTCATGGCAAAATGCAATGGACGTCCATCATTGTCTTCCTGGGACAAAATGAAGCCATGATGGTTTTCTTCCCCCATATATTAGGTAATTCAATTGAGTAGTCATCTATTTAGGATTATTCAGCTCTGTCCTGTGGTAAAATTAATTTTTCCTTTCTTTACTTTCCTCACAAAATAGTGTGAGGAATTTTCAGCCTTTTTTTTTTTTTTAAAGATTTTATTTATTTGACAGAGCGAGAGATAGCAAGAGCAGGAACACAAGAGATAGCAAGAGCAGGAACACAAGCAGGGGGAGTGGGAGAAGGAGAAGCAGGCTTCCCGCCAAGCAGGGAGCCCGATGCGGGGCCCGATCCCAGGACCCTGGGATCATGACCTGCGCTGAAGGCAGACGCTTAATGACTGAGCCACCCAGGTGCCCCTCAGCCTTTTTTTTTATTTCTAAATAGTTTATATAAATAGGTAAAAAGAGTAGAAATCAGGTAAAACTTGTGCTTTGTCATACAGGTTGGAGAGGTTTTTATTATGAATTTATATTCTTTAATAATTACACTTCAAATTTTTTAATAAATTTAATTTTTTAAAGATTTTATTTGGGAGAGAGAGAGAGAAAGAGAGCATGAGCAGGGGGAGGGACAGAAGGAGAGGAAGAAGCAGACTCTCTGTGGAGCAGGGAGCCTGATGTGGGATTCAATCCCAGGACCCTGAAATCATGACCCAAGCTGAAGGCAGACACTTAATGGACTGAGCCACCCAGACACCCCTAATAAATTTAATTTTTTAAAACAGTTTTTGATTTACAGAAAAATGGGGAAGATAGTAGAGTTCCCAAATACTTTTGCATTCTTGTATTATTAACATATTATCATGAAACATTTATATTATGGTATAAACATATATATGTAGTATATGTTACTATGATAACACATTTGCTATGGTATATTGTTATAATTAATGAGCCAATATTGATACATGGTTATTAACTAAGAACTATATTCAGATTTCTTTAGTTTTTAATCTAATGTCCCTTTTTCTGTTCCAAGATCCTGCGTTACATTTAGCTGACATGTCTTTTTAAATTCCTTTTGGCTATAATAGTTTTTCAGACTTCACTTGTTTTTGATGACTTGATTTTGAAGAGTACTGATCAGGTATTTTACATAAAATGTTCAGCAACTGGGATTTATCTGGTATTTTTCTCATGGTTAGGTTGAAGTTATGGATTTGGAGAAGACTACAGAGGTGAAGTGTCATTTTTATCACTGTATATCAAGGGTACATCTTATCAGTATGATTTGTCACTCTCGATGTTGCCTTGGTCACCTGGCTGAGGATCTTTGTCAGCTTTCTCTCCCGTCGGAGTTACTCTCCCTGCCCCACCACTATGCCATATTCTTTCGAAGGAAGGTACTATGCATAGAATAATTACCTTTTTTGAGTTTTTTTCTTCTCCCTCAATTTTATTGTCATATATTTTGAAAATAGTTTCTGTGTCACACTTTGCAAATGTATTGATATAGTTATTTTAGTATCCTCATGATTTCAAAAGTCTTTGTATCAGCTATAGTAAACCCTTTTTTATTCCTCAAATTATTTGTATATTTTCCCTTTCTATTGATCACATTTATTGGGAAGTTGCACACTTTTTAGTTTTGTTCTAAGAATTAGCTTTTTATTCTGTTATTACTTCTTTGTTTTAGCTCCTGTTAACATCTGCTATTTTACTTACGATTTCCTTACTTCAAGTTTACTATACTATTCCTTTACTATTCCTGGCATGGACATTTAGCTCATTTGGTCTTAATTCTTACTGCTATTTGATAGCTATATTTACAGTTATAAATTTCCCTCTCAGTATAACTTGGTGACATTTTACATCATTTGATAAAGGGAACCTCATTATAATTCACTGTCAAAATCTTATGATTTCACTGTGATTTACATTTAAATAATGAATTTAACAGTTGTTGAGGTTTTCCTTGTGACCCAGTACGTGGCCTATTTTTTTATTTTCACATGTACTTGAAAGTAATGTAGTGTCTGCTGGTTTACTTGGATTTTACCTTGCCTTCCTGGGATTCTTACGGATGTTGACCTATTTATTCCTTTGCTCCATATCTTTTAACTTGTCTTTCCATATTCTTTCAACTCTTTGTTCCTTGATGATCTCTGGGAGAGTTCCTTAACCTGATCTTTCAGTTTCTTAATTGGCCTTCTGTATGCATTCTACTCTTGCACCAGACTATCATTTATTTCAGGCATTATTTATTTCAGACTGAGAAGCTTCAACTGGTTCTTTTTTTATGACTACTTGTTTTCTGCTTTCCAGTCAATCAGTATCTCCACTTGTTCTCTCTCTAATGATATGATAATGCTAATTCTTGCTCGATGTGGTCCGTTACTTTTTCCCTTTCTTACATAGTGGGTGTACCTTCAGATGTCTCATTATTTTTCCTGTAATGCCACATTTCCCTGGGATTATCTGTTACTGTCAACAGTCATGTCTCCCTAGGAGAATAAGCCAAACGCCAAGCCCTAACTTGTGCCCTTGGTGTAGTGAGTTTACAGAGATTTTTAGAAGGGTTCTTTAGGGCTAAGAGCCTATTTTGATTTTTCCTCAACAATTTCCAGTTTGGCACGCACACATAATGTGACACTGATCTCAAGTGACTTTTCTATGCCTCCACCAAAGCACAGCTTTTCCCAAAAGCTGTCATCCTCTTGGGACCTAATCCTCTAAACCACAGCTTCTCAACCAAAAATGGTATTTGGAAATGTGTGAAGGGAATACAGGGGCCGCTGTAATGACATTGTCGCTAAAGCATTTTGGGCAAGGGGTTGAGAATATTAAACATGTTCTAAGGCATGGAGAAATCCCACACAATAAATTACTGTCGAATAAAATGACAGGAGCGTCCCCATGGGTAGCAATAGGATATGAGTTAAAGCTGAGGACTAACTCCCTTATTTGCACCTGCAGGTTTCTCCTCCCTGCCCTTAGGTTTCTCCAGCGGTGCCGGATGCTACTACAGTGCCTCAGGTGGGCATGGAAACTTGGTGCTCCTGCTTCTCTTCCCTACAGTCACAAGGTAGCAATCAGTGTTCTAACCAGGACATTGCAAGAAAATTAAAAGGACCCAGAATGCTTGCCTCGATCTTTTCCCTGTTCCTGACTACCAGCTTTCTCCTGCCCTGGCTTTGCTTCCTCTTCCTAAACCCTAATCTCCATCAGGGACATCAGAATCCAATTATCTTGGACTTCCTAGGGATTTCTTACAGTTTTTACTAATATCTGAATATACCATCTTCTCCCTTCTGTGGCATACCCGGTGTTGAATCAAATGAAGGAACCAGCATCCCATTAGTATTCCATCTTGCTACCTCACTCTAGGAACACTGGTTCTTAACAACATGTGAACAGAAATGTACAGTGGATAGAGAATTTTCGCTAATTTTGAAAATTTGGAGCATCAAAAGTAGATTTACCCCCAGAAAATAAGGTATACAAAGACATGTTTAAAAAAAAAAAAA
>NC_138379.1:85179899-85216604 GCF_054177405.1 Leptonychotes weddellii | reverse complement strand
GGCTCTATCACTTGCCAGAAGCGGCCGACGGAGGCCCCTCCCCCGCCGTCTATCCTCCCGAATATCGCCTCGGATTCACTTCTCCGCACGTCCTACCTTCCAGAAAGTGGTCGCTTTTCTGATGAGAGAGTTGTTGCTCTTCTTTTCTTCGATCTCCTGTTGAGTTTGTAGGTGTTCAGAATGGTTTTAATCCCTATCCAGCTGAATTCCTGAGAGGAGACGAAATCCAGGTCTCCTACTCCTCCGCCATCTTGCTCCGCCCCCCTCATTATATGTATTGTTTATATATAAATATATGTTTATATATTCATTATATATGTCCATTATTCATTACATAAAAATTTATCTCTAACATTTATTTGAAAAATGTTATTAAAAGATTGAGGCATAGAACTAAGAGTGAAACTGAGCGTTGACTGCTGACTCTAGCCCTGCTACTACTATTTTAAAGAGACTTTCCTCTTTATATGTCTAACTTTAAGGATTTGGCACAAAAATTCTTTGTTCTTGCTCATCTTTATGACTCATATGTTGTGTGGTTCCATTACATAATATTTTTGAAATGACAAAATCATAGGAATGGAGAACAGATAAATGGTTGGCAGGGGCTAAAGGGGTTAAGAAGGAATGGAGTGGGAGGAAAGTAAGAGTGGTAAGAAAGGAAATGTGAAGGAGATTTGTGGTGGTGGAAATGTTCTGTGTCTTGACTATATATATCAATGTCAGTATGCTGGTTGTGAGGGGATGATGACGTGAAGATATACCATGCAAGTATTAACCAAAATAATGCTAGTATGGATTTATAAATATCAGATGTAGATTTTAGAAAAAGAAAATTCACCAGAAGTGAATAGGATCATTATACAATGATAAAAGGGTCAATTCACCCTACATTCTTAACTATAAATTTGTGTACAGCTGACATGAGAGCTTCAAAATATATTAAAAGCACATATGAATGAAAAATGAAAGGACAAATCCAAAATTGGTAATAGCCAGTGACTTCTACAATGCTCTTAGTACTATAGTAGGTTGACTGGTATCCTCCAAAAAAATATAGGTCTACCTAAAACCACTGAATGTAAGCTAGTTAGTAAAATACTCTTTGCAGATGTAATTAAGGATCTCAAGAGGAGATCATCCTGGATTAGGGTGGGCCCTAAGTTTTTTGTTATGTTTTATTTTTTAAAGATTTATTTATTTGAGAGATAGGAAACGCATGTGAGAGAGAGCATGAGTAGTGGGGAGGGGCAGAGGGAGAGGGAGAAGCAGACTCCCCACTGAACAGGGAGCCCAATACAGGGCTCAATCCCAGGACACTGAGATCATGACCTGAGCCAGAGGCAGATGCTTAACCAACTGAGCCACCCAGGCACCCCTAGAGTGGACACTAAATTAATGACAAGTGCCCTTTTAAGAGAAGGGGAGACAACATACAGAGGGGATGATGATGTGAAGATAATGGCAAAGATTTAAATGATACATCTATACAAGTCAAGAATACCAAGGATTGCTAGCAGCCACTAGAAGTTAGAGAAGCATTGAATAGATTCTCCCTCAGAGCCTCCAGAGGAATCAACTGTTGACTCCTTGATTTGAGACTGTTGGCCTCCATAACTGTGAGAGAATAATGCTGTTTTAAGCCACCAAATTTGTGGTAATTTGTTATGGCAGCCCAAGGAAACTAATAGTAAGCAAAAATATAAAAGAACTAAAGAATATAATCAATTAACTTGACCTGATTGACATTTAAAAATAGTTCACTCAACAACAGAATATACAGTTCTTTTCAATGCACATGAAACATTCACCAAGATAAAACATATTTTGAGTCATAAGACAAACCTTTAATTTTAAAATAATTGAAATCAGGGCGCCTGGGTGGCTCAGTTGGTTAAGCGACTGCCTTCGGCTCAGGTCATGATCCTGGAGTCCCGGGATCGAGTCCCACATCGGGCTCCCTGCTCGGCAGGGAGTCTGCTTCTCCCTCTGACCCTCCTCCCTCTCATGCTGTCTCTCATTCTCGCTCTCAAATAAATAAAAAATCTTTAAAAAATAAAAATAAATAAATAAATAAATAAAATAATTGAAATCATACAAAGTAAGCTCTTTGACCATAATGAAATTAATCTGGAAATACATAACAGAATAACTGGTAAATCTCCAAGCATTTGGAAATTAAATATCACACTTCTATGGATCAAAGCAACAGTCTCAAGGGATATTAGAAAACACTTTGAACTGAACAAAAATGGCAATATAACTTAATTGACAGAGGTAAAGCAGTGCTTAGAGTAAAATTTATAACATTAAGTGGTTATTCTAGAAAAGAAAAAAGGTATCAGTTCAAAACCTAATATTCCATCTTAAAAATCTAGAGAAAGCAAGAAGGAAATAAATAGTACAGTAGAAATTATTAAAATAGGAAAGAGAAACACAGTAGAGAAAAATCAATAGAACTAAAACTAGTTCTTTAAAATGATCAATAAAATTGATAAAATGTGAGCCTAACTTAAAAGGAAATAAAAAGACATAAATAACCAATATCAGGAATGAAAGAAGGGATATTACTGAAGAAATCATGGACTTTAAATATAAGGGAAGAAGTTTGGGAAGATGGCAGAATAGGAAGATCCGGAGCTCACTTCATCACATGGACACACCAAGATGACAGCCACATTAGTGCAACTAATGCTGAAAATGAACCAAAAGACCAGCAGAACAAAATTTTCGCAGTTAATTGTAGAGAGGAGGCCATATCCAAAAAGGTAGGAGGGGTGGAGACCAAACCCTGGTTGAAAACCAAACCCCCTGCTGGACTAACCACAAATGGGAGGGATACCACAAGTGTGGAGGAGAAGATCAGAGCCCACAACAGGTACTCCAGACATGGGATACCTACACTGGGAAGATGAGTCCCCATAACATTTTCACTTTGAAAACTAGTGGGGCTTAGCTTTGGGAATTTTTACCATTAGTAGGGCTTAATTCTGCATACTTTATTTTTTTGAAGATTTATTTATTTGACAGAGAGACACAGCGAAAGAGGGAACACAAGCAGGGGGAGTGGGAGAGGGAGAAGGAGACTCCCTGCTGAGCAGGGAGCCCGATGTGGGGCTCAATCCCAGGACCCTGGGATCATGACCTGAGCCAAAGGCAGATGCTTAACAACTGAGCCACCTAGGCATCCCCTGCATACTTTAAAACTCAGTAGGCTTAACTCTGGGAAAGGGTGATAGGAAATGGAGTCCCCACCCTTAAAGAGCCAGGATAATAAATAACCTGGCTGAGACACAGCATAGAAACAGCAGTTTGAAAAGCACCGGGGGTATATAAGATTTATTTACTAATATCAGAACAGGTTCTGGGGTGGGGCGGCAGAGATCTTTAGGAGACTTCTTCAAGAACAAAAGTGTTGGTGGGTGCTATTTCTCTCCTCTCCCATCCCCCAAGCCGACGTAGCAAGAATCAGAGCAAATACTTTCCACCTATTTTACTAGCACCATGGGCTCCATTTTCATGTTCTCTTGCAGATCCACTCCATCCAACCTGCCCCACTCTGCAGGCATCCCCTACAAAGAGTTCCTTCTCCTACACACCTTGCAAACAGTTCCAGCAGGAACCAGCAGCACTCTAAAGTGACACCTGACCTGGGGAGAGGGGAATATAACCACACACATTAATGTGCCCATAGACCCAGCAGCTGAATCTCATACCTGGCAGCACAGAGAGAGTGCTCTGTCAATCAGTGCAATTGCAGCCATGCCAGAGGGACTAGGAGCAGGCATCTAGTCTGACCGCTGGCCCTGCCCACTGATAAAAGCCTCACTGGGGACAATGTAGGAAGAACACCCTGCAGGTTGGGGTGACTGCAGCCCCAGCAGATGGACTTAGAGTAGGCATCAGTTTGACTGCCACCCCTGCCCACCAAAGAAAGCTTCTCAAGGGGCAGAATAGGGAAAGTACCCTGCAATTCAGTGTGACTGCTGCCTTGGAAGACAGGCTGAGAGCAGGATCTTGTCTGACTGTAGACACCACCCAACTGTAAGTCCATGGAAGCCCCAGACAGGACTCTTAATAGCACAGGGACCAAACACTGCCCAGTGCATCCACAAAAGGCAAGTGGACCATTGATGCCAACTGGACTGAAGACAAACCAGCTCAGCTGTAACAGCAGTGTGCATCCTACTCACATAGGAGATGCTCTTCAAGTGCCTGGTTCTGCTGAACAGGGGGCTTGTGTTATGGGGCACCACAGGACCTCTCTTTTTTTTATATACGTACAAGTATATTTTATTAGTTCTCTTCACGCAATATAGTCTGGTTGATACAACCATTTACTGAAATAATACTGTTCTCAACATAGTAGGCAAGTAGCATTCTTAGAATCATCTTTACTACATATATACTTAAACACATCTCTACCTATGCTTCTCTATTGCAGGCATTCTTAAACACTTTTCCACATGCATTGCAGATTTTGCAAAACTTCCATTAAATGATGTAATACTGTTCTCAACATAGCATGGAAGATGGAAGTATCATCTTTATTATAAGTGTTCTTAAACATATCTACATGCACTGCAGAATAGTAGTCATTTTTAGTCATTGAAATGACACTGTTCTCAACATGGCAAACAAGCATCAGCAGGACCTCAGCAGGTAAGAATGGATCAGCAATCTGGAAGACAGTAATAGAAAGCAACCAATCTGAACAGCAAAAAAGAAAAATGAATAAAAAATGAGAATAGGTTAAGGGAACACAGAACATAAGCATCATAACATCCTTACTATAGGAATCTCAGAAGGAAAAGAGAGAAGAGGGCAGAGAATGTATTTAAGGAAATAGCTGAAAATTTCCCTAATCTGGGGAAGGAAACAGACATCCAGATCCAGAAGCACAGACAACCCCAAACAAAACCCAAGGAGGCTGACACCAAAATAAAAAAAATAATTGAAATGGCAAAAAGTAGTAATAAAGAGAGAATTTTAAAAGCAGCAAGGTATAACAGTTACATATAAGGGAAATCCCATAAGGTTATTAGCTGATTTTGCAACAGAAACTTTACAGGACAGAAGAAAGTGACACAGTATATTTAAAGCACTGAAAGGAAAAAAAATCTGCAACCAAGAATACTCCACCCAGAAAGATCATCATTCAGAATAGGAGAGATAAAGAATTTCCAGACAAAGTTAAAGGATTCATCACTAAACCAAACTTACAAGAAACATTAAAGGGAATTCTTTGAGTGGAAAGAAAAGACCATAATCAGGACTAAGAAAATTATGAAAAAAACTCACAGGTAAATGCAAACATATAATAAAAGTAGTAGATTAATCAGTTGTAAAACCAGTATGGAGATAAAAGCACAAAGCAGTAAAAACAATTATATTTACAAACATCAGTCAAGAGATTCATAAAAGAATATAAATTTTTTACATCATATACATAAAACATGGAGGCAGGGAGAAAAGTTTAGTGCTTTTAGAATGAGTTCAAACTTATGAGACCATCTATTTAATATAGACTGATAGATGCATAAGATATTTTATATATGAACCTAAAGGTAACCATAAATCAAAATCCTATAATAGACACCCCAAAAATAAAAAAAAAGGAATCCAAGCATAACACTAAAGAAAGCTATCAGGCCACAGGAGAATAGGGAAAGAGAAGAAAGGATAGAGAAGAACTACAAAAATGGTTATAAAACAAGAAAATGGCAATATGTATATACCTATCAATTGCTTTAAACATAAATGGCCTAAATGCTCCAATCAAAGGACATAGTGTGACCAAATGGATAACATTATTTACAATAGCCAAGATATGGAAGCTGCCCAAGTATTTTTTGGCTGATGGATAAAGAGGTGGTATATATATTTAGGATGGAATATTACTCATGCGTCAAAGGAATGAAATCCTGTCATTTGCAACAACATGGATGGACCTAGAGATATTATGCTATGTAAAATAAATCAGAAAAAGACAAATACCATATGATTTCACTTATATTTGGAATCTAAAAAACACAACAAAGGAACAAACAAAAACCAAACAGACTCATAAACAAAGTGATGGTTGCCTGTGAGGTGTGGTGGCAAGGAAACAGGCTAAATAGGAGAAGGAGATTAAGAGGCACAAACTCCCAGTTATAAAATAAGTCACGAGGATGAAAAGTACAGCATAGGGAATATCTCAATTATATTTTAATAACTTTATATTGTTACAGATGGTAACTATACTTATCATGGGAAGCATTTTGAAATGTATATAATTGTTGAATCACTATGCTGTATACTTCAGAAATTAATATAATATTGTATGTCAACTATACTTCAATTTCTAAAAACCCAGAGCTTTCTTTTTTTAAAAGATTTTATTTATTTATTTGAGAGAGAGAGAGAGAATGAGCAGGGGCAGAGGCAGAGGGAGAGGGAGAAGCAGGGTCCCCACTGAGCCGGGAGCCCAGCACGGGGCTCAGTCTCAGGACCCTAGGATCATGACTGGAGCTGAAGGCAGATACTTAACCAACTGAGCCACATAGGCACCCCAAAACTCAGAACTTTCTTAATCCATTAAATAACATGCTCAGCAAATATACAGCAAACATCACAGTCAGTGGTTAAAAATTGAGTGCTTTTTCATAATAAGGCAAAGATGTCTACTTTTACCACTCCTATTCAACATCATACCAGAAGGGCTAGCCATTGCATGGAGAAAGAAAAAGAAATCAAGCACATGTAGGTCAGACATGAGATAAAACCCATCCTATTTGCAGAGGACAGGATTATCTATGTAGAGAATCCAAAGGAACCTACCAAATACTCTGAGAATATGAAATTTTATCGATTATAGTATATAGAAGGTCAACACACAAAATTCAGTTGCATTTCCATATATAGTATTTTTATCAAAGAAAATTTAGAAATGAAGGTAAAATAAATAATACCATCTACAAGAGGTTAAAAAATAAAATCCTGAGATAAAATTCTAAAAAACTAGATAAAATATAGTCTGAAAACTATAAAATGCTGATAAAAATTATAGATTTACATAAATAAAGAGACAAATCATATTTATGGATTGGAAGACTTCCATATAGTTAATATTTTAATTGTCTCCTAACTAATCTATAGACTTAAAACAATTTGAAACAAAATCCCCACAGGAAGCTTTGCTGATCTAGATAAACGGATTCCAAAATTTACATAGAAAAGTAAAGGAACTAGAAAACATAAAATAACTTTTAAAAGGAAGCAAATTGGAGGTCATACAAAATTTCAAGGCTTACTACAATAGTGCAGTATAGAATTAATGGAAGGATAAACACAAATATGAGAAGAAGAGAATAGAAAGTTCAGAAATGTAACCATATAAATATGGCTAATTGATATTTTTGCAAATGCAGAAGGGAGATTTAATGGAAAAATGATAGTTTTACAAGAAATGGTTAGAACAATCTGCCATCCATACAGTAAGAAAATGAATATCAATCTAAGCCTTATACCTTATATAAAAATTAACTTAAATGGATCATAGAGCTACATGTAAAATTTAAAACCAACAGAATTAAAAAAAAAAAAAAAAACAGAAACAAACAGAATATCTTAATGACCTGTGCTTAGTCAGAGTTCTTAGATAGGATACTGAAAGCATAATCCATAAATTAAAAAAAAATATTAACTTGAACTTCATGAAGGTTAACACATTTTCCTTTGTGAAAGAGTGTTGAGAAAATGAAAAGACAAACTACAGACTAGGAGAAAATATTTGCCAATCACCCATTTAACCAATCACTTGTAACTAATATATAAGGAACTCTCAAAATTCAACAGTAAGAATGCAAACAATAAAAAATTGGGCAAAAAATTTGAATACATCCTTTGCCAAAGAGGATATATGGATGGAAAATAAAGGAATAAAAAAGATAATCAATATTATTTACCATTAAGGAAACACCAAATAAAACTCTGATGGGCTATCCCTATTAGAATGGCCAAAAAAACCCAAAATAAAACAAAACAAAAAACCACCAAACTCCCCCAAAAAACAAAAAAACCCCCAAAACTAAAGAAAATCCTGCAATATCAACTTCTCGTGAGAATGTGGAACTACTGAAACTTTCACTGCTAGTGAGAATGCCAAAAACTATACCCTGTCTGCAAAGAGTTTGGCAGGTCCTTATACAGTTAAATATACACTTTACCATATACTCTAGTAAATCTCATTCTTATATATGAATTGTAGAGCAGAGTCTCTCACTGTGGAATTATTGATGTTTTAGGCCAATAAATCTTTGCTTTGGTGGGGGGACTATCCTGTCCATTGTAAGATAATGTACTTTGACTCCTATCCGTTAAATGCCTAGCAATTCTTCCCTCCACAACACCAATCTTGCTTTAGTTGTGACAATCAAAAATGTTCTCCAGGCATTGCCAAAGTTTCCCTGAAGAACAAAATTAGCCCTGATTGTGAATCACTGCCATAGAGCAATGAGGACTTACATTCACACAAAACCTGTACATGAATGTTTATAGTAGCTGCATTCATAATTACCCCAAGCTGGATACAAGCAAATATTCTTCAATGAGTGAATGGGTTAAAAAAAAACAAAAAACAAACAAAAAAAACACCAAAAAACTGGTACATTCATACAATGGAGTACTGTCCAGCAATAAAAATAAACAAGTATTGAGACATACAACAATATGGACAAATCTCATGTGCATTATGCTGATGGAAAGATGCCAGTCTCAAAAGGTTACATACTGTATGATTCCATTTAAACTATAGTTATAGAGAATAGATCAGTGGTTGCCAAAGGTCAGAGGAGGAGGGACAGTGTAAATACAAAGAGCCAGTTTATCAGGATGATGGAACTGATCTGAATTGTGATTGTGCTTACACAAACCTAGACCCCATGTTAAAACTCACAGACCTGTACAGATGCGCTTGGGTGGCTCAGTCATTAAGCGTCTGCCTTCGGCTCAGGTCATGATCCCAGGGTCCTGGGATTGGGCCCCACATTGGGCTCCCTGCTTGGCAGGGAGCCTGCTTCTCCCTCTCTCTCTGCCCCTTCCCCTGCTTGTGCTGTCTGTCAAATGAATAAGTAAAATCTTAAAAAAAACAAAACCTCATAGAACTGTACACTAAGTAGTTAGTTTTATTGTATTTTAGTTAAAACAAGGGGCGCCTGGGTGGCTCAGTTGGTTAAGCAACTGCCTTCGGTTCAGGTCATGATCCTGGAGTGCTGGGATTGAGTCCCCTGCATCGGGCTCCCTGCTCAGCAGGGAATCTGCTTCATCCTCTGACCCTCCCCCCTCTCATTCTCTCTCTCTCAAATAAAAATCTTTATTAAAAAAAATAAATTCAGTTATAATTATAAAGATGTTCACCAGACCTGAGCAAACAGTGGATGAACTACTGAGAACTTCAAAAGAAAATATTCTTTTTTTAAAATAAGAACACAATAACTGAAATGAAAATTACACTAGAGAGAATAAACAAACCCATTAGAGGATGCAGAAATGACCAATTTGGAAGACAGGGTAGTAGAAAGCACATATGCTGAACAGCAAAAAGAAAAAAATATTTTTTTTAAAGATTTTATTTATTTGACAGAGACTCAGTGAGAGAGGGAACACAAGCAGGGGGAGTGGAAGAGGGAGAAGCAGGCTTCCCGCTGAGCAGGGAGCCCAATGCAGGGCTCGATCCCAGGACCCTGGGATCATGACCTGAGCTGAAGGCGGATGCTTAACAACTGAGCCACCCAGGCACCCCAAAGAAAAAATGGAGATAGGTTTTTAAAAATGGAGATAGGTTAAAAGATGTCTAGGGCAACATCAAGCGTACTAACATAGGCATTGTTCAGATTCCACAAGGAGAAAAGAGAAACGGGGCAGAAAATTATCTGAAAAAAATTTTTTGAAGAAATAATAGCTGAAAAGTGCCCTAACCTGGGGAAGGAAACATTCATATTTAGGAATCACAGAAAGCCCCAAATAAGATGAACCCAAGGAGGGCCACACCGAGACACATAATAATTAAAATGTCAACAATTCATGAGAAAGAGAACCTTTTTTTCCTTAAAGATTTTATTTATTTATTTGAGAGAGAGAGAGAAAAAGAGAGAGAGAACAAGCAGGAGGAACAGCAGAAGGAGAGTGAGAAGCAGGCTCCCTGCTAAGCATGGAGCCCAATGCAGGGCTCCATCCCAGGATGCTGAGATCATGACCTGAGCCAAAGGCAGATGCTTAACCAAGGAAGCCATCAAGCACCCTGAGAAAGAGAATTTTAAAAGCAGTAAGAGAAAACCAAGGAAAACCCTCATAAGTGTATCTGATGATTTTTCAGGAGAAATACTGCAGGCCAGGAAGGAGTGGCATGATATATTGAACATGCCAAAAGGAGAAAAAGCCATTAACCAAGAACACTGTACCCAGTAAGGTTGTAATTCAGAACTGAAGAAGAGAAAGTTTCTCAATCAAAAAAGGATTTCATCACCACTAAACTGGCCTTATAAGAAATTTTAAAGGAATTTATTTATGCAGAAAATAAAAGGCCATATTTAGAAGAAATTATAAAAGGAAAAATTTTCACTGATAAATGGTAACATACCATAAAGGTAGTAGGTTGATCACTTATAAAATTTGAATGAAGGTTAAAAGACAAAAATGATAATTCAGTTATATCTAAAAAATTAAGGGATTCACAAAATGAAAAAGATGTAAAATATGATATCATATACATAAAACATGGTGGGTGGGAGTAAAATTTAGTGCTTTTGGAATGTTTAAACTTAAGCAACTTAATATAGACTGCTATATAGTTAGAATTGTTATGTATGAACCTCGTGGTAACCATAAGCCAAAAACATGTGATACACCAAAAAATTAAAATTAAAAAGTGATCAAAGCACAATTATAATAAAAATCATCAATTACAAAGGAAGAGAGCAGGAGAAGAAAGAAAGAATAGCCTTGGGAGAATGGTGGAGTGGGAGGATGCTGAGTTCACCTCATCACACAGATACACTGCCAAATAGCCATATCAGTGCAACTAACTCAGAAAACCACCCAGAAGACTAGCAGAACAGTCAGCCCACAGTTAATTGTAGAGAGGCGGCCACATCAAAAAGGGTAGAAGGGGTGGAGATATCTGTGATCTGTGTGATTTATCATAAATGGGAGGGACACCACAAGCATGGAAAAATGAGAGAATAAGATTCCACACTAGGCACCCAGGCACAGGGCCCCACACCGGGAAGACAAATCCCCATAACATTTGGTTCTGAAAACCAGTGGCGCTTAACTTTGTGCATTTTTACAATCAGCAGGGTTTAACTCTGGGTACTTTTAAGAATCAACAGGCTTAGCTCTGGGAGAGCTGGAGGGCAATAGGGAACTGATTCCCTGCCCTTAAAGAGCCAGTGGAACAAATACCCTCACTGAAATATAGCATAAAAGCAGCAGTTTGCAAAGCACCTGGGGTGTACAAGAAGGAGATTTACTCATCTCAGGACTTGTCTCTTTCCCTTCCTCCCTTCCCTCCCTCCCTTTCTTTCTCTTTCTTTCTTTAAAAAAAAAAAAAAGCTGGTGGGTGCCATTTATCCACCACTACCCTCAGCCTAGATAGCCAAGCACTTGCAGGAACCAGAGCAAACACTCTCCACCTATCTTACTAGCACTGCACACCCCATCACCTGCATATTCTCCTAGGAATCTGTACCTGTCAAACCTGCCCCACTCTGCAGGCATTCCTCCGAAGTGCCTCCTGCCCCTACATACCGTATAAGAAGCCTTGGCAGACCAGCACCACTCTAAAGTGACTCCTGCGCTGAGGAGAGGAGAAGATAACCACGTACACCAAAGTGCCCTCAGTCCCAGCAGCCAAAATTTATAGCTGGCAGCACAGAGAGAGTGCCCTTCCAATCAGTGCAACTGCAGCCATGCCAGAGGAACGGGGGGCAGGCATCTGGTCTGATTGCTGGTCCTGCCTACCAGTGAAAGACTCACAGGGGACAAGGCAGGGAGGATGCTTTGCACTTCACTGCAACTGCAGCACTGGCAGATGAGCTGAAGACAGGCATCTTGTCTGACTGCTGATACCACTCAACTACAAGCCCAAAGCAGCCCCAGACTGGCTCTGAACAGCACAGGGACCACACCCTTCCTGGTGTAGCCACAAAAGGCAAAGTGGGCCATTGCAGTCAACTGATCTGAAGGCAAACATGGATGAGCTACGATAGTAGGAAGAACACAACCCCCATGGGAGACACCACTCAAGTGCCTGGCTCTGGTGAACAGGGGGCATTGTACTACAGGATACCAAATGACCTCTTCTTCGTAAAGTCACTACTCTCAAGATCAAGAGATATGGCTGATTTTCCTAATACCTAGAAACAAACACAGAGAGAGAGAGACAGAAGATGAGGAGACAAAGGACTTTGTTCCAAATGAAAAGAGGACAAAACCACAACAAAAGAGCTAAATGAGCTATATGAAACAGAGATAAGCAAAAGAAAAAGAAAGAAAGAGGAAAATAAACAAAGGTAAGCAATATGCCTGATAAAGAATTCAAAGTAATGGTTAAAAAGATACTGGGTGTGAGAAGAGAGTGGAGGATCTTGGTGAGACCATCAACAAAGAGATAGAAAATATATAAAGAACCAGTTAGAGATGAAGAACTCAATAACTGAAAAAAACATACTAGAGGGAATCAATAGCAGTTTAGAGGAGGCAGAAGAACATATCTGTGATCTGAACGATAGGGAATGTAAAACAACCAAGCCAAACACCAAAAAGAACAAAAAATAATAATAGCACCAAAAATAATTTAATATCTAGGAATAAACTTAACCAAAAGACCTTAACTCAAAACTATAAAACATGGGTGAAAGAAATTAAAAATGACAAACAAATGGAAAGATATTCCATACACATGGATTGGAAGAACTAATATTGTTAGAATGTCCCTACTACCCAAAGCAATCTACAGATTTAATGCAATCCCTATTAAATTCCAACAACATCTATCACAGAACTAAAAATAATCCTAAAATTTGTATGAAACCACAAAAGACCTCAAATAACCAAAGCAATCTTGAGAAAGAAGAACTAAGCTGGAAGTATCAGAATCCCAGATTTTGAGATAAACTACAAATTTATAGTAATAAAAAATGTTATGGTACTGGTACAAAATAAACACAGATTAATGAAAAAGGATGAAGAGCCCAGAAATAAACCCACATTTATATGGTCAATTAATCTACAACAAAGAAGGCAAGAATATTCAATAAGGGAAAGACAGTCTTTTCAACAAATGGTGGTGGGAAAACTGGACAGCTATATGTGAAAGAATGAAAACAGACCACTCTTACACCATACAAAAATAAACTCAAAATGCATTAAAGACCTAAATGTGAAATTTAAAGCCATAAAACCCTAGAAGAAAGCATACAGAATAATTTCTCTGACATCAGCCAAAAAAATTTTCTAGATATGTTTCCTCAGACAAGGGAAACAAAAGCAAAATTAAACTATTGGGACTACACAAGATTAAAAAGGTTTTGCACAGTGAAGGAAACCATCAACAAAAGGACAAGGCAATCTACTGGAAGGCAGAAAATATTTCCAAATGATATATCTAATAAGGGGTTAATATCTAAAATATATAAAGAACCTTTACAACCAACTCAACACCAAAAAAAAAAAAAAAAAACACACGAAAACCAAATAACCCAATTTAAAAATGGGCAGAAGACCTGAATGGACGTTTTTCCAAAGAAGACATCCACATGGTCAACAGACACATGAAAAGATGCTCAAAAATCACTCATCATCAGGCAAATGCAAATCAAAACCACGAGATATCACCTCATGCCTGTCAGAATGTCTGGAATAAAAAAACCACAAGAAATAAGTGTTGGTGAGGATGTGGAGAATAAAGAACACTTATGTGCTGTTGGGGGTGGGTGGGTGGGATGTAACTGCCACTGGGAGTATGGGAGATAGCATGGAGTTTCCTCAAAAATTAAAAATAGAAATACCGTATAACTCAGTAATTTTACTCCTGGGTATTTACTCAGTGAAAATGAAAAACACTGATTCAAAAAGATATATTCAACCTTATGTTTATTGCACCCCTATCATTTATAATAGCCAAGATAAGGAAGCAACACAAGTGTCCATGGATAGGTGAATTAAGATGTGATACACACACACTCCTCAGCCATAAAAAGAATGAGATATTGCCGTTTGCAACAACATGGATAGATCTAGAGTGTTATAATGCTAAGTGGCATAAGACGGAAAGACAAATATGATTTCACTCATATGTACAATTTAAGGAAAAAAAAGACAAAAAAAATACAGAGAATAAACTGGTGCTTGTCAGAAGAAAGGTGGGTGGCAGGATGAGTGAAATAAAGGGGATTGAGAGTACATTTATCTTGATGAGCACTGAGTATTGTTGAATCATATTATACATCTGAAACTAATATAACACTGTATATTAATTATACTTCAGTAAAAAAGAACAGAATTTAAAAAACCAAGAAAACAATAAAATGGCAATAATACATACCTAAGAGTAATTATTTTAAGTGTAAATGGACTAAATTCTCTCATCAAAAGACACAGCATGACTAAATGGATAAAAACAAGTCCCATCTATATGCTGCCTACAAGAGACTCACTTCAGACCTAAAGACACATACAGACTAAAAGTGAAGGGTTGGAAAAAGACATTCCATGCAAATTAAAGCAAAAAGAAAAAAAACCCAAAAACCAAAAGAACAAAAAAACCCTGAGGGAGCAATACTTCTATCAGAAAATAATAGATTTAAAAAAAAAGACTAAGTGATGAATCGTTAAATTCTACTCCTGAAACCAATATTACACTATATGTTAACTAAGATTTAAATAAAAACTTGGAACATGAAAAAAAAAAAAAAGACTATAACAAGAGACAAGGGTATTACACAATGATAAAGGAAACAATCCCACAAGAGAATAAAACAATTTATAAATGTCCATGCACCCAATTTTAGAGCACCTAAATACATAAATACACACACTGGAATATTACTCAGGCATCAAAAAGAATGAAATCTTTCCATTTGCAATGATGTGGATGGAGCTAGAGCATATTACGCTAAACAAAATAAGTCAGAAAGACAAATACCATATGACTTCACTCATATATGGAATTTAAGAAACAAAATAATGAACATGAGGTGGGGGAAGAGAGGCAAACCAAAAACCAGACTCAACTACAGCGAACAAACTATTACCAAAGGGGAGATGGGTATTAGGGAGGGCACTTGTGATGAACACTGGGTGTTGTATATAAGTGATGAGTCACTAAATTCTACACAAGAATCCAATGTTACACTGCATGCTAACTAACTGGAATTTAAATAAAAATTTGAAGAAAAAAAGTTAAAATAGTTTATCACTAGTAAACCAGCCTTAAAAGAAATATTAGAGGAACTTTTTTAAATGGAAAAGAAGAGGCCATAAGTAGAAGAAAGAAATTATAAAAGGAAAGCAATTCACTGGTAGAAACAAACATTAAGGTAGTAGATTAATCACTTATAAAGCTAGTATAAAGATTAAAAGACAAAGATAGTAACATCAATTAGATCTAAGAAATTACATAAAGGGACTCAAAATAAAAAGATGTAAAATATGCCAGCATAAGCATAAAACATGGAGGAAGGAGTAAAACTAAAGATTTTTTAGAATGTGTTCAAATTTAAGTGACCATTAACTTAATATGAACTGCTGTATACTTTGGATGTTATAAACAAACGTCATGGTAACTACAAACCAAAACCTAGGATATGCAAAAAATAAAGAGAAAGAAGCCAAGCATGACAGTATAAAAGGTCATCAATCACTAGGGAAGGGAGTGAGAGAAGAAAGGAAAAAAGAAGAATTATAAGAACAAATGGAAAACAATGAACAGCATGGCAATAAGTACATACCTATCAAAAATTACTTTAAATGTAAATAGACTAAATGCTTTAGTCAAAAGACATAGGGTAATGGAATGGATAGAAAAATATCAGACCCAACTATATGCAGCCTACAAGGGACTTACTTCAGACACCAGCTCTGAAATCACCACCAAGGACTTACAGGAGAAAAAGGAAGTTATGCAGGAGGCAGAGAATGGAAGAGATGCACCTGCTAAAGGGAACACTAATGAGGAAAATGGGGAACAGGAAGGCAACAATGAGATAAGTGAAGAAGAGAAAGAAGAGGGTGAGGAAGAGGATGGAGATGAAGATGGGGAGGCTGAGGCAGCTAGGGGCAAAAGGGAGCTGAAGATGATGATGATGATGCTGACACCAAGAAGCAGAAGACCGAGGAGGATAACTAGACAGCAAAAAAGAAAAAGTTAAACTTAACAACAACTTAACAACAAAAGGCCACCGTGACCTGTTCACCCTCCACTTCCTGTCTCAGAATCTAAACTTGGTCACCTTCCAGTAGAGTCCTGTCCTGCCGCCCCACGTGGGCAGGGCCAACCACAGATGACACACGCTCTCCAACACCCAACCAGAACCACAATTTGCAACAGGGGAGGAAAAAAGAACCCAAACTTCTAAGGCCCTGCTCTTTTTTTCTTCAAAGTACTTTAAAAAGGAAAATGTGTATTTTTGTTTACATTTTATATTTTTGTACATATTGTTAGGGGTCAGCCATTTTTAATGATCTTGGATAACCAAACAGTTCTCTGTCCTACTTGTGGTGTGACCATGTTCATTATAATCTCAAAGGAGAGAAAAAAAAAAACCATGTAAAAATAGGCAAAAACAGCAACAAAAGTCTTATTCTGAGCATTCTAGGAAATTTTTTTGTGTTTGTACTTAGCTCTACTATAAGTAGTCAGTTTGTATGAGATGGTAAAAAAGGCCAAAGATAAAAAGTTTTTTTTTTTTGTCGTCTATGAAGTTACTATTAATTAATTAATTTATTTATTTTTGGCCTGTTTGATGTATGTGTGAAACAATGTTATCTAACAGTAAACCGGAATTTGTTTTGCTGAGTTGTTCTAACAACAACAACAACAACATGGAGTAGCAATAGTAAGGGAACAGATTTTAACAGTAACAAGACACAAGAAGGGGCATTATATAATGGCAAAAGGATCAATCAACAAAGAGGATAAAACGATTCTAAGTATCTATGCACCCAACACTGGAGCATGTAAATACATAAAGCAAATACTAAGACATAAAGGAAGAATGGACAGTAATACAATGATAGTAGGGGACTTCACACAGATATCAATGGATAGATCATCCATACAGAAAAATTAATGAAGAAACTGTGTCTTTGAATGACAGATTAGACCAGATGGATTTAACAGACATACACAGAACATTCCATCCCCAAATGGCAAAATACACCTCCTTTTGAAGTGCACATGCAACGTTCTCCAGGATAGATGTTAGGCAAAACAAAGTCTCAATATATGTAAGAAGGTTGAAATGATAACTAGCATTTTTTCCAACCACAATGGAAACCAATCACAAGAAAAAAAAATTGGCAAACACACAAACAGGTGGAGGCTGAACAACATGCTACTAAACAACCATTGGGTCAATGAAATCCAAGAGGAAATAAAATACATGAAGACATATGAAAATGAAAACACAGTGCTTCAAAATCTTTGGTACAAAGCAAAAGCAGTTTGGAGAGGGACATTTACAGCAATACAGACCTACCTCAAGAAATAAAAAAATTCAAATAAACAATCTAACCTTACATCTAAAGGAACTAGAAAAAGAAGAACAAAGCCCAAAGTTAGTAAAAGGAAGGAAATAAAAGATCAGAGTGTAAATAGAGTCTAAAAAATCAATAGAAAAGATCAATGAAACCAAGGGATGGACTGTTGAAAAGAGAAACAAGATTGATAAAATTTTAGCCATTAAGGAAAAAAAAAAGATAGGACCCAAATAAAATCAGAAATGAAAGAGAAGTAACAACAAACACCACAGACATGCAAAGGATTAGAAGAGACTACTTGAGAAATCATATGCCAACAAAGTAGACAAGGTAGAAGAAATGGCTAAATTCCTCAAAACATGCAATCCTCCAAACCTGAGCCAGAAAGAAATACAAAAATCTAAAATCAATTATTAGTAATGAAATGGTGCCAATAATCAAAAACTCATATTGATTCCAGGACCAGATGAGTTCACAGATAAATTCTACCAAACATTTAAAAAAGTTAATATCTATTTTTCTCAAACTATTCCAAAAAAATAGAAGAGAAAGGAAATCTTCCAAATACATTCTACAAGACCAGCATTTCCCTGATACTCAAACCAGACAAATACAATATAAAAAAAGAAAACTACAGGCCAGTATCTCTGATGAACAAGATGCAAAAAATTCTCAACAAAATATTAGCAAACTGCATTCAACAATCACTATAAGGATCATTCACAGCTATCAAGTGGGATTCATTCTGGGGATGCAAGTGTGGTTCAATATCCACAGATCAATCAACATGATACACCACATTAACAAAATGAAGGATAAAAATCTCATGATGATCTCAATAGATTCAGTAAAAGCATTTGATAAAATTCAATATCCATTCATGATAAAAATTCTCAACAACAAAATGGGTTTAGAGAGAATATACCTCAACATAATAATGGCCATATATGACAAACCCCCAACTAACATCATACTTAATGGTGAAAAACAGATGAGGAAGAGAACAAGGATGTCAACTTTTGGCACTTTCACTCAACACAGTAATAGAAGTTCTAGCCACAGCAAGCAGACAGGGAAAAGAAGTAGCAGGCATCCAAATTGGAATAGCAGAAGTAAAACTCATTATTTCCAGATGACATGATACTGTACATACAAAACCCTAAAGACTCGGTCAAATAAACTACTGGAAGTGATAAATGAATTCAGTGAAGTTGTGGGATACAAAATTAATATACAGAAATATGTTGCATTTCTATATACTACTAACAAAGTACCAGAAACAAATTATGAATCCCATTTATAAGTGCATGAAAAAGAATAAAATTATAGATACAAACTTAACCAAGGAGATGAAAGACCTACACTCTGCAAGCTATAAAACATTGATGGGAGAAATTAAAGAGGACACTAATGAAAAGATATTCCATGCTAAGGAATTGGAAAAATATTGTTAAAATATCTATACCACCCAAAGCAATCTACACTTTCAGTGGAATCCCTATCAAAATATCAATAGCATTTTTTCACAGGACTAGATGAAATGATATTAAATTTGTATGGATCCACAAAAACCCTGAGTAGCCAAAGCAATCTTGAGCAAGAAGAATGAAGCCAGAGGTATCCCAATCCCAGATTTCAAGATATACTACATAGCTATAATAATCAAAACACTATAGTATTGAAAGAAAAATAGACCCATAGATCAATGGAACAGAATAAGGAGACAGAAATAAACCCACACTTCTATGGTCAATTAATCTACAAAAATGGAGGCAAGGATATACACAAGGAGACAACAATCTCCAGTAAGTGGTGCAGGGGAACCTGGGCAGCTACATATTAGAGAAATGAAACTGGACCACTTTCTTACACCATACACAAAAATAAACTCAAAATGGATTAAGGACCTAAATGTGAAACCTAAAACCATAAAACTCCTAGAAGAAATCATAGGCAGTAATCTCTGACAGCAGCTTTAGCAACATTTTTCTGGCTATGTCTCCTCAGGCAAGGGCAAGAAAAGCAAAAATAAACTATTGGGACTACAACAACATAAAAAGCTTTTGTACAGCAAAGGAAACCATCAACAAAATGAAAAGGCAAGCTACTGAATGGGAGAGGATATTTGTAAATGATATATGCAATAAGGAGTTAACATCCAATATAGGTAAAATCATACAACTTCAACAACTCTCCCCGAACTAATCCAAATAAAAATGGGCAGACAATCTGAATAGACATTTTTCCAAAGAAGACATACAGATGGCCAACAGACACATGAAAAGATACTCAACATCACTCATCATCAGGCAAATGCAGATCAAAACCACAATGAAATATCACCTTGCACTTGTCAAAATGGCTAGTATCAAAAAGACAATGTGTTGGTGAGAATGTGGAGAAAAGGGAACTCTTGTGTATTCTTGGTGGAAAGGTAAATTGATGCAGCCACTATGGAAAACAGTATGGAGGTTCCTCAAAAAATTAGAAATAGTATATGATTTAGCAGTTCCACTACTGGGTTTTTACCCAAAGAAAACCCAGTTACACCCAAATACCCAGTGATTACCCAAAACATTTATTCAAAAATATATATGCACCCCAATGCTTAGTGTATTATTTACAATAACCAAGATATGGAAGCAACTTAAGTGTCCATCAATAAATTAATGAATAAAGATGTGTGTGCGTGTGTGTGTGTATACACACACAGTGGAATATCACTCAGACATTTTGAATGAAGTCTTGCCAGTCATTAAAACATGGAAGGACCTAGAAGATATTATGCTTAGTAAAATAAGCCAAAGACAAATACCATATGATTTTACTTATATATAGAATATAAAAAAACAAGTGAACAAACAAAACAAAAATACCCCAGAAATAGACACAAAATACAGACAACTCGTGGTTTCCAGAGGGAGGAGTGTGAGGGATGAACACAATGGGTGAAGGAGATTAAGACATACAAACTTCCAGTTATAAAATAAGTCATGAGGATGAATTGTTGAATCACTATGTTGTACAACTGAAATGTATTGTTCAACTATAATAAAAAGAAAAATCACTTATGAAATACTAAGGGATATTTGTACTAACCTTAAGAAATTATGTATTTGGATAAAATGACAGTTTGTGTTTATGTTTTTTATAAAAAATTGAGTATTCATCTCTTATAACTCATTCTGAAGTATTTGTAGATTAAAAATATGATTTTCTTTGAAATAATCCAGTAAGAGGTATATTGGCAGGAAGTGGATAGCAATATAGATGAAATAGGATTGGTCATCATATGCCAACAAAATGGACAAAGTAGAAGAAATTGCTAAATTCCTCAAAACATACAATCCTCCAAACCTGCGTCAGAAAGAAATACAAAAATCTAAAATCAATTACTTATGAAATGGAATCAATAATTAAAAACTCATATTGATTCCAAGACCAGATGAGTTCACAGATAAATTCTACCAAACACTTAAAAAAGAGTTAATACCTATTCTTCTCAAACTATCCCAAAAAAACAGAAGAGAAAGGAAAGCTTCTAAATACATTCAACAAGACTATCGTTTCCCTGCTACCCAAACCAGGCAAACACACTACAAAAAAACAAAAACTACATGAACAAGATGCAAAAATTATCAAAATATCAACAAACTGCATTCAACAATACACTAAAAGGATCATTCATGGTGATCAGGTGGAATTGATTCTGGGGATGCTGAAAGAGGTTTCTGAAGCTGAGTGATGGGTACATTGCAGAACTAAGTGGTGTTTACACTTCTCTCTGCTTCTGTATTTTTTTTTTTTAAGATTTTATTTACTTATTTGACAGAGAGAGACACAGTGAGAGAAGGAATACAAGCAGGGGAAGTGGGAGAGGGAGAAGAAGGCTTCCCGCTGAGCAGGGAGCCCGATGCGGGGCTCCATCCCAGGACCTGGAATCATGACCTGAGCCGAAGGCAGACGCTTAACGACTGAGCCACCCAGGCACCCCTCTGTATGCTTTTAATATCTGTAATAAAAAGTGAAAATATCTTAATGACAATATATTGCTAATGCACTTAATGGCACTAAATTGTACACTTAAAATAGTTGTAATGGTAAATTTTATGTCATGTATATTTTAACACAATAAAAAAAATGGGCCAAAGGAAAAACATTTTTAAAGATGATCTGGTGATTTGTTATTTATAAGGCTTATCTGGAATTAAATAGATGTATTCTATTATTTTGTTTCAACACGAATGTCTCATGTGTAAAGAACCCTGCTTTAACAATGAGGAAATGGAGCTTTGTCTAATGTATTATTACACAGGTAGTAAATGGTGATAGAATCAAGACTAAGTGTTTTTACTGGAGCATGTAATCATTATTGTGATCCTGTTGAAGGAAAAATCCTTATTTTCTTGGAATATCTGATGTCTTAAGTGGCCTATTCGGAATCCTTGGCAATCTCACTTACTGGTAATACTAAGCTGGATTTCAGGTATGGCCATTGGCTAGTGGAAGAGATCCCAACTCTTCAGAGTTTTTCCCCTCAGTCATTTAGGACCCAGTGTTAGGAAATGAGTCCTAAAGGCAAGAATTTTAACAGACTCAAGGACAATCATGTTAGCCCTGAGTAATCAGATGAACACTCTGCTCTGGAAGTTCCATGTTACAAATAAGTTACCATTCTTCTTGGAAAACACTAGCAAAAAGATATATGCACCCCTATGTTACAAATAAGTTACCATTCTTCTTGGAAAACACTAGCAAAAAGATATATGCACCCCTATGTTATGTTAACCCCTAGTGTTATTTACAATAGCCAAGATATGGAGGCAACGCAACTGTCATCAATAGAAGGATAAGGAAGATGTGGGGTGTGGGTGTGTGTGCGTGTATGTATGTATATATGCACCGTAAGCAATGGTGTGTGTATATTATATAATGGAATATTACTCCATAATGCCATAATGCCATTTGCAATGGCTTGGATGAGCCTAGAAGGGATAATGCTAAATTAAATAAATCAGACAAAGACACATACCATATGGTTTCATTCATATGTGGAATTTAAGAAACAAAACAAACGAAGAAAGATAAAAGAGACAAAAAATACGGACTTTTCAATATGGAGAATAAACTTGTGGTTGCCAGAGGGGAGATGGGTGAGGGGATGAGTGAAATAAAAAAAGATTAAGAGTAAACTTATGGTGATGAGCACTGAGTAATGTACAGAAATGTTAATTATGTTGCACACTTGAAACTAATATAACACTGTATGTTAAGCATAGTTCAATTAAAAAAATAAGTTACAATCTTCAAAATCATCCGGAATGTCTTCATCACCTATTAGCCTAGACTTTTTTAAAGATTTTATTTATTTATTTATTTGAGGCATGGGGGAGAGGGGAACACAGCAGGCAGAGGGAGAGGGAGAAGCAGGCTCCCCACTGAGCAAGGAGCCTGATGTGGGGCTCGATCCCAGAGCCCTGGGATCATGACCTGAGCTGAAGGTAGACACTTAACTGACTGAGCCACCCAGGTGCCCCCAGGCTCTTTTTTTTTTATTTAAAGATTTTATTTGAGAGAGAGAGAGAGCATGAGCAGGGGAGAGGGGCAGAGAGAGAGAGGGAGAAGCAGGCTTCCCGCTGAGCAGGAAGCCCCATGCAGGGCTTGATCCCAGGACGCTGGGATCATGACTTGAGCCGAAGGCAGTCCTTTAACCGGCTGAGCCACCCAGGCGCCCCTAGCCTAGACTCTTTTTTAATTTGGTTATTACCTGGATCTTTCTAATGTAAGAACTTTAGGATATTTCTTATTACAAAAAGATCAGGGAGCAGCACTGCTTAGTTATAATCAGTGACAGCCTATGTCAGAAGCAAGGAAACTAAGATGGATGGCTGTCTTTATTAAGTTTGCTCCTCAGAGCTTCTCTGAGACCTTCAAATCTCAAAATATTTAGGTTAGGCTCTTTTTTGGACTCTAGTCACTTTCTTTACTCAAAAAATTGTTCTTAAAGGAAGGTCAGTGGTTCTGGACTTATGAACATGATTTACAGAAATATAGTGAAAATAACATTTTTCTGAAAAGAAAAATCCCCATGCCAAAGATAGCTTTTCTTATCAAAAAAAATATTTTTTCTCCTATCTGGTAGTCTCCTTCCAGTCTTTTGAGAATCAAATGTCATCAGCCCTGTATAGCCATTCTTTAAAGAAAAAAAAAAGCTATATTGATATATAATTTACCTACCACATAATTCACCCATTTAAAGTCTATAATTCAATGGTCTCTGGTACATTATTAATTATAAACATTGTGGGTATAGATAACATAAAACTTTTCTATTTTAACCACTGAAATGTACAAAGCAATGGCATTAATTGTTTATAGTATTATGCAACCATCACCACTTTTTCCAAACCTTTTTCATCACTCCACATGGAAAACACCATATTCATATATATTCATATATACAGATATATTCATGTATATTCAGTGTATATAGTTCATATATATTGAACTATAACTTCTATTCCATCCCCCACCCCCACGAAGCCATTCTTAACTGTCCTAGGCCAAATTCGCTACAGTATTTTAGGTACCCATGAAATTTTGCTTATGTATCTTTCAAGTTATTTACTTTTTGTAGTAAGTTTACATGTTTGCTCCTTTCACTAGATTGGCTTTCCTGGGGATATAATCATATCAGCTGCAAATGATAATTGTGTGTCTTCCTTTCATAATTAATAATAATTAAAATTATTAAGATCAGTAAGAGGGCAGAGAGTATCTTTATCATAATAACCAGTAGAGTAGACCTTTCTATCCGCTTGGCTGAATCTAGGTATACAAAGGAATAAAAAGTCCAATCATAGAAATATTAAAATAAAATTAAATATTTAGAAATGAAAGTGTAGAGAAGAGTCTAAGATTAGAGGCAATAGAAATATGTCAAGAGGAATTCTTCAGGGCTTTAACTGCAAATATTAAATACTTCTAAAATGTCAAGCAATTAATCAAATATTTTCTGCAAAATTGAGAGACTGAATGTTAAGATGTTTGTTATATAAAGAACTGTCAACTCAGAAATTGACCTTGAACATTGACATCGAAATTAAAAAACGGACAAAGGAAATAGACCATTCAGAAGAAATATATTAGTAAAAAAAGTATTTGAGGGGAAATGCAGTTGAAATACTATTTTAAATTACTTTTATTTTAGTACCAGTGTAAGTCTCCATTTTCATCTGTCAAATTTGCAAATTTTTAATAACATTTTATAATTTAACCAAAAATATTTAAATTGATGACAGACATCCAAGTACAACCTCAGTGAGCATGCAACCATTCATCAATCAGAAAATGGATTTTGTGTGAATCTTTCTTTCAGGCAACTAATTAATAGCATATCATATAGGAGGTGTTACAGCATTTTTTTTGGCATAACTAAATATCTTATTCCAGAAAAGTCTTTGATAACAATTATGAGAGGAAGTAGTATACCTGGACTTCAAGACTATGTGTGAATATTAAACAGCAGTCAATTTCATTTATTTCTTAAATTCTACATGAGTGGAATCATGGTGTTTGTCATTCTCTGACTTCTTTCACTTAGCATTATACCCTCTAGGTCCATCTATGTTGTTGTAAATGGCAAGATCTCTTTTTCGTGGTGAAGTAATATCCCATTATATATATGTGTACAAACACACACACACACACATATATCCATAGATGAATGGATAAAGGTTATATACATACCACATCTTCTTTAGCCATTCATCTATGGATGGATACCTGAGTTACTTCCATATCTTGGCTATTGTAAAAAATGCTGCAACAAGTATAGGGATGCATATATCTTTTTGAATTATTGTTTTCATTTTCTTTTGTTAAAACCCAAAAATGGAAATACTGGCCCATAGGGTAATTCTATTTTTAATTTTTTGAGGAAACGAACCTTCTTACACTGTTGGTGGGAATGCAAATTGGTGAAGCCAGTGTGGAAAACAGTATGGAGTTTCCTCAAAAAGTTAAAATAGAACTACCCTATGATCCAGCAATTGCACTACTAGGTATTTACCCAAAAAATACTGAGTCAAAGGGATACATGCATCTGATGTTTAAGGCAGCATTATCAACAATAGCCAAATAATGGAAAGAGTCCATTTTGTTTTCCACAGTGGCTGTACCAATTTGCATCCCCACCAACAGTGCATGATGCATTGTCATCAACACTTATTGTGATTTTCATTTTAGCCATTCTGACAGGCGTAAGGGGTTATGTGGAATTTAAGAAACAAAGACAATGAAAAAAAGAGACAAAAACAAAAACAAAAAACCTTATGCTTAAATATAGAGAACTGGTGGTTTCCAGGAGGGAAGTAGGTAGGAGGATAGGTAAAACAGATAGAAGGGATTAAGAGTACACTTATTTTGATAAGCACAGAGAAATGTATAGAATTATTGAATCATTATATTGTACACCTGAAACTAACATATAACACTGTATGTTACATTTCAATAAAAATAATAAAGGCATTTTCAGTTAAAAAAAAAAAAAGCAGTCAACTTAAAAAGTAAAACAAAACAAAACAAAACAACCAAGCCAATTAACAAACAGGGGTAGGTTTCCAAGTCTGGCTTCACCCATGTCATTTTAGGCGATGGCTAAATGTACCTCTATGGGGCTTGGGAGACTCCTGAACAGATTTTATTTTATTTTTATTTTATTATTATTTTTTTATTGTTATGTTAATCCCCATACATTACATCATTAGTTTTAGATGTAGTGTTCCATGATTCATTGTTTGTGCATAACACCCAGTGCTCCATGCAGAACGTGCCCTCCTCAATACCCATCACCAGGCTAACCCATCCTCCCACCCCCCTCCCCTCCAGAACCCTCAGTTTGTTTTTCAGAGTCCATCGTCTCTCATGGTTCGTCTACTCCTCCGATTTCCCCTGCTTCATTCTTCCCCTCCTGCTATCTCCTGAACAGATTTTAAATTGGTGATGACATTCTCTCCAGTTACCTTGTTGTCCAGGTGAATACAATGACATTGTCAGCTAAACCTATTTCATTTGATTAAATATGTTTCTGTATTATTAAGAGCGCTATATGTAACTCTTATTCTTTGTGTGTTGAGAAGCTGGAATGGTGTCTTGAACTAATATGTAGACCATGACCTGATGAACAAGGGGGCACAAGCCCACACACGTGGGGTCAGTGGGTAGTTCCCTCAGCACCCAAACTCCCACTTCAGGGAAATGAGACCCATAGGATCCTTTTGATTAAAGGTGCAGTTTAGTTTCAATAAACATCACAAAATAATAAATATATTTTTTATATAATTAATTTTAAGCCAATGACTTCCCCCCAAAAATCATCTGTTGGCAGCAGTGGGAGTCACATTTCATGGAAATTGATTCTTAGGATTCCAAATAATAATTTATACTGAAAACAAGCCATATTATTTGCTGATAATATATCCATAATATCCAAGTCTGGCTTCACCCATGTCATTTTAGGCGATGGCTAAATGTACCTCTATGAGGCTTGGGAGACTCCTGAACAGATTTTATTTTATTTTATTATTATTTTTTTTATTATAGTTCAATAATTTATACTGAAAACAAGCCATATTATTTGCTGATAATATATCCCTTGTCCCTCAATACTTCAGTTTAGTTTGAGAAGCCCTACTCCCCTGAAGCAATAGAACATATTCAGAAAGTTCTTACACCTTGAAGTACCACTGGATCCAGCAGTTTCACTAACAGAGACTGAGCTGAGAATAAAAGGAATCATGGACAAACTAGACCAGCTGATCCCACCCAGACCTTTCACCCACATGAACCCCACCACCAGTGCTGCACCCAGCACAGCTGCCCTCTCCCCCCGCAGCCCAGACGCCTACTGCAGGGGGTTCAGCTAGACATCCTGCTGGAGGGGAGGGACCACTTGGGATGCAGGAACGAATATGGCGGGGATCTCCTGAGGGTCAGGATGTCCTCCCCAGCCCCGAAGGCAGGTGTTTCAGGAAAGGTGACAAACTTCAACAGTGGCAGCTACCTTGTCAGCATCACTTTGTCCTGGGAAGGCTGGGTCTGTCTCTCCTGCTCATCCACCCCAGTGAAGGAATATAAGAGCTCTCTGGTGGGCAAGGAACCAAGACTATGACAGGGTGATATTCACAGGCCAGTTTGACAATAATACCTCCTGGGTCCTCTCTGAGTGTGGTCTGACCCTAAACTCAAGTGCTGAACTTTGCAAATACCTGGACTATTGAGACCAAGAAGCCTTCTACTGCATGAGGCCTCCATATGTTCCCCCGCAAGGCCCTGACCCACAGGACCACCAGCAATGGAAACATTTCCTATCTTAGGAAAGAAGAACGAAGTCTTTTCCACAGGCAAACAGGCCTTCACATACAATAATCGATACAAAGAGGGAGGCTTAGGTTCAAACCAACTCTGCCTAGAAACTTTTCCTAATCAAGTCTCTTAAGTCAATGAAGGTTGATTGGGTTATAAATTCATCCATTGCTCAGAGTCAGGTCAGCAGCTAGGGCCCCATAGAGGTCAGCTCTACACTGTGGTTTTAAGGAGTATAACCAGTGATGCATTTTACATATGCTTATAGTTCTCCATGGTCTGTGGTATTTCTAGAGTCGGTAACTTTTTAGAGACCAGTATTTTCTATAACATATTCCATGGAACACCAATCTTACAGGATATTAATAGATGCTATG
The DNA here is from genome assembly GCF_054177405.1 of Leptonychotes weddellii. NCBI lineage: Eukaryota > Metazoa > Chordata > Mammalia > Carnivora > Phocidae > Leptonychotes > Leptonychotes weddellii. Next base: position 85,188,120 of record NC_138379.1, on the reverse strand, counting down.
TATTTAAAAAAAAAAAAAAAAAAAGGAGGGGCTGAATGGTATCATTCTTTAGTTACTTGACCCTGTACATTAAATAAATCACCAAACCCTATGAATTGTACCTCCCGTATAGCTTTCAATCTACTCTCCACACTGCACCCAGACTAATGTTTCCAAAATCTAGATGACTTTTACTTTTCCTTGCTTAAAACACTTTATATGATCTCATTGCTCTAAGGATGAAATCCAGACTCATTAATGTTTACAAGGACTTGCCCAGCTCAGAAGCCTGTTGTCTGACCCTTATGCTGCCTTGCTCTGTCAGGCAAACTCAACTTTTATTTCACAAACAGACCATGCTGTCTCTCAACTCTGGCACTTTACAAGCCTTGGTTTAAGTGTCATTTCTTCCATGTTAGGGTAAAGTGCTAGTCCCATATTCTTCCAGTACATTCTGTTTTTTCCCCCCAATGATAACACTCATTATACTACTAAATTTCAAACATTTTTTAATCTTCTGAGCTCTGTGAGGCAAAAACTATTTTTTTCAACATTTCCTTATTCAACTTATCAATAGTTAAGACTTTCTACATTCCAGGCATAGTTCTAGCTGTTTGGAATTCAACATTCTAGTGGGATAAAAAGACAACAAACAGGTATGTAACAAAGTTACCAGAATAAAGAATTTTAATATAATGGTGAATGCTATTTTTTCTTTTTCTTTCTTTCTTTTTTTTTTTTTTAGAGAGAGGGAGGAAGAGAGTATGTGCATGTAGGGGTAGGAGGGAGGGCCGAGGGAGGGAGAAAGAGAATCTTAAGCAGACTCCACACTCAGCATGGAGCCTGACATGGGGCTCAACCTCACCACCCTGAGATCATGAACTGATCTGAAATTGAGAGTCAGACACTTAACTGACTGAGTCACCCAGGCACCCCTGATGATTGCTATTTTAAAAGAGGCCAGGTAAGGTCTGTCTGGAATACCAACCTGAGAATGGGACATTTGAATAGCACCTTGTATGAAGTGAGGAAGTGAGCCAAGTGAATTTTGGGGGAAATACCATTCCTAAGAGAGGGTATATGAACTGAGGCAAGAGCATGCTGGAATGTTCCAGGAACTGTGAAGGGAACCAGTGAGGCTGACATGCAATGAATGAGGGAGAGAGAAGGTCAGAGGAATAGGCATTGTTTAGGGGCCATCTATATATGATAGGAAGCCATTGAGGGCCACCATTTTGTCTCCTAGCCTAGTGTGATGTCTACCACCTGGAAGATTCTCAACTGTTGAATGGAAAAATAAGTGAAATACAATCTGGGAAAATAAACAGGTTTATTTACAGCGCCTTTTCATTCACTGTAGTATCCATCCCTTCAAGTGGGGATAGAATGCAGAACTTCACAATTATTTGACCATGGAACGGTTATTTAATGGATCATTTTAAGAGATTCTGGTTCCATAGTTTGGTAATTGCTGCTATAGAGAGGCCTTGTTTTTGTGATGTGGGTTCAGAAAAGCAAGTAGGATAACATAGTATCCTGGAAAGTCAAATTCAAATCCATTTTAAACATTCTGATGATACAAGGGCAGGGCACAGGACAAAACTGACCTTACATCTGTGTAAGATTTCCCTTTCACCCCTATGTCACCTTCACTTCTTTGTTTTCCTGATCAAGGTATGGAATAATCCCTTTATCCTATGGCTCAGACAGAAGAGGCTGGACTTTTAAAAAAATATATTTTACTAATAACTAAAGGAGACCTAATCATGGAGACATAGAGTCCTTACCATTTTGAAGGCCATGTCTTAACTCTATGGGAAGAGTACCCAGGCTGATTCCATTTTTTCCCTGTTGGCCACATATGGCTCCCTCTTGAGATGGTCATCATTGCAGCCTGGATTTGGGGACCTCTCCTTACACACTTTCCTGACTCTTCGTAGAAAATCCTAAATTCCTGGGCTGGCATACTGCATGTATGTTGGGTCCAATTATGCTTCTAAAGTGGGCTATATTTATGACGATAATATGCCTGACCCTGTTTTACTTTCTAATAGACACATTTACTTCTGGATTCCCTGCTTTATTCAAACTGTCCAGTTTTTTCTCCCACTGCATGTAAGTAGAGATATAAGTTTCCTCACAGGTGATTTAGTGTGTACACAAGAAATGGTTGGCTTCATAGTTAATTCCATATCCAGGAACTCTTGCAGATCATTCTATCATTAAATTCTAAGCCCCATTCTTAGGCCCAAGTTAGGTTCTATGACCTCATTCCTTCCCACAGTCCAAGGACTGAGCCTGTTTCTTTTTCATTTGTTAACATAGTAAATACATTTTCTCACTAGTATTCTCTCTCTCAAGCCTGGCTACCTCCTCAATTAGATGCTACCTCCTCAAATACTTCCTCAAAGTTAAAAAATTTTTTTTTAATTTTAAGGGTTTTATTGATAATCATGGTGGGAAAATAAACCAGCGGTTGCCATATAGGAAGACTTCATACAGGAAACACAGTTGATAAATCTTTCAGTTTCTATCATGGTCTATTACAGATCCCCTTCTGAAATGTAATACATACACACACACACACACGCATGCTTAATACTAAGACCAGACACGTTGAAATGAATGCCTTTCTATACCATGATTACCTATTTTTAATGTCCCAACATTTGGCTTTGATATTCAAATTTACAAGGTAGCCAGGTATTGGTCTTTTTTTGTCAACTTCAACCTTACCTGGGATAGATATGGGAGAATGTTTCAAATTTCAGAAGTTCAAGTTCCCCACTGAGACAAATTTTAACCTTGTGCCAAAGAGAGGTCTGATAAGATCCTCAATAAAAACACTATTATGCTCATTTCACATATGTGGAAATTTAAGCACAGACATACTAAATAGCTTGGCCAAAGTAAGTTACACCGACCAAGTGGCAGAGTTGGAACTGGAATCCCAATCTACTTTATTCTCAAGTAAAGGGGCTATAGCACTGTCCCCATGACTCCACCACTCCACCTAGCTTTCACTGTCCAGACATCTTGGTCCCTCACTTCGGCAGTCCTCTGGTGCCCTCAATGAGAGGAGTATTATTCTCACTTGAGGGAAAAAAAAAAAAATCAATCCTTTCTCTGGCTCTGGAAGCCCTTCCTTTCCCTAGATGGATTTTATGTTGATGGAATGAATTCAGTTGACCAGATATAGTCACCATCTTAATTGGTAAGACCCATATCTTGAGGTGAAGCTCATAGTGCTAGACAATTAAAACATTATAATGAATAAATGACCTAAGTCCTACTCACAAGGAGATGATAAAGTACAGAAAATAGCCTCTGCGGGTCTTGTGAAGGTAGAGTTCATGAAGAGGAGGCTGGAGAAGTGAACGCTCATAGGAGGTTGTAAGCCAGAGAAGGAGCTTGGTCCTAATACTGTAGGTTGATAATGGAAAGTCATGGAAGTATTTTGTCTAGGGGGAATAAAATGGGCAGCACAGAGAATGTTTTTAGGTGGGATAAACTAAAGGAGCAGGGATATAGTAATTTAGGGCAAGGGTCTCAAAGTGATATCCTTGGATCAGCAGCCTCAGCGTCACTTGAAAGTTTGTTAGAAATCCAAATTCTTGGACCTCAGCCCAGAACTATTTTTTTCCAGCTTTTTTGTGGTGTAATTGACCAATAAAATTATACACATTAAGGTATACAGTATATTTTGATATATATATACATTGTAAAATGGGTACCATAATCAAGCTGAATAATATATCCATCTCCTCACATAGTCAGCATTTTTGTGTTAATTTTTTTTTTTTTATTTTTAAGTAATCTCTACACCTAACATGGGGCTCAAACTTACAATCCTGAGATCAAGAGTTGCATGCTCTACCAACTGAGCCAGCCAGGTGCCCCTGAGTGTTGTAACAACACTTAAGATCTGCTTTCTCAGCCAATTTCAAGCCTACAATACATTAGCTAGAGTTACCAGGCTGTACATTAGATCCCAGAGCTTAGTCATCTTATAACTGTAAGTTTATATCCCTTAACCAACATCTCCCCATTTTCCCCTCCCCTAAACTCCTGATAACCACCATTCTATGAATGCAGAACCCCAGGTGGGGTTTGATCTCATGACCCTGAGATCACCACCTGAGCCAACACTTAACCGACTGTGCCACTCAGGTGTCCCCACCATTCTGTTTCCATGAGTTTGACTTGTTTAGATTTCACATATAAGTGAAATCATGCAGTATTTGTCTTTCTGTATCTGGCTCATCTAAATCTGTATCTGGCTTGTTTTCACTTAGCATAATGTCCTCCAGGCTCATCCACGTTATTGCAAATGACAGGATTTCTTTTTTTTTTTTTTAAGGCTGAATAATATTTCATTGTACATATAAACCATATTTTCTTTATTCATTCATCTATCAATGGACATTTAGGTTGTTTCCATATCATGGCTATTGTGAATTAATGATGCTTTGAATATGGGGGGTAGAGATAGCTCTTCAAGTGCCCCAGAACTATTGAATCAGACACTCTGGGGATGAAGTTCAGCAATCTCAGTTGTAATAAGCTCTCCAGATAATTCTGATGTACACTCAAGTTTGAGAAGTACTGGCCTAGGAAAATGTTGATGAAGGTCTGAATTACCACAGGTGGTAAAGACGGAAAGGCTGGCTTGCAGTAGAAAATCATTTAGAAGATAAAAACCAAAGACATGTTGGATTAGTTGCAAATGTCTCTTTCTGGATCTTTGGATCCCTGTTTTCCGGAATCTTGACCCATTTACTTTCTCAGAATATCTTAAATATATCAAGGTAAAGAAGAAAAAAACATTTGCAGAGAGTTAAGAGTGGCTTAATCTCTCTCTCCATCCCTTGTTAGCACCTCATGCCCCTCACATCCCCCTGCTAGTGATTTTTACTTTAATATCTGGGCAGATATCAGGCTAATTTATCTTCCCATTTTCTGTTGAAATGATGAAGAACTTTACCTCCATTGAGATTTTACCATGTAACAGTAAGTCTATTGTGCTGTTGCTTGCTGTGTTCACAATTTATCCATCTAAAAGACATTCTTACTTTGAGAAAATTCACATTAACCACTTTCATCTTTCATTTCTTGGGGCAAAGAGTACCAGTCATCTTGGGTTTTACAGGAAGGACTTTATTCTTAGAAATTATCTTCATATCAATTTTAACCAGTTTTCACCTTGAATCAGATCTAAAAGTCTAAGTAACTCTTTTTTTTTTTTTTTAAAGATTTTATTTTTATTTATTTCAGAGAGAATGAGAGACAGAGAGCATGAGAGGGAGGAGGGTCAGAGGGAGAAGCAGACTCCCTGCCTAGCAGGGAGCCCGATGCGGGACTCGATCCCGGGACTCCAGGATCATGACCTGAGCCGAAGGCAGTCGCTTAACCAACTGAGCCACCCAGGCGCCCTGTAAAAGTCTAAGTAACTCTTAATTTCAGCTGCCTACTCTCAAAATGTACAGGTTATTTTTATTTAAACTTAAGATTTATTCCTGAAAATCCAATAATTGGGTAATGTGAAAATGTCTCAGATAAGCTACTGAGTTAGAAAGTTTCTTTGGTGGTTTCTCAGATATGTTTCAGCCAAACCATCTTGATTAAAGTTCTACAAACTAGCAATTTCTGTGGATATTTTCAACTTTATCACAGGAAATTCAGTGGTCAATACAAAGCCATCTCACTCATAAAAGCGATGTTTCTGCTATACTGGAATTAAAGTGAATTTCAGAAAGAGCAAATGACTTTCATTATAACAATCAATGGTGTATCCATTTACCTATTGCCCCTTTCTCATGTATTCAGCAAATGTTTACTGAGGACCTACTGTATGCAAAGAACTTTGCAAAACCCTGTGGAGAACATATAAATCAATCATGAACCCACTGAAAGCCCACAGTCTATGGAAAAGACAGCCCTTCTCTCTACCATGGCAGCCATCATCCATGCCCAAATTTTACATCGAAGAAAGTTCTTAGACTCAAGACAACTTGAGTCCTCTTAACACTTCTATGGTTTCCCTATTTCCTGGACCACAATTTCTAGAAGATAATGCCAGATTATTATTTTTTGAGCCATTTATAAACCTGATATAATAATATGCATGAATTTAAGTTCCTAAACTTATATCACAAGTCCCAACAATGCAGGTAGATGACAAAAAAGATATAGTTGCTTAAGTGGAAAAACATATAAATGACCTGATTCTTGACAGAGGAAAGATAAGTATATTAGGATCCTGAGCTCATCTCATCCCATGGACACAATGAGGCAACAACTATATGTACTGCAACTGACTCCAAAAACCATCTGAAGACTGGCAGAAGAGATCTTCCACAGCTAGTTGTAGAGAGATCACATCAGAAAGGGTAGGAGGGGTGCAGATGCAGTTGGAAACCAAACCCCTGGCATAACTGACCACAAATGGGAAGGACGTCACAAGCACAGAGGAACAAAAGAATCAGACTCCATACTGGGCATCCCTGGTCTTGGAGACCTGCACTGGGAAGACCAGTCCCTGTAGTATCAGGCTTTGAAAATCAGCAGGATTTAACTCCAGGAGAGCCAGAGGGCAATAGGAAATGGAATCCCATCCCTTAAAGAGCTAGCCACTAGATAACTCAGCCAGAGACATAGTACAGAGCAGCAGTTTGAGAAGTGTCTGGGATATATGTGAAAGAGATTTATTACTAATTTCAGGATGTGTGCTGGGGTGGGGCAGGAGCTTTCTATAGGAATGAAAGTGCTGGTAGGTGCCATTTTTCTTACCCTCCCCCAGCCTACAGAGCCAAATGCTCACTGGAGTCAGCATTCCCCTGCAGACCTGTCTCACCCAATCCACTTGCCCCAGGAGGCACCCCTCCAAAGCACCTTGTTACAGTCAGTGGGCAGCCCCTCATGCACTGAAGAGGGTGGAAACTAAGCCCACACACTAGCATCCCACAGTTCCTGCAGCTGGGCCTATCAGTTGCCTGTGTAGAGAATGAGCCCTGCTCTTTGATGCTCCCACAGCTGTCACAGTGGCTAAAAGCAGACAGGTGGGCTGAGGGCTGGTCCCACTCACCAGTGGGTCTGTAGCTGAGTCTTCTAGCAGCATAAGGAGCACACCTGGCCCACCAGTGCTCCCACAATAAACAAAGTGGGTCATTACAGTAATTTGGGCTGAGGACCAACTTAACTCACCAGCATGCCTATAGCAATTATGGCTCAGCCATAACAGGATGACACAGGGGAACACAGGGGAAACCCATGGGGGGCCTGGCTCTGGTGACCAAAGGAGATTATGCTACAGCGCACCATAGAAATTCTTCTATATAAAGCCACTACTTCCAAGACCAGGAGACATAGCTGACCTACCTGATACATAGGAAAAAAAAAAAAAACTACACAGAAAGTAAACAAAATGAAGAAATAGAGGAAAATGTTCCAAATGAAGAATTAGAAAAAAAAAAATCACATAAAAAGAGAGAAATGAAACAAAGGTAAGCAATATGCCTGATAAAGAGTTCAAAGTAACAGTCATAAAAATACTCACTGGACTTGAAGGAAGAGTTGATAAACTCAGTAAGAACTTCAACAAAGAGGTAGAAAATATAAGTAACCAATCAGAAGCTAAAGAATACATAACTAAAATAAAATATACAGCAGAGGGAATCAACAGCAAGTTAGAGGATGCAGAATGGATCACTGGTGCAAAGCAACCATGTTGAACAGCAAAATACATACATACATACATACTTTGAGACCTGTGACATCAACAAGCATAATAACATTCACATTATAGGGATCCCAAGGGAGGGAGGAGAGAGAGAAAGAGAGAGAGAGAGAAAGGGAGCAGAAAACTTAAATAATAACTTAAAACTTCCCTAATCTGGGGGAAGGTAACAGACATCTGGATTCAAAACAGATGAGCCTCAAACAAGATGAACCCAAGGAGGTCCATACCAAGACACATAACAATTTAAAAAGCAAAAATCAAAGATAAAGACAGAATCTTAAAAGCAGCAAGAGAAAAGAAGTTGGTAATGTACAAGAGAAATCCCAGAAGGCTATGAGCTGATTTTTCAACAGAAACTTTGCAGGCCCAAAGAGAATGGCATGACATATTCAAAGTGCTGAAAGGAAGAAATGTACAACAAAGAATACTCTGCCCTGCAAGATTCAGGATTAAAAGGAGAGATAAAGAGTTTTCCAGACAAAAAAATAGCTTAAGGGGATGGGC
>NC_138379.1:85104302-85179399 GCF_054177405.1 Leptonychotes weddellii | reverse complement strand
ATAGACACTGGGGAGGGTATGTGCTCTGGTAAGCGCTGTGAATTGTGCAAGGCTGTTGAATCTCAGATCTGTACCTCTGAAACAAATAATGCAATATATGTTAAGAAAAAAAAAAAGAAGAAGAAGAAGGTAGCGGGAGGGGAGGAATGAAGCGGGGGAAATCGGAGGGGTGGAGGAACCATGAGAGACGATGGACTCTGAAAAACAGGCTGGGGGTTCTAAAGGGGACGGGGGTGGGAGGATGGGTTGGTCTGGTGGTGGGTATTGAGGAGGGCACGTTCTGCATGGAGCACTGGGTTTTATGCACAAACAATGAATCATGGAACACTTCATCTAGAACTAATGATGTAATGTATGGGGATTAACATAAGAGTAAAAAAAAAACAAACAAAAAGAAACATGCACCCCTATGTTCATTGTAGTATTATTTACAATAGCCAAGATATGGAATCAACTCCAGTTTTCATCGATAAATGGTAAGATAAAGAAGATGTGGTATATATAGTCAAAGAAATATTACTCAGCCATAAAAAAATCTTACCATTTGCAAAAATATGGATGGATTTAGAGGGCATTATGCTAAGCAAAATAAGTCAGAGAAAGACAAATGATGTGTGATTCCACTTATATGTGAAATCTTAAAAAAAAAAAATTGAACAAAATAGAAACAGACTCAAATGCAGAGAACTGACAAAGGGAAGGGAGATGGGAAGATGGGTGAAATAGGTAAAAGGAGATTAAGAGATATAAACTTTCATTTATAAGTCACAGGATGTATAGGGAATATAGTTCAATAATATTGTAATAACTTTCTATGCTGGCTGACAGATAATAACTTGACTTACTACAGTGATCGTTTTATAATATATGTAAATGTTGACTTGCTATTTTTTACACCTGAAACAAATATAATATGGTATGTCAACCATATTTGAATTAAACAAAAAATAGATTAGAAGGAAAGTGGAAAGAAAAAAATTGCTTTTAATCTTTTCTTTATACACTTGGCCAATTCTTATTCTCACATTTACCGGCAAGGCTTCTATTTAAGGTATTTTTCCTGTACAGTTTAGTGAGTTCTATTTGACACTATTTATGTGGGTGCTACTACAGGAACTTGTGAAGAGACACCCAGAGCCTTTTTCAGAGGGGACAGCATCAGTTCTAGATGTCAGTGTTCTGGGCAGTGGGGAAAGGAACCTTTAGAGAATAGAAGTGTTTCTTCCAAAGAGACAGTGAAACCATGGCCTGCATAAAGACAAAAGCTAACTTGGAGGTTTACTCCAAGCCACGCCCTTGAGCTGTTGTCCTGCTTTCTTGCCTAACGTTCTATCCTCAGAAGGATGCACAGCCCCCAACATGCTATGAAAGAGATGAGCAGAGATGCATGTAGGCAGTGCTGGACCACACCCTATTCTCAGCTGGTGAGGACATCTCTATCAGTCCAAGGCAAAACAGCAGAGAAAAACCAATGCAGTACCTTACATAGAGGGTATACAATTTAACAAAGGATTTTTGAGATTTCTAATTGATAGGGAAGTGTGTCGTGGTTTTTTTTTTTTTTTTAAAAAGATTTTATTTATTTATTTGAGAGAGAGAGAATGAGAGACAGAGAGCATGAGAAGGAGGAAGGTCAGAGGGAGAAGCAGACTCCCTGCTGAGCAGGGAGCCCAATGCAGGACTCGATCCAGGGACTCCAGGATCATGACCTGACCCGAAGGCAGTCGCTTAACCAACTGAGCCACCCAGGCGCCCCATGTGTCGTGGTTTTTAAAATGTCTACTTGGCAAACAATAAATTTGAAAGCCGGGTTTCAAACAAAATTGTGAGCCAAAAAAAAGAACAAAAGGAAGTTGCAGGATAGAAATCATATAAAACTATGTATATAAAGTTTTAAAACTGATTAAGACAGTACCTATATGGGGGCGCCTGGGTGGCTCAGTAGGTTAAGCGGCTGCCTTCGGCTCAGGTCATGATCCCAGGGTCCTGGGATCGAGCCCCGCATCGGGCTCCCTGCTCACTGCTTCTCCCTCTCCCTCTGCCTGCCACTCTGCCTACTTGTGCTATCTCTCTATCAAATAAATAAAATCTTAAAAAAAAAAAACAAACAGTACCTATATGTATATGGTTGCATACCTATGTGGTCAAATTCTATCATCACAGGAATGATGAACATCAAATTTTGCGGATGCCTCTGGTAGTGGGAGAGAAGAGTAGCTGGGCTGGAGATGGTATGCAAGGAGATTTATTCTTATTTTTTAAACTGGGCAATGAATACATGGTGTTCAATCCATTATTCCCTAACCTTTACAGAAGGTTTTTTTTTTTTTTAATTTTATTATGTTAGTCACCATACAATACACCATTAGTTTTTGATGTGGTGATCCACGATCCATTGTTTTCGTATAACACCAGTGCTCCATGCAGTACGTGCCCTCCTTAATACCCATCACCGGGCTAACCCATCCCCCCCCAAAACCCTGTTTGTTTCTCAGAGTCCATAGTTTCTCATGGTTCATCTCTCCCTCTGATTCCCCCCGCCCTTCATTTTTCCCTTCCTTCTCCTAATGTCCTCCATGCTATTCCTTATGTTCCACAAATATGTGAAACCATATGATAATTGATCTTAAGGGCGGTTAGGGGAAAGAGATTCCTTACGTACAGAGGGAAGAACATCAGAAGGTTTTTAATTTACTGAAAAACTGCAAGGAGAAAAGGAAAGAAAGAGGTTAAGAGAGAAGGGAGGGAGGGAGAGAGAGGAAGGCATGTAAGACAGGAGAGAGGAAGGGAAGGATTACTGATTTTGAAATCCCAAGTGTGGAAAGCATAGAATTTTAAAAGTGCTATAAAAAAACAGTAATAAATGATACATTTGGGCAAGAAGAGAGAAAAACTCAAGGTTACACCATATGGCAAAATTCTGTGGGGCATTCAGAAGGAAAGATCCTCAGGATGGGATTTATATTTGTGTGCAGTTATGAATTCCTCCGAGCATGCACCAGCTGTATCCCCAAATGTGAGTTATCTTTATAAGGAGATGACTTTTCATGAAACAACACATTTACCTAATATAGGGAGCGAGCAAACACTTCCTAGCTTTACAAAGTTTTGGCGGGGGGGGGGGAGGTTCACAAAAATGATCCAAGCAACAAGTACAGACGCCAATATAGAAAATAATGTAGGTTTTTCCTCCAAATGTAAAATATATACCCTGAGTCTTATGATAGGTAGATATCATAGGGAAGTTCATGCCAAATCACAAGCAATAGGACACCCCTTGGTGCTCACACTCCTCACTAGATCTTTTGTGCTCAGAAACTTCTGGCTGACATTCCAAATTTCCCCCAGCTGTTATTTCTTTATAGCTCAGCATTTATCAACAATGCTTTCTATAGAGGGGGAAAATTGGAACCAAGAACCTTCCTAAATTTCCTCTTAAAAAAAAAAAATCAAATGTCAAACTGGTTGGGGAGAACAATAGCAAATAGGTGAAAACTAGGATTATCTCCCTGCAGTTCGAAGAGAAGTAAAACACTCAGGGTCATGTGAAGGATAAACTCATATCTGTATGGATTCCTAACCCAGATCCTACCTACAACACCATACTGTCTCCCTCGCAACCAATGAAAGCCCACACCCCAATTAGATTCTCCTCCCTGATCCAAGTGAACTGTGGAGTGGAAGGCTCTTTCCACTTATCCCACCAGATTGAGGCCACTGAGCATCAACATATGGACATTGAGCACATTACACTCACCTCCCCTGTAATGAACCATGTTATAGCCAACGGTGTGTCAACACTAACTTTCAAGAGTAATGGTTACTCTTGGCATTCTTTTTCCACCACACTTTTCCTACCACTTGACCAGTCCTTTGCCACACACAGACCTTTGAAGCTCAACTATTCCTTGGCCACACCAAATGAAGACAGTTTACCCTACTGCCATATTTTAAGTGACTGTGAACCTCTGACTAGCTCAAGCAAGAACTGTATAATGCTTCATTACACTTCCTCCTCCCTCTCCCACCAAAAAGAGGTCCTAGTGATTGCTCATCATCCCCGAAAGGGTGCTTCCTGTATGCCTGTGAATCAGTCCATTGGCCATATTTTTTTGCACTCCTCTCTGCTTTGCTTTTATGCCTGATCAAGCAATGCCTGCAAAGCTACTTGAAGGAATATCCCTGTGGCTTCCATGGCTTTATTTTACCCTGTAGGTAACATTGCCTTCTGACACTGTTGTCTCCTAATGCTAACCAAACTAGTGATGCTCAGGGTGCCATGACAGGGCTAGATTTCAGGTAGACGTCAGTTTAGAATACTCTTAAACTCTATGCTACACTTTTACCCTGGAATCATGTAGTAGCACTGCCCGTCCACACAAAGAATACGGAGGTGTAGCTCAGCGGGCCACAGTCCCTACTGTAGGTTATTAAATCATACAATCCTAGACCGTAAAGGCGATGGCAAAGATTTAGGTTCACCTTGTAGGAAGTGCCAAATTCCTGTTTTACATCAGTGGTTTTCAAAACGTAACATGGATCAGAATCACCGGAGAGGCTTGTTAAATCACAAGTATTTCTTGAAGTGTGTATCCATTGACAACAAGTGCTCTTAGTTTATTTTATCTGAATAGGCTTTATTTATATATCAAAAGAACGAAGTTTTTTTTTTTTTTAAACTATGCAACCTTCTGTATTTGCCTTTGAAATCTTAATTGCCACTTTGGTTGAATGGATAACCAAGAATCATTTCACAGTGACCCATGATCCGATTTGATCAAATGTTTTTAGTATTTTGACATTTATAACAACTTCTCCAAATCAAATTTTGAAGTAAAAAAAAAAATGTTCATTTATTTAGACTTATTTATCTATTAAGTTGCATGGGAAACATCATGAAATAAAATATTTAACCTTTCAGATCATATTTCTGGGAGATATAGGACCTTAAAATAAGTAATTCAGAAATTATAGGAAATTCCCCCAAATCTGACATGTCCTAGTATAGTACTGTCAGTCATAATTGTAGCTATTATCTTAAGATATTATCACAAAATAATCAAACGTGTCAATTGCATCATTTCATTGTACATATGTGAACTCTCACCAGATCTTTAATCGTGGCTATTTTTAAGACTTGTCACTCATAAGCAGTTATTCTATTCTGACGCTTTTGCAAAAGTGTTCCTGCAAAAGAGCTTCATCTCTAAGGGGATTCATGGGAAGAGCTCTAGCAAGTACAGGTGTCCAATAACTTAAGATCATACCACTAAACTGGATAAGAATTTCTAAAACTGTAATGAAAAATTGATTCATAAAGCTGCTAACCCAAGATAAAGCAAAACAAGAATTACAGGGGACTAAATGAAGTGAAGAAGAGGATTATAATTATGTTGCTGGTTCTTTAGTGTTTTGTTCTCCAGACTCCAAAGACTCCCTTTTCTTTCACACTTTTTAAAAAAATTGTTTTAAGTTTTTATTTAAGTAATCTCTACACCCAATGTAGGGTTCGAACTCATGACCCCAAGATCAAGTGTTGTATGCTCTTCTGACTGAGCCAGCTAGGTGCCCCTCTTTCAAACTATAATTTACAGCAATTTGGTGAAGTATATATATTTTTTAAAGATTTTATTTATTTGACAGAGAGAGAGAGAGAGCTGGAAAGCAAGCAGGGGGAGTGGGAGAGGGAGAAGCCAGCTTCCCGGAGAGCAGGGAGCCTGATGCGGGGCTTGAACCCAGGACCCTGGGATCATGACCTGAGCCAAAGGCAGATGCTCAATGACCGAGCCACCCAGGCACCCCTTGGTGAAGTATATTTTTGCAACAAAGGTGGAAACATTTAGCTTTTCTCTTTACCTGATCCTTCCAAAATTCAGAAACTTATTTAAGATTTTATCTGAGAGTGAGCATTAGTGAGGGGAAGGGGCAGGGGGAGAGGGAGAGGCAGACTCCACGCTAAGCAAGGAGAGCAACTTGGGGCTCGATCCCAGGACCCCAGGATCATGACCTGAGCCTAAGGCAGATGCTCAACTGACTGAACCACCTAGGCACCCCCAGAAACTTAATACCCTTTTTTTTTTCATGACAAGGTATATATTTCTGTGAGTTTATAATAAGAATCAGTTCTCCTTGTAATAGGACACAGTTGGACAAGTCTGGAGCTTGGTTTATTAGCCTAGAGAGACTCTAAAGGCATAATCTGAGATTCCTTATTACCAAACAATTTTAAAGAGTTAAGCTTGACTTTTGGAGCCAATAAAACCCCATGGATATTATTCAAAGCTTTGACTGAAGTGTCCTACTTGAGAATATGCATAGATTACTAGTTTTACCACAGTTATGTAAATAATCAAAGCAGTTCAATAAGACTAAGTCTTCTTTTACAATCAAATTAGTTTCACCATAAACATTTAATAAAAATGACTTAAAAAGTTGTTCCAATAGAATATGATGGATCCATTATGGTGTATCCATTATCCGATTCCAGTTCTGTTAATCATCTTCGAGGTGTCACCTACTTTTAAATTTCAGAAAAAACCACCACCACCACAGATCACATATGGACAACCTTCACACCTGTTGCTGTATGGGGCCACTCAAGAAAAAGCAACAGGATACTTGATGACAAAGACCATCACACTGCAATCCAGGAAAATCCATCAGACTGAAACTGCCAGGCTCATTCCACCATTTGGAGGTGCTTCCAACTCAAATCTAGAAATCTTCTCAACTGAATGTGCTCTAAATTTAGAAACTGAATTTATAATTTGCTGGAACTATGAACGCTTGTTTTCTTTTGTTCCTGTAGAAATGCTTCATGTTACCTGATTGCTCAAGGCATAGAGAAGCTTAATTCAGGTGGAAGCTCTCTTGCAACACTGCCTTCTGAAATAAAACATCCTCATGGCCTTTTCCTGAATGTTCATGAGAATAGGTGTTTGCTAATACATCATGTTTTGTCTTTGTAAATAACTTAAAAATTTGAAACCCAACTACACATAATCCAGTACAATTGTAGACTGTATTAGAAAGGTAAGACCCGATTCTGGTAATAACCCATTTGAATTATTGAGCTGTTTAAGTCTTGATTCCTGGGGATCTCCACTCTGGGCAATTTTTCAAATCCTTGGCTATTCTCCTAAAGTCCTCATATTAACTTATCTAGTACAGTATATACTCTCAAGGGTTTTAAATGCCTGTCGGCTGGCACTCACAGACCAAAGGGTATCCATTGAGATTAGGCACCTGGATGAAATCAACAACAACCACATAAATGGTAAGGACCACGGCTACATGGCCCTCCAGCCCAGTGAATCAACTGCTGGAAACATTGCCTATGTGATTTTTCAGCTTGACTACATCAGTGGTGGTCATTGAGAATAATGCTCTCCTGGCTGGTCATATTCTCAGCATGCAAGAGAAGGATCAAAAGAATGGGAACTGTTAAAAAATCAGAAACAAGTGGAGACCAGCCCTGAAAATTCTCCAAGCAGACCAAACCAATTTAGTCATACAAGCAAAGCTTAATTTAGCTTGTTTTGCAAGACGAACTTGACCTGGGTCATTTCTTATTCATGCCTCTGGAAATCATCAGCAAAACGAGCTGTTCCCCATGGCTGATAGGGAGTAACCACTGACCATTTCTCAATCCGTGAAAAAAATTGTAATATTCTAACCAATCACAGTGAAAGATAAGCAGTCATTATCTCCTTACCATATAACCTGCTTTATAACTATATATCCCTGAGCCTCATTCCGTATTTGGTTTGAGTGCCCTGGGTTTGCAAACTGACTTTTTGTTGGCGTACGCACAAACTTTTTACCGATTACTACTTCAGTGATTCACTGTTCTTCCACGGGCTATTTCTGAACTTTTGACAGATTCCAATTCTGTACACATTAGACATTCTGATATTGTCCTTGAGGCTTGATTCATCTAAAATTTTTAAAAAATTGAATAATTTCTATCAATTTATCTTTAAGTTCACAGACTCACTTATCTTCATCCTGCTGTTGAGTACATCCAGTGACTTTTTAAACAAATCTTACTTCTAAAACTTACAATTTTAAAATTAGTGTACTTCTCTGCTGACATTTCCTGTTTTTGTGGATTGCAAGCACATTTTTAGGTCATTGAGAATAGTTTAAAAATCTAATTCCACTATCAGAGTCATCTTGGTGTTGGTGTTCATACAGTGTTCTTGCTCCTGAAAACATCACATTTTCCTGTTTTGTCTGTCTGTCTCTCTCTCTCTCTCATAAATTGAGAAATCCAGGATTGAATCCTAGGTATTGTAAATACTACCAAGTCTCTTGATGTGAAGACTGTGTACACTTTTATATTTTTCTGATGAATACTGTATTTTTTGTTTTTATTGTTTCAGCATTCAGTTGACCTAGTTGGACTCAAACTACAAACCTTGTTCCTTGAGAAGCAGCTCAAGTATCAGTCCAGTTCTTTATCCTTTACTAAGCGGGTTGGAATCTACCCTGCACATGCATGGTCTGGGAACATGCCAGGGATTGGGTTAAAGATTGTACACAGCATTTGGGGCTCCCCAGCTCTCATTTCTAGGATTTTCTTCTTTCTTTCCAGTGGCTAGCTTTTCTGGCTCAAGTCAGAACAATGAAGATTTGCTGTAGTTTTATATGCCCTGCACAGTGCAGACTAGGATTTCCCTTAGGCTCAAAGCTGTGAAAACAGGAAACACACCCAGTACATTCTCTTTTTCCAAATGTCAACCCCTCTCCAGAATCGGCCTAGTTTTAGTTTCTCTCCTGCTCCTTTGGAAAGTTCCCTCCACCTCAGATCTTATAGTCATTCATGGAAGGATTAGTCCCATAGAAGCTTACTTACCTATACTAGAAATAGAACTCCAACCAGTCTTAAGGGTTAACTGGCTTCAAGTTAACACACTCCTTACTTGCTGACCTAAGTCCCTTGATCCATCATAGCAGCAGACTCTGGCCTTGAGGAAGAGAAGGACCAGAACCTCCCCAGGCCGCAGAGACCAGCAAGTCTATTTGAAGACACCTTGGCTTTCTGATTAGCCCAGCAATTTTTTAGCAAAATATTTTTCTTTTTCAGGTCCCACAAATGACTTTACTAACCCTCTTTGTGTATCTGTAGACCTTGCCTTCCTCTGCGGAGAGAAGAGTCCTCCAGCACATCACAAATAGGAACTGGACCCCCTCGTAGGACCCCCAAGCACTGGGATAATGTCTGTAGCTGACACCACGGAGTGATGACTAACCACCCTAAACCCCTTTTAAAACCCATGGGCCAGGCAGAAACCTGGGAGATGGCTTTTGGACCAGAGTCTGCCTTCTTCCCAGGTGGCTGGTCTCCTGAATAAAGCTCAAATTCCTTTCCAGTCAAAACTTTTCTCTTGAGTATTGGCCTTTCTTGGTCTTTTGAGCAGTGGGCAGCCAAACTTCGGGTAACAGAACCTTCTCTAGTAATTTGAAAGATATATACCCTATTCCTCTTTCTGGTAGTAATTTTTTTTTTTATGATTTTATTTATTTGGGAGAGAGAGCATGAGCAGGGGAAGGGTAAAGGGAGAGGGAAAAAGCAGGCTTCCCACTGAGCAGGGAGCCCAGCTCCGGGCTCAATCCCAGGATGCTAGGATCATGACCCCAGCTGAAGGCAGACGCTTAACCGACTGAGCCACCCACGCGCCCCAGTATACACCTTTAATTTTTATTTAGCCACTAATACCTAGAGTTAATCAGTATCTATAGCTTACCAAAACCAAAACCAACACACCAAGAAGCTTAGTAGAATTTATTTCTATCTGCTTTCTTTGCCGTCATCTGTATATTGAGATCATCTGGGACTCAGATTATGCACGCTTTTCCATTTAGGCTTCTTTAGCACCTTTGTTTGCCCTTGCTTCTTATGACCAGTTTTTTCCCCTATTGGAGTATGTACACTCTGATAATTCTGTCAGAGTATGAAGATGGTAACCTTTTGATTTAGTTTTAATTTTTAATCAATATATGTACATAGATTAATGGCACATTTCATGACAAACTTAAAATGAATAAGAGCGAGCACCCTCATCCTTCTCATTCAAGTTCTGTTTTTTAAGTCTATTGGCTATTTTTGATATTTTCGTTTTAGACATTATTCATCAGCTTTTTAGGAAGATTAGCATTTATTTCTTATCCTACTCCCCTCCCCTATATACACACACATCTTTTCCCTTCTCTTCCTCTCAAAAGATCACAATTTTAATTACTCAGGATTTTAGATTACTAGGCGTATTTGTTTCCCATCACTGCTGTACCAGCATCCCACAAACTAGTAGCTTCAATGGATATAAATTTATTACCTTACATTCTGTAGGTCAGAAGTAAAAGGCAGTCTTGCTGGGCTGGAGTCAAGGTGCTAACGATACTGGTTCCTTCTGGAAGCTTTGGAGGAGAACCGGTTACCTTGTGTTTTCCAGTTTCTAGAGACCATCTGCACGCCTTGTGGTGTTCCCTCCTCTCTCCATCTTTCACCCAGCCAGGTAACATCTTCCTGTCTCTCTCAGACTCTCTAACCCTTTACTTCCAGATCCCCTTCTCTCTCCCTAACCCTCCTGCCCCTCTCTCTCTCTCATAAGGAATTTTGTGATTACATTGGGCTCACCTGGATAATCTCCCAGCTTAAGATCCCTAATTTAATCACATCTACAAGTCTATGTAAGTCAATGTATTCACAGGTTCCAGGGATTTGGGTGTGGACATCTGGAGGAGGGGGTAGACCTCACTCTGCCTACCACACTAGGATCAGATCAATATTTCTCATAGATGGATCACATGGGATACTATGATTATGTTTTCATTCCTTATACAATTTTTGTTGGTGTTGACAATAATCTTTTGTTGTTTGCTTAATTGTCTGTGAACATACACAAATTCTTTTCTATATTCTGTATTAGATTAATGAGTCTTCTTAATACGTCAAACACACTGGGTAAACTATTAGTTCCTGTGATGGTTAATTTTCTGTGTCAATTTGGCTAAGCCACAGTACACAGATATTTGGTCAAATACTATTCTAGATATTTCTGTGAAAAAATTTTTTTACGAGATTAACATTTAAATCAGCAGACTTTGATTAAAGCAGATTGCCCTCCATAATGTGTGGGGGTCTCGTCCAATTAGTTGACAGTCTTAATAAATAAAGACTGACTTTCACCAAAGAAGCAAAAATTCTCCCAGCTGACTGTCTTTGAACTGAAATTGCACTTCTTTCCTGGGTCTCCGGCCTCACTGCCTACCCTGCAGAGTTTGGATGTTCCAAGCCTCCACAATCTCATGAGCCAATTTCTTAAAGTAAACCAATCTATCTCTGTCCCTCCCCCCTGCCCCCTCCTCTCCCTCTCTCTGTCTCAGGATATATATACCTTCCGGTGGTTCTGTTTCTCTGAAAAGCCCTGGCTAACACAGACTTTGGTACCAAGAGTGGTTCTAGAGAAACAAAATTTTAAGGACAAGCTTTCTGAATTTGTTCTCCGTTTTCTGGAATTGGTTCTCTGATCTGATTAGACTTAAAGATGCTAATGACTCTATTTCCAGGAATAAAGAACGGTGTCCTTATACGGAGAGGAAATCAGGACACAGGAAGGTATAGTGGAAAAGTCATTTGCAGAGCTAGGGAGAAGACAGCCATCTACAAGCCAAGGAGAGAGGCCTCAGAAGAAACCAATTCTGCCAACACTTTGATCTGGGATTTCTAGCCTCCAGAATTGTGAAAAAATAAATCTTTGTTGTATGAGCCAGCCATCAGTTAGCTCTTTCCAACAGTTCCTCATACAATTCCTTAGTTCCTCATTTTTTAACCTGTTCTTATTTAATTGATGTAATATTCTGTCTTATCCTTCTGAGGATATTACCTTGACTTAAAGAATGGCTCTGTTTAGGGGCGCCAGGGTGGCTCAGTCCATTAGCAGGGGACTCTTGATTATGGCCCAGGTCATGATCTCCAGGTCCAGGTATCGAGCCCGGTCGAGCCCTGCATCCTGCTCTGTGCTCAGCTTCAGGCTTCTCTCTCTCCCACTGTCCCTCCCCCCACTCTCTCTCTCGCAAATAAATAAATAAAACTTTAAAACAAAAAAGAATGGTTCTCATGAGAGACGATGGACTCTGAAAAACAAACTGAGGGTTCTAGAGGCGGGGGGGGAGGATGGGTTAGCCTGGTGATGGGTATTAAAGACGGCACGTTCTGCATGGAGCACTGGGTATTATGCACAAACAATGAATCATGGAACACAACATCTAAAACTAATGATGTAATGTATGGGGATTAACATAACAATAAAAAATTGAAAAAAAAAGAATGGCTCTGTGTTCTGCTGTTTTCTTCAGTGTCCTACGTGTTGTTGAGTTCAGTGGGGTTTTTTGTTTTTGTTTTTGTTTTTTGTTGTTGTTGTTATGAATTTCCACTATGTTAGGTGCTTTTTGCTGCCTACTCATCCTCTACAAGAGTTTCCCTATTCGATTTCAGTGGATGCTATTTTCCGGGGGGGGAACAATCTTGCCTCAAGTGATTGTGGGTACTGGACAAATAGCATATACTTTATGCAGGTGATAATAGCTATTTTGAGGGGCATAGGTTTCCTGTTTCTGGGTGCTACAAGTCACCTGGTACATTGCCCTTCCTCTTTTGCCCAGGCACCCAGATTCATGGTTTTAACCCGGAGGTTAGTGTCCTGTTGGCTGGTCCAAGTGGACATAGATTGTCATTGTCCTATGGGGTTAACTCACCAGGACATCCAAAATATCTTTCCTCTTCTTTTTTAAAAAAGATTTTATTTTATTTAGTTGAGATAGAGAGCAAGAGCCTGAGCATGAGCAGACTCCCTGCTGAGCAGGGAGCCCGACATGAGGCTCGATCCCAGGACCTTGAGACGGAGCCACCCAGGCACGCCAACCAAAATATCTTTCTTTAATGACTTAGCAGGTGTCTTCCTTCCTGACTCTCTGCTCCTCCATCTTTCACCTGAAGTGCTTTCAGAGTCACTGTTGCCTTCTCTAACCGTCCACTCACATGTTTTGAACAACAGTGTCTTGTGTTTAATCTAATCTTATGTGTATCATCTGTCTTTTGTGGATTCTTCACATCCCTGGTATATATTTTTGTTTTTCACTACCTTTATGAATTTATTCCTTTCAACAACATCTTTTATGCTGTATCTAAGGATTTCGGTCAGGAAGTAGAGACAGGAGTTTATGTTCAATCCATTGTCTAATTTTTATTTGTTTTGTATGCTATGCAGTAGTTTAAATAGCACCAGAATTAGGATTTTAGATCTTAACAGAAATTATCTTAAAAAAGGAACCCCTCTGGGCCTGTGTTCATGGTAGAGTTTTGGCTACCTATAATAATTATCCTATGAATATTAGACTTTCTGGGTTTTCTTTATCTTGGTCAATTTCGATCATTTGAATTTTGTTTGAAAACCCATCCTTTTACCATGAGAGACGACGGACTCTGAAAAACAAACTGAGGGTTCTAGAGGGGAGGGGGGTGGGGGGATGGGAGGGCACATTCTGCATGGAGCACTGGGTGTTATACGCAAACAATGAATCATGGAAAACTACATCAAAAACTAATGATGTGATGTATGGTGATTAATATAACAATAAAAAATTTTAAAAAACATCCTTTTATACAGCTCTTCTAATCTGATACAAATTTGGCATAGTAAATTCTTAGGACTTTCTAACTCTTCTGTGTATCTATACATATGTCTTCCAAATACTGCTTATTTGTGTAATGATTGATCAACTTTTAGGGCAAAGAGAATTCATCTTGTTTCCTCCACAGTGTGTGAGCATAGTGCTTTATATATTTGTTCAGTTTTCCTTTTTATTTCACTTATTAGAGAGAGAGAGAGGAGGGGCAGAGGGGAGACAGAGTCCCAAGTAGACGCCATGCCCAGTGCAGGGCCCGACGTGGGGCTCGATCTCATGACCCTGAGATCATGACCTGAGCCGAAATACGGAGTCAGATGCTTAACCAACTGAACCACCCATGCGTCCCTTTTTAGTTTTCTTTTTCATCTCTTTCAAAGTGCTCATTGGTACCAGCACTGCTCATGGTTCATGACTTTTGCCAACACCAGGTGTGTGGCTAATAACTCACATTTCTATACACTAATCATCTTTAAATCTATGGTTATTAATAAGAGGCGATGAAAGTTAACACGACCTCCAATTTACTCAGTTTCACAATTACATCATCTCCTGAACATGTTATTTGTACACCTGGAGGCTTGGTAAGTTTGGCAGGCTCTCCACCCCTTCTCCTGGGTACACATTCTGGGAAAAATAAGCACACATCCCTGTGTGACTCAGTGGTCACTTCTCTGAAGTCTAGCAGGGAGTTATTAGTAACCTTTGCACATCTCTTCCTTCTGTGTATTTGGGAACATTTTTTTTTTTTTGGCATTTCTGAAAGCATCGTTTAGTTTTACTTTTTCAGAACAATCTAGAAAAGAGCTCAATTCTATATTTCTAAGAATATAAAGGTTTCTCTTTTTTGCCTCTGCTGTTGGGATCTTTCAAAAGCCACTTCTTATAAGTGGTTTGCTTCTATCACTGTATTTTTACAGAAGAATTTCTTATATCTTATGAAAATTTTTCTTTCTCTCTCGTAAGCCCGGTTTGTAGCCCAAATCTGTAACTTTCTAGCCCTGTGAATGTAGGCAAACCCTCTTAGCTCCTTTGACCATAGTTTCCTGTTAGAAAATTGGAGGAGTTAAAATTGTATCCATATAATGAATGCACATGGTTTATTTTGGCAAGTAGGGATCAATAAACAGGAGGTGTTGCTGTAGGTCATGGTCATCATAACTGTTGCCATTTATGGGCCAACTGCTTTCCTCCAGTATCAGGCAACAACTCCAGCATCAACCTGTAGGAGCTCTTGGGAGCATTGCCTACAACAGGAAAGTAACCATAGCACCCTGTCTTAGAGGCCTTTGTTACAAGTTATCTGTCTCGGTGTATTTGCTTTTTAGCTAAGCAGCCCTGGGTGGGCACCACCTGTGCCTGTCTGTGGTGTTCCTGGAAAGCGTGCTTCTAAAACCTGCTTATTCCCTTCTCTCTCTGCAAGTGATAACCCTCCAACCTCTGAGTGCTAGCAATTTGCAAGGTATTGATTTACCCGGCTCCTGCACTGCCTCCTAGAACACGCACACACATTGTAAAACTTGTTTCTTCCTTTATACAATTGGATTTCTTTTATTTTCTATGTTCTTGACAATAGTCCAATTTCGATCCTTGCCCCAGAATTTTAGTGCTGTGTTTTCCTTTTCCACCAGGTCTTTTAGCACTGATAGCGGCTAATGCCCTAAACTCATCTCTGATGATATCGGTAATATCCCAACCCCATCTCCGCTGACATTGGTTAATGCCCCAACCCATCTTCACCAACACCAGTTAATGTCTCAAATGGACTGGGTGGAGATGAGTTTGGGACATTAGCTGACATCAGTGCCAAAAGAAATGTTTAAAAAACAAACAGAGCAATACATTTTTGCAGCAAAAATCAAAATTACAATAATAAAGAATAAAAATAAAATTAAAACATTAAATTATAAATATAAAAGGCAACACTTCTTGGGCACTGAAAATGTGCAATGGCCCCGCTAAACTCTTTTCTTGGGTCATGCTGTCACCCTGCCAAACAGTCCTTGAGGTAGTTTCTGCGATTATCCCTGTTTTATGGATGAGAAAACAGAGACCTGAAAGGAATCAATCACTAACTCATGATCACACTCATCTGTTGAGCAGGTGCATCCTAGACACAAGTCTGGGTTTGAGGGGCTCTAATAAATCACACTCCTATGCTCCCCTCTTGAATCCTAAACCAACTGAGAGAAACAAAACCATCAGAAGGATGGAGATCAAAAGTTTGGTCTTTCACTGATATAAATACTTCTCAGTGACCCTCAGTTTAGATCATGGGGAAGTCTGGTTCTGCAGGGCAGACACACCTAACCAGCTGGCTGCCCTAGATCCCTCCATCCTGCTAGAGGGATGGTAGAGGAGAGAGCAAATCCCTGCATACTGTTTTTTATTACTAATGGAAACTGGATTGGAGGACATGATTTGAATGAGCCAAATGACTTTCTGTGCCAAACCTCATAACCAGGCCGACTCAGCCACCAGGGTCTCGCCACTAAGTAAGCCGCAGTTGTGGGCAGGCACGAGAAGCCCCGGAGCCTGACACCATATTCCTCTGGCTCTGGCTCCCCGGCTTCCTTGATGTCATTGTTCTTGTTCGTTTCTTCCTTAGAACTCAAGCAGTTGGGATATGTCTGAGCTGAGGCTTGGGGTTTCCCCTCTTTAGGTCAGTTGTCTAAAGCTCAGGCGTGGACGTTCTCTCACTTCTGTTTGCTTCAGCTGTTGCGGTGAGGCTGGAGAGAAAGGACAGAGTGCTCTCTGTCACTCTGGGAACAGTCTAAGTGAGATTTGAACCTTAAATTACAACGAAGGTGCCCATTCCCTCAGTATCAATAGTTGCCAGGTTAACACTGGCACGCAGAAGAATCACCTGATACTGTCGTAACAAAGAACAGAGTCTTAGGCCTGCCCACTCCACGCCCCCCACCCTCTCTAGCTCCCTACACTCCCACACATATAGCGGAAGAGAGCTTCAGGATCCGTTTGCCTTGTTTGGGATGGCCCCCTCCCACGCCAATTATGGAGCGAATTCTTGAACGAAGCCATCCTCCCAGTTGTCCAAAGCACAGCTCTAGGGTGACTGACAGCTATCTCTGATATTTACGTGGATCTGACCAATTCCAAGAGGCCACCTTTGTTGTCCCTGGTCAGCCGGCTCACTGTGGTGTTGGCCCACCCCAAGGTGACTGGTTTATTTGGGGCTCTCAAGACTGAGCTTTGGCACTCTTTGAGGCATGCAAATGGGTCATCTGCTTGGCCTCAGGAGTAGCATTAGTTTTTGCAATGAATATTCAAGCACTTTAAATAAAAAGTATTTTAGGCAGCAGTCTTCCTTTCTTCAGTATTTAAACAAACCTTATCTTTTTAATCTTGCAAATGTGTCCTAATGGAATACAAAGAGTTGACATTGAGTTCAGGGATTTATCTGGCAAGGCTTTACGCTATTGCACTTGACATTTGCTTAGCTCAAGTAATCATGGACCAACACCTAAGCTCAACCTTGAAGGTTCTCAGATTTAGATTTACTGGTAAGTTATTCATGTTGTGATGCTTCCTAGCTGTGTAATCTTAGCTCTGTGCCTCAGTTCCTTATCCATAAAATGGGAATTATGGTAGTATTTACCATAGTATTTGATCATGGAAGCATGATCAAAATAGTATCAGCAAACTGGAGAGGTAAGGGAGTAATCAGAAGAGAGAAGATTTGGGGCGCCCGGGTGGCTCAGTCTGTTGAGCTTATGACTCTTAATTTTG
The DNA here is from genome assembly GCF_054177405.1 of Leptonychotes weddellii. Taxonomy (NCBI): domain Eukaryota; kingdom Metazoa; phylum Chordata; class Mammalia; order Carnivora; family Phocidae; genus Leptonychotes; species Leptonychotes weddellii. The sequence continues at coordinate 85,161,960 of NC_138379.1, read as the reverse complement.
ACTGGGGTCAAATAATATGATCTCAGGGTCATATCTCAGGGCCGTGAGATGGAGCCCTGAGTGGGGCCTCACCTCTAGCCCCGCCTCCAGCCCCAGGGCTCAGCAGAGACTGCTTGAGATTCTTTCCTTCTGCCCCCCACTCCTGCATGCATGCGCTTTCTCTCTCTTTCTCGCTCTCTCTCTCAAATAATAAATAAATAAATCTTAAAAATAAAAAGAATAGATAAGACTTTTTTAAAAAATGAAGAGCTCACTTGGAGGTTTAAAACCTATTTATTTTATGCAGAGTTTTAGAATTTACAAAACTTTCAACTTTCCTATACTTTATCAATTTGATAATATACATACTATTTACCTACATTTTGCAGAGGGCACAGCTCAGGCTCAGGTGGATTACCTGTCTTGATTACAGTGCAACTTGAATAACCAGCAGAGGTAAGAAGATGGTCCAGATCTTTGCCCCATCATCTATTTCCCTTTCTTTTTTATTCTGCTCTTTGGTCATAATTGTAGATGAGCTTTATATTTAGTTAGCATAAATCTTCTTTAGTAAAACTAGGAACAATTCTGTTTCCCCATCCCTCTTCTGCATCTATGGATGTTGCTTTCCTCATTGCTTCTGCAGGGCTTTGCTAAAGCAGCTCAATCCCATACACATGAGCTGATCTGCTTAGAGAGCAGGATCACTTTCCTTATTAAACTGCGCCTGGCTTGAATGTGGTCTTTGGCATTCACCTTCTGGTAAATTCTAGATATCAGAGAGTTTGTCTTCAAAGCATTGTTTGTACACACTAGAGGTGCAACACAGCTAGGCTTCATCCAATTTGGCCAACAAATTTGCTATTCAGCCTTGGCTTCATCATCAGTTTCAGCCTTTGGATGTCAGGATAGTCTAGCTATATGTTTAAACATAACTTTGAACAACTTTGATCTTGTCTATGGTCAGTAACAACATCATTCTGTGGTTTGCTACTATGTCTAACCAGTTTAGCAACATAAGTAACAGAAACGTATCATGTGGGGCGCCTGGGAGGCCTTCGGCTCAGGTCATGATCCTGGGGTCTTGTGATCGAGCCCCACATCCGGCTCCCTGCTCAGCAGAAAGCCTGCTTCTCCCTCTCCCTATGCCTGCTGCTCTGTCTACTTGTGCTCTCTCTCTATCTCTCTGTCAAATAAATAAATAAAATCTTAAAAAAAAAAAAAAAGAAACGTATCATGTTATTCAGGTTATCATTGATCCTTTAAATATAAGTGAGCGTCCTAGGGATACCTGGGTGGCTCAGGCAGTTAAGCATCTGCCTTCAGCTCAGGTCATGATCTCAGGGTCCTTGGATTGAGCCCCACATGGGGTTTCCTGCTCAGCAGAGAGACTGCACTGCTTCTCCCTCTCCCTCTGCACGTTCCCCCAACTCATGCTTTCTCTCTCTCTCTCAAATAAATAAATAAAATTAATTAATAAATAAATGTAAGTGAGCATTCTAGATGTAACTTAGAGTGAAAATCTTTTTATGAATTTTATACATGAACATTCTTAGTCCATTAAAAGTATGAATGCATATTATTATTGCAATTATAAAATTGAACAACAATAATGAAAGTTCTTTTTTGTACAAAAAAATTGAGTCTTTAAATAGATAAATAAGGATATAGGTTAGCAGTTAATACAAAAATTAAGGGAGCTATCTTAGGATAACTTCAGGAAGTTGTTCTTTCTCAGCAAATACATATTTATAAGAATTTAAATAATACGAAGCAAAACAATAAAAATGTGATTATGCCATAGTTCCAATGTTTATAAAGTGGTGAGATGTATATTAAACAAAATAAGCTTTAAGAACTATATATAAATTTTAGTTTTCTAATTTCATTTAGGCTGTGATTATTTCAAGAAAAATTTCTTTGGGGAATTCTTTATATCTTGTAAGAATGAAGTAAGAATGTTAATTTTGTGACCTCCAAATTTCACAAGAAGGGAAAACTCCAAAATCACATACAAAATTTAGCCATAATAAAGAATACTAGAGTCGAAGACAAGAGGGAAACATAAGAGAAAAATTAGGTGCCCCCCAAGTTCTTGTTCTTTTACCAATTTTAATGAGTTACCTAATCTCACCATCATGCCAACTAGGAGTTGTCCAACAGCTGACCATGATAAGCAAGTGCTACCCCTACAGTCCCATGGTAAGCTTAAAATTTTAAAATTTCACATCTAAAAGTTTAGTGAGACATTTATCTAATAATTTACAATAATAGTAATATTTTGGGTATAACAATATAAATAAATTTCCTATAAATATAAACTTTGTATATGCATAAACAATATATCTTATACCCCCTTACTTCCTTCTATAATGGCTATTTTCAGCTTCAATTTGGCTCTGAATATTGGTTTTAACACTTGACCATGGGGCGTTTGGTGAAAATCTACATTTGGTGAACTTATGCTACAAACTATCTCGTATGATTTTGGTAACCTTGTTGTATCCTCAGTAGAGGGGTGTTGACTCTCATTAGGAAGTATTTCTAGAGTAACTCACTATGGTGATGGGTATCATTGTAGTATCTTTATTTCCATCAGATGAGCCAGGATTTCTGTCAAGCATATTAAGTAAACTGAAACCAAAATAAACCTTAGAAAACCTACTAGGAGTTGGGTATCACAAGAAATCCATAATGCCAAATCCAGACATATAGAGCATTTGAGGATTATCACCAAGACCAGGTCGGTGAGGAGACAGAATTCCTACAACCAAGAACTAAGAGGAGATCCACTTCAGGTGCTAAGAATCCAGCTCTTTAAAGGACCAGGATCAAAAGGGTGCACTTTCCTTTTCTATGGCCCCATGCCTTAAGAAAGCAAATTTCTCTGCCTTGTTGCTATGCTAGCATAGTTATGTCATCAAGAAATCCATACCCTGGTCTCTTTGGTTAATTTGTGGTAGCATCCCACAAAGATATAAATCTTACCCCTTTTCTTTTATCCTCAATCAGATGCTCACGTCTTTTACCTTCCCTCTACTCAGGTTGGTACTTTGAATGAAGTATCCATATAGGCTAGGTTATACTAAAGTAATAAACAACTTCCTAACTTAGTGGTTTAATTAAAAAAACCTTTTATTTACTCACTTTATTTCTTGATTCCATTAGGTGCCTGACTGCGCGATGACACTCAGGACCCGGGCTGATAACCTGTCATCTTGTGGCGGCCACGTCTGGAGCACATGACTTCTTCAATCGGCACAGCCAGGCAAGATTGGGCAGCAGCATTTGGACTCTTCACTGTCTCTGTACAGAAGTGATACATATCAGTTCTGCTCACCCTTCATAAGTCTAAAATAGTCACAAGTCATCTGGGCTAGTAATTACAGTATTCTATATGCATGGAAGGAAAAGAGAACCAGATTTTGATGAATACTCATAGTAGCTACCAAATAGCTCTCTTCTAGCCACCAAATGTTCGGTTCACTCTTATTCAACAGCCTTCCCCAAGGGAGCAGCCTGAAAGTACTAATCAGTCATCGTATTGAGCTCAAAGCCTAAGGTCTCTACCTCAAATCCAGGCATGGCTCCTCTTCATCTGGAGACTCTGAGTGAAAATGGCAAGTTATTGCCCCTTCATGGGATCAATATACAACATCCGGGGAGGGGAAGCAATCTCTGGTCTGGAGGAATTCTTTAATCACTGACAGGCATCATGAGGCCACCCCACCCTGGAAGCTTCCTTGCCTTTTGTTTCCTTGACCCCAGTCTTTGGGAGATCTTTCTTTTACCATTTTCTCCTTGAGCCACAACTGATGTTGACTTTGGGAACTAAGCCCTCCCTGAGGACTGTGTAGATTTCACAGCCTATGTTCTACCTAAAAAAGGTTGGGAGCCAACAGTTTCTCATGATCTTTCAAAACTATAGAACATTAGCTTCTATTTGATTCTGGTCATCTTCGTGTGCCAGAAACCACACCCATATTCACAATTCTTTTTTTACTTATTATTAGTATTATTTTATTTTGAACCAATCTCATACTTGCAGAAAAGCTGCAAGTATGACACAAAGAGCTTTCTTTTCCTTTTTTAAAGATTTATTTATTTATTTGAGAGAGAGAGAGCATGAGAGGGGGAGAGTCAGAGGGAGAAGCAGACCCCCCGCTGAGCAGGGAGCCCGATGTGGGACTCGATCCCAGGACTCCAGGATCATGACCTGAGCTGAAGGCAGTCGCTTAACCAACTGAGCCACCCAGGCGCCCGAGCTTTCTTTTCCTTGAGCCATTTGAGAGTAATTTGCTGACCTGATGTAACATTGTCCCCTAGCATGTAACTTTCCTACTAACAAGGACATTCTCTTATAGAACTGAAATCAGGAAATCAACATTGATAGGATTCTATCATTTAATCCTTAGACACATGAAAATTTTGCCTGATACTTAAAAAAATGTCCTTTATAGCAAAAGAATCCAGTTCAGAATCATGAATTGCTTTTCATTGTCATGTTTTAATGTCCCTCACCATGGCCCAGTTGCTCAGTCTTTCTTTGACTTCTGTTACTGTGATACTTTTGAAGATTATAGACCAATACTGTGTACTGTGTCCCTTGATTTGCATTTGTTTCATGTTTCCCTATTATCAGGTTCAAGCTGTACATATTGTCAGGAATATCACAGAGATGATGCTGTGTTCTCATTGCCTGCCATTGGGTGACACAGAGTTTCATTTTTTCACTTTGATCACTCGGATGAGATGATGTCTGCCATGCTTCTCCACTGTAAAGTTATTCTTTTTCCATTTGTAACTAATAACTATTGTGGGAATATACTTTGGAACTACGTATCTTTCCCATTTGTCATCAAATTCTCAGCATATTCATTTATTAATTTATATTTAGAATACCTATGTTTCCCATTTAATCTAATGGATTGTAATAATCCATTACCATCTTTATTTATTTTGATGATCAAATTGTCCTAGATTTGACCAGTGAGTGCCCCTTCAAGCAGACACCCTCCTCACCCCACTCAGGCTCAGACCCAGGCAGCCGTCCTGTGCAGATGGATTCTCTCCTTGTCCAGCCCAGAATCCAGGGCCCTCCTCTTGGCCACTGTGGTTGCTCCAACCCCTGCCCCAAATGTGCAGGTTCACCTCCCTCTGCCTACCTGATGGCTTTAGGGCCAAATTCTTCAAGGAGAGAGAAGAGTAAGATCCCTCAGTTCTTTTTGGGACAAATTTCTCCTACTGGATATGTTTCTATGCATTATCACTCTTACCGCTCTCTTTCTCTTTCCCACTTCTGTGGGAAAGTTTTACCCTTATTATTTGACATAAGTAATTTTAGACAGTTGGAAAAGATTTACTGAGCAATATACCTTTAATCTGATCCTTGCCCTTAGGTAATATAATCTGTTGAAAGATTTTATTGGTGTCTACCTTAAAATTGCTTTCTGACTCTTACATTTTACTATTTGGAGTCTAGAAGCTGTTGGGTTTTCTCAACCTTGCAAAGCCCCAATTCCTAAATCTCTCAATTTCCTTTCATTTCTGCTTTCAAATTGGGCTGTTTTCTCCTGGACCTATGTCTTTTTTTATAATACCTAGCCACACACGACACCAAACAAACATTCTAACATGGTTTCCCCTAGAGCGTGGCTTCATCCAAACCATGATCTATTTCTCGAGTTACATGAGTGACAGCTTTACTAAATTTTCGGTCACTATGAAACATGGATCACAGCCTTTCTAGCCTGGGGAATCACTTTCCTTACCAACCGTCTAACTATGAAATCAATGCCACAGATTTGGGGTTATTTTTTTTACAAGGACACTCAACTTCAGGAAGAAGTTCTGTATTAATCAGAATGGACCGGGTTATGTCCTAATAACAAAGTTTCAGTGTCCTAATAGACAAAAGTTGATTTCTTGATCACATTGTTTGTTCTACTCTAGTTGGTGGGGATAAAGGGAAGGCTCTGTTTTGCATAGTCACTAAGAAACTTAAATTGTTAGAGGTTCTGCCATCTATCACTATACCATCTGAAACAACATGCTCCCTAGTTGCCTCAGCAGGGGAATGGGGACTGGAGGAGAGTAAGTGGGTTTTCATTGCCTCAGACTAGATATGAATGACATACATCACTTATGGTCACATTTCAATGACCAGAATTAGTCAGGGGGCTCCAACTCACGGCAAAGAAGCTGAAAGTGCAGCTTTCCATATAGCTAGTATGGATAGATATTGGCAAACACTTGTGTCAAAAGTCCATAAATAACAGAAGTAAACCTAATGAATCACCGAAGTAGTAATGAGCAAAATTTTATTGTGCACACACCAAACAGACAACTTGCACACTGGGAGCACTAACACCAAAACATGGAATGAGGCTCAGGGGTATATTTGTATAAAGCAGCTGATATAGTAAGAAAACACTGGTTGTTCTTCCCAGTGATTAGTTATATTAGAATTTTCTTAAATTGGTCAGTGGTTACTTCATATCAACCTTGGGAAACAGTTCAGGTTGTGCTTCTGAATTTTCAGAGGCCTAACCAAGAAATGACCCAGGTCAAGTCAGTCTTACAAAATAAGCTAAATTAGGCTTTTTTTGTATGACTGAACTCTCAGGGAATTTTATTTTTTATTATTTTTTAAAGATTTTATTTATTTATTTGACAGAGAGCACATAAGCAGGTGGAGTGGCAGGCAGAGGGAGAGAGAAAAGCAGACTCCCCACCGAGCAGGGAACCTCATGTGGGGCTCAATCCAAGGACCCCGAGGTCATGAACTGAGCCAAAGGCAGACGCTTAACCAACTGAGCCACGCAGGTGCCCCTGCTCAGGGAATTTTAAAGACTGGTCTCCATTAAAAAAAAATTAACACTAGTAATATCTTCTACATATACATTTTAGTAGCAGATCCTAGCTGTGACTCTCATTCTACCATATGTTGTTATTTATGAAATGTCTCTTATTCTTAACTCTGTAGACATTTATTGAGTGTCTATTATGTCCCAGGTACGCTTCTAGGCATGGTGATACAGCAGTGAATAGAGGAGACGAAACCCCCTACCCCCATGCTAATGGGCTAGACAAACAAATTTCAGATAAATAGTGTGTCAGGTGGTGGTAAACGCCATGAAGAAAAATTAAGCAGAAAAGGAAGCAAGGGCTTTCTGGTAGAGAAATGAGATTTGTAAGCCTGAGTATTTTAGTTGGAGAAGGCCTACTAAGAGAGTCACTTTGGTAGGTTGAGGTGTGGTTCCCAAAGATGTCCAGATCCATATCCCCAGAAGTTGTGAAGATGGGATCTTCAGATCTCTTGCAGAGGTGATTACATTAAAGATCTGGAGATGAGGAGATTATCCTGGTTTATGTGGGTGAGCCCACTGTAATCCCAAGGGTCTTTACAAGGGGGTGGGAGGAGGATCAGAGTCAGAACAGCCAATGTGACAATGGAAGCAGAGAGCAGAGAAAGAGTGATTTGAAGATGCTATGCAGGTGGCTTCGAAGGGGCTGAGAGCCAAGAAATGCAGATGCCACGAGAATCTGGAAAAGGCAAAGAAATGGCCTCCCAAGAAACGCAGCCCTGCAAATACCTTGATTTTACAATGTCTGACCTCCAGAGCTGTAAGGCAATATGCTTTGTTTTAAGCCACTACGTTTATGCTCATTTGTTACAGCAGCGATTAGAAGCTAAAACAGACATTTGAAAAAAAGATATGAAGGCAGCAAGGGAAAGACTGTGAGGGTGGATCTAGGGGAAGAGCTTTCTGGGCAGATAGAACGGCTGGTGTGAAGATCCCGAGACGGGAGCATGTCTGTTGTGCGCAAGGAGTTGAAAGGCTTCCAGCATGGTTGAAGCCAAGTAAAGAAAGAAGACCAGTCAGACAGGACACGTACTGTCCGATCCTGAAGGGGACTGTGGGTCACTATGATGGCTTAGGCTTGTACTCTGAATAAGATGGAAGTCGCTGGAGGATTCTGAATTGCAGGGCTACATGAGATGCCTTACATTTTAAAGGAATCATCGTCTAAACAGCAACAATAGAGCATAGGAGAGTGAGGGTAGAACCAGGAGACCATTAGGGAGATAGTGCCAACAGTCAAGGTAAAAATGATGACAGTGTTGCCCAGGGCAACCTAGGAGCAGGTCCTAGGTTGAAAAGGGGTCAGGTTCTGGACCTATCTTGAAAATAGACCCTAAAAGAACTGCTGACAGATTGGATGTGGGGTGTAAAAGAAAGGGATCAAAAATGACTCCGAGGTTTGGGACAGGAACAACTAGATGGACATAGCTGCCACCTTTCAAGGCAGGAAAGACAATGGGCATTTGGAACTCAAGAGCTGAGTTTCAGACAGAGTGGATTTCAGATGCCTTTTGGATGCTCACGTGGAGCTGTCTAGTAACCATGGGAGATAGTAGCCTGGTGTCTAGGAAAGAGGTAAGACTGGAGGCCCACGTTTGCAAGTGTCTAGCGTACAGACACTATTGAAAGCCATGATACTGGATAAGACGACCAAGAGAGAAAACATAGACAAGGAAGACAAGAGACCCCAGGACTGGAGTCTAGGATGGACACATTAAGGTTTGGAGATCAGGGAGATGAGGAATAACCAGCAAAGGAAAATGCGAAGTTTCTGTGGTGAACCAGGAGGAAAGCAAGAGTGTTTGTATGAAAGTTAATTCCAAACGTGTTTTAAGGAGGAGGGAGTATCAAATGCTAGTGAAAGGTAAGGTGATATTCAAAATATTTAACTATCAGCATGATGGAAATAAATTAATGTGAAAGTATACATATCATAACCTAAAAGAAATCCCCCTTTATCTTTTGAAAAAACTAAGTTAAATTTAATCCCATCATGTGACATAGTAGTAAATTGTAATAAGTTCCAAATCATTTGTTAATTTTTGCAAATTGTTAGCGTGGTCTTTTATGCGAGCAGGATGCCACTAGCTAAATGATGCTGTGTGTGAACTATGCTTTGATAAAGAGGACTACATCAAACACACAAAAACTTCTCCACTAAATTACCAGCCGTTGGTGACTTAGACTGTCAAATTAACATCAATAATATAGTTCATGGTGCCAAATTCTCTCAGCTTCTATTGGAAAGCAATTGCATTAAAAACGTTCTACCCTCCCAAATGTTTTAGCCTTTACATTACTGAGATTCTGTGAATTAAAAATCTTTATTATCAACTAAATCAAGAACATCATTTTGGAATGTCACATGTAATTGGGTGGAATCCCATCCTTTGGGCCAAACAAGAGGCAGAATACTGTAGCAGTTAAGAACGTTGGCCACGTGCCAGGCTGACTGAGTTTGAATCTCAGTTCTGCCATTTACATTGTAAATAACCTCTCTGTGCCTGCTATCTAGAAAAAAAATGAGGATAATAATGATGATTAAGTACTTAAATGAGTTGATATGTACCAGATACAGAGCAAATATTTTAAGTGATTGCTCTCATTTCTATTAATAAAATTATTGCCGCTAATTCTTGTGATGGGTGAGTGTTTGGTGGGTTTTAAGGAGCCTGTCCAGTTAAACAGAAGAGAAATGCGACAGTGACTCATACTCCGGGTATCCTTGTCCTCTGTCTCCAAGGGCTCTATCCAGTCCTTCTTGCTCACCTGTTCTCCTTGCCTCTCCCAGACCCTTTCTGAGGCAACGTCCTATGGAGGCTACAGTCCAAAGTTTCCATGTGAAGACACCAGGATGAGCACCAGCAGCGCTATGCCAGAACCTTTCTCACTGGAGTACAGTGGCAGCAGGTACACTTTCTACAAATGTCTGGGCATAGCAGAGCCAGGATCTATAGTTGGCTCATGAGAGCCATAATGGGCTGGCTGGCGTTCCAGAAGCCTGGTGGGTACCGAGAAGCTTCTCAAACGCTGTCACTCAGAGATCGTCGGGGCTGCCTGCAGTGCACGGACCACTCCCCTCAGGGATGGTGAGGCAGGGGGAGAGCAATGAAAAGAAATAAGGCCACTCGAAGGGCATCACTGGCCCATACACTATTGACCAATGATAATAGTATCTGGTCTTAGCGTTGGAGCGGGGACGAGGAGGCCTTTGTACTGCCTAGGATTTACCCTGTCCTGGATTCTGAGGTCAGGACTGAGTTCCAGGGAGCAGTAGTAAGGGTTGACAGGAGCTCTCAGAGGGACCAAAAATGTGGCTATTTATCAACAGTATGGAACTATTTTAATGTTTGAACAACCAGAATGGCTATGGCTATGTATATGGCCGGACATCTGCTCTGCTCTTAGTTCATGTAAGCAGCGAACGGGCTATTAGGTTTTGCAACATGGAGGTCATTGATGTTTTCCTGAGCTGATAAAAGTAAGAGTCTGACGGAGTGGAGTCAGAGCCAAAAGTGAGGACAATGGGTGACTCTTGTAAGAGGTTTTGCTATAAAGAGGAATTGAGAAATGGGATTGGACATGGAGGGATTAAAAGAGGGTTTTCTTAGAGTGGGAGGATGAATAGCATGTTTGTAATGTTGCTGAGAAAGATCTTGTAGAGAGATGATGCCTACCTTTGTTTACCGCCCAGCGGCTGTGGGTGGGATGTACGATGGCTACACATTTTTTTTTCAGTGTTATTTTCAGCTTTTCTTCCCATTATTTCCATTATGAAGTACCAGGTATCCCTTTCACTGTTATTTTTTTCTTCTTGTTATAGGTACTGCTCTGATTTCATTTCTGGGCATTTCTTTCTCTGCCTCTATTTTTAGTGTAAAGTCTGCTTGATAAATCAATAAGCACCCAGGTAGCCCGCATATACTGAATGTGTGCTCTTTTCTCTGCCAAGAGACCAGCATTTCAGTATCTTAAACCATGGCCCAGAAAACCAAATGCTGTTCTGTAATACTAGCTTTGCAGGCAGTTCTTGCTTATCTCTATCTATCTATCTATCTATCTATCTATCTATCTATCTATCTATCATCTTTCTATCTATCTATCCATCCATCCATCTTATCTTCTATGTATCTATCATCTATCTTCTTGTCTACCCAAGCATCCATCATCTATCCATCTATCATCTATTTATCTATCCATCCATCATCTAATTCTAGAAAGAAATTAAACCACGCTGGCTGTCTATTGAACTAATTTCTTGATTCAAACCCCAACCTTCGTTGAAATGAAAAATACTACCTACCTGAACCCCAAGTTTAAAATTTTATAAGGCATCCTTCCTTAGAGTGCTTCCCTGGTTTCCAGCCCTCCATCCCCCTACCCAGGAATGAGTTTAGGTGGTTGGGGATGAAAAGTGTGATAAGTCCCTGTCTAGTGTCCATCACATCCTATGTATTAGAGACAGTCAGCCCCCTCTTGACTTCTCATATCCACCCTCTAGTGTTCCTCCATGTTTCCTAGCCAATGGATGAGATGCTGCTTCTTTTCCAAAGGTCACAGAAGGAGACAATAGAACAGAGGGGTTAGGAGCCCAAACTGTTGCATAAGACAGACTGGGTACTAGTCTCAGCCCTGTACTGACTGGCTCTGGGCAGCATGTTCCCTGTGAAGTAGGGATGAAATAAGTCATAATGCTCTATTAGGGCTGTGGGTCAAATGAGGAAACAAAGTAAAGTCCTTAGTTTAAAAAAAAAAAAAGTCCCTGTTTATATTCTATAGTAAAAGATTTCCACTTCATGATGAGGACCATACTTAGAGTGTAAAATGTGATTTCTTCCCATATTGTTAAGTCCTTAAGCATAATTCTCAAGAATTTTTCCCCATAAAGAAAGCTCCCTTATTAATATAATGGATGTCAACAGAAAAATAAAACATTTTGAAATCTTTATCTTTTTTTTCTGTTTAAGGTATTAATGGAATTTTGGAATGGTTTCTATTTTTTTTTAATTGAAGCACAATTAACATACAGTATTATATTAGTTTCAGGTATATGGTATAGTAATTCAAGAAATCTATACATTACTCAGTGCTCATCCAGATTAAGTGTGCTCTTCAAGATGTCCCATTGACAGATGAATGGATAAAGAAGTGATATATATATATATATATATATATATATATATATATATATATATACACAGTGGAATATTATGCAGCCATCAAAAGGAATGAAATCTTGCCATTTACAACAATGTGGGTGGAACTGGAGGGTATTATGCTGCGCGAAATAAGTCAATCAGAGAAAGACATGTATCATATGACCTCACTAATATGAGGAATTATTAATCTCAGGAAACAAACTGAGGGTTGCTGGAGTGGAGGGGGGTGGGAGGGATGGGGTGGCTGGGTGATAGACATTGGGGAGGGTATGTGCTATGGTGAGTGCTGTGAATTGTGCAAGACTGTTGGATGACAGACCTGTACCTCTGAAACAAATAATACATTATATGTTTAAAAAAAAAAAAAAGGTAAGTGTGCTCTTAAATGCTTTTGCCTGTTTCACCCAACTCCTCCCCCCGCCCCCCCCCACCCCACCTCCCTTCTGGTAACCATCTGTTCATTCTCTGCATTGAAGAGTCTGTTTTTTTGGTCTCTTTTTTTCCCTTTGTTTGTTCATTTGTTTTATTTCTTAAATTCCACGTGAGTGAAATCATATGATACTTGTCTTTCTCCCTCTGACTTATTTCACTTAGCAGAATACCCTCTAGGTCCATCCATGTTGTCACAAATAGCAAGATCTCAGTCTTTTTTATGACTAAGTAATATTCATACACACATACAGACACACACACACCACACCATCTTTATACACTCATCTATTGATGGATACTTGGGTTGCTTCCATATCTTGCCTATTGTTAATAATGCTGCAATAAACCATAAATAAATTTAAAAATAAATAGCAAAATAAATAAATATGAGCAGCCAGCATCAGTTTCAAATTTCCTGTGAGGAAAGAGTTTCAAGGGTTGAATGAAATAAAGGGTGGGCCCTTGGTAAGTGTCTACTACCTGCATTTCTCCCGTCCTCATGGAAGCATTGGGTGGATTAAGTGATATGCCAACGCAGAGTTAGCAGGTACTAGGAAGTCATGAACATTGCTTTCTTCTCTCCACAATAGACTTCGTTAACTCATCACAGATCTCTTCCCAGATGCAGTGGGTGAGGTCTCAGCATCCTCCTCAACACAGTGCTGTAGCAAGCCCAATTACTTGGCACGGACATGGACACAGAAATCAATTTTCTTTTTTTTTTTTTAATTTCTTTTTTTTCCTTTTTTTAAAATTTTATTTTATTTTATTATGTTATGTTAGAAATCAATTTTTCTATCCCTGGAATAAAAGCATTTGTTTCAGAGAATTTATCTTCATGATATATAAGAAACACTCCGTAGAGTTTAGTTTTCATTTTCTTTCCAAGATGGTATCAGCTACAATGAAAACCATCATCTCCCACGAGAGCAGATTCTTCCCGTACCAATTATGCAACTCATCATTCCTTCACACTCCTGACTTCCTCCACTGAGGCTGGGCAAGACATTTCTTATGCCAGTCATGTGACCACATCAGGTGACCACATTTTAGTCAATGGACCAAAAACTATTTGGGCAACATTTCTTTTGGGAAGAGAATCTCTTTTTCTCTGTTTCTTAGTTCTTTCTCAGTAACCTCTCATTTGAAGTTTCCAGAACTTTCATACCCCTTTCTCAGAATAGAGAACAATCATTAAAGATGAAAATGTACAGGATAAAATGCTACTGCCGTAGAAATGAGGGATTTAGAGAGGGTCATGCTTGGTCTATAGCAATAACTTTCTATGATAGGATTTCAGGCAATAAGACCAAAGGAGAGATAGGTCAGAAAGGATGGTTGTTCTGATTTTACCATTTGGCTTTCCAGCAAGGAGTGACAAATGGGGTGCACAGGGGGAAACTCGTGTTCTTTTGAAAAAGAGTTGGGGTTCTTAGAGGAAGATGTCAGAGATGAGATACAAACAAATCTTCACATTCAGGAGCAGTGACATTTAATAAAGTGATTAAGCAGTGACATTAAATAAGTTCTCAGGCCATTTTGAAGTGATTAACGTGGGCAGATGGAGGCCAGGATTCACTGGGGAAGGAATATAGGGGTGTTTCTCCTGATTAAAAATTGCAAGCAATGGTGGTAAAAATTTCATGGGAAGTTTTGTTTGATTGTCCTCAGCATTAAATGACATCGCTTATTAAAAAGCCTTCTCCCCCTCCTTGACACAGAGGTGAAGATAAAGCCTAATGGAGGAATGGAAATATTTGTGAGCAGATTCTGGGTTGTGTTCAAGTTGTTCGCAGACACTTTACCTTCATCTCCGTCCATTAACCTCTCATTTCCTAGGTAGATTTCACCCACCCCAGAATAGTGTTTCTGCTTATTAAGAGGGCATTGCCTCCCTGATAGCATAGTGGTTAAGTACCTCCCTCCAGGGTTACTGGGGGGCTTCAGTGATAGACTGTGTGCAAACCAATTCCTGTACCAAGAGAACAAGGTGTGTGATAACTTTAAAAACGGGAGATACTATTGTTATTACTATGTTCTATCTTCACCACCAGCACTGATGGAAGAAGTCTTGTACAATCCTTATCCAGCAGCTATACCCAGAGGGCTCTGTCTCTATGTCCTAATCCAATGGAAAAGCATAAGAAGCACACTTGCATTTATCATTAACCATGTTTGTTTTATTCACTATTAAACCAGGTATATGATAGGTAACTTGTTGAAGGAAACTGATCTCTGCAGAATTTATAAGTGAGTGAAAATAGATGGACAAATTTCACTCTGGCCAACTTCTTGCTGCTGGGGATGGTAGAAGGCAGCAGAATGATTCTTTGGAAGGTAATACGGGGCTATCCTGTCCAATTTCCTACTTAAAGCAAGAATCGCAGTCTTAGCTTTCCTTCAAATGTTTATCTGCTTCTCCTTTAATGCTGGGATTGGGAGGTTTCATATTGTTCTTGAGCAAAAAGCAGGATACATTCTTGGACAAATATGAGTGAACTTACTAAGATATGCTGATGCACTACTTGGATCACAGCAGAAGTCTGGGATATATGGTTATTCTTTAGACAGAGCAAAAAAACCCCAAAAAACAAAAAACAAAAAAAACTTGTGAGTCATACCTGAATTCTGGTTCTGATTCTCTCACTGAAGAGGCAGTACGGTGGTCAAGAGGTTGGGCTTTGGAGGTAAACCTGGGCTAGAATCAGAGGAGAAAACTGAAGCTAGGGCCCTTCATTTGCATGGGTGCTTTCCCAGGCCTGGGAGGGGCCCTGGCGGTGTACTCACATGGACATATGTTTTAGTAAAAAAAAAAAAAATATATATATATATATTTCATATGTATTTATATTGTTTAAAGATATATATAACATGCATATATATTTTATAAATTTACGTATTTTCCTGTACTTATAAATATATATATTCAATAATGAGTTAAGACCAAGGGCTCTTTCTACCCCAATTTTATACGTAGAGGCAATCCAAGACTAACCAACCACTAAAATAACAAACACTGATTAAGTGGGTATTTCATATATTTTATTGGGAATATTTGGAAATACACAGCAATGGGAAATAGAAACAAAGTAACAAACACAGTCAGAGACCTCAGGACCCTTCTCTCAAAAATCAATGTAACACGTAAACAGATAATCAGTGTCGATACAAAGGACTTAACACGATCAAGCAACTAGACCACATTTGACATTTATTGAACATCTAACCAACATCAGCAGAAAACATGAGGCCACTTTGTTATGTGTCAACTTGTCTAGGCTGAAATACACTTCCCAGGATGTTGACTCCTATGCATTTCTGCTCCTGATGGGCCACAGGGAGAGGCTTCTGGAAGACTCGGGAGGTGGAAGGGAAGTGGCGGCCATCCGTGGTGCATACATATTGTTTGCTGACCTGCTGAGTCACCCCGCTGGTCTCAGGCAGCAGGCTGTCTGCAGCTGTTCCTCCCCTGGACCTTCCATCAGCTTCCAGAATACCTGGGGCTGGTATGCGTGATGCACTCCAAAACGAAGGGCCTCTGTTCTGCCACATCCCCACACTGCTATGTCAGACTCAATAAGAACGGACCCGGTTTTCTGTCCATCCTCCTGGGTTTTCAGCTTCTGACGTGGTCTGTATTTGTTCTGTACCTTTTCCCCCCAAATGCACCCTCCCCAGGGGCCCATAACCCCCAGCGGAAGATGGGAAGGATGCACCTTACAGAATGTTTCGTCAGTTCCCACAGTGGTGTCAGGTCAAATTCCTGTAACAAACCCATACATGTGTTGTTGTTCTTTGCATAAACCCTCTCTGGTACAATTAACCTCCCCCCTCCACACACACGTACACACAGCAAAGAGTAAGTAACCAAAAAAAGAAAGAAAGAAAGAAAGAAAGAAAGAAAGAAAGAGAAAGAAAAAACGAGGAAAGGAAGGGAGAGATGTGTCAGGCAGTTAATTAGTAAAAATGTTATTTTTCTAAACTTTGTAATGTTTGGCGTATATAAGCTTTTAAAACGTTGTCATTGATTTATTTTTAACGTGTTAAATGTGTTATGATTTATTTTCTCATTCGAAATGTCTTCACCTTTGTACCTCATTTTGTGTTTGTTTTTTTTTTTTTTAACATATAATGTATTACTTGTTTCAGAGATACAGGTCTGTGATTCATCAGTCTTGTACAATTCACAGCGCTCACCATAACACATACCCTCCCCAGTGTCTATCACCCAGCCACCCCATCCCTCCCACTCCCCACCACTCCAGCAACCCTCAGTTTGTTTCCTGAGATTATTTAATTGTGTGTTCTTTTTCTTCCGACATCCCTGGGAGATTCAGGCCTCATACCCACCTCTGATTGGAATCCTATACCACTGACTAACTCTGTGATGTTGGGCAACCCCACCTCACCTCTCTTGAGTCCCAATTTAATCGGCACAACAGCAGTAATTCGTTAAATAGTGTAATAATACTCTGAAACTACTAAGGTCATTGCTAGGATTAAATAAATTGATACATATATGAGTGCTAATAAATATTAGCTATTGGAATTGTTATCTATAATAATGTCCTATTTTCCTACAGGTTTTTCCATCTCAAAATGGACATAATAAAATAGACCCTATCATGCTCATAAGGGTTCTTGAAGAATCAAATGAAATAATGTTTCCATCGCTATGAATATGTAAGTTTCTACTTTTCTTTTTTTTTTTAAGATTTTATTTATTTATCTGAGAGAAGGAGCATGAGCCAGGGGGGAGGGGCAGGGGGAGAGGGAGAAGCAGACTCCCCGCTGAGCAGGGACTGATTCCCAGGACTCTGAGATCATGACCTGAGCTGAAGGCAGATGCTTACCTGACTGAGCCACCCAGGTGCCCCATAAGTTTTTTCTTTTAATCACCTAAAGAAGGGCGTGTACATGTGCCCACATCCTATACCCTCTACACACACACACACACACACACACACACACACTCATACACACTCCTCCTCCTAATTCCAATGTAGGGTTCAAATGGATTGGCTGGTTTTACCCACACAGCCTGTTTCCATTTCAGCTAGATGACACATAGGGGTCCCCCAGCCTTGCCCAGACTGCCTGGTTTCGAATTCCAGCTCCACTAGCGCCTCCTGTAAAGGCTCTGGGCATGTCACCTGATGTCTCTGTACCTCAGTTTCTTCTCTGTAAAATGGGGGTAAGGATAGTATTCACCACTAAGGATGTGAAGATGAATTAAGACATGCACAAATCCTCATAAAATAAACTACTGTGTTATTCCTTCAGTCTTACTGATACTTAGGGGATGCTTGTTGAGTGTTAGCTGCTGTTACCCTCCATACCAAGTCAGCGTTGGGGGGGGGGGCGTACCAGCGATGGCATTGAAGCTAAGCTCCCAGGTATGCGGGTATTTGGTTGGTTAAAAAATAAGCTACAAAATGAGAAAAATTACGATAAAGAGTAAGTTTTTCATAAAGCAAATTGCATTACGTTTAATATCCTTTAGTCACTTTGATTATGTTCTTCCTACTTTTTATACTTTATGTAATTTTGTTAGTGGTGGATGGTAATTTAGTTATTGCATTATTTGACAATGTAAAAAATTGGTCTTCGTTTTAAAACAAAATTTACTAGTCTATGAAATCCAAAATTCTGGGAATCATCAGTCTGGAAGATTGTAAGTTTCCCATTAATTCTGTGGACATAAGTACTACTTCTAAGGGTCACCACTCTCAACAAGGTCCTGGAGTCTATGCTTAACAAAACTTGCAACTATCTTCCTTTACCACCTTGATTTTTCATGAAGCTCTTAGACTAAATGGAGGATGAAAAGTCAGGCATCTTTTCTCCACTCTCACTAGCCTGGGGTTACACAGAAGGGACTTAAGTACGAAGCTACAGTGATTCCCAGGACTACCTCATCAACTGGTAGTACAAGGGAAAACGAATGAATCCAGAAGCTTATTTAGGATTTGAGCCAAGATGAGGGAATGTCAGTGGACAGAGAAGAGTCCAAAGGATCTGCAAACAACAAAGCAATTCCAAGAGGGGCCACTCAGCATCAGCACCTTCCCTCTGTCCCTCATTCACTACTCCTTTACTTTGCCACTGTAAGAAGAGGGAGCTATTTGATAGGCAAGACCATTTCAGGGCCAGAGACAACCAGTTAATGACAACGCTTCCCTGAAATTCCAGCCCCCCTCAAACACACACTTTTTAATCAAAAGAACAGCCCTCCATATCCCTCCCCTAATAGATCCTGGCCTCCATCCACCCACATTAATCACTCCAAGATGGCCCCAGAACTTATTTAATGTCACTGCCTAATCACTTTATTAAATGTCATTGCTCCTGATTGTGAGGATTTGTTTTGTTTCTCATCCCTCCCCATCTCCCCCAGAATCCCACTGAAAAGTAGTATTAGGATCCCGACTATGCATTGCCTCTTTGCATCCTCACCAAGATCCCAGACATTTTTGAAATGGGGTGCATTTCGGCAAAGGTGACATACTGTCACAGAAGTCCTCAGAAAGCAGATAAATCCCACTCCCGACGCCTACCACCTCTCTGCTTTCCTTGATAGAGGCTGGAAATATGGAAATGGAGCTATTTGCAAACCAACATTATGGGAAAGCACCCAGTTCTGTGGCCTTTTTTTAGGAGAGCCGTATGTTCAGCTATGGCCTGAGAGAGAAATCAGCTATTTGCACAATTACAAGAAGAAGAATCTGCAATGATTCTCTATTGTTTGTCTCATCAAGCCTAACTTTGTCTGTGTTACATCCAGGGCACCCCCCCATTCAGTCTCATGCAGGCTGCTCAGCAGCCTGTCCTACCACCTCTCTAGAAGAACCTCAGATCCAGTCAGGCCCTTCTTGTGATTTTCCTTCATGCCAAATGTCTTCATTGGGGCTTTTATCCTTGCATTCTTCCTTGTCCCTACCTATACTCTAGGAAGTCCTCTTCTGACTTAACCACTTGTTTATTTAACCCAGAACTTTATTTAATTAAGCTTTCCCATGTCCCAAGCTGGGACTGGTAACACCTAAGGTCAGGCCCTCTCCTTTAAGGTTAAGAAAGACCTTCTGTGTAAGCACTGACATGTGAATGAGGAGGTAGATGAAAATTTCCCCAGTGGAAAATGTCTGCTCGCACCTCTCCCAGTGCGGTCCCAGAGCTGGTCTGGGCGATGTGAGTGCGAGTGTGTGTGCACAGGTTAGAGTGTGGTGCGTGTTTCGCAGTCTGATGTTCAGGAGGCTCGGTGCACACAGCCAAGGCAGTGTGTGAGGCGGTGAGGCTTACTTAACATTCACTATGGGACAAATAAGAGAAAATTAAAAGAGCAATTTTAGGAGGGAATAATTGTTTTCCATACACCATAATTACAACTGCTTGTAAATGCTGCTATCGTAAATGAATCTGCCTTTTAGAGTTCTCGTAAATTCTCTTGGTAACGAACAGATGCTAAAGGAAAGGGACCTGGCTGCCCTTTTGGAGAAGCTGGGTCTGCACTGACCCCTGGTGTCCGCCTTGTGCAGGGGTCTCTCACGGCAGGTGCGCAGCTAGCTGATGGACTCTGAATACTCCCTGCCCCGGCTTCAGAAAAGGCCTGAGCACCCTGTAGGACCAGATGCGAATCTCAGACTCCGTCTTCCTCCGCCTTGTGAGGTCATTTTCTAGTATTTGCCTTCAATGCTCTTCCCCTCTTGCGCTCCCTCCCTGCACGAAGGGCACCGTTCAAAAGCTGCTATTTAGAATCTGAATGTCGTTTTGGATGTTGCCTGTCTTTCCCCACCTTTCTCATGCCTCCCAAGCTGATATCTACTCAGTCACTGAGGTCTATGGGTTGTACCCGCTACATAACACTCCAATCCATCCACTGCTTGAAATCAGGACACCGTGCCCGCTCCCGCCTTGGCTTGCAAGCAACAGCCCCGGAAAACCTTCCCTGCTTGAAACTTGCTATCACCAGGGATCTCCCACTTTTAGCTCACCAAATTTATTCCTCAACTAACCTTTGATATGCTAGAAGGATTGCTGTTAATTGCTTCTATTAAGTAACTGCACAAGCCTGGGTATGTCACTTGGGCAATCTTGTCATCTATAAAAGGAGGGTTTGGGGCAAAAACAGTGTTTTTCCTCCTTTTCACTAGAAGGACTTCCGCTGTTAGTTCCCTCAGTACCCTGCCCTTTCCCCCTGTTTTAAAAATCTCTTCCACCAAATAAACCTATGGGTTAAAGAAAAGTAATTTGTTACCCTTGCTGTTTTTTATTTTTTAATTTTTTTTCCATCAAAGACATACACTATTGAGCATCTGGTGAGCAGAAAGTGAGCAACGTTACTATAAAGAGTTAATTCCAGCCTAAAATAAAACAAAAAGTAAAAGCTCTGATATGTTATCTAGTATGTGCAGCCTTATCGTGAGGAAATCTAGCGTTTCTGCCAGTCAGCTGGAAATACTGAGACTAGCACGCAGCTTCGCCATACAGCCGGCAGAGATCCCCGTGAAATGAAGAGATCCATTGAAATAAATGACCACAAAGGTAACACCAGCTCTGAGAGCGTAGCTTTCTCAGTCTCTCATATCATAAATCCCTCTTAGCATTCCCTGCAGTGAGCATAGCCCATTCCTCTAATTGCCCCTGGTCCATAAATAAATATTCCATCACCAATGCTCACTTTAATTAATTAAAGTTGGGAGGAGCTGGCCATGCTACTTGTAAATTGAGCATATTTGTGTAGAGAACTTAGAACAAATTAATTTCACATGGAATTAATGATTTACTATGTAATGCATGGTAATTAAACAATTTTTGGTGGAGTATAATGAGCCTAATATTAATTTTACATCACCAAATCATATTTCTAATTTTTCTTTTCTTTCTTGGTCCTTTGGTTTCTAAAAACTGTCATTTTCCTTTGATACCCTGCACCAGTCACCTTGATATTCATCATCACCATCACCACTATCATGACACATTCACAGATCATCTCAGACAAAGATCCATGTTCCCCAACCAAGCAGATCTTCTCACATGCTATCACTCCTATTTCCCCACAGCAAAAATCTGGCTCATTAAAGGGTCAGTCTGTCCAAATTCTGCCTAGTCCACCTTACTGCTTTTCTCTCTTTATATGTACCAAACACTGTGTGTGATCCTTGAGGGGACCGTAAATGGAGGAACTGGAGGGGAGGGGACAGCCATGAAGAACATTTAAGAACAATCAGAAAATGGTGACTACAGATGCATGCTGGGTAAGAGTGCTGTATTAACTTCTTGGGATACACAAAGGTATTGTAGTTCTACAGGAGAATGTCCTTGTTCCCAGAAGATGCATGCTGAAATGCTCAGTGAGCTGGTGTGATCTCTGCAACTTACTTTCAAATGGTTTTTTTTTTTTAAAGGAAAACAAAAAGGAAAAAAGAAAGAAAGACAAAGAAAGAAAGACAGAGAAAGAGAAAGAAAGAGAAAGAAAGAAAGAGAAAGAAAGAAAGACAGAAAGAAAGAAAGAGAAAGAAAGAAAGAGAAAGAAAGAAAGAAAGAAAGAAAGAAAGAAAGAAAGAAAGAAAGAAAGAAAGAAAGAAAAAGGAAGGAAGGAAGGAAAGAAGGAAGTGTGTGTGTGTCCATATACATTCCACGCAGAGAGATAAAGCCAATGTGGTAAAAGGTGAGCGATTGCTGAAGGGTCTAAGGGTGGTCATTATACTAGTCTCTGAACCTTTCTGTAGGTTCAAAACCTTGAAAAAACATGCTGGGAAAAAGAATCTTTTTGAATCCCTTGGATACTTCCACAGTTGCAATTTCCTGCCATTTCTTTCCTTCAAATCCCAATTCCTTCCTGCCATCCTAATCCCAGGAGGCAGCTTTCTCCCTGCACTCAGTCAGGATGGGCTGGGTTATGTGCGGGAACAATCGGAAAAGTTCAGGAACTTGAACCCTCAAAGATTTCTTTCTCACTCATGCTACGTGGCTACTGCAGATCAGAGGGGATTAAAGTCATCTCTGTCAACATCACCTGCACTTGCTTTTCACCACAGAAAAGCTGCACCTCTGACACACTCCTTCCTTCCTTCCTCCCTCTCTTTCCTTCCTTCTCTTCTCTCTTTTTCTTTCTTTTTCTTTTCTCTTTCTTTCTTTCTTTTCTCTTTCTTTCTTTTTCTTTTCTCTTTCTTTCTTTCTTTTTCTTTTCTTTCTTTCTTTCTTTTTCTTTCTTTCTTTTTCTTTTCTCTTTCTTTCTTTCTTTTTCTTTTCTCTTTCTTTCTTTCTTTTTCTTTTCTCTTTCTTTCTTTCTTTCTTTCTTTCTTTCTTTCTTTCTTTCTTTCTTTCTTCCTTCCTTCCTTCCTTCCTTTTTCTTTCTTTCTTTCCCCATTTTTTCTCAAAGGAAAAGGTTTCTTTGCTCTTAAAGATAGCTGCTTCATGTGAACTCTGGACCTCTGTCTCCTCTGGCCTTTGGGCTTCCACAAG
The DNA here is from genome assembly GCF_054177405.1 of Leptonychotes weddellii. Taxonomy (NCBI): domain Eukaryota; kingdom Metazoa; phylum Chordata; class Mammalia; order Carnivora; family Phocidae; genus Leptonychotes; species Leptonychotes weddellii. The sequence goes on along the minus strand of NC_138379.1, from coordinate 85,139,060 downwards.
ATAGCTCTGATTCTTCCGTCTCTTAGTCTCCCTGTCTCCCAAAGCCCTATGTTCGAACCCATAACCCCTCTAAATTCCACTCTTCCTTTTTCCTGGTAAACCCTTCAAGCTTGTGGCCTTTGCAGATGTCTTCGCTGCCTGACACCCCAATATTGGTTTTCATACGAGCCTGCATGTGCTCCCTAATTCTATGGAACTGTCTTTTTGCAAGACAAATAGGGATTTTAGTCCCTCTGCCACGTGATTCCTGATCTCTGCACTGTGGCACTGTTGACAAGTCTCATTTTTGATACTCTCTCCTACTCAGATCTTTGTATGCCAGATTTTTAGGGGTTCTGCTCCCACGCTCTGGGATGGCTTTTTAATCTTTCTTCAATGTGTCATTTTTATCCTGCCTTCCTAAATATGAGGGTCCTCCGAGGACCTTCCTTTAGCTCTTCTCCCTTTGTCCCTCTAACCATTTCCAGGAAGAGCTTGTTGACTGTCAACCTCCAGTTCATCTCTTCTATGTACACATCCAGCCATGACTGCCCCTGCCCCCTTTGTCCAACTACTCAGATGATTTCCCATCGGAGTATCTGGCCCAGCACCTCCAACTCAAGACATTTTCACTCAGAGCCATCACATGCCTCCTCTTTCCAAATACTTAATTCCCACCCTTCCTGCCCCACCACCAGAGGCACTTTTCCTTCCAGTTTCCCAGCCGAGTAGAATCTTGGCAGGATTCTTTGATTTTTGTTTTTCTTCTTTTTCTTCATTCCTCACTCTTTTTTCTAACATCCCAAGTCCCTCTCTTTCTCTTAGCTCCACCCGCTACTCTTTGCTCTGGTCCATGTGGACCCTCGTGAACCCAGCACAGATCACAGACTCTCTGATTCGGGCTTTCTACGTCTCCTTCTTGCTTCTCTCCAAGCTGCCCTTCAAACTACGGCCAAGTAGAACTTCTTCCATCATGACAATCCCTGTCATGACCCAACTGAAGAGTCCATCTGACAGAAGCAGCACATCCAGACTCCTCAGCTCAGAATGTAATTTGGCTTCACCTAGAGTCTTCCACCTCACAGACTCTGCTTCAATGGCTGTCTAGCCATGACCTTCACGTCCATGCTGGCCTCTCTGCCAATGTGCTAATTCTCCTGTTGGGGCTATCCTCTCCTTCACTCCTCCCCTTCCTTTCCTTCCTTCCTTCCTTCCTTCCTTCCTTCCTTCCTTCCTTCCTTCCTTCCTCCCTCTCTTCCTTCCTTCCTGCCTTCCTTCCTCCCCCTTCTTTCCTCCTTCCCCCCTCCTACCTTTCCTCCCTCCCTCCCTTCTTCCTTTCTTCCATCCTTCCTTCCCACCCTTTCATGATTTTTCTCCAGTTTCTCTCCCCCTCTCTTCTTCCCCCTTCATTCTTCTCATTTCTATTACTCTCCTTTCCGCTTTTCCAGATCTTCACCTTTCTTTAGGCACAGTTCAGCTCTCACCTCACCCATGAAAGCATCTCTCACGGCCAGAGCTTATACACCAAAATTTTCCTTTTCCCGCTGTGCCTGGAGTTAGTTGCAGTTTGGTAGCTTATTATAGAATATATCTTAATCTTTTCTTTTTCTTCTTTTTTTTTGAATGAAATATTTATCTGTTTATTGTTTCAAGTTTTTAGTTACATTTCAGTTGGTTAACATATAGTGTAATATTAGTTTCAGGAGTAGAATTTAGTGATTCATCACTTACATATAACACGCAGTGCTCATCACAAGTGCCCTCCTTAATCCCCATCACCTATTTCCTCCCCTCCAGCAATCCCATTGAGTTCTCATAACAATGCTGTGAATTTTCTCACTATTATTATGCCAATTTTACAGATGAGAAAATTGAGACTTGGGATATTAATAGGTCATCCACAGCTACTCAACTGGCTAATAATTAGCAGAAGAGTGTGAACCTAAGTCTGTCTGAATCTTAACTATGCAAGACCACAGACTTCAGTGACATGTGTGTTTTTGAGGATACTGGACTGCTAGGGTGAGGGGGATCAGTAAGGAGATTTAAGAGAAAGGAATGTTGCAAATTTCTTTACAGTCACGTACAATGTAGCATGGAGAGTCCCCAGTCATGCAGTGTCTGGGGCTAAGTTCTGGAAGAGGCAGGCAGGACAAGTCACAGTCCTCTCTCAGGCATTCATTCTGTCATCCAACCAATACATCCTGTGCCATTCACTGGAAACACAAAATTGAATAACACCTGGTCTATACGTTCAGTAAGCTGACAGTCTAATGGGGGAGACCAACCTGTAAATGAATGATTACACTGTCATTACATGTATGGGCGGATGGAAACAGTGCAAGGCCAGAGAAGGGGCATCCAGATCAGAATGAACTTAAAGTGATGGAGGGAGCAAAGGCCTTTGAATAAGAACACCTGGATCTGTGTTCTGATGTGTGGTCTTGAGTCAGGTCAAAGCCTTTGAGCTCTACTTTCATTTTTCACTGGATTATAAAAATATCAATCCACTGATATTTCCAGCCCTAAATGGATTGGGGAGAGAATTGAATGAGTTGATGTAAATGAAAGCACTATTATTCATCATAATGACAAAGATGGAAAATATGAGAATGGAAAGTATGAACAGGAATCAACGCAATGTAAATATTTCCATGATACAGAATTAGTAACAGTGTAATAATAGATGAGGACACCCCAAGGAAATGGGTTGTCCTGGAACTCTGAAATTACCAGCCACCATTTCAGGGGCCAAATTCTTCCCTATGGGATTGCAAAGAAGAAATATTTTCAAAAATTGGCAGGTATAATTCTTCCTAGGGTTAAACACATAGCCAATACTTTCCATTAGATCTCAAAGAAATTAGCGAGCCAAATTATAAGTATCTACTGACCATGGCCATGTGCCTGGCACTGTGGTGATTTCTAAGTAGAACTTCAAAGAGCTAATGGGTTAGTTGGGTGGAATTTAAGAAACAAAACAAATGAGCAAAGGGTGGGGGAAGAGAGAGAGAGGCAAACCATAAAACAGACTCTTAACTATAGAGAACAAACTGATCTCCCTCATCCTAGTCGTCCAATATCCTCAAAAACACACATACCACTCAAGTCTGTGGTCTTGCAAAGTTAAGATTCAGACAGACTTAGGTTCACATTCTTCCGCTAATTATTAGCCAATTAAGTAGCTGTGGATGAGCTATTAATATCCTAAGTCTCAATTTTCTCACTTGTAAAATGGGCATAATAATAGTGAAAATTCACAGTGTTGTTATGAGAACTCAATGGGATAATTTATTTGAAGCCCTCAGCCCTGGTCCTAGAACATAAGCCAGGGAAGGGTGATTGATGTGCTTCAGGATCCACTTGGGCTAAAGCGTGGGGCTCACTGACTAGCACACTTTCAGATTCAAACCTACAAAAGATCTTCTTGTGGCTAAGCTAAAACAGAGGATTTAGACAATGATTCAAGTAATTTAGGCTCTAAACTCTACTTTCATCTGAATGACTCTGAGAGGTAAAGGGAAAATATGACCCTGACAGGTCCCTCTTAGCATCTCTAAGAACCTTACAGAGTTGGAACAGAAGGTTGTTTGCCATTTATACATGTAAAGTTGGATCTTCCTGCTAGGGTCCTCCCCATCTATCTCCTGCTGCTACTGTGTTTCTAGGTGTGTATGGGGACAGGGGATGCTTCTTCTTCTTTTTTTTTTTTTTTTTAAAGATTTTATTTATTTATTTGACAGAGAGAGAACGAGCTAGAGCAGGAACACAAGCAGAGGGAGTGGGAGAGGGAGAAGCAGGCTTCCCGCTGAGCAAGGAGCCTGATGCAGGGCACGATCCCAGGACCCTGGGATCATGACCTGAGCCGAAGGCAGATGCTTAACGACTGAGCCACCCAGATGCCCCAGGGGATGCTTCTTTAATGGCCTGAGTTGCTACCAGGTATCCAGAAGCAGTAAAATAAAGCATTACTCTTAGGTACTGGGGAAATACATTTAGTGTATATGTAAATCAATCTCCTGGGACAGACAGTCATATAAATAGAGTTAACATCACATTAATGCTGTTTATCACCAAGTGCAGGGCTTTGGATTTAGAGGAAAGGTGGCTGCATCTTCATACAAATCAACTTTATGAGATCTCCGGTGGGAGGGAGGGGGAGGATGGGGGTTGCTTGGGGGGGGTGTGGTGTGGCGGGGAACAAGGGACCAATGTCCCAGCGAGGTCATTTTCTAGGTGAGCAGACTGAGGTCCAACGAGATCCAACTACACACAAGTCTAGTTTGAGCAGGCTCTCATTTGGAGGGGACCTACAGAGGGTTGTCTTGCACTCATGCCCAATGGGAAAGAGAGTGATCTTGGGCACCAGAAAGACCTAGGTTTAAACCCTAGCTCCACTGGTGTGTGAACTTCAGCAAATTGTTCATTTCCCTAGACTTTGGTTTTCTCTTCTGTCTAATAAGGACTGTGATACCTCTCAGGGTAATTCAATTACTCATCCGTTTTCTTTATGCCTATTGAGGACCTATTATGCACCAAACTCTGATATTATAAGAATGAAGAGCTATTACAGATGTATCTGGCCAAATGCTGGCTATACAGTGGATACTCAGTAAAAGTTATGTGCCCCCCTCTCAAGCCTCCCGGCTCCAAAGGACCTTTCTCCAGGAAGAATTCCACCCCTCCCCCCCATTTGGGAGTGAGTCAGACCTGGAGTATTTGCAGACTGACTTCCTTCCCTATCTCCCCACACCACCCCCCACCAACGCCCGCCCCCTCAGCCCCCAGAATTTCTCCCTCAGGGCTCTTGGGACTAGAATATCCCCTAACTCTGACAGATGATCTTTGAGAGGAGAAATCTCTGACACCCCAGGCCCTAAGTGACAGCACAAGGATATTCACAATGATCCTGCTCACACTAGATAAAGCCGACTTGTCAAAAGCGGACAGGTCATTTTAGCACCAGTTCATGGGAAGCCTGACAAGCTGAACGGCTCTACCCATCCTAGGGCCAGGTTTCTGGCTTCCCTCAAAGGTGAGAAAGATGCCAGGGTTGCAGGGAGACAGAATGCCTGGGAAACAGGTCAAATGGTAGGCAGGATCACCTAAGAGTGAGAATTACTTGGGTGGTAGAACCAAATATCCTTGTGAGTGCTCAATCCCACGTCACCCTTTGCTCTGCCTGCCTTCTGGGCCAAAGCCCATGACCCTCTACCCTCTCTTCTGACCCCCTCCTGCAACAGCATCCAGATCTGACTCTTGTTAGTGTCCTGCTTCTCTTTCCATCGTGGCCTCAGCCATGGCGACAGATGCAGGGAAATATAACAACATAATCCTCTTCACACCACTCAGTCCCCAAAGGTCCTTACTCAGAATTCTCCATTTATCTGGTCATTAGATCTAATTAAATCCCTCCAACTTAGAGCACTGATGAGTGGCACCACTTTCTCTCACCAATTAAAAGAGAGGAGATTAAAGAATGCCCTCGACACTGTCCTTGTGAGGGTGGTGGCAGGGGAAGAGGCAGGGGAGGAACGCAGAAGACTGTCCTTTATCTCTGAACGCAGCGTTGATGTAATGCGGGTTCCTGCCAAAAAAAAATGTACCCTTTGCGTGGCTGATCTAGCTGAGGCCATCAGTGTGCATTAAGTAGTCTCATAGAAATGTCTACCTCTTTCCAAAGATGGTTTGAACAGCTTAAACAAAGGCCATCTACGATCAGATAATGAGCTAGAAATCAAAAGAGGAAACCAAGATTGAAGAAGGGAGTTGGGATGCCTATTAATCCACAGGATTAACTAACAATTAACTCCAAATCTGATTGGAGCTTCCTGGTGGCTAAGGCAAAAAAGGAAACAAGGTATATCACCATAGCTCTCATCATCTAAAATGAGGACGTGCACCTTCCTACTATCCTCGCTTATTAGGGGATTGACATGTCCTCGTCCTAACTTCTGAAAGGAACTTCACCTGTGAGGTTTCGTTTAACACACCTGGGTGATAGCCAATGTTTTCAACAATGTCCCTTCAGAGTATTGTCTTGTATTTGACAGGTAAGGTTCTGAGTGTCTAGAGCTTTGGAATGATGTTTTCTTCCTTGAAGAGTTGATTTTCCCACATGGGGCTCAAATAGTGACGTCAGCCTTATTGGAACAGTGCTCAGGCCATCTTAGCTTGTGGGGTCCGGCAGGGTGGGAAAGGCTACTGACTCCTACCATGTCTGGCTCACCAGCAAGAGCCTTCTGAAAACGTACCCCTACTCTTTGCCTCTATGAAAACAGACCTGCCTTCTCTGCCCTACTCCCACTGACATGTTTGCTCATGAAGACAGTCACCAGGTAAAAACAGGGGTTTGCCACTCACAGGAGCAGAGGTGGGTCTCCAGGCTCACCCCCTGCAAACCACCTCAGCATAATCTTCTGTCTCTCCTCACCATGGAATTATGGAATCAGAGCTTGCCTTTCTCCCTCTTCTCCTGACTTTCCAGGGGGCTGTTTGGGGAGGATATGCATGGGGATCTCTTTTAAGCCCTCTTAAGTATTCAAAGCAGAATAAATTCTGGTGTGGTTGAAAGGATTGGAAGGCTGTGGGGACACTGAGGCAGAGGGATGAGTAAGGTGATCTCAGGCTCACTAACCCTGACGTTCGCCCCCTGCCAAGAAGTCATAGAGGAGCTCGGCTTTCTACTCAAGTGCCAGCCCATGAAGAAGCACATTTTTGCCAAAGAGATTCCTTAGTGCACAACTTACTCTGTTTTCATTCCAGATTCCTTCAAAAGAGACTCCAAAAGAAAGCTCTGGGTTCAGGGTCAGCTCATGTCCGGCATACCCTTCCTCTGGTCTCTGCATCCCCTGACCCACTCAAACAGCCATGTCTTTAAGATATCTCCAGGTAAGAGCCTGCTACCTCCCCACCCCTACCCCTGACACTTGCCCTTGACTCTCATTCAAGGATCCTTCTGAAGAACTGCCCCCCCTTTTTTTCTCTTCTTGTATCCCTATTTCCAATGCTGGGCCATACCCTGGCTCCTGACTTGGCTCCTCATCCCGGGATTTGGGGTTTCTCCGCACACTTTGGACTAGCTCTCTGTTGCTCTTCCTATGATCACCAGCTGATGCTCTTACAGCTTGCCACTGCCTTCTGGAGGCCAATCAGAACCTGAAGCCTAGCAGTTTCTCTCCTTACTGACCAAACCCCGCTGTGTCCAAGCCCTATTATGCCAGAGCCGGTTTCTGATTCTATATCTGGGGCTCTTTTCTTGCCTCGGTGGCTCCCACCTCTTCACAATCACTGAGCACAGAGAGGAAGCAAAAGGAGATGAAAACACGGGGAAGAGGAACATTTGTAAAACCTGCCCTTGACTATTGTTCCTTCAAGTGTGCTCTCCACTTGCTGCCTAAGCTCCCCGAAACTTCTTGTGTCCGGATCCTTCAACACAGTTGTTTCTTCTCATTGCGATTTCAGTGGAGAATTTGGAGAAGCCTTTGAGGAGAGCTATGAGCAGGGAAGATGCTACTCAGGGTTTTATGGAACGAAAGAGCATGGGTTTGGTTATCCGAGAGGAAGCATCCTCTGCAGGCCGGCAGTCACTCCTTGTGTGTCTTTTGAACTCTCTGTGTCTTCATCAGTCACACCTATTTTGTGTGTGAGCGTTTAATGGGATTACACCTGTGGAGTGTGCAGCATGAGAGGGTGCACACACGGTGCTCCCTGGAGGCCTGCTCCTGTCCCTTGTCCCCTCTCATCCCTTGCCTTCTCCCTGTTGGCGTCCCAGAGCTCAACTGTGTGGAAAGAAGCCTGCCTGGCCGGTTGCAGTAGGAGCATCATTTCCAAAGGGGGCGCTCTAAGATCAGGAAAAAAGGCCTTTGGGGACCTTGACTGGGTGTCTGTGCGGAGTGCACGCTGGTACCTATGGCTGGACATTTAAAAAAATGACTTTTATGAAATCTGTGCCTTGATATGCTATCAATTTTTCCAGATGCCTTTTCAATATCTGTCTACAGAACTGTATGAAATTATAGTAAGTCCTACAGCTGGGGGGATGACGATACGGCAGCTGGAGACAGGCATCTCTGGCTCTGATGAAATGAGGGAGAGGCATTCTCCAGGTGGTAGGTCCGTTCTGGGGGTGGGGGGAGGCGGCCAAGCCGCACACCTCCTCAATGCAGGACCCTGGGGGCCCCCTCACCGGGAAGCCGCCTGCAGCTGCCGCCCCCTCCCTCCCTGACTCCCGCCTTCCCTCCAGGTCCGCACCTCCCAGGCGAGAAGCAGATCCAGGCTTGAAGCTCCCAGGCGGTGCAGCCTGAGAGGCTGGCCAGGATTTGGCTCCCTCCGCGAGACCCAGGGCCTTCAAGATGGGACGAGAAGAAAAGGGGGGTCTGAACAGCTTTCTCTGAGCCCTCCTGGACCACAGAAGGGGGGAATGCTGCTAGAGGAGGCTAAGGGGACGCCACCTTCTGTAGGAAGAAGAAACCTGAAGTCATCGACTGCCCGCCGGGGTGTGAGGCGCCCTTGGGCCGGGCACCTGCACCTCCACCTGCACCTGACTCCAGCTCGCCCTCCTATGATCTTGGACGGTGCGCAGGGCACCACGGAAGAGCACGGAGAGACTTGACGAGGCTGGGAACCTCCGGGGTAGGGCGTCAGGGCTCCTGAGAAAACGGGAGGAGAAAGATGGCTAGCGTCTGGCTTCTGGTTGTCACTCATACGGGAATGAGAGAGTGGACGCACGCAGCTCAGAGGAAAGTGAGACCTGCCTTCCCGTGGGTCCTTCTCTCCCTGTCTGGGGAGCCCCGCAGTGCCTCCAGCCGGTTGCCCCCGTCCGGCAGAGGCCTCGGGAGGACAGGCCGGCCGCAGGGGCCCCGCGGGAAACGGGGAGGCGCGCGGGGGCTCCGCTGTCACTGCTGGCCACGTGCGCGGCCCGGGGAGCCCCAGAGAAGGAAGGTCCTAAGCATGTGTTGTAACAACCTGCGTGTTACTGGTTAACAGCGCTTGTCATCTTGTCCGTTTTGTCCACCTGCCAAGCCTGCTTCCACCGAGCACTCCGGAGTGGGAGGCGGCCGAGGCGCCCATCTGCGGCTGATAACAGACGGCCTTGCGTGAAGCGAAGGAAGTTAAGAGGCTTTTCTTTGCTGTTGTGGAGAGACCTCTGGCTGGAGGCGGTGCTCTCCGAGGGCAGCGGAGACACTGTCAATTATAAACCTGTCCTTCAAGCCTCGGGGTGGGCTGCGATGGGCTCTGTCTGCCAATGGAGAAGCCTAGGTGCTGGGAGCCAGGTGGGGCTCGGCTGCAGATCTGCCTTCTTCCCTATAGGAGAGCTCCACCCTAGTGTCAAGAAGACATCACCCCACAGGTCAACTGTGCCCTACCGGAGGTGGTCCTATTTAAGGGGCGTGGTCTATTCTCCCTCCGCCATATTTGTAGGTCGATATCCACTCGAATTCCTTGGACGCCCAGAGATCCCCAGACTTGCTTGTATCCCAGCATCTTAGTCCCAGTGGTTTTTCATGGTGCCCGTGGGCCAAAAGAACAGGGGGTTCCATCTTCGAGGTATTTAGCGTCAAACAGCTTTAAAAGTGTTATGTCTTTTAACACCTTCATAGCTATTTGAAGCACAACTTCTCAAACCTCGGACACTGCCATCTTTGCTTTCTGTTCCACGTCAGATTTTTGCGTACAACTTGCCTCTTATCACAGCAACACCACAGAAAACCCACTTTCATAAGGAAATGGCCCCATTGAAAGGAAATCGTGACATCTAATGTCAAAACTGTAAACTTCCTTGAGTTGGGAGTTTGCTTGGTGTCTGACAGGTGTTGAGTTATCTCTACGTTTTTATCCAAAAACGAAACTATCCTGCAGGGCTTTGAGAGTTTACCATGTGACCCAGAACGCCCCGGTGCATGGTTTGGGAAGTGTGGCCCACCTGCCCCATACGTGGATTGCATCTCCTCACGTTGAAGGGAGTGGGTGGGCCAGAAGTTGGGATGGGGGCAAAGAATGGGGAGAGAGAAATTGCTGGGACTAACCAATCTTAACTTTGTCAGGACGCATCCTCAGATTATGCTCGATCTATAACGAGGCATTTCTAGGAAAAATCAGGAGGCTGGACTTTCCTGGGAATGTTAAAGACATATTGTGCTGGATAGAAGTGAGTACCTCCATGAGTTGAGGGCTGGGTGCATAGGGTTATGCCTGGTACCATCTGGTCACTTCTCCAACTTTTCCTAGGCCAATTTTCCCCCTCCTTCCTTCCCTCCCTTCCTGCGTTCCCCAAATGAATATTGTGCTCCTCCCATGCGAGCATAGCACAGTGATGAAGAGCAGGACTCAGGAGCCGGACTACCTACCATCTAGTTACTACCTGTATGACTTTAGGTAATATCTAACTAACCTCTGGGCTTCAGATTCTACTTCTATAAAATGGATTTAATAAAACAATGTACTTTATTAGTTTGTTATGAAGTCGAATACCTGATGGAGAATAGAACAAGGTCTGTCCAGCAAACAGCTGTGACAAGGTGGGCTTGGTGTCCAGCTCTGCCCAGCCTATAGTCCGGGGGAAAGATAAATCTCAAGCCACTGTTTGCCCAAACAATTAACTGATTACAGTTTTGATGTGTATTACAAAGAAGTGTAGTATTCTATGTAAGTATGCGACATGGGGATTTAACCTAGATGTGGGGGGTGGGCCCCTCAAAATTCTTCCCAGAGTAAATAACATTTAAGTCAGGACTCAAAAGATGTATAGGAGTGTATCAGGCCAACACCCAGTGGGTGGAGGGGGTGTGAAGAACGTTCTAACAGAAGGAACACCATGTCTAAGACACTGAGGCTCTGGTTAGGGTGAAGAACAAGGGCAAAATCACACAGGGCCTTGGGGGTCCATGTTAAGGAACCTTCAGTTGAGGAGGACGGGAAGCCACCAAAGGGTTTTGAGCAGAGAAATGGCAAGATGTTATGTCTTACAGAAGATCACTCTGGTTGCTGGGTGGAGGACGGACTCCAGCGGGCAAGAGAGAAAACATTGTAATCTCTTGTAAATCATTTGGGGGACACGGGAGCTGGTCCTGCCTATGGTAGCCATAGAGAAGAGGACAGATACAGAGGTAATTAGGAGGTACACTGGATTAGATGCATCATTTGTGAAAAGAGAGGAGAACCCAGGCAAAGGCCCAGGAGTCTTCCCGGAGCAGTTGGTTGGAAGGAAGGTGGGGCGTGATGACAGGGACAGGGAGCCCTCGAGCAGGGAGGATGCCCACAGTGGCATTAGGTAAGCAGATGAAGAAGCGAAATGACCCAGCTCTACCAAAACCACTCTGCAAATCCTTTTTGGATAATCGAAAGAAAACAGGATTTCTGCGTTTCTCTTCTGAATTCTCCACAGAACTAGTTCAGGTCCTCACTTATTTTGCACACAGGCCAGGGCGTGGGAGATGAAGGGGGAGAACCTGCAGAGGGGGAGAGAACCCCCTGGGGCTTCAGAGTTCTTAATGGATCCTAGGGCGTCTGTGGAGTAATTAAAAACAAAGTTTATCGTTATGCGGTCCACGAACAGGCCTGTCCAGATTCGCTGTCAGTTCCTTTCTCCCTCTCTCTGGAGCCATCTTTCTTTCTTGTATTTAAGGAAAAAATGTTTTTGATATTAATTAAGTTACATGGCAATTTCCTCCCCCTAATTAAGGTGGAACCTTTTCACAGGACACTTTGAAGTGCAGCTCTGTGGCTAGAAGAAACTTTTCATCCTCCGCCAAAGCTCTGTAGTGTCTCTTCATATTGTTCACTTCAGTCAGAATAAAACTCTTTCTGATAATGAAGGGAAGAGCATTTAACTTTTTCCAGCTCTCATACCATCAAGCCGGCCTGGATGTAGGGGAGCCGGCTGGAGCCTGGGCTTCAGGCAGCACGAGGGGCTGGCGGTGGCAACCGGGGTGCGTCTGGGGAGGGGTGCAGCAGGTGGCGGGGCCGGGAGGTGAGGGAGCGAGACGGAGATTGGACCGGAAGCCCCTTCGCTCAGGATGATGGGGGACAGCGACTCCTGGCACATCACTCGGCCATCAGTCATTGCTTTGCAAGGAGCTCTGATATCCTCAGTGAAAGTCGTAGTTGTTGGATTATGAGTGCTTCTGTTCTGATATCGGGGGGGGGGGGCAGTTCCTGTGCTCTGTTTGGGCCCAGACTCCCAGAGATGGAACCAGGACCACTGGCCTCAGAAGGAAGGCAGAGAGGAGAGCGAGAAAGTAGAGCCCGGGTAGCAGCAGACAGACAGAATCCGGAATCAGTCGCTCGCGATGGGCAGCTCGTTGGGCCAGGAGGACATTTTGGACTTTTCAAACCCTGCTGCCTCCTCTGATTTACTCTCCCTCCCACTCCCTCCAAGTCTTCTTTTAAGCTCCTCTGAAGGCCCTGGAGGTGAGGAAAGGAAAAGAAGGAGGCTTGTCCCCTCCCTGCCCAGAAAGCAATTTCTCGTGAAAACACCCAGGGGAGGAAGCCGAGACCACTGTTTCTTATCTGCGAATCTTACTGCTAGTGTTTTCCCTGTAGGTATCAACAGCCAGTAAAACACATATCACAGACGGAACCAGAAACAGCCCCTGTGCGTCCACCTCCTTCCCACCAAGATGCTACCAGCCCAGAGTGTCAGACGCTTTAATTGGGTTATTGCTGTTTCTCCAGCTGTCTCAAGGTGTCTCCCAAATAGCTCCAAAGCCACAGACAGAGGCAAAGGTAAGAAGCCTTCGAGGGAGCTACAGAAGGAGCACAGGTTCCTTTCCACTGGTCCTCCCCCAGCCGCTGCCTGTCTTCTGCCTCAGCTTCCCAGCCAGCCTGCAACCCGTGTGGTCGCAGAGCCCGCCCTGCCTGTGGGAAACGGGTGCCCCTACGGGAGGGGACGGAGAGGGACAGGAAGGGTAGGGGGTTGTAGTGGAGCTGGGAAGGTAGTGGGGATTTTCCTGAGGTCCTGTGGCTTCATTCAGTAACTTTAACTCAACCCACACGCGGGTATGGCCACTCCTGGAGGGCAGGCCTCAGGCGGGGTGGTAGGAAGGAAGCTGGAGCTCCCCACCCAGCAGGAAGTGAACAAACGACAGGCTCCGGGGGCGTCAGGAAGGCGGACTTGATTCCGGCTTGGGGAGATCTGGTAAAAGCCTCGGGGACATACGACTTCACCTGCTTGCATTACATCTGGGCAGGTAGAATGATGGCAAAAGGAATGTTCCAGACAGAAAGGCAACACATCGAAGGTGCTGAGGAGGCCAGTGTGTTTAGGGTACTTTAACTGGGAAGGTGGTGTTGGGGGCGGGGGGTGGGCACTGCAGAGAAGCAGCAGAAGTTGTGTGGGGCCTTGTGTCCCAGGCAGAGGAACGCGGCCTTTCTCTTTTGGGTCCTGGGGAGGAGGGAGGACTTATAAGGGATGGAGCAGTGAGGTTAGAATGACTTTTTGCAGGAACAGTTCTGCTCCTTTTTGGCACATACACCCTGACCCTTTATTCCCACCCCATGGCTTTGCCATCAAAAAAAGCAAAGAACACTTAAAGCCTTCAGTGTGTGGCTTAGGAGAAATCCAGAGCTGTGGCTTGAGCTTCCCTACCTCTGTACCTGGCCTCTGGCTTGTCCAGAGCTGCCCTGTGGATCATCTCAGCAAAGCTCCAACAGAGCAGGGCACAGGTACCAGAATGACTTTTCCCAAGGACCCTGGGTCAAGCACCACTGCATCCCTGGCCCCAGCCATGCTGACTCTCATTAGGTGGGTATATACTAGCCCAACCAAATATACAAATGTCACCAAGGGAATTTGTAGGAAAAGGATGATAAGAGCAAGAGAAGGGTATGGGCAATCCGAAAAGTCTTCCTAAAAGACGTGGCCTTGTGATTGAGATGTCATAGGTAGCAGTGAAAGGATTTGGGGGGATATAAAAAGGAGAGGTGATGCAGGAAGGTGCCTCATTACAATGGGATAGCAGGTGTGACGGTGGGGAGGGCATAGGGTGTTGGGAGGAGGGACAGGTGGGTAGGTTGCAACAGGACTTGAAGGTGGAGATGCCAGTCAGTGGGGCTAGGAAGTCCAGGTGATGGGGGGCCCCAGAGGAATCTGCAAATAATGGGCCACCAGCAACCCATTCTCCAGAGCTCTTCCTTCTCCACCTCTATCCAGAGCGTAGACAGCCTCCCCTCTTCCTCCCTTGGGGCACAGCTTTGAGATGGATGAGAGGAGACTCCCTAGCTGGGGGATCTGGATTGGTCATTGCATCCCCCTAAGGTTGACAAGGACAGGAAAGGTGTTCTGACTGAGGCAAGTGGGCCTGCTGAGCTGAGCCATAGAGATTATATATGTATATTAATTCTGTGGTTAGGCAGTTAGGTCCAAGAGCTGTGTGACAATCTGTGCTTTCTCTATTTTGGCAATAAATCTGTGCTGGCCTGCTGGGAGCCAGGATTGGGTTTTAGATGTGCTCTGAATACCTGGGAGCTTCCTTCCATAGCATGGCTTCATGGGAAAATACTTCTTTTTTTTTGACAAAGGCAACAAATCCCACCTGCATGAATAGCTCGGTAAGAAATTTAGCTTAACATCTATTTAGCACTTAACTCTTTTTTTTAAAGGCATCTACATGCCATTTAACATTCACAGAACACCTATGAAGACTTCAGGGTAGATATTATCATACCCATTTTACAGATGAGGAAACTGATGCTCAGAGGTTAAGTAATTTCCCCCAAATACCGCAGCTCCTAATTACAGAGCAAAGACTCAATCCCTGGTCTTCTGAGGCTAAGTCAAATGTACTTTCTGCCACAGATGCAGTCCTGATGAATACTAACTCCTGTCTATGAGGATGAGGGCCAGTTTGTGAATACTAGGACCCAACACCCGATTCTTATTGCACTGCTTCCTAAGGGCTGGGTCTTTAGCGCTGTTGAAAGTCAGATTCCAGCCGCCAGCCATAGGGGACACCTGCAGGCGTTCCAGCCAACCCAGAGACCTAGAAAGAAAACCCGAGCATTCTTAACCTTTAAAAAGATCTTAGCCTGTAGACAGATAAATTAACTCCAGGGCTCTGGGGAGATTAAACCTTATTTTATGGTTTGCTTGTTAAAAACGCATAACTCCAAATCTCACCAGAGATTGCAATTAAGATAGCACGGGGCTAAAGCTATATGAGAAGTATTATTTACTCCTGGCTCCCTGCAAAGACCAAAACGACAATGGGCTTTTCCATTTCATAACCTGCAGTCGATCTGAAGCCACCTGCCTTTGTACCTAAAATGCTTTAGGACACGTGCTTCTCCTCTCCCAGCGTAGCTGAGTCCACAGTTCTGCTATCCTTTGTGGTTGCCCAAAGTAACCATAAACACCTAAGTTAAAACAAAGTTTCCAGGGTGTTAATGTTCAAGAGACCCCAAGAACAATTTTTTGCCATCTGCTCCCTCTGCCGTCCCCACCTGAGGGGCCCTTTTTCCGACGTTCCCCTTTCGGTACCTGAATTGTACAAGACCGAAATAGCTCCCTGATTTCTAGCAAAGTCCAAGGAAAAGCCAGGTCACTCCAAAGCAGACTGATCTCAACTAAAATGTGCCCAAGAGAGAACCAGAGTGAGCCTTCTCAAGAGTTGCCATTAATTTCACATAAAAGGCACACGGATTTCCTCTCCTGAGGTTCTGTGAAATGTTGGTTACTTTGTTTATGCAGAGACATCACCAAGAACTGTGTACATTACTCTTTCCGGGGTCCTTTTACTTCTCAAGATCAATAGTTCATTTCTCCTGTGTATATAGAAGAGATAAATAAGGAATACGAGCCTTTCTCTGAGTAATTCCATCTTAGGTAGCATGGTACACGGAGGGTCTTTCTCAAATTTATTTTTTTTCTGCCTTAAGACTCACCTGGGACATTTGATTAATATTCAGATTCCAGACTGCATTCAAGAGTTACTCAACCAGGTGATTGTTAAACTCAGTAAATTTGGAGTCACCGGTGTAGGGGAAAGAACACTAAATAGAAAGTTAGGAGGATTGGATTTTTGCGTTCCTTACCACCCCCAAGCTGTTCCATCTTCATGTAGTCGAGGCATCTTGTGGTTGTTAAATGCCCCCTTGTAAACAAAGGGGCTGCTATGATGAAATGTGTCAAGCATGTTCTAGTTGCTTTGAAAGCATCAATCATATCAAGTAGCCCCAGGGTCACATAGCTAATCAGAGGCAGGACCCAGATTCAGATGGAGGTCTGCTGGACTCATGAGCCCAGGCTTCTAACCACTGTTCATGCCCTCTCTGCATAGACCCCCACAGCTCTATTCTCCTACGAGTTTCTTATAGGCAAAGAAAAGACCTCCTGCATTCTATGAGAAGGAAACCATTCCATCTTGTTCCCTCCCTGTCAACTGGGTTAATCCCCCAGCCCCTGAATTACACAGAAATTCTGGACCAGCCCTGCATTTTCCCCCCCCTTCTCTGGTGATTATCTGGGGCTGATTTGGCCAAACTTCTAAGTCTGTTGCCTAGCAAGTCCCAGCACATCTGGAGTCCTGCTGTTGCCTCAATTGCACAGCTGTCTACAGAAAAGATGCAGTCATCAGAAAGCGGCTGCCCAATGGAAATCCAGAGAGCAATCTTTATATGGATCAGCTCTTTATACCTTTGTGTGGATTTCACTTCTCACTCACAAAGACAACGGGCTGGCGAGTTAGCAGAGTTCACACTGAGATGTGAGCGGCTTTATAACCAGCATGAGGAAGATTTCCACAGAAAAACCTCTTCTTTCCTGGTGACAAACCTGAATTTTTGCTAAGGGGGGAAAAAAAGCTCTCTCTCTGAGAGCATTTGTGTGGACCCAAGGGCTTTGAAATGGGGGGTAAAAAACCCAGAAGATTCCTCTGAGGCAAAGAGACACAACCAAATAGTGCAGGCCGCAAATTGAGGTTTTGCAGACCCTTACAGTAAAAGTTTCCAAAAGCTTAAGGAGGCAGAGCCAATCTGAAGCTTTCTTAAAAAAAATTATTTTTTATGCATCAGGGTAGAGGATATTGTTTTGAGCATGGGGAGGATTGAAGCCTGCAGTGAAAGTAAATGAACCAAAATCTCTACTGGAGGTATGGATAAAAACCAGAAGGAAAAAAAAGGGCGGGGGGGGGGGGAGAAAAGAAAAAGAAAAATCAAAACTGAGCAGTCTTATTTCACTCCCCAAGGAGAGAGGTGCTTCAGAAAAGAAGAAAGTGGCAACAGTGATCCCTGTTAGCTCCTGTTCTATTAATCAGGCCTCTCCATCAGCTGACACTCTCCCAGACAAAGGCCATTGATGTTCAAAATGGCGACCACAGGCACGCAGGATCCTGAAGGGCCTTCTGCATCCACAAAGACCAATGTAATTAGACCCAATATTGAACCTCAGAATGTCAAAACTGGATGGGATCTTAGAAGCCCTCTGGTCCAACCCCCTCATTTTGTAGTTGAGGAAACTGAGGCCCAGAGGTCACCATCAACCCAGAGGTGGATTCAGAACTGGGAACAACCCAAACCTTTGCATTCCAACTATTTCCTGACCACCCAAACGCTGTGGTGTTATAATTATTTGAACATGGGTAATCTCTGGATAATAGGGGATTCATTTTTTACTGTATTATTTGATTAAGTAGAGTTCATCAATGAATTTTTTTCTCTCTTTTTTAAATTGAGGTGTAATTGATATATAACATATTCGTTTCAGGTCTACAACATAAGGATTCGATATTTGTATATATTAATTACAATAGCAATTTCATTCCTGTGTGTTTGGTATTTAGTTACACTGTGCTTCCAAAATGCAGTTCTCTTTATGTGAAGGCCAAAAAGGTGAGTCAGTGAGCTGAGCTGACGATTCCTTCCTTTTATGACCTAATTTATTTATTTATTTTTTAAAGATTTTTATTTATTTATTGGACAGAGAGAGACACAGCGAGAGAGGGAACACAAGCAGGGGGAGTGGGAGAGGGAGAAGCAGGCTTCCCGCTGACCAGGAAGCCCGATTCCAGGACCCTGGGACCGTGACCTGAGCCGAAGGCAGACACCCAACGACTGAGCCCTCCAGGCGCCCCTGACCTAATTTATTAGTTTTACCTCCCTCTCGGTTTAGAAACCTGGACACAACTGGCTTCACATTACCTGTCAGTGTTGTCATTCACACTTGTATCAATAATCCTGAGCTCTGACAACTTTCCTCATTTTTAGACCTAAATCCTATCTTATAATATAAATATCCCACTCTAGGCAGGGCATCATAGAGCAATTATTGTACTTCCCAGGCGAGGTGACTTTCTTGGCCTCAACTCTTCAAGGCAGCACCGAGCTGTGTTCTAATCACTGAGAGGCACTGGGGCAGAAGTGTATTATACTATTAAATACCACAGGAAGGAGAAGACACCTGTTCCTCTGGCAGATCGCCAGATCCTTCCCTCCAGAGAGAAAAATGGAGGTGGGGTGGTTGTTAAGTGCAACCAGAGGGTAAGTACAGGGTGCTGGAGGAGCCCACAACAAGGGGGGGTCTCTCCCAATGGAGGAGATCGGACAATCTTCCCGAATTTGCTCGGTGCTCTGCAATTTACAAATGTCTTTCATTTGTACTGTTGCATCAATCTCCGTGATGACATTTGCATTTTTATCTAAAAGTTAGAATATTGGATGGTGTCCTCTGTAATGGATTTTCAGAACGCCCATTATACAGATGAGGACACTGAGGATTGGAAAGGAGAGGCAATTTGGACAGAGCTGGAATTCAAATTCGGATCTTTCTACCCCCTCCACCCCATCACTTGTATAATGGGGATTTTTCTCTAAACCCCAAAAGTGAGGTTCTTAATTTCTTTAATTCACTGAGTCAACATTTGTTTGATTTAATAGCAATAGAATGCCAGTGAGTGACACAAAGCATTGTGCCATGCTCAGAGCGACAGAAATCACTAGCTTCTTTACCCTCTGTGCCCAAAGAAACATTTTGAGTGTAAACTTCCATGATTATAGATGATTGTGATCTATGGGTGGGTATCTGAAAAGATCTTTTGGGAGTAAATGGTAGAAGGGTTCAGAAAAAACATCCAAGTCATAGTTTCCAGTTTGCTTTATCAAGAGAACCCTAATGCTCTTTGCCCTTCACCCTCTATCCCACCTTCACGCCCAGCCACCCCCACACAATGTCACATGACCTGTCTCACGTAGGCCCCACACATATTACACACAGTGTCCTACACAGGTGCACACGCACGCAGCCATGCACACTCCTGCACACTGTCTCTTGGTTCCTGTCACATTCTGGTCCCTTGCCCTCTTTCGGGGGCTTGGTCTGCTAAGATGCACCACGGGGCCAGTGTGCACTGCCTTGAGCCGGAACACCCCAGAACAGCCGCCTGGCCCCCGGCTAAAGTCCCAGTGCCTCGCACAACTCCCCAACCCCTTCTCCCTGCGTACTCAGCAATCACTCCAACCTCCATGTCACACTTTCCCGGAGCTCCCTCTGACAAGTTTATCAAGTTGAGAGATGACACTGTCAACGGGCGTATAAAAAAAAAAAAAAAGAAAAAGAAGGGAGAGAGTGGGGGGAAAAAGGCCCAGAGCCTCCCTTGGTGCTGCAAGGAGACATTCCCACACTCCCAAGGTCATCAGGGTGGGCTAGGGCAGGCATCCTCATTCCTCACCATCACTTGCTTCTTAAGTGAGCTTCCCCCAGTGGGCCCCTGGTACAGCCAGCCCCCTGCAGTCACGGGGCGCAGGGATGGGGGTGGGGGAGCACTATGCTTCAGTAAGAGGTTGCTTGGTGAGACAATGGCTGAGCTGATAATGCCAGCAAAGTCATGACACCAGGGACCTCTTACAATTTTAAGATCCAATCAACTTTAAAATATTACCGGCTAAGGCGGATTTGAGCAGGGGCTATAGCAAACAATTGATCCCCGTATATTTACTGAGAGCACAGACACCCTGCTGAAACATTAATCTGGGATGGGGGTTGGGGAAGGGGAGCAGCATTAGGACTGCGCAAGCCCTTCCGGAAAATTCTCTGACAAAATAAGTGTAATTAGGGAAATGCAGATGCTATTTTTTATATATGTATTTATTCTATTCTTTATAAAACATTCCAAGAGTCAGAAGCTTACAAAGAGACCTGCCTTCCTTCCTCCCTTCTCAGGTCTTCCCCTCGGGACTCTGCTCCTCACGCAGGTTCTGGACCTCTCTGCCTGGGATGTGGCCCCTCCCACTTTCTACACAACCCCCTCCCCCCAAACCCCTCCCCTCCCTGCCCCCCCCCACTCAGTGCCTTTCCAGTCATCCCCTAGAGGTTCTGCAACCTCTGGCCCCAGGACATTCAGAATGAGGGCCCGGCCGCCTTGGAGGCAGGAGGTGAGATGGAGGGAGGACAGAAGCCAGCACAATATGGAGCAATTTATCCAGCACACATGTCTGGGACAACGAGGTCAGCTCCTAGCTTCCCCCGCCCTTGGAAGCATCAATAACGTGCCCCCAGCATGGGCTTGCAATGTGGCCATGAGAAGAAGGACAAAGAAACAAGTTCTTTCCTGGTGGAGCAGAGCTTATTGCTTGCAGTTAATGGCAGAGTGGACGGGGGTGGAGCCAGCCCTGGGGAAGGCTGAGAAATTCCAGTTCCTGACAGGCTGGACCACGGTCAGAGGAGCAGAGCGGAACCCGAGACTCCTGGGGAGCCGGTCGCTTGAGCCACTGCTGGACGGAGGGCGTGCGCCGAGGGCCCAGCTCAGCAGCCAGAACAGGGACCCCAGGAGAAAATCATGTTCATCTTCCCAGCAAGCAGGATCACCAGGATCTCCCCAGTTAGAAGCATTGGTTTCTTTGTAAAGATCTTTAAGAGGGTACTTGCTTTTCTGATTTCATATTTTGTTTTGGAGACAGCAGTCCCTTGGCTCCTCATACCTGCTGTGTGTTGATCTCACTTGTCTTTGGAATTCCCTTGGCCTGGAATGCCCGGCTTTGTAAAACATGCCTCTGCAGCCTTTTGAGCTTAGGCCCAAGTTACCCCTTCTGTGAGGTTCTTCTGACCCTCCTCAGACTGAGCTCCTCATCCCCCTTCTTGCATTTCCATAGCACACTGGTGGGATTTTGGCTCCATTAACCCTCATATTGAATGATAACTTTTCTTGCCTGTCTCTTCCTTGGATTGTCAGCTCCTTAAGAACAAGGACCTTCTATCTCTACACCCCTAAGTCCTTGTGTGCACCTAACGTGTAGTTGGGTGCTCGAAACATGCTGGATATACAGAACAAGGTGCCCATCTTCCCTCAGGCATTGCCAGGGAGACACGTTTTTTTCTAAGTTAAATCAATTAATCCACCAAGGAGCTTTGGGTCACCGGAAAAACTATTACCTCGAACCATATGAAATTACTAATGATCAACCATTTACCAAATTACCAAAGATTACCCCGAACTAATATTCAATCAATCACCCAAAATGGTACTTTCACCGGGTACGACCAAATCCATGATATAGATTCCCTCCAGGATGGAAGGCGTAAAAGGAAACCAGCATTTGCTGCACACCAACCATGTGCCAGGTACTTTGCAAACATCATCTCGTTTGGTTTAATCCTCATTTAATTCTGGTTCAGGAGAAAAAAAATAAATCTAAAAGGTATAAAATATTCAAATGCTGAGCGAGGCTGTACTGTAGGGCAGTGGGATGGGAAACGAGAATTATTTGGATGGTGAGGGTTTCATAACGAAGGTAGGGGCTTCAGCCAGGCATGATGCTCGAGCTTCTCAAGGGCGGCCTCTGTGGCCGGCCGTTGGTGGCCCTCTCCTTTGGAGAGGTAAGCTCACTCTGCTGACCTCCGTCATGGCATACCTCACATGGCTTCCCTGCTCTTCCTTTACTTGCCTGTTTCCATCCTATGTTCTGGGTAGGTCCTTCCAATGGCAGGGGTCTCGTCTCATTTATCTTTGCATACCTCTGCCCAGAGTGATGCCTGGCAGTCAGCTGGACTCAAACGTTTGCTGGGAGTGTATACAGAAAAAAATTGCAGTCAATTCCAGCAATGAACGCAAGGATTTCTCAGAGGCAGATACGGGCACGGTCTCTCGAGCTCCCACACCTGTGGAGCTGTGTGCTTACAATGGCTCAGGAGTATGGAGGTCCACAGGACTGAGCCAAGCAGGAAGGGGGAAGAGACCCAGGAGGGATTACAATTCCAAATAAGGGTCACTAGACACACCCCTTTTCCATCTTCTATTTCCTTGGCTGGTCGGTACAGGCTGCTCATAAACCCCCAATTCCAGTTGCCCCTGTAGGGACCCAAGGTGCAGTGGGAAGATGCCTGAGGTACTCATCGTAAGACCTGCCGTTTACTGAGCACTCCAGGATGATCCCCATTTTCTAGATGGAGGACTCATATCCCTTGCCCGAGGTGACAGGCTATAATTGCAGGCATCCCTGGTTTTTAAATCTGTACTCTTCATCACTCAGCTGTCTCAGTACAAAATGCAGATGGTGTCCCATTTCCCGGAGTGTCTGGACTGGTCAGGGCCAGAAACGCATGCAGGAGTCTTTGGTGGCTCTGATTCCCTGCCCCCAACCTTGGGACAAGTGAGGCCGACATTTTTGCGGTCTTGGTCCCTCCCCAAGCCCAGCCTGGTGCCAGGTCTTGGAACCTTTCATTCATCATTCTCGATGAGGAATTAACTCACTGGGGTTGATTTATGGAGCTAGGCAGGAGCTTCTGCCAGCAGAACCCATGCTGCTCTCTTTCTGTCTTGATTTCGTGCCCCTCCCTGTCCCCGAAGAGCCCTGGCATTGAAGCTCATCTTGAATCTTCAGAGCTCGTGGACTCATTGCAGATTGAAGCACGTGCCCTCTTGACCCTCAGGATGATTTGGGTTTTTTTTCTTCTTGATCTTTAAGGAGGCGTATCTCCAAGGGGAAGGCAAAGTTTCACAGAGAGGAGATGGAGGTGGCAGAGAGAGCAAGCGTGCATAAGCTAAGAGCTCTATTCCACCATTTGAATGACAGTGAAGACACATCTTGTCAAATTACCGCTTCAGTCAAACGGCCTAACCCTCACCGACGTTGACAACAGAATGATTTCACATCCAAAAAAAAAAAAAAGTGAGAGACGTGGGAAATAAACCTTGGGCTATTAACAGGGCTCCCATTTCACTGAGCTAGTACAGGGTCCCGTGTGTTCTTGTGTACCCCTCCAAAGAGCTGTTTGCAGCCAGGAGAGAGAAAGGTCCAGGCTGTGCCTTGTCCTAGCCCTTCTTCTGGCTGAAATGGGAGCCTGGCGGAGAAGCTGCTTGAGGAACTAGGGGATGCCAGGGGGATGGTGGGAAGGGGGCTCTCCTCCATGTTCTCTCCTGACTTCCCAGTGGGGGCTACCTCTTCCCTAGTCACATGACGGGCACAGAGCTCTCCAAGCCCCCCAGATGGTAGTTATAATTCGGGCAGTGCCCTTGTACCACGCTCCTCCAAGATGTCAGCGCTGCTATGGAAGCGGGGCAACAAAAATAGGAGACCGAGTCGAGGTCGGCTCGCAGGCGGAGTCAGGGCATCACCAAAGCTAGTATGGATGAAAGCATGGGTGAGGTGGGGAGAGAGTAGGGCTGAGACCAGGATGGAAACAGTGGATGGGCTGCCCCTAAGGAGGAGTGGGGGAAAGAGTGGTGCTGGTGGCCAGGGATGGAAAAGGGCGGGTGAGGGGCTCACACGCTGGATCGGCAGCTCCGTATGTCCGAATAGCACTGGCAGATGATGGCCTTTCTAGAGTTTCCTGAGTCCTCCTCCTTTAGGGTTCCATCCTTGTGGGAGTGCCCTTCCTAGATTCAAGAGGCGTATCTACAACTCTGTTGCCCCGGGACTGTCACTGGGCCCTGGGTGAAGCAGCTTCTGCCATAGTGAAGTTTTTATCAGAAAGATCATTGCTGAGTCCACCGGATTCATCTGCCTGGTTTTTACATCTGGCCTCCCGTGAACTCGTTATTTCTAGATAACTGTGTTTTACCAGTCTGGATGCTGACTCCCTGTCTTTTCCTGATATTAGGTGTTTGATTTGGTAAACCTGATTTCTGATTGCTTGCCTGTATCCAGATTTTCACGACTCTCTGCAACTAGCTACAAATCGCCTCTTCTTAGATCCGGTGTATTTCCAGTGATTCTTGTTTTACTACGACTCTGGGCCCAAAAGGAGACTGGTAATTTACTCAGGAAGAGGAAGTCACGTGATACCAGCCGTCCGCTGAAGATATATCATTTCTATAAATCCAGCTTCACTAGCTAATACTCATTATCTTACAGTCATAGACATCTGGGCTTGGGAGAGACTTCAAAGATACCCAATTTGATGCCTCTCTGATTTGCAAATTTCCTTATTATATTAATTATTTCAAAATAATAAGAGCTAACATTAATGGACTTGGCTAAACACTTTCCATATGTTACCTCATTTAATCCTGACAATTCTGTGAGGAAAAACACTGTCGTCATCATGGTATGGTTTAGGAAACAAAGCTCATGCTCTTAACCCCCATCCCACATTGACACCACTCACTACTGGTCCTGAGCTGCCACCTGAATGTCTCCAGGGGAGAGGAGCTCAGGACCTCTTGGGACATCCAGCTCCATCTTTGACAGCTCTGACCTTGAGAGAGCACCTCCTTATGTTGAGCTGAAGAGCCTCTATCTCTCATTTTTACCCCTTGCCCTGGTTGCCCCCCTTAGTAAGACAGAACAAATCTGATAGCTCGCTAAATACCACTTCTCACATGTTTCTCTTAAAATTTGCCAAACATCTTCAGGTTCAACTTTTTCTCATATGACTGTTTTGATGATACCTGATTGTTCCAATTTGCCTTAAGTTGTGGCACCCTGGGTAGAGTCCTAATAATTGCATTATAAATATAATGATATAATTTTTTGATGTGTTTTGTTTTGGTCTCTACCATTTGTTTTCTCTCTTGTGCTAAATTTTATAGGTGAAGCAAAAGATGTATAACACAAAGTCCTTGCCCCCGAACTACAATTTTATTGTTTTCTTGGATAAGAAACAATAAGGCAGTATATTTAGTAAACTGTTTATTTTGTGGATCTGACTATAGGCATGAGAGAAAATCCAGTAAGGGGGACAGGAGTAGGCAGGAGCCATAGGGGAAGGCGGCTTGGAAGGCTCGTGGCTTCCCTGGGCTTCTGCGGTGGGTAGCTATAGGAACAGCAGAACGGAGGGGATTCGGGGTGGTAAATTGCAGGGATAAATCGCAGGTTGCTTGTTGAAGGTAAAAAGGAGAATGACTCGGGCACCTGGGTGGCTCAGTTGGTTAAGCGACTGCCTTCGGCTCAGGTCATGATCCTGGAGTCCCAGGATCGAGTCCCGCATCGCGCTCCCTGCTAAGCAGGGAGTCTGCTTCTCCCTCTGACCCTCCCCCCTCTCATGCTCTCTCTCTCTCTCTCATTCTCTCTCTCAAATAAATAAATAAAATCCAAAAAAAAAAAAAAAAGGAGAATGACTCTGTGTGGGGGGGAGGGGGTTGGGAAGTGAGCGTGGGGAAGAGCCAAAATTGAGATGGACATGAGGATGGGGATGGGGAAATCTTGAATATTAAGCTAAAGGATTTATATGCACGTGAACACGGAATCAGTGAGAGAGCAGGAGGTTATTTTAGGGGCATTTTGTGCCGTCCAGCCTTGGAGGTTATTTTAGGGGCATTTTGTGCTGTCCAGCCTTGCACACAATTACTTCCACAGGCCCTCAGATTTCTCTGCAGGGCACATATGCTAATTTCTATCACCATTCCAATTTACCCCCAGCTGGCTTCTCTGTCGATTTCAATCAGAGCCAGGTCCTCCTAGGCCTTTACCTTGCCTGAATCCCACTTGGCTTGAAAAGTGCTATCTTCTTACAGTTAGACTCATTTCCTGCCAGGATTACTTGCTCTGAGGTACCTGCCTACCTCCTGCTTCTACTCCTTCCAGCGCCCCCTCCACACCCCTGCCAGCGACAGCATAAGCCTCATGTAGCACATCCTGCTTGGTCTCTCCCATCGGCTCTCCATCGTCTTTAGAACAAAGTCCACGCTTCCCGCCCATTCTTCCAGCTTTATTTCTAGCTACACGGAGCCTATCCAAGGAGTACCAAAAACCTTTTGAATTGCTTGACCATCCCATATTCTCTCTCATTTTCTTGGCCTTTGTGTTTGTTGCTTCTTCTCCACAGAACACCTCTCCCCTTGCAATAATATCCTCCAAGGGTCAGCTTAGTGTGGCCTCTGGAGACAATTTCGTGGCCCACCTGAGCTGAATTAGGGGGCCCTCTACTTCCAGAGGCTCTTGTGGCATTTCACGAGCGGTCAGGACACTGAGGATGAATGTGCACCTGCCATACTGCGCAAGAAGCGATAGAAAACAACCAGGCCATCTTTTCTTTATTGGAAAGCGAACAGAGACTCACAGAATCCAACCTGGAGAACCAGGCTTGAAAAATAAGCAGGAATCCAGTGACACTCACAAGTGTGGCTGCAGGAACCACAGAAAAGGTCATGCTATGGATGCAGTCTGGTCTGTGTAGAGTCACGACTGTGGGGACAGACTTGACCTCCAAACGTCCTCACCACGACACAGGGATATTTAGGAATTCCCATCCATGGGGCAATTTTAAATTAGGGGATACCTATCTTCTATTCTTCTCAGTCTCTTCCTTTCTTAATTCACACTGATGTAATTAAAGCCTGCCTTGAGGCAAGGGAATTGACTCCTGCATCCCGAGGAGGAAGAACTCCGTCTCAGCTCGGAACTCTGCAAACTCAGGAAACCAATCAGCCTGCTTTGGAACCATCCTCCTGCTTCACAGAGTAGTTGAGAGAAAGCTCAACAGGAAGCTGTCAGAGTAAACAACAAGATGATGCCTAATAAACAATTTCCAGCGTTTTGTAGCTGATAATAATTGCTCACTTAAGTCTCCCGAAGCTTTAATTTGGTAGGTCTGTAATCAATGGCAGTTTTCTCCCCAAGGTGGGAAAAGGCTGAGTGACAGAGAGAATTGCAAGTTCCTGTGTGATGCCAGTCCCCGGGAGCTGAAGGAAGGGGGAGAGAGCCTTCTTGGCTTGCAAATGGATGAAAGTGGGACGTAGAGGATCTAGGCTAGAACTAGGGGCTGGAGAGCACCAGCAAAGACCACGAAATGTACAGATGGGATGCTTTCATCAGTAGAGATGGCTACCTTTCTTCTGTATCAGCTTCCCTCAGCTGGCTTCCCAGTCAGCCCTCCGAGGCTCCGCTCCCAGAATATCCCGTTCGTTTGGCGTTAGGAAGTTTAAACTCCCCCAAAGAATCCTAGCACAGCTGAGTCCTGCCTGTACAACTTCATTTGGTCCTTGCATGCGTCCTTTATAATTCCCCTTAATTCACTGGACCCGGTCTCTTAGATTCAAAAAATACCTGGTTTGGGGCCTCTACCTTTGGATTAGCTCTTTATCCATCTCTCCCCACCACTTCAGACCCCGCTGACTATCTTAGCCTTATCTTATCTTTGGCACTGAAATAACCGCATTAATCATTCATATTCTGAAGGGACCCCACGCTACGAGGACATGAGTTCATATCCACCATCAATGGGCATCCAGTGAAACTCCTGAATGAAACCACTCCCTTCTAGTTAGCATGGCACCCTGGGATGTGAATTGCTCTCTCTCTGGCCACCATGTACCTGTGCATGTCTTACACTCACCTAAGATAGAAGTCCCAGCATTCACGCGACCTGCTTAGCACCAAACTCATATCAGATTTTGCTGATGGGTTTTCAAGAGGGGTCAGTGTCATGTTTTCTCCCCGGAAATGGCTTCATAGTGGTCACTTACATGGTGTGGTTTGGATGGTACTGGGCAGACCCACCAATCCCCAAACAGCTCTCTCATACTTCTGTTCAGTGCCTAGAATTCCTCCATCATCTAGAGGGAGTTGTGGTGTTTTGGAAGAAATGCCATAGGACTTGGATTTAAAAGATCTACCCATCTTTGATTCCCGGCTCTGTTCTTTCTGTCTTTGTACCTTGGGTGGGTCATTAAGCTTTCTGGGTCTCTGGTTATTTTAGGAAGCAAATGAAAATATGGGCGCCTGGGTGGCTCAGTTGGTTAAGCGACTGCCTTCGGCTCAGGTCATGATCCCAGGGTCCTGAGATCGAGTCCCACATCGGGCTCCCTGCCCGGCGGGAAGCCTGCTTCTCCCTCTCCCACTCCCCTGCTTGTGTTCCTGCTCTTGCTGTCTCTGTCTCTGTCAAATAAATAAATAAAATCTTTAAAAAAAAAAAAAAAGAAAAGAATTCGGAAGCTTTTTGAATATCCCAAAGCTCTGTGCACATGTTAATTATTATTGCTCTTCATTTATCCAGTCTTTGAAGACTTTTTACCTTCCCAAACCAGGTTTTACTTTCAAATATCCATGGGAGGTGTAAAATTTTACGAATATTAGCTAACACCTTGTAGGCTAGAAACTGACAACAAATATCAGGGAATGACCTAGAATGATATTCTTAGAGAAATTTAGAAGCTACTGAGATGAAGAAGTGGTCATCTCTCTCCTCTGAGATTCAAATAAATCTCTTGTGACCCCTGTCCATGTCCAATATCCGACAACGGTAAATTGAAGACATGGTGAACCACCCACTTGTAGACAACTTCTGTTTATTTCTTCATCTAACACAGATCCCTTCAGAGCCTAATTTGTGCCATGCTTTGTGCTACTTGCTGGGGCTATAAAGATGAACAAGTATCCCTGGTCTCTGCCCTCAGAGGGCAAAGAGGCTACAGGCAGAAACAGACAAGTAACAAGCCAATTATGGTAATAGGATGGTAAGAGCTCAGAGGAGCAAGGTGGAATGTGATATGAGAATGTATAAAAGAATACATAACCAAGACAAGTGAGATCAGAGATTTTTCTGGAGGAAGGCTACCTAAGAGTTTGTGAGCAGAACAGGCAGGCATTGGGTGGGGTGGGAGAGGACACAAGAGTTTTCTAGATGGAGTAAATAGTACGGTGAGAGTCTAGAGGCAATTGAAATATGATTTGTTTGAGAAATCAAAAAATAGTTCAGTGCCGATAAAGCACAGACTTCAAGGCAGAGAACGTTGAGAGGTAAGTAGAATCTGCGTAAACAGGGATATCTGTGTGCTATAGTAAGAAATTTGACCTTTAGGCAGGAAGCAATAGGTCACAGAAAGGTTTCATGTAGGAGACTGGCATTCACTATTGCATGACTCCTACCATATAAAATAATTCTTAATTTGACTGATCTCCCTGCCCACCCTCACTAGGATGTGAGTTCCATGAGAACTGGATAACGTCATATTAATCACTGTATCCCAAGTGCCGGGCGTATGGTAGATACCATATTAATGTTAATGGAAATGAATGAAACCTTATTGTCCCTCCTCCTTTCCTTTCTGTAACTGCCACTCAAAAGAAACTGGCATGAAATCAGAACGATGACACAAGGACTCCTTGGAAACCAGGAGATGGCGTACCTTGTGACTTTGAGCTAGTTCTGCAAGGTCTTCTGTTTCCTCTCTTTCTGGGCCTCCAGGAGAAGAGTATAGGCTCACATTTCTCAAGGTGATACCTAAGTAAAGGTTCCTGCCAGGCCTTGGGGCCCCAGTTAGTTCACTGCATGCACATTGCCATCATTCCGTCCTCCTGTCTTTGTGGCACACAGAGCTAGTCAGGCTCAGCGTTCCTTTCCCTCCGAGCATGTGCTTGCTCATTCCCAACACACCCCTTCTCGGTGGAGCTTCCATGGCAGCTAAACCACAGTTTGCTCTGGAGATCAAATCCATCTGCCATTCCAGAGCTAAATGAATTCTATGAGACTTTTCTTCCAGTGAGCCATAAGACAGAGAGGACATTG
Organism: Leptonychotes weddellii; assembly: GCF_054177405.1. Taxonomy (NCBI): domain Eukaryota; kingdom Metazoa; phylum Chordata; class Mammalia; order Carnivora; family Phocidae; genus Leptonychotes; species Leptonychotes weddellii. The sequence goes on along the minus strand of NC_138379.1, from coordinate 85,109,206 downwards.
CATTCTGGCAACTTTATTAGATCGAGTTCACGAACGTTGGTGTGGATAATGCTTATAACACCATGATTGAAGATTTTCAGACTAAAGCAATCGAGTTTCGTGTGAAGTTCTGAGGCCCACCGCCTTGAGCAGCTAGTGTCCGAAGTAGACAGCTCAAAGTAGTGGCTTCCAAGCCAAGTCCTACATCTGCTCCTTGGTGTCTGAAAAAGCCAACATTGGGCCTAGGTATCTGTGCAGAAACCAGAGTAAAATGGGGGAAAAACCAAAACTAAAGTGAAACCGGCTCTCACATCACGATTGTGCCTAGATCATTCAATTTCTTTAAGTTTTGCTTCCATTTATAATACTCATATTTATCTCTACAAGAAAATGCTGGTCCAAAACACATCCCTATTTTTATGAAAACCCATTTCAATAGCAAAATATCAAGTCCTACTTGAATCCTCTGTATGTATTTCTGAGACTCTTAATTATAAATGGCAACAGGGGCGCCTGAGTGGCTCAGTCGTTAAGCGTCTGCCTTCGGCTCTGGTCGTGATCCCGGGGTCCTGGGATCGAGCCCCGCATCGGGCTCCCTGCTCGGCAGGGAGTCTGCTTCTCCCTCTCCCACTCCCCCTGCTTGTGTTCCCTCTCGCGCTGTCTCTCTCTCTGTCAAATAAATAAATAAAATCTTTAAAAAAAAAAAAATTATAAATGGCAACAGATAAACCCTGAAATTGACATCACCGTCCGGTGACAATGACCTGAATTACAGCTGGTGTCCCCAGGAAAATGTGGCCAACTTCTAATGACCTTGCCTGATCACCTTCATCTCTCTCTCTCTCTCTCCCTTTCTCTTTCTCTTTCTCTCTAGGTCTCTGATTTTTTTCTGCCCTTCACCACTGTGTCTCATTTACTTCCTGTGTCTCTTTCTTGGCCCTCCATTCTGCCCCTGCCTCTGTATATAAGTTTCTTTGTGTTGCTCTATCCCTTTCTAACATTCTGTCCCGTCCCTTGATCTCCCTGCCTTTCCTCTATCCATCTCTCTACATCTGTGCCTTCCCCTGCCTGTGTTCCCCACCTCCCGGTTGCCCCTCCCTCAAAGGTAGAAAGCCATTAAAGCCGCCCCACATGCTTTCTTCACACTGTCGCGCTGCTGTGGTTGACTCCTTGCCGCTCACACTAGAAATAGCTTTTGCCTTTTGTTGCCAAATCAGAATCTTCTCAGCAGTGAAAATGTGGCTTATGAAAGCAAGTGCCTTGTAATTAAATAAATGGGTAATTTCAGTGTTTTTATTTTTATTTTTCTACCCAGGGATTTTCTTAGTAACAGGAAGGAACAGATAGCGGTACTTTAATTCCTATTGATTGAGAAGAGAAAATAAGTTAGACTATCTTTAGGTTTTATTTGGGTATTTGTGATAATTAATAAGAAAAGAAGGAAACATCTGTCCTAGAAATGGAGAAGATGAGAGGGAATAGGGCAAAAAAAAAAAAAAAGGCTGCATCAGTTAAGACTGCTGGGAGAAGCTAAGGCTGGCAAAAATCCTGGCTGAGTAATAGTTTGGAGAAGAGTTCAGGAAAATAAGAGTTTCATCAAATATATCAGAGGACAGAGTGGTCCTGAGGAGGCAGGCTATGGATAAATGAGACGGTGATGAAGTGTGACCATTATAAGCTAATGGACACCTTGAGGGGAAAGAGAGCCAAGGAGACAACACAGACATTCCAAATCAGGATGGAGCAGCAGTCCAATGATGGGTCTCCCTGGGTGGGAAGGAAATTAGCCGGTGTATTCTGTGTGCTGCTTACAATCATTCTCCCAGACCTCTGAGGCAGATGGGGGATCGGAGGGGCTGCACCCAGGGAAACAGCAACCAGAAGATGTGAAGCAAGACTGAGGAGTCCCAGAGCGGGAGCCCAGGGATCAGCGACCAGAGGGAGTGTCTATAAACACTAAGAGGACAGAGGGACCTGCAGTGACGAGCCCAGAGTCTACCTCATGGCAGACAAGGTTGATAACCCCTCTTTTTTTCCTCTCTCCCTCTTCTATTCCTCTCCCTTTCTCTCCTCTCTTTCTTTCTTCCTTCCTCTCCCTCTCTTTTTCCCTGTTCCTTGTCCCCTCCTCCTCCCTCATCTTTCTCACTTCCAAACAAAAACAAGCGAACCCCTTGGTATATAGTATCTTTATCAAAAAAAAAATGGCAAGCTCCTTGGATGAGCAGACATTTGTCCCTAGGACTAAGGTCTTAGGCAACATCGAAACAGTTAAACCTCATGTGTGCATGATACCATTTTTCTTACTCAAAATCCTTTTAAAATAGCTTTCACAACATCCCAGAGTCACTATGAGATGCTTGGGTAGATACTATTTTCTCTCTTCTAAAGCTACATTACATTAAAATGTGAGACAAATAATGAACTTTGGACTTATGACATTCTTTGATTATTCAGGCTGCTTGTTAAACTAATTTTCTTAGTTTCCCCCATGAAGTGTTTTTTGTTCCATATTTTATCCTATCCTTTTCAGTAGTGAAGTTTCTATCTAGCAAGATATCTAAAAACCTCATACCTGGTGAAAAGTAAGGAATTGACTTTGTTAAATATTGATCTTTCATACTTTTTTATTATATTTACTTTAGAGAGGTAGTGTGATGTCATAAGTAAATACTGACATTGGAATCAGAACTCCCAAGGTCAAGTTCAAGACCCACCAATTCTACTGTACATGTAATCTTGGACCAGTCATATAATCTCTCTGGGTCTCAATTTCCAACACGAGGGGAAAAAAAAAAAAAAAGGATTAAGAGACCTGTCTTACAGGGCTCCTGTGAGCATTAAATTAGACTAATGTAAAATTCCATGTCTGGTATATAGTAAATGCTCAATGAATAGTATCATTGTTGCTGCTCATGTTATAACGTTTGATGACAGCTTTATAATCTACTAGCATAACTATCAAATATATCATTGATTTTTGTGTGGAATTATGAGGAAATATTTTGTATCTCTCAGAATCTCCTTTCCTTGCAAGAGAAAGAAACCCACCAAAATGGCTTTTATTCATTCACTCAACAAACATTTATCGAGCTCTTCCATTTACTAGGAACCGTTTTAAGTGCTGAGGTTGTAGTAGTGAAATGATAAGATCCCAGGTTTTATGATGCTTACGTTCTACAGTAGAGAGACAAAATACAAAGAATGAGTAAGGAGAGAATACCAGATTGTGATAAGAAACTTAAATAACATAGTGTATACAATGTTACAGAGGACTCAGAGATAACTCCTAGTTGGGGGATAGAGAAGGCTTCTCTGAGGCATTCAGATGATGAAAAGGAACGAGTCGTGCAAACAGTCTGTGCAGAGATGAGCAAATGCAAGGGCCCTGAGGCAGAGAACAAATCTGACAGTTTCAAGAAAAGAAGACTTAATTAAGAAGATGAGTTGGAGAGATGAACGGGAGCCAGATCATACATCTTGTGGACCATGATAAGGAGTTTGGATTTTATTAATTATTGTGGAAGTAACTGAAGGAAATTAAGCACACAACGAAGTTATTTAAATTCTCAAAAGAGTGCTCTGTGTGCCGCGTGGACATGGAGAATATGTTGTAAGTGGTCAAGAGTAAAACCAAGGAAACCAGTTAGGAGGCTTTTGTCATAGACCAGGCTGTGGGAAAAGAAGAGCTGGAAAGAAGTAGACAGGGAGGAAATTTATTTTAGAAGTAGGACCAGTGGGATTTGGTGGTAGATTAGATGTTAGAGGTGCAAGATAGGGAGGGGTCAAGGGTGATGCTTAGTTTTCAGACTTAAACCATTGAAAAAGGCAATTGGTAGCACCATTAAGGAGATGGGGAGCCTGGGTGAGGGATGAGGGAAGGGGAGGGGATTGTGTTGGGTATGTCCAGTCAAGATGACTACCAGGCAAACATGAGGCATTGTTGAATAGGCAGCCAGACATACGGGTGTAGAGGTCAGGGCTGAAGCTACAAAGGACACCGCCGGCATAAATGGTATTTAAAGCCATGGGACCTGATGAGATCACCAAGGGATGAGTATAGATAAAGATGAGAAAATGGTTCAGGAATGAACCTTGGGGATGCCAAGATTTCAAGGTCAATTAGAAGAGGGGCGCCTGTCTGGTTCAGTCAGTAGAGCACGTGACTCTTGATCTCGGGGTCATGAGTTTGAGCCCCACGTTGGGTGTAGAAATTAAAAATAAAAAATCTTAAAAAAAAAAGATCAGTTAGAAGAGAAAGACTCAGGACTAAAAGGGAATTCATTAGCTTGATCGTCAAACTAATTTTGGCAAGAGTGGAACTGACCCCAGGACAGTAGGACTCAAGGTCTAGGATGCCATCAGGGCTCTGTCTGATTTTCACTGCCGCTCTGGTGTTGCTCCCCCCGCCCCCAATCTTCCAACTCAGCCCATTTCCCTCTGTAGTCTTCATTACAGAGTTTTTCTTTTCAAAGGAAACATAGCCACAAGCAGCTCTGAATTCCATCTTCGCAATGCAAGAAAAAAGAAAAAAAATCTTCCTCCCAACTTCTTTCAAAATATCCTAAGGAAGATCACTAATTGGCCTGGTGTGGGTCACCAGCCCACACTTTGAAACAATCCCAGGCCAGGAGGCCAGAACTCTATCACTGACGGGCCCAGCCTGGTTCTATGTTCCCTAGAGTCCCTGAAAAAAGCCTGGACTCTTTTCTTAAAAGAGAGTAGCCCAGGGCGCCTGGGTGGCTCAGTTGGTTAAGCGACTGCCTTCGGCTCAGGTCATGATCCTGGAGTCCCGGGATCGAGTCCCGCGTCGGGCTCCCTGCTCGGCAGGGAGTCTGCTTCTCCCTCTGACCCTCCCCCCTCTCATGTGCTCTCTCTCATTCTCTCTCTCTCAAATAAATAAATAAAATCTTTAAAAAAAAAAAAAA